>NC_136880.1:26739328-27387952 GCF_949152265.1 Phoxinus phoxinus | reverse complement strand
TCTACATTTAATCTTATGGCTGTCATGCTGAGCAATTAAAAATGATTAACTATTTAAGCCTCGGCTGTAAGCAAGCCTTTAGGTGGAGCAATATATCGGAGTTATAAGGGGGAGCAGAAGCAATACTTAACTGTAACACACAACAAACATTGCCCTCTAACCTAGACCGTTACATTTTGTGAAGAACTTAAGAACAGGGGGGCACACAACTTTTGGTCTGGTTCTCAATGGAGCAAATGGAGATGCTGCTTGGTACTCACACTTTACATGGCAAATGATGACAGCTTATTTTACAAGCTGTCAACATCACTTTCCTCCTGACTGCTCTCCTCATAATCTACTTTTCTATAGAACATGGTAGATGATGATGTTTTTATCTTATTTTATTAACATTAATGACACAGACAACATCAGGAATATTAGGCTGCAGTCACTTTAAGACCGAATATACTGACACGACATCTGGTTTCTTTCTCAACTGTTCACTTGATATAATGATATAAACGAGAGAAAACTTGCAGAGATGGGTATTTTGACATAATTCGTGTGTGTGTGTGTGTGTGTCCATTCAAGTCCAAGTAAACACGAAAGAGAAATCAATTCGGTGTTTGAGCGCTGTCTGAACCTTCAGGTGTTTGAATCTGTGCGCACAGATAACAGCGTGTGATTTTCGTCTCTTCTTCCACATTTAAAATCGTCTGAACGTGTAAATTGGCAAGACAAAACACGTCCAAATGATAAACTTTCACTCTAGTATGGTTAAACTTAGCAGTTAATCCGCAAATCACATGCGTGCCGAACCGTAGGGCCTGGTCTGTGGGGATCACAGTTCAACTGCGATCCGTTCCAACCCTAATAATCAATGAACATTTGCCATCGTGATTGCCATCTTACCAGAGACGGAGAAAAATCCTACTCTAGTAAGTAAACGTGCCCCTGTCCCCTATATCTAACACGGATGGATCTCTAACTGCCGCAATAATATAAAACTCTCCTGATATTTGAATAACAATATCGAAAGAATAGAGTAGTTAGTTAAACTTTATTGTCCTTAAAGGCAATTCTTTGTGTAGACAGCAGTAATAGCAGTAGTATACACATACACATAATAACAACACAACACATAAATTACCGTAAATTACAAAAAATCATTTAAAAACTTAATTGCCGCCGGTATGAAAGAATTTCTGTATCTATTTGATTTACACAATGGGAGTCTGAATCTCCGCCCTGAAGGAAGGAGTTGAAATTCAGCACACAATGGATGAGTAGCATCAGAAAGCACTACCTGGCCCTTCCTAGTTGTCCTGCACTCATAAATCTGTGAGATAGTCCTTAAATCGGTCCCCACTATCTTGCTGCACATTGTCACAATGCTTGTCAGCTTCCTCCTGTTCTTTATATTAAGGTTACCATACCAGCAGACAATGGAAAAACTTAAAACGGCTTCAATAAAGCATGTATAAAACATTTTCATAAAAGAAACATCCATGTTAAAAAGTCGAAGTTTCCTTAAAAAATGCATACGCTGAAGAGCTTTTCCTCTAATTATATCAGTATTTTCCTCAAATTGTAGTTTATCGTCAATTATAGTCCCCAAATATTTATATTGTTTAACTACTTCTACCTGCTGTCCCTTTATAATAGAAGGCAACACAGGTGCAGAGCTCTTCTTACGGAAGTCAATAAACATCTCTTTTGTTTTTGAAGCATTAATATTTAAAAATGAATCATCACACCATTGAATAAAATTATCGATCACTGGCCCAACATCTGGCTCAGACTCAGTGAGAAGAGACACAATCACAGAGTCGTCCGCAAATTTAACAATGTGTCTCCCATTAAAAACACTACGACAATCATCGGTGTATAAAGAAAACAAAAGAGGAGACAAAACGCAACCTTGTGGCGTACCCGTGGAGGACATCAAAATATTCGACAACACTCCATTGACCCTTACTCTTTGGGATCTATTAGTTAGAAAATCCACCAACCAGCACACAATATTTAAATCCAGTTGAAAAGTATCAATCAATTTCTTTGCCAAAATGTGAGGCTGAACACAATTAAAAGCGGAAGAAAAATCTATAAAAAGCAAACGTGCATGACTTTTCTTACCTTCTAAATGTCCTAAAATCATGTTCAACAAGGTACAAGTAGCATCATCAACTCCTCTACCAGATCTATATGCAAACTGCATAGGATCAAGTGCTGGCTGTGTTAGGGTTAAAATCTCCTTCCTTACTATTTTTTCAAAAGATTTCATAATCAAGGAGGTTAATGCAACAGGTCTGTAGTCTTTAAGAGAAGAAGAATTTCTTTTTTTCGCAATTGGTACCACAATGGCATCTTTCCATAAACGAGGGACTTTAGAAAGTTTTAATGATTCATTAAAAATAAATGAATAAATCCCTGAAAGCTGCTCTGCACAGTTTTTCAACAACCTACCACCAATGTGGTCAGGGCCTGGACTCTTTCCAACCTTGACCTGACTAAAACAGCTACGTACATCAGCCTCATTAATTTGAATTTTAACAGGAGTGTTCTGAATCACAGATTTTCCCCTATAATCAGACAATTCTCTTGAAAAATCATGATTGTCAAAACGTACATAAAACGAATTAAAAGCATCTGCTAATTCATAATCAGATTTCCCTCCTAAACTAATACATTTCTTCTTCTGTTTAGTTCCTATAATAGACTTCACTCCGTCCCAAGCTACATGAGACTTTCCATTTGTGAACATAGTTTCTATCTTTTCCTTGTACCGCAATAAAAGTGGAGTAAAGCATATTTCGATACCTTTTGGAACTTGGAAAGGCTCAATTTAAGCAGATGCTTTTTTACTATCATCACTGTCATTGTCAAAGCTCATTTCCCCAGTACATTCAGCTTATGGCTCATATTTGCGATCTCAACCATATTCTCAAAACTATCATTTGCAGCGTCTTCAAAATCTATATTTTTAATCGCTGACAGCTTCCCCACCAGATCCACCATCGAGTGACAGTGACACTAATATTTGATTGCGTGTACAGTGCTTGCTCTGAAATAAATCACTGAGCCATTTCAAGTTTTGCTGATTATACTTGTGTATTCTTTCGATTTATGTCAGCAGTAATTATGAATGAAACGTCACGTCAAATACATCTTTTTTGCATAGTATTTAATTATAAACAAGTCGTATGTGGCGGTATCTATAATGTCCCACAACTACTTTAGAGGCTGAAAACTAAACTGTCAAAACTCTTAAAAAGGCGCTTTTTTTTCTTTGCAGAATTTAATGTTTCTTCTATTTATTATAACTAAACTTGTTCTTTAAAATAAATCTATGGCGTACCAAGAATGTCTACCTTTGTGAGAGTATGTGAGAATGCGAGAGTTACACGATTAATGGATAAAATGACTCAATTCAGACACACTGCTGCTGTAATAGTCTTGTCAAAGTAAGAGCCCCTCATTGAGCCCCTTTCCCTGCTGTGGCCATCTGGGAAGATGACCCATCTCTCCACCTCTCTTCTGCTGGAAGTGTCACTTTCTGGTCAAGAAGCACGTTTAGCTGGCAAAGATAGACTAACTTGTCTATATACAACCTCAGAAACCTCTCAAGCGACAACTACCTGTACATCATTGCTTTCACTGTCAAATAAGGTTTAACTAATGTTATTCCAAAACTGGCAGGACGCATTGGTAGAATAGCAACAAATACCCATATACTGTTTGCTTACAGGAGTAAAAAATTTTTTACAAAAATAAAAATCCAGGTAATCACTTGTGTTTACTAGGGGCCCAGAACATTATTCTGGCAGATAACAAAAAGCAAATAATTATTTTATATGTTAAGTCTAACTATTTAATGGTTGATATTAAAATTCAATTAATTCAATAAAAAAATTCTAGACTATACTGTCTAAACAAATTAAAAATAAAACCCTATAAACTACAATCAATAATTTGAAATGCTACAGTACAAGCGCTAGATGTGAATTTAGGCATCACAATATTATCATTTACAGTCAATTTTCATTTATATTAATTTTTAGATTATATTTGAGTGTTTTTCAATTATTATGTGTTTAACTGTAAGCACTAGGTCACAAAAAAGATACCCTAAAAAGACCCTTGTTTTTTAAATCCATATAAGGTAACACTGACTCGCAGCCGCATAGCCTAGTCGGTTTCCGATTACCTGAAGGATTTACTTTTAATTGCAGTTAATGAGTATTACCTTCTTTGTTACATCCTCCCAACACAGTCCTTAGATCCTGTAAATCTAATGAAGTGAATAATTGAAACCTATCAGATATCCAATCATCTAACTCTGCTGGATATTATCTGACAAAACTGAATAAACAAAAAAGATTAATCAAATACTCTTATGTTTTAGTAGTTGTGGAGTGCAAAGAGCTGATGAATAAACTGTTTTAGAGCTCGAGAAAATAACCCAATTGGTCCTTCTATATGGCTAAACATAGCATGTGTATGTGCTGACTGTAAATGGGACTTGTGACTCATTAAAACAGTCAACCTTTCTCCAGTGATTATGGACAAAGTGCTGTGGTGCACTCAACTTTTCCCCCAACTGCATTTAAAAAAAATGCATAAGCGAGAGCGTAGGTGTGCTAGAAAATGTTAATTTGACATTATTACACACTTCAAACGGTCTACCTCAGTCTGTCTAGCACTTTTGAAAGAGCGCCAAATCAGATGTCATTCAGGTTGTAAAACACCTTCTAAAAATGAACAAACTAATACAATTACAACAGTTCTTCATGCTAGTGTAAAGCAAAGCAATGGCAGACAGTGGAAGGAAGATGTGAGGAAGAGATGTGAAAAACTCAGCAGGATATTTTGTAACGGTCTATAACTTATTTTCTTCAGCCCCTGGTTCTCCCTTCCCTCAGGCCCCCTGCCAGCTTCATCTCTCAGCAGACAAGTGTTGCAAATAAAAGAGTCCCTCAGTTCCACTGAGGCTGATAGTAATCCTACACATTTACACCGCTTCAGATATCCCCAATCTGATAGTGAACGGTGTTACAGCCACTGCCATTGTGCCTACACGGCCTCATCACGGACTCAATGGCGTCCCACTCTGCCACGGATCTGATCAATCCACAAATTCAATTGTCAAATGGTCCTGACCTGCCATTTAATCCTGACCACAAAAAGAAAAAACAAACAAAAACATTATGTTGTGGTTAAGTTTTATTCTACGTTATATTTAGCAGCATGAGTTGAACATTGTTAATTGAAAAAAACGTAAAGAAAAAAAGAAAATGTAAAGGCTTAAAAGGTTATCTTTGAGGAACAAATCAGAGACTGCAACAGGACGTTCTATTAAAGCCTAGTAAAAGCAAATTCTATGAACTTGAAGAAACAAATGGTCTGAACGGAATAAAATAACATCTGAGACACGACTGAGAAAGGCTGATAACATATCTAAAAAAAAAAAAAAAAAAAACTTTTTAAAGAATAGTTCACCACAAAGTAAATTCTGTCATTATCAATCTAATCCAGGCCTTCCATTTCAAACAAAAGGTGAAATTCTGAAGCTATCTTAAGGCTTGGAATATTGTGCACACAAGTCATTTGTATCACTTTTATGATATTTTAATGGTCTTAGCTTACAGCTAAGGAAAAGTGGAGTGATATAACACTCAACTACTCAGTCCAGGAGAATGTAATGCTGGAAAAAAAAATGCTTCATCAGAAAAAAAAATGTATGACCTAAAGCAATTTCTGCATAAGGCATCTAAATTAGATTCATTATCAAAACATAAAAGGATGATTGGTTTTAATAAAATAACTTATAGAGCGACCATTACCCTAAGCTGTGCTGAGCAATGAGAAAGAAAGAGAAAGAGAGTAGCAATTGGAAAGTTAAATAGTTTGAGAATTTAAAACTATGTTGGGAGATACAATACATTTTTAAGTTTCTCCCAGATTGTCCCAAATTCTAAATTATCCACACAATTTATTAGGAAGAACAGACAATCATGCAGAAAAAAAGGAACTGTTCAATGTCTTAAAGCAGAAGTGCATATTTTTAATGTTAAAAAACTTTCACTTATCCTAGCTAAAAGTTAGTATGAAATGAAAATTCACCCACTATTTTGAAAATAAATGTTATAGATCTTATTTTAAACAATTAATTGTAAGTAAATGTTATATGTTTTAACAATAACAGTAACAGTACTACTAACAGGCATTAAGAATGCAAGCAAACGCAAGAACCGCTAGATTTGCTTTTTTTCCCATAAGGGTATGCCCTTCTTGTTTTACACATTGTGCAAAGTTATTAATGATAACTAGACTGTGTTCATTATGGTGATTTGTACAGAGGCACTGTGGATTTGCACTTAACAAGCCTAAGCAGACAGTGAATGAGATCGTTTCTGAACGTGTTAGTTGAATGAACGGTTCAATGACTCACTCAAAGACAGTCCCTTGCTGCCACCTCGACAGCTCAGGCATTTAAGCGGCACCGAAATGAGGCACTGAAATCTGCGTCCTGATTCGGTCAGGTGGTACATAACAGTCATAAACAGTTGTGGTCAGAATTCATGGCACCCCTGGTAAATATGATCTGCATTGTTTATCCTTTTGAACTTTCATTGAAGTAAAATAATTGAAAGTGTGTGTGTATGTGTGTCACTACTCAAACAATATTCACATTTTAAGCATATCCGTCATTTGGTAATGCAAAAACGACAAACTTTATCATCTAGTGGCCCAATTCTGCACTTCATACCTTTCTTCATGACTTATTACATACATTATTCATGACTTACCATGCAACCTTAAAATAGCTCATTGATTTTAAGACCACTGAGTATTTCAAGCTTGTGTCATAGTCCTCCTAGGGAGAGCTCATTAAAGCAGCTATAGTTCTGTGCTAGCACATTCATTAGCAATTGAGACCAAAATAATGAGTCTGTGTCTGTTTAAAAAAAAAAAAAAAAAAAAAAAATTAAAACCCAAAGAACTGATTAGCAATGAATACATATAGCCTATTCAGGAGACGTGTCAGTGAAACATTGTATGATAAGCTGTTTCTAGGCAACACACTGTTGTGCCACTCAACAATGAGTTATGTGGTTGTAACACATTTAGCTTAGATTGCTTCATTCAACCTGCAAGTCCTCACTGCAACTATCAAGCATCTAGTGATTGGACCATATTTCAAAGACAGCAAGTACAGGTGTACATACAAAGCTCTATGATTGGTCTTTTGCTAAATGCTACTATTATCAACTGCATGTCGGGAACAAACCGCATGCATCTTTTGCCTAAGGCAAACCTGCAGGATATCACTTCTAAGAGCTATGAGCACTGGAAACAGTAACACTACATTCTTAGAGGTGTCTACATTTAGATCTCTGTGAACAGATGGGATATAAATATATAGTGAAAGTATAAGGCTTGTCTGAATTATCTGAATACATTTACATCTCATTCAAAGTGTATAGAGATAAATACAGTAATACACACATAGGGTCTATATGGTTTTTGCCCACGTAGAGAACATTATTCTCTCCTACATAGGGCTGGATGATATTGAAGAAAAAAAACGGACATTGCGATATTTTGTTTTTATGCGATATAAATTTTCGATATGAAATAAATTCACCAGATGACTTGAATGGCTCTATTTGGAAAAAAAATAATTCTAGAATGATTGGGGTGATCTTGTAAAGGCATGAAAATAGTAAACAAATTACATGTCAAGTCAACCTTTATTTCAATAGACCCCTTTTCAGTTATAAACATGGTGACGTTTTTTGTGGGGCGGAGCTTAGGTGGTGGTGGCAGAACGATTCCTCTGGCCGCTACACTAACGCTGGTTTGCAAGTTTTGTTAGCTTGTTTTTTGACAAGGACTGGAGAAAATCCAATTTTAATGTGTAAGGTCACTCACTGTGTGTCCAGGACCGCGATTGTTATTTGCAAAAGTTAATTTTAACGGACAGAACCAGATTGGCCGACCCGAACACACTCACTCAATGGATAGACGGCGAAGGATTAAGGAGTCGCCTGACTTCGGATACTCACGAGACAGGCATTTTGACATAATTTTGTGCGTATGTGTGTGTCCGTTCAAGCACAAATGGATGCAAAAGAAAATGGAATTTGGTGATCGCATGCTGTCTGTGCTGCTCTGTGTGCGTCCACAGAAAACAGCAAGCGAGGTCCGAATTGAGTTCCATTCCGCATCTTTGTGCGCTCAAATGGTTTAAAAGCGCTTGAATGTTTAAACTGACAGGATCTAAAATGTGTGCAAATGGTAAACTTTCCCTCCACAATGGTTAAACTTTGCAATTAATCCTGGTCTGTACGGATCAACTACTATCCTTATACTTGACATTGCACATCCTGCAATGTGAATATTGTGGAGCACATCGCGATATCGATGCTAAAATGATATATCGTGCAGCCCTACTTCTACATTAAAAAGTAAAACACAATGTTTCCAGATGAACCATGTTATTTGATGTGCGCCGCTGACAGGAATGACTCCACAGGGGGTGATGCTAGCAGTTTCTAGCAGTGCATCTTGATCTGCAAAGTAACAAATCCACCAAGTTCACTCCAGTCCACAGAATAGACAATTCTCTGGATTGTCTACTGAAACACCACAGTAATAGGCTTAGACTATTTGGTTAATGCTGCTAACCTGTCCTTGCCCATGTGTCTTTCCCCATCATGATTATGCTGGCAGGCCAAATGCCAGTCTAGTCCGCAGTGGCGGAGGAAACCTGCAACAGGCAGGGAACCAGTTGCAGAAAAGGCTGTTGAATTGTGGCCGACCTGAATGCGCATGTGAACTATTTTTTTTACAGTCAATGGTTTGATAGGGAAACTTTGGATGTGCTATTCCCTTAAAAGCGCGCTGATACACGAGCAACCAACTAATGTTGGTTTCTCACAAAGATTCATTTTCATTTATCCTACTTAAAAAAGCTGGATTACAATGAGCAATTTACAATGGAAGAGCATGGGGCCAATAAATCCTAAAAATACTGTAATATATATATATATAATTTAAACAGCTGTACAGTTAAATACACAACATTTTAACAGAAAGATTGGTGTGTATTAGAGCTGTACAATTCATCATTAAAATATTGCGATGTCAAATTAACTTCATCCTAAATGACAACGATTTGGCTATGTCTAATAAACCTTTGACAAGTGCGATCACAGCGCAACATTCAAATCTGCGTTCACGCTGCCACTGGCCCAGAGAGAGCAGTTGTGCTTTGAAACAGCTTCACAAAACAGTCTATATTTCGGATATAAACACTGATGTCGGTAGCAATCAAAATAAAGTGAATCACCTTTTGATTTTGTACAAGGTAATTTTAAATGCAGGTACATACATAAATAGATCAAGTGTTCTTTATTCTTACGCTTATTGATAGTAAATAAATAAGGTAGTTGTTGTAGTGGTTATGTTTATGTATGAGGTAGGGGTTAAGGGATAGATTATAGAATATGGTCATGCAGAATATGTGCTTTATAAGTGCAAATAAACAGCCAATATATATATATATATATATATATATATATATATATATATATATATATATATATATATACATTTTTTTTTTATCAACCCTTTTAAAGTGCCCCATTCAACTATTTTAAAGGTTCCTAATTGTTTGGGGTTTTTTTATCTCCTACAACAGGTTTATATGCATCAGTCAAAACAAAAAAACACATCGTTTTTACATAATATGCATTGCACATAACATTGCACGTCATGCAATGTGTTTCTCAAAGACTCTAGTCTAAAACATCTGAAGATTCATCAAGCTGCCCTCACGTGCTGTCAGAAATTTCCTACTTGGAATTTCAGTCCAATACAGGCTATTTTCGCTGTGTGTATAATACATACAATATGCTTCAAATGAGTATTCATACATGTAAATATGCACTACTTTACCAACAAGACACCACGATGTAGCGATTATACCAGTCACAGCAGCAATAGATGCAACCATGTTTAAAGTTTTTGGCCCGCCCATCTCGGGGAACTTGGGTATCAACATTATCTCCGAACTTCCCAGTGGTAAATACGACTTGACAATTACGACAATTGGCCCACAGCTGATAAGCAGAACTATTTCAGTAAGACAGTAATAACGTGAGTTAGCCGGTTAGTCGGAGACCTACACAATATAAAAGACAAAACGACGTATTTTAAACACTGGGAGAAAATGTATACATCAATAATTAATCATACTTACGGCTATAATTCTGAGGAGCAAGTTGGTCCAAATAAAGTGGGTACTGTCCCATCTTTAATGAGCGTTTTGTAAATCTATCCCATTTAGACCTCACAGAGATTTGAGAAGGTTATACTGCTGTTGTATCACTGGTCATTTTAACCACCGACTCTTCACATCCTTATCCTTTGGAAGTGTTTACGAAGAGAATTTGCTTTTGCAGTGCAGAAAACAGCATCTTCTCGACATGTACACACACAAACCAACTACAGTTTTTGAGAGCGGGTCAAAGTAGACGTTGTTCGCGTGGAGCTAATGGAGAATAGGTGGGCAATGGGCATTATGCAAATGTATTACATTGTTACGTATGAATGGTATGGAAGTGGGACTGGAATCACTGACGACTCGTTTCGGCAGTTCAGCATCGATTTTTTCTTTTGTAAACTTTGCAGACCTTATCCATTCACAAACAGCTACATTACACACTGCATGGAAGGTAATATCTGAAAAAGCATATTAGGGGCACTTAAAGACATTTCTTTGGGACAAGTCAATTTCCAGCCTGAGGGGATTGTGAAAGACAGCTGCAAAGCTATCAGAGTAAAACAAGCTAGCACCTTTCTATTCATTTCCCCATCCACGACACTGAGTGTTGCCAGCCAGCACATTGTTTTGTATCCTGTTATGGTACTACTGCCCCACATTAACCTACTAGTGAATTTGGACTGGAGGCCCAGAGAAAGTACAGTACTCAGGGGGGCAGAACTGTGGCGGCAGGTGTATGTGTGTGTACAACAATACAGCACTGAGAAAATGAGAGGAGGCTCATGTGCCAGACTGTGAGAACATGCAGAGGAGTTGGTGAAACTCATTGTTGGGGATTTGGGACAAATACTCTGTCAACAGCATCAATTTCAGCAAAGTCATTTTAGGTTTACTGAAGTGTACTGTATATGAACCTAATATCTTTCAACTGTTGTGGCACAAAATTAAGAAATAACTTTACTCCTTAGGTAGAAACTGCACATTAGGGGTACACAATATATAATAAGTATGTTATTGGCCAATAGAGATTATTTTTATTTATCAGTATCAACAATATTGGATACACGACTACAGTTAAAAAAATAAGTATAACTATTTTTAAATAAATTAATTTGTATGCATGAATGCATGCAATTGATCAAACGTGACTGTAAAGCCTTTCACGTCGTTACAAAAATATATATATTTTAAATAAATGCTGTTCTTTTGAACTTTGTATTCATCAAAGAATCCTGAAAGAAATGCATCATAGTTTCCACAAAAATACTAAGCAGCACAACCGTTTTCAACATTGATTATAATAAAAAAATATATTTCTTGAGCACCAAATCATCAAATTAGAATGATTTCTAAAGGATAATGTGACACCGAAGACTGGAGTAATGCTAAAAGTGAAAATGCAGCTTTGCCATCACATGAAAAAATTACATTATAAAATATATTGAAAAATAAAATAAAAAAATAAATGCAGCCTTGGTGAGAAATTAAGAGACATCTTTCATAAACCATAAAAAAATCTTGACCAATCAAACTTTTGAACGGTCCTGCATATTGGCTGAAACCAAATATTTCATTTTCTATTTATTTTTACACTTTAATGATCTAATCTGCACTAACACTACAATGTATTAATACTGTTAAAAGCTAATCTCAAAATAAATATGGGTATTTCATATTCATAAATGCATTTAAAATGATTTATTTTTTTCCATTTCATTTAGACAAAATGGAACAAAATTTGAAATAATCATCCATATTTCAGTAGACGACCATAACTTAAAATGAGTGCATCCCTTTTCCATATTCCCATTTTACAGTGTGCGTCATACATGCATAGCGAAACTGAGTTTCAGTGATTCACGTCCATTTTTTGAGTGACGTAACAGCAGTGCTATACAAGGCACAACAGTTTTCAGTGAATCATCCCTCCACCTCCGCAGCATAAATACCACCTGTTTCAGAGTGCAGAGGGCCGCAAACCTCGGAAAATCACACAGCTATCCTCATTAAGATGCAAACTCCCACAGTCTTGCAGTTAATTCTGCACCCTATACTTACACCCTTCCTCCACAACATCCAGTGTTATTAGCATTATTTAAGGCAGTGTGCTAAATGGAAGCGAAGAGGACTCAAACTGTCCTCAGTTGAATCATGAGGAACAGTTCTTTGAAGAAATACAAGCTTATATTTTACAATCATTTGACATTAATCCCATCATAAATCTTCTCAAGCTGATAGGGATACATTTTTTATCCCCATCAAAAAAGTAGCTCTTGATTAAAGTCTATTACCAGGGGATCGTTTAAAATAGTGTTTCTTTTAAATGTGCACATTATAGAGCCACGACTAAAATAATAAAAAAGTCAATATTTCAAGGCAAGCCTAAGTGAACGGCATTACAAGATTAAAACATTAACAATTTATAACAATCAGAGATCACAGGGCATTTATAGCATGGCAGTGGATATCGAATTCTGCGAAGGGAGAACAAGTGGGGTTTCTAAACCATGTGAAATAACAGCGCACAAAAGTGTGTCAGCTCAACTGGCTCGCGTAAAACGGCTGATCGAATCAAGTCAAATTCAGTTACAATGATCATCTCCTCACACGCCGGCCTTCTTGTCCTCCTCCATCTCGCACATCATTCTGTACCACTGTGTCTGACTTCACTGCACAGAGCGGATTTTGTTTGCACCACTTAATGGCTAATAAAATGAACACGGCCTTAACAGTGAGGCAGAGATTCAAGGTGTCCTTCAAGCGTATTATTTTAAAGTGATCATTGCCTTTAATTGAGCTTAACGGAACACTTCCTAATTAGATTATTTCATTCCTATTACCAAACAAAGCCATAATCATGCATGCCCACTGATGCTAGACTGGGCAGTGATACAGATCGGCAAACGCAACTCTTCCTACGGGGATGGCGAGCTGAGCATCACTATGTGACAGAGACACCCAGGTGGGAATCTATAATCATGTATACTGCAAAATGTCAGCCTGGTCTCATTGTTAATCCGTTTGGTATTAACACGCAACTTTCAAAGACAGAATATGTTTGGATAGATGCTGAAATGCACAATATGGATGTATTGGCAACATTTAAAAGTAGCATTATTACGTTATAAAACATTAAATATTTACGAATCGTTTATATTATAAAGATATCTGTATAATTTCCCTTTTACCATTTTATAGATACAAGTAAGATCCCTCAAGCCTACATCCAAACCTAGTCATACGCATTTTATACAGAATATAAAAAGAATAATGTGTAGGAAAACGACAATTTTAGTTTTGTTCAAATGACAATGTGTTGTAGCCGCAAGTCCTCTCATGGCTGTATTTAATAGTTTTGTATGAGGTACAGAGCAGAATCTGATTTGGATTACAGCGAGCGAATACATTTTTTATCTTTTATGAATGTGTTTTGGTGTATTTTATGGTTCTATTGTCAGTCGCTGTATAGGAGAAAATGCCTTTTGTGTCTCACGGCAAACAAACTACTACAAAATGGTTAAATGATTACAGAAATGTTATTAATTTAAAGGTTTCAAACTAGTGAAGTCTTGTTTATCATGTTATTTCATATTAAGTAGATGAGTAAACTGCATGGTCAATTGACATGTCATTGACAATTGAATACAATAGAATCGAAACATTAATTCCATGATTTGAATACTCATAAATAGGAATACGTACAAATTTGTACGTCGGTAAAGTTCATACGATAAATCATTTACGTTTTGGGGCTGTCAATACGCAAGTATTTTATATTTTAGTGCTATCAATACGTCAATATTGTACATTTCAGTCAGCGTGTATGAAAACGTAAGTAAATGTAGGCTACGTGTGGTAGAACCAAACTTTACGTAAAACTACACGCGTATTCTTGTGAGAACGTTGAAATTTCATGATCACATTGCTATTTTGAATGGAAAAATGTATTCTTTATTTAAATATGTCTGTATATCTAGGTACATTTTAAATAAGAGAAAACCAGACGCTACTTCAGGCTTCATAGAAAAGCTGGTGAAATATATAATCACACTGTTCCAGGGCACTTGACACTGGACTGACTCAGATCTAATAAATCTCATATGCACCCACCTCCGCAGTTTTTGTCTCTCTCTCTCTCCCTCTCCCTCTCTCTCTCTCTCTCTTTCAGGATATAGCTTTCTGTCCTCCCCTAAGCATGACATCAAAACTAAATTACATTTATGTCAGACAGTAAGACGTTGACAAGTATAGGCTTCTTTGTAGTTCAATAAACAACCTATTGATCCAAACTGACATGATGAGGAGATTTAAGCTCCCTTCCTCACACATGAATCTGCCAGATCAGATTTAAAAAGAATGATTCATTGATTTATTATTACATGATTTATTTAGAATAGTGAGAGCAGAGTATATTGTTTATCGTTAAGGGGTTGTTGGTTGTTGTTAGAAGAAGCCTGCTTCAAATATCACCGATAACTAAGAGACAGTCAAACCAAGACAGAGGAAAAAAAGGTAGAAATGTAAAAATATAATTCAACCAAAAATTATATTGTCATCAATTATTCTCCCTCAAAAACTTGAATGACTTTCTTTCTTCTGCAGAAGATGGTATAGAGAGTGTGATTGACTTCCCTTGTATGGACTAAAAAAACTGATTCATTTATCAAAATATCATATTTTATGTTCTACAGAAGAAAGGAAGTCATATAGATTTGAAACTACATGAATGTGAGTAAATGATGAGAGATTTTTCATTTTTTGTACAAACTTTCCCTTCAGAATTATTTGTTTCATCCTTTCAGTTATGTTTTTTAAAAATGGAATATCTCAAACCTAGCCTACTTCAAACTGAAGCTCTAAGGCATGGGTATCATAATAAAAGTTAAGCCAAGAAAGAAAGCCAATAGTCCTCCTGCAACAGATGTTCGATGCAAGTGATTTGTCAATAAATTAGCTTGACCAAAACAGATAATCTGAATTAGATTTTTAGCGCGTGCTGTGTGTTGATACATGAAGCTACCTGTGTCACCGGTCTTTGTTACACTAAAAGAGACTGTAGCACATCAGAGGCGGTAAAAATGAAGTGTATAGCTATTTGAAACATCAACGTTACAACAAACAATACACAATTTCCAGCGTCTGTGAAGAGGCACCTCAGTGGCACGATAAACACACGGAGACCAGCAGAAAACACGCGGCGTGTTTCAGTCAATGCAATTAATGCCATTTGCAACAAGAACATAATCTTATGAACAATCCACAAACCGCAAATCAAAATAACAAAACCTTACCTTAGGCTCTTTATCAGTAACAATTCATAAACACAGAGCGGTGAAGTAAATCCTTAAACGTTTCAGACAGTGAACGGAGAGGTGGCCGCAAGAATGAGACTGGAGTCGGTCTGATCCGCACCTGACAGACAGCGAGCCGTGTAGCTGCAGCGGAGGTACGTGTGTGTTCAGTGATGCCGGAGCACCGACAAAATACGACGTGGAATATGGCAGTGGACTTGACTGAGTTGATTCGGAGAAAAATCCTGTTATGAGAAATCCAAGAGATCTGAAGTCCATCTGTTGAATCATGAATGAGATTGTTTTAAATTATGTTACTTTCTTAACATGTAATGTAATATGTTGTATAAGGTGTGAAGTAACATTTGAGAGATTGTGTAAGTAAAAAAAAAAAAAAAATGAATGTAGCCTACTGCACATTTAACTTAAAAAATTACAGACGTATATAGCTAATAATTTGCAGGTATGTGTACATTTAAATAATTTGTATTCGCCTACATGATGATGATGATGATGATGATGATCATCATCATCATCAGCCTACCCGCTTTTTAATGTTTTATTCATCATGAAAACCCCATAGTTAGATTAATAATAAATCCTAAATAGACCAGCCTAGAGAATAACATTTGGATTTTAATCTGTGCACAATGCGGTTAAAACCCAGACACATGGCTCATAAACCTATTAACATACTCTCTTGCTTAATTCTGGTACTTTTGTCAATTAGATGATCCATGCCAGGTTTTAGATTTTGCCAACCGGATACACTCCATCACAAACCATCATGTCAGCGCCTATACTTTAATTCCAAGAAGAAAGATGATAATTTTAGCGTTTATCTTTTTTTATCCTTTAGTATCTCAAAATAGATGTAGCCTATTGCCATCAATTATGCTACCAGTTGCATGAACTGCTTTGACTAGTCTTAAAAGTTAGTCATCTCTATAGGCTAGATGATAGCCATCCTAACTTTTAAAGTCAGTTACATAAAAAGGTAGATCGGTCTAATTTGAATAGGAAAAGTAAGACTGATTACCCCTTGTTTAGCTACTAGTTCTTAAGACACAGGGTGTTTCTTAAACGGAAGGCTGCATATCTCGGCGGTCACATCATCAAACGTCGCTGAAGGCCATCTCAATTTGAAGGATCCTTGGCAGCCTTCTTTTCGCGTCCTTCATTCGGTCTATTTTAAAGGATGCATCGGGTGTATCCTTCGTGGCCTTAAATCACCCACAATCCTTTGCACACATTCCAATTCATAAAAATAAACAGGTGCAAAATGAGTCGGTACTGAGCTTGTCTTAGTTTATTATGAAAAGTAAGACAAAAATTATGTTTTCGGACATGAAAGCATGTCTTTTGTTTTGCTGTAATTAATCACTAACTGACCATAGAGAGCCTAAGTCCCTCCTCTTCCGGTGGACCACCATGGGACCTTATTTCGGAAAAATATTGTATGGTAGTCAATGGCGAGAGACAAAAAATATTTTGATCTTGTTTGAATTGTGCCCTGAATTACACGTTTGTCAATTTAAAAGATACATACAGTCAAGAAAGTCGAAGTTTGATGTAAAACTGTTGAGGTATAAGACTGTGAAAATACGTAATTACAAAGACTACAAACCCAAAAGGCGCATATGTGACGTCATACCTTTTCTCTCATTGAATGAAGCTAAGTTTACTGAAGCTAACGTCTGTCATTTTTTCTATAGTCTTACGTTATAAACGTAACATTACGCCACCATGCCTGAGTGTTTTGTACCAGACTGTCTGCACGCATACGAGCAACGGTGACGTACATAGTGCGAGACGAGAGATGTAGTTCATTGAGCGATTTTCACATAAAACTAAATGTTACTCTTCTATTTTATGGCAAACTGCGACTTTCTTGACTTTCATAATTATCTTTTAAATTGACAAACGTGTAATTTTTCTGAAATAAGGTCCCATGAGCCGGAAGCGGAGGGGAGGGACTTAGGCTCTCTATAATGTGAGCCACTGGGAGACCAGGCTGTCATTCACTGTATGCATTAATAAGCTTTAATAGTATTTTCGTGCCGTGACCGCGGGGGTGGGAACATAGCATAGTCATGCGCTCTTACTAGACCATCTTATTTAGTGTTTAATGCTGAGGAGGACACTAGCCTACAAGCCTCAGAAGGACTGAAGGACACAGTCTCAGATGCAGCCTTCCATTTGAGAAACACCCAAAGTCTTAACATAGGGGATAAGTTTATGCAACCGACCCCAAATGTTTTAAAGTTTGAATTAACATTTTGTTTTGCAGGATGCAAAACAACATATTTCTAAAGAATGAAATGATTTAGTTAGCTTAGCATTCACTTTAAAAAATGCTGGGTT
Organism: Phoxinus phoxinus; assembly: GCF_949152265.1. NCBI lineage: Eukaryota > Metazoa > Chordata > Actinopteri > Cypriniformes > Leuciscidae > Phoxinus > Phoxinus phoxinus. The sequence goes on along the minus strand of NC_136880.1, from coordinate 27,370,024 downwards.
GTTTCAACCCAATTTTGGGTAAAGTATGGACAAACCCAAACGTTGGGTTAAAAATGTAATTTAAAATTCAACCCAACAGCTGGGTTTGTCCATATTTTACCCAAATTTGGGTTGAAACAACCGAGCATTTTTTAGAGTCTAAAGACCAACATTTTCTTCCTAAAGATACAAAATCTCTGCAAGACATGTCATACTTGGTATCAAAATAACATTCATTTAAGGAGCTGTCCAATTAGATCACATTGTTCCCTCTTAAAGTATCAGAGATGGGTGAATCTCTGTCTGTGAAATGGGGGGGGGGGGGGGGGGGGGGGGGTTACCCTGCTGCACAGCCTGTCTGTAGAAGGTCAAAATGATCTGGCCCTTTCACAGAGCCCATGTCACTTGCATCCAATCAGGGAAGTGAATAGAACCAAATGAGAGGTTTCATAAGCTCCGTTTGCTGCTGCCATTCTTTTTCTTAGTTAGACTCAGCATGCATTTGATCCTGCGGAGCCAAATTTACATCCATGACATGAAAGGAGCTTATTTTCTTCCTTTTCATTGCTGATTTATATTGCAGCATTCAAGCGGCTTGATGAGCTTTCTCCTTTTTCACATGGAAGGTAAAACTCCACCCCATATCACATAGGCCTACTCTTTATGCTATGGTTCAATATATAATGTCTAACTTTTAATATTGTTTTTACAAATGGCAAGGCTTCATTCATCTATGAGGGAAACTTAAAGAAAGAATGATTAACCATCACATTGTTTAATTTTTTGATCCTTTAGACTGAGAATAATATTATGCATCACTTTTTTTTTAAACAGTAGACCTAATTGTTGCTCAATTTGATAATTTACGTAAATCTGTCTACAACCCACTCTTAAAAACACACTATATGTAGCCTATGTTTCACTGTATGAATAAAAAATAAAAAAACTGAGTTCCATCATTATGGGGTTTATTATTGCATTATTCCAAATAAATAGATTAAGATCCACAAATAAATGTAAAGAGTTTCACATAAAAAAAATAAAAAAAAATAAAAAAAGTACAAATAAGTTATGTCACAAAAACAACTCTGCCTGGCATTCATTTGTGAATCGCTTTCTGTGCATTAGTGAATCGCTGCACACATTTGTAAATTGTGAATTGCTTCTTGTGCATTTGTGGATCCCCACATTTACTTAGCGTCAAGACCATCAATTTGCTTCAGAAGGCCTTTATTAACCCCCCGGAGCCGTGTGGAGTTCCTTTATGATGGATGCACTTTTTTTAAACTTCAAACTGATGGTTGCAATTCACTGCCATTATAAAGCTCGGGAGCGTTTAGGGAACTCCTAAACCTGTTGCAGGCTATAGGAGACCTCCAAAACAAAATTAGGAAACTTTAAAATAGCATAATAGGGGCACTTTAAGCTTTATTTCCTGTTTGAGCCAATACAGATGATAGGTTATTTTGGAGTTTTTTCCTCCAGAAAAACCAAGGGGGTAAATCCATCCGCCGGAAAATGAAGCCTCCCCGGGCGCCGCCATTGTAGCAGAACTTCACCTGCTGTTAGCATTCCATTGACTCCCATTCATTTTTGCGTCACTTTGACAGCGAATAACTTTACATCTGAGGCGTCCAAAGACTCCATTTGTCCATTATTTATTTCTAAAGAAACACGACCATGTATAAAAGGCTCCATTACCTTGTACCTATGGCCCCGTAGAAGCCGTTTTTGAAAAAATACGCTAACGATTGCGTCATAACCCACGCGACTCTCTGTCGCACTGTAGAGAAATTACCGCATAGACCGGTGGAGAAGCTCGCAAGCAATCGGGGGGACGTGGAGGCATAAAGTCTGATAAAGTGAAGAGAGAAGCCCATAGAGAGTCATAAAGTTGCTCCTGCTGCGAGCTCATGGACAGCTAATGCTCACGCTCTCCATCTCTGAGAGATTCCAAAGGGAATGATTCAGATTTCTCTCGGCAAAGCTACTAGAAGACTGACAACTGTCAGACACGTTGCTCACGTCACCAAGCTCAGTTTGAGCCTGCGCAGTACGCCTGACGATCAGGAAGTGAGTACTTCAAAGGGGCTTCACTTTTCTCCGTTGAAGTCTATGGGGTCGCTGTGTCCATCTTATATACTGTCAATGAGAAAAACCGCCCTGCCTGAAGCAAATCGTGATTAGTTGGAGCGAGAGCGTGCTATGATTGGTCAGCGCAAATGGCTGTTATTGGCTTAAGTAGGCAGTGGGTGGAGTCCACTTATTTGTGGATTTGTCTGCACATCTTGATGCTGCGTGTAAGATTATAAAGTCAACTGTGAACAGAAATACCCAACCCGATCTCACGGCAATTCGTGTGAATTTTACGAGGTGGCTAATTCGTACCAATTCATACGACCTCACTCGTACAAATTTGAGCGATTTTTGCTAAATCGTACATAATTTACGGGTTGCCAAATTCGTATGAATTCATACGAATGACCTACCCCGGACCCCGCCCCTAAACCTACATCCATCACGTGGGTTTAGACAAATCGTACAAATTCGTACGAGTGAGGTTGTACGAATTCGTACGAATTAGCCACCTTTTAATCACTCGTACAAATTCGTATGAATTGGTCGTGAGATAACGTTGAAATACCATGTTTAAATGAGATCTTTCTATCCCCACTTGAGTCAAACCGAAAGGAATGCAAATTAATTTATTTCCCTTTCTTTTTATTTCTTTTTTTCTATGTAGGCTATTTAATAATTTGATGTAGGCCTATTATCTGTTTAAATGTCAATATGTCCCTCGTACAAAGTCAACTGTTCTACTCATTGTTCATTTCAAATGTCAGTAGGATTTATGTTAATGAAATGGATGTTAGCTAATTGTTGTTACTTGCTAAATGTAAAAAAACAAAACAAAAAAAACTTGACACTGCATGTTTCAGAACCCACAAATGTGTGCTACAAATGCATGGAAGCGATTCACAAATGCTGGGCAGAGTTGAGTTTGTGACAAAACACATTTGTAAATGTGCAAATTTTATTTGCAAAACTCATTTTATTTATTTGTGAATTGTATTCGTTTTTATGAAAATATTTACACTTATTAGTGGATCTTAATGTATTTGGAATAATGCAACAATTATAACCCCATTCACCATTATGTATTTATATTTTTGAAACACACTGATTTTAGTTCTTAATTTATCAGACCTCTCCCAATCATTAGTCTAATTATGAACGGGTGTATCAGAGTTTTGAGTTTTATATTGAGAATTGACGTATACACCTCATAAATTGAGCAGTTGAACAGTCAGTGTGGTGTTATAGCCTTAGAAAAATGATTCTGCTCTGACACCTAGTGGTTTAAATGTTCAGTTGCACATAAGGCATATATGTATGAGACCAGGGCTAGTTTATTACACTTTTCCCCAATGAACATTTATAATTATGGTTTGTGTTGGAATATTTTAAAGTCTTGACAACGTCAAAAACAAAGCTCTTAAAATAGTCTATCCCTATAATCGTGTTACAACATGCCCCAAATAGCAGTGCATTTTGTCACATGATTATGTGGTGCAACGGTAATCTGCCCTTAAATATTTAAATTTATTTTATTTCAGCTAAATATGAATAGTTAAACATTAGTAAAGATAGTGTACAAATACACTGAACCATTGTTTTGGCAATACACATTTGGTAATAAAATAGCTAACTTTAACTTGCATCGACCTGACATTTATGAAAAGTACCTACCGTTTAAAGAACAGTTTAAACCGTTTTAAATCGTTTTAATTATGTACAGAATTTAAATAAAGTAGGCTACATACATTTTGACAAATAAAGTCAGTAGCCTTTATAAATGAGACGGAGCCTTGGATTGCTATTTTGCACTTCAGCCACCAGATGACAGCAACTGAATAATGCAAAGAGATCAAACGAACATTTCAAGCATTTCGAAATCCATTTCACAGTTAAAAATTGCTATTAAACACGTTATTTAACATAGGCCCATTGAACACACATCAATGTCATATAAAAAAAATGGTAGCCAGAAGCCTAACACAATATAATTTATAGCCTAACGTTACGTTTTTCTAATCAAAAAGTGTTAAGTACTAAGACAAAGTATCTATGTGGGCTACTTAATATACTCCTTGAAGATAATGTAGGCAATATGTAGCTACACACATTTTAAGTGTCCTTCAGTAGCCTATAATTGTCTATCATCACTTGTCGTTGTGCGCAGTGGCTCCTTTAAATGAGCGCCGGGAACTTCACTGAACGGGTACCAAAAGATGTAGGTGATTGAACGGCTGCTTCTGTTTTCTTTAGAAATGTGAATCAAAATAACGTTCTAAACGGTCACATCGGCTACAGAACCAGTCATTAAGCTGATGTCCAGAGTTCATCGGCGCACCTCCACTTGTTCATTCTGCTACAAGCCTGCGTAACTACACACAGCATCGCATAAGGACGAAGAAGGTCAAGATAACATGCATCGCTGCCCGGATAACGGGTTAGTTTCTGAATCGTCAAAGAAAATGACAAATGTAGAGGTTTGCTATTCGAGGCATCGAAGAGCAAAAGCAACTTAAACGCCAGGAAAACAGAGAGGACCAGTCGCGTGGAATGTCCGCATCCCGTCTGTTTTCCTGCGATCGAGCATCCCGAGACCCACGAGCAATCGATGCTCAACGTGCGAATTAAAGGGACGGGAGGTGCGATCTTTTGATTTGTTCAAGTGTCTTCTGACTGACTCCTCCTGTGCTGTTACCCGGAGACCATGTGGCCAAGCCCCCTGGGTTGAGATAGGTACCAGTACCAGCAGAGGAACTCTATATAAAGGCTGACATAGTTTGGAGGAACAGTTGCTGGTCTTTACAATTCGGGGCTTACAAGTAGAAGAGTGGAACACATCGAAAGACACAAGTAATCATGTCTCACGCCTGGGGTTATGGACCAAATGACGGTAAGATCAGGATACCAAATTAATATATTAGTCTTTAGTAATTAATCAGGATTAAATTGATGTCATTGTTGCTAAATTATATTAATTTCAAATAGCCTAGAATTTAGCAATCCTTTAGTCAAGTAGTCTCCCCCACCCCCACCCCCCCCCCCCCCCCCATTCATCTAACGTTATATGTTATACACTGATGCGACATCTTAACAGCTTTGAAAAGTGACCAAATAATAATTATCTTGACGTTTTATGATTCATTAGGTATCTCTATGAGGAAAAGTGTTAGCCTAATTATTATTAAACAGAAAACCACAGATGAAACCACACACACACACACTATAAATAAGCAAAATTAGATGAATGTGGCATGTACATTTTTTTTTTTTTTGTCTGATAACCTTAAATCTAAACGAATTAGCTTAAAAAAAGAAAAAAGACAGTAATATGACCGAAACAACCTGGATACAATCTGAAACAACCTAATAGGTTACACAGACAAAAATTATTTCTTAAAGGAGAACTCCGGTCAATTTTAACATTGAGCTCAATTTTTAGTAAATTTGGAGTGCTGTCAATACAGAGAACAACGACAAAAATCGGTGTTGCCTACACTGTGTTATCCTATTTTTAAAATTTGCACCCTATTGACTTGAATGGGGCAAGTTTTAAACCTGCTTTTATCCTCTTAACATATTTGATGTGTCATTACAAGTGCCCAGCCATGTTGAGTGATTCCTTAAGAGTGAACACGAGTGAATCTGACTGCAGTAGATGTGAAAGATATGAATAAAAATGATGTTATATCAGCCAGCGCAAATACCTGTATTTAGTTCCTGTTTTCGGTGGAAGTCCAAAGTAGTCGATTGTCGAGTTCACGCGCATAGGTTTAGTTACTATGATCACGCGCGTGAACTCGACAATCGACTACTTTGGACTTCCACCGAAAACAGGAACTAAATACAGGTATTTGCGCTGGCTGATATAACATCATTTTTATTCATATTTTTCACATCTACTGCAGTCAGATTCACTCGTGTTCACTCTTAAGGAATCACTCAACATGGCTGGGCACTTGTAATGACACATCAAATATGTTAAGAGGATAAAAGCAGGTTTAAAACTTGCCCCATTCAAGTCAATAGGGTGCAAATTTTAAAAATAGGATAACACAGTGTAGGCAACACCGATTTTTGTCGTTGTTCTCTGTATTGACAGCACTCCAAATTTACTAAAAATTGAGCTCAATGTTAAAATTAACCGGAGTTCTCCTTTAATGTCTAATCAGCTAAGGGCTCCTCAAGGTAACAGCTGCACATATCCACTTCTTACATTTGCTGACCTTGAATCTTGCAAGGAATGTAAACACGTTTGTTGTGCATAAGCTGCAGGCACTTCCTTTTTATCTTCATATATACTCGGCTTTTCATCTTTTTCTCTCGCTCTGTCATTTTAGGGCCAGAAAACTGGGCAGAAGGCTTTCCCATTGCAAATGGACCCAGGCAGTCTCCCATTGATATCGTACCCACCCAAGCACAACATGACCCTTCTCTGAAGGGTCTCAAATTGAAGTATGACCCCGCCACCGCTAAGGGCATCCTCAACAATGGCCATTCATTCCAAGTGGATTTCACTGATGACGACAACAGCTCAAGTTAGTCTATTCCTGCTTTTTGTGTTTATTTTCAACCTTTTAAAACAATTATTAAGATACAGCTGAGAATGTATTAATTTTGTTTATTTATTTGCATCTTACCTTGGCATAGTCACACTTTCATATTTATCAACATTCTGGGGATTTTGTCAGGGCAATATTTTGGCAACACTTTTTGAGCATGTCCTTCTTAAAATATTAATCTTCTATCCTTGAACCCATAACAAGTGTTATGTGTTATAACAAGTGAAAAAACAATTTCTACTATTGTGTCCTTGTACAATAGAGCTTTGCCTCACTGAAATTCCTTTTAGTTTACTCCAATTTATCTCTACCTGTACATGAAATCTTCAAATGATGTAAAACTGCTATATGAGCAGTGAATGTGGAAGTGTCCCTTCCCTCTGCTGGTGGGAATCAGGGACTTAGAGCTCTGTGTACTCAAGTGCTAATGCATTCTATTATGAGAGAATGAAAGAATAGAGCCACATATGTATGCCATGGTTGCTCAATGAGAGCAACATGTGCTGAATTTTAATGACCATTTCAAGAGGGGACTCACTCACAGCACACATATGCTTGGAGAAGACGCGTTTTAAAGAGTGCTACAGAAACACTATAAAAAAAATAACACTTGCATACAAAATGCTTGTTGAAAAGAGATTAAAGTAGTTGCTAATTGTTATATTAGGTGGTGAATATTGAACTGTGTGAATTTGAGATTTTTGGTTGCACCTCCTCTTGTTGTTAGAGCATCTCTTTATATATGTTTGATATATATGATATATATTTAACCAAATAATATCTTAAGTAGTCCACTCACATTAACATTGCCCAACAGGCAACCTGTCAGTATACCAAGTAGGAAGTAAAGGATTACATGTCATTAAGGATGCATAATATACTACGCCTATATAATCTGATATTAGAGATTTTTTAAAATTCCCTATTTGTATTTTTATTATACATTTTTTATATTAAATGGAATATATTTTTATTATCGGCCGATATTTCTGCATGCTAATAAGGAATCTCAAAATGAATATCCAATTTTCATATGCCTAAATTTACTGATCGACAATTTTAAAAATTTATATCGCCCAATTATTATTGGTTATCGGCTGTAGCATGTAAATAATATCTGCTAATATGTGTGAACATTTCTATACGCATCTTACATTTAATGCTTAGGAGATTCAATCTGAAATACAGTTTTACTACATTTTTTCTGACTAATGATTTCTATAGTGCCGTTAAAGAAACAACCGAATGATTGGAATAATTGTTTGTGTATGTAGCTCTGGCTGGAGGGCCCGTGACAGGGGTTTACAGGTTGAGACAGTTCCATTTCCATTGGGGAAGCAGTGATGACAAGGGCTCAGAGCACACTATTGCTGGAACCAAGTTCCCCTGTGAGGTAATGAGGCTTTCATATTCATGCTCCCAGTTCCATACATTACAACCAAGGCAACCCTCATTCCTCTGTGTTGTGGTGCAGACCGTTCTAATTCTTGAACGTCTCTTAAAACTAATTATTGCTCACTGCTCATGAATATTCTTGATGTTCTCTCATGAATTTGTAAATCCCCTCTTTTAAATAAGCCAAGATTTTAAGCTAATTCAGTCATTTTTCACACGTCTCCTCTTTTCTAAAGCTTCATCTCGTTCACTGGAACACCAAGTATCCAAACTTTGGAGAAGCTGCCAGTAAGCCTGATGGCCTTGCTGTAGTTGGAGTTTTTCTCAAGGTCAGAACTTTAGCCAAAATCATTTCAAGCATTGCAGTGATTAAATGATATAAAATGATGGATATATTGTATTCTGTTAACCAGATTGGTGCTGCCAATCCAAGACTTCAGAAAGTTCTAGATGCTCTGGATGACATCAAATCAAAGGTATCAAAAGTAGCAGTTATTTTTAGTTTTATGATTTAGTATATTTACTCCTCTCACTTGCCCTCAGATGTTTTTATCCTTTTACAATATGTCTGTTTCTTCTCCAGGGCAGACAGACTACATTTGCCAACTTTGACCCTAAAACCTTGCTGCCCACATCTCTGGATTTCTGGACTTATGAAGGGTCTCTGACCACGCCCCCTTTGCTCGAGAGTGTCATGTGGATTGTTCTGAAAGAGCCAATCAGTGTTAGTCCTGCTCAGGTACTTTATGCATCTATGCTTTCACACTCTTATTTGTATACTTATGATTACAGACAAGGACATCTACTTCTAGTCCTTATCTTTAGTATGATATGTTGAGTCATCATAACATCATTTTGTCCACAAAAGTTTTGTTAATTTGGAAGGGGAACATGTTTAATAAAGTTTTGCTACTTGGTTGAGTTGAAAAAAGTTAATAAATACCTAAACAAATACTGTCTGATTACATAGTATGATAGCACAAATAGGGTCTCAACTTTTAACTTCACTTCTACTTTAAAACTGGGAGGGTCGGTGCTCCATACAGTAGGTTCCTGCTTCTACAAGATTACTTTATCTTAAATATATTGCTTGCCTGACAAGCAATATATCACATTCAAGTCAGGCTTGTGCCTTTAAGATAGAAGCCTACACCCTGACATTCAGTACTTGAGAGGAATTAGGACTTCATTGCAGTATAAATATAGTTATCATGTTTTATTTATTAAATATTTTATTTTGACCTGTTACTGTCTGCCGCTTTGTATATCACATAATGAATATCACGCCAAATTAATATCACTCAGTTTAGCAAGAAGAGGAAGTGTAATAATAATTTAAAAAGAAAAATAACTATTACACCAAACTACAAATTCTGGACACTGTGCTGAAAAAAAAAGAAAAGAAAAATTAGACTTTGTGTGGAAGAACTAAATATATTCAAAATATACACTACAATTCAAATGTTTGGGGTCAGTAAGATTTTTAGTATTTACCTCAGTACCAAATTAGCATATCATTTCTGAAGGATCATGTGACACTAAAGACTGGATGAGTTGATGCTGAAAAGTTAGCTTTGCCATCACTGGAATACTGCATTTTTAAATGTATTAAAATAGAAATTAGAACACAATTGTTTTGAATTGTAATAATATTTCACAATATTACTGTATTTTTTATAAAATAAATGTCACCTTGTTGAGCATAATACTTCTTTCAAAAATATGACAAAAAATGTACCAACCCCAAACATTAGTGCATACTTGTTCTTCATTAAGGTGACATTACTACCATAACATATAGGCTCGAACAACTAAAAGATTGCTCAACCATCACAGATCACATGCCGTGCGTTAATCGTCTTCTGATGCCTTTATGCTCCTTTTCCCAAAATGTGCCTGAGCTAAATGTGGTGTAGCACAAGAATTAAGAAGTTTTAAAGCTTCTCTTGATAATTCTGCATCAGCAGCAGGACCATATCGACAGTGACATAGCCTAATGTTTTCAAAAAAAATTGCCCTATTCATTACTGTCCCTAGTGTAGGCAATGCTTTTAGCCTGCAGTGGCTATTTTAGTCCCCAGTGGTTAGTCAGAATAGTCTAACGGCTGCACAAGTGCTCTATGAATGAGCATGGAGCTAAATATAGTAAATATAGGGTGTAATAAGGCTCTGCAAGACTGCCAACAACACACTAAACACCACAATCCAAGAGAAAACCATCTAACTGTCTCTCTCTCTCTCTGTTTGTTCTTTAGATGGGTAAATTCCGTAGCCTGCTGTTCACACCGGAAGGAGAGTCACCTTGCTGCATGGTTGACAACTTCAGACCCCCTCAACCTCTCAAGGGACGTAAAGTCCGTGCGTCCTTCAAGTAAATTGCAGCATCGAAGCCACAACCCTCCTACTTGCCTTCTGATCATGGTGCTTTTGACCGGTTCACAAAAACATTCCCAGTGAAAATGCTACTGAAACATCAAAGTATTTGTTCCCAATCCAGGCCCTTGCTTAGATTGCAGTGTTGATAACAAGAAAGCTGGATCTAATCTTCTTAAACTGTCTGTTTGTTATAAATGCCCCTATTATGACTTAACAGGAGGAATAATATTTATAGTGCTTAAACAGGGGCTAGTTATCTACATTTCCCTGCAGCTGTTAATCTGGACAAATGGGAAAAATGTAAATCCCAGTTAAGTTTTGATTGCCTCACTTTGCGCTTTTTCTAGCTTTGCCGGAATTGCACTATACTCCATGTTATTCAATAGGAAAGAAATTATGGTTCTGTTTGGGTTTATGGCAATGTGTGAATATTTTAGTTAAATGTGTGAATAACCAGATGTGTTGAAACTGAACTACCTACAGAAAAGCACTCACTTAATGCAATTTGCTGTTGTTAAAATGATTTATAAAGAGAAATTCCAAGGGATTGGCTTTTAAAGATTGCTTGCAGTAGGTACTATAATAAAGATTTCTTAGAATTAAAAGTGAATTGAGCAGTATTGCAAACACATATTATATGTAAATTAGTCATGTATTAGAAATTTTATCAGCAATAAATAAATATATTTTAAACTACACTTCCTGTGATTGTTTTCTGTCCATTGCACAATGAATTACGTTAGTGATACAAACTGATGTTGAGATCAGCTTTAATACAGAACTGAGGAACACAATATAATACAATAAGATCACTCAATTGACATTAGGCTACTTCAAAATAGGTATCATATTTTAACAATGGATACATTTATTTTACTGCATTTAAATAATGCTATTGTTCAATGTCATTAATGTTTGATCATAATATATTATTGTTAATTTATACAAAAAATATATTATTTTAACTTTAAATGTTAAAAATGTACTCTACATCCTTCAAAAATTGAGAGAAATACTTTTATTCAGAATGCATTGACTTGATCATAAAGTAACATTTATAATGTTACAAAAGCCTTGAAAAAAGTTATTTTGAACTTTCTATTCATCAAAGAAAAAAATGTTTCACAGTCTTCACAAAATATATTAAGCAGCACAAGTGTTTTCAATATTGATAATAATAGGAAATGTTTCTTGAACATCAAATCAGCATACAAATTATTTCGGAAAGATCATGTGACACTGAAGACTGGAGGAAAGGCTTTGCGATCACAGGATTAAATTACATTTAGGCCTATAATATGAAAATACATGAAAATATACTAAAATAGAAATATACATTTTAAAAAGATTACTTTAAAAAATATAAAAACATTAAAAAAATCTTACTGACCCCAAACTTTTGAATTATGGTAATCATAATAATACATTTCACATTGTTAGAATTCAACTATGAACAAACAAACAAAATAAAATAACAATGAACAATAGTATACAATAGTATACAATAAATCGCTGTACAACAAAAGACCAGTTTCCTGCGCTTTTTTGTCCTGTGCAAAAGAGCGAAATAACAGATTCAGAGAAGACACTGAGCAAACAAGCCTTACTGCAGTGCAGACCACCAAACTTTTTAGTTTTAACCAACAAAACCTGCTTAGCTTTTCACGTGGGTTTTTGACAAATAAACAGAACTAGAATGAACCTCTTCTTCATGCTAATTTCTGCTGTGGTTTGAAGTAATTCTCAAGAACCATTTCAGCAGTAAAAGAGGAAATTAGTAATGTGAGAACATTCAAGATCAATATCTGTCAAGCACTCTGCGGTCCATGTCAGTTCTGTGCTCTGTTATCATGGAGAAATAATGAGATCATTACCCAGAGATACTGTCATAGAGGCTGAGAGAGGCCTTTATCTTGGAAGCTGGCACATCACCACAAATGAGCGCAGTTTTGGATGCCAGTCAGTGTCTCATTAACACATGGCTAATGCTCTTTGTCAGTACACAGCCTTACTTACGCAACCCATGCTTTGCTGGGGACACATGCTTATGGCGGTCTTGAATCTGGGTTGGCATCATCGTGGTACAAGGCAGACAACATTTGGTGGTACAATCCACTGCTGCCTTGCAGAGAAACCCTCAACACAAGATCTTCTTTTGAGCTTGAGTGATAAATTACTGGTTATTAATAATTGCTTTCCATCACAGCAAAACACTGGGATTTTCAGTGATAAAGACCGAGGATAAGGTGAAGCACAGGTTTGAGATCAGAGGATAGAGAGAGCAAATAGAGGAAGTCTGAAAAGCAGGAGATGAAATGACAGGGAAGACCAACAAAAAGCAGAAAGGAAACAAAAAGCAAGTATAAAGGCTTTATTTTGAGTCCAGATCATATATGTGTAACCACATGCTTAAGTATTTTAAATCTGCTGGTGACAGATGAATAATTTTTACACAACTATATAGGCTACTATTAGCATCTAGCACATCATTAGACATATAGCAAAGCTATAAAAAGCATTTCACAAAAAGTGAAATGCTTGATAGATACGTTCAAGGCTGTTGATCTTATCACAGCGTGTTACAATTACTTCAGCCTGACTCCACAAATAAAGCCTAGGCCACAGTGGTACAGTACAGTCCCTAAAGAAGACCTGCTATTGTGTTGCTTTTTCCATTACACCAAGGAAAATCACAAAGCATGACATTACAGCATGCTAAAAAATAACATGTAACCTGATTGTAAATCTGTAAACTGTACAAAGAAAGAAAGAAAGAAAGAAAGAAAGAAAGAAAGAAAGAAAGAAAGAAAGAAAGAAAGAAAGAAAGAAAGAAAGAAAGAAAGAAAGAAAGAAAGAACACAACTAACAGTAAAAGGCACATACTGAATTAGTGAGATCCTCTTTTTTTAATTATCTTAATAGTTCTGCAGAAATGGACAGCGCCATTAGTGGAACTATGGATAAGTGGTCCAGAATAAAGCCTCTTTATCCAAACAATAAAACCATTGAAGAGTGGATTTCAGAGGACAGATCAGTTTCTTTTTTCCCTGGCTTTTGAAGCACCATTTGAGAACTCCACCAGCAAACCACCTGATAATGACTAGCAGAAAAGGTTCGTTTTTCTTCCCACATGCAGTAACGGCTTAAGCATTGTAGAAAAAAAGTCAAAACGTAATAAGGTTTGAGAACTTGGTTCAGAATCACTGACCTTGATTTGGTCAGTATGAAACCATGGGAGTAATCCATAATTTTTTGTACCTGAGGCGCTGATCAATTATACAACTGTGATGACATACAGAGGAAGAAAATGCTCTCCTCAAGCAGCAGAATTCACAGGACCGGCTTTATATGCTCAAAAGTAGCACAATGATTTAACACGGATTGCTTAATTTGGCCTATCTGTGTCAACTTGCAGATTCAAATGGAAGTTTAACCCTCTGGGGACCGCAAATGCGCCGGCGCGTTTTGCTCGTTTTTTTTTTTACATATAGCAGCAAACTAGACATAACATACTCCGTCATTTTTGGTCATACAGACTTAAGAAATATGAAAAAAATAAGCTGTTAAATGTCTACTTTTTTATGACACATAAAAAAGTAGACATTTAACAGCTTATTTTTTCATACTTACAATCGAAATAAAACATTGTGCTTTTGTAAAATAAAGAAAATAAACAGGGTGTGCTTTCTGCCTCTCCGTGAACTTTTTTTCTGGTGCACGTCTCTAAACATAAACAAAACTCAATGAATATTATTCACCCAGGCATAAGCAATATATCTTTATAATCATTTAAGTGTGTACTTTTAAATAAATTAAAAACTAAAACAAATATTCTCTGTTTATGTAATCTATATAAAAAGAGCGAGTTCTCATTTCAGCTCATTATAGCTCTTTGTCTTTTAATGTGTCCACGCCCACGGAGAGCGCGCGCTATTCAAACGCAAATGATCTGAGGCAATACATGCAAACCGGCCACATCAGCTCGATAAAGCACACCAAGTTTAATCAGATGAATGTACTGTCATCTTGCGAGGAATAATCCTGGGAAACTTCCCTCAGAAACTTGCTGGCTAAGCTGTAACTCACTCTCACTGACACTTAGGACAACTATGGATGAATTCAAATCTCAGCTCAAAATCTATTTGTTCTCCCAATATGATCAGTTGTAATGTGTATCTGCTTCATGTATCGATTACTGTGTTTGTATGCATATAAGGTCTACCTTTATATGCTGTCTATGATGTGTTCTTTGTTATGAATTTGAATGTCTTGCACACTTTGATGCAACCGCTACATGCAACTGCACAGACTCTTGTTCTGGACTGTGGGCACATGTGCATGGATTTACCTGACGCCTCATCATCTGTGTTTACCTGCCTTCATTATGTCATCTTCTCCTCAAATCATTGTGTATCTGCAATACCAAGAACTCTACAAGTTAAGTCTGCCATCTTGCCTGCCATCTGCTTTCTCTGTTTAATAAACATCCGTTACCTGCATTCCTGTTGTCTGTCTCTCTGTTACATGACAAACCTTCAGAAATCATTCTAACATGCCAAATTAGTGCTCAAGAAACATCTCTCATTATCAAATTTGAAATCAGTTGGCTGCTTAATATTTTGTGTAAAACAGTATAGGTTTTTTATTTCCCCAGAATTCTTAGATTCAATTCAAAAGCATAGCATGTATTTGAAATGGTGACCTTTTTGTGACTTTTAATCAATTTAATGTGTCCTTGATAAAAGTATTTCTTTCTTAGAAAAACAGATCTTACTGACCCAAACTTTGGAACAGCAGTGTGTATGTAATCATGTGCCGTCTAGAGTCATGCAAGGTTATGAAGCCCCATAGTCATGGCTGTTAGACAGAAGATAAGAGGGCAGGCAACAGTGTGATTAGCAGGGTGGGTCACTGTAACTTTACTCTTATGCAACACCAGCCAGATAATCTACAAAAGATCTGTATTATACCAATTGCATGTACAGGATATTCTGAAGATTCAATGGCCACCGTGATAGCAGGGTTCCAGAGGAATGGAATACATCATTCGTGACTATAATGCAGCATTCAAAGCATTACAAAGACATCAGCTAAGAAGCTAATGTATGTAGAAGCCATAAAGTTACTATCTTGTTACACAATGTCTTCATTAATAGTCTATTGCTTGTTTTAATATGTCACTATTCTGTTATCCCCCTTGTGGGAGAGGAAATGAGAGGAATTGCACACATTTTGGCATTTCCTGCAGGCAGCCATCTTAAACAGGATGTGATGTGGTAATGGGAAGTTTTTTTTTACCTGCATGGCAACTAGCTTTTGAATCTCTGTTTTGTCTTCAAGTATTCACCTTTTTTGTCACAATAATTACACAAACAGGTTTGGACTTGTGTCATATACTTTCACACATGGAAGTGGCTACAAACAAAAGGAAGGCACTGTGTTTAATCAAACTAGGACATGCATGTGATAGGTCCAATTAAAGATTTGAGCATGATACAAGAAGCTGATGCATAGGCTGTGTGCATTTTGGGGTCTGTATGGATATCTGGATACTTGATTGTGTTTGTGTCAAGCATGGCTGATGAAATGTCCCGAAATGAAAATGTTGAACATCACTCAGTTATAAGCGTAAGGAAAAGCTTGATGTGTGCACGCCGGATGAATGAAGTGAGAACCTTGAATGAATTGGGTTTTTTTTTTTTTTAAGAATCCAAAAAACGTATTGAGCCAAACGATAGGGCTCCAACTGTGTCCAAAAGGTCACATAAATCTTGTAGGCTTAGTTCTCATATTATCATCCGTGCTGATAAAGCAGCTCTTCTTGCTCACAAAGATGCATTAAAAAAGAAACATGCTCTTGAAATGGAAAAGGCTGCTTTGAACATGAGACTGGAAACTGTAAATTGGGAAAGTGCCCTAGCTACAAACAATGCTAAATTAAAGGTCTTAGAGGACTTTGAAACAACTGCAAGGCAAGCCCATATACAAGTTCGATATATAATTTCCCAGCAATCTCATGACCTAAGGACCTTAAGGAAGAAATGAATGGGTATCTTGAAAAGTATAGTGCTGAGAATTCTATGCAGACATCGATGACACAGGATCAAACACCACCAGGACCATCAACATCTTTTGGATTTGTTCAACTTGGATTTATCCTGAAAACTCCATTGCAAAGGATGCTTCAACCTTCAAACCCCCATCAAGTTGCACAAAGAAAGTGTGACAGCAACATCTGAAAAAACGACTAATCAAAATCAATCTCCTAGTTGAAATAGCAATGTGGGACTTACAAAATTAATCTTTCACATGTGGTGCAAAGGTAAAATGACATTGCTGAACTTTTGGTTTTGCAGCGAAAACACACTTTACGCCCCTCCAGAGAGATTCCAGTGTTCGATGTAGATCCACTAAATCGAACAATAAAGAAAATGAATCTCACTAATCCGGCAGGTCCGACGACAGAAAAACTGAAGTCAAAACTCAGTTTGGAGATAAAGAGCTTTCAGTGGAGGACCTTACACATGCAGAGAAGGTGCTATTATGCTTTAGCTATGTCATTTCAATCTGAAATTACGTTTCTGAAGAAAGGGTTTACTGTTAAGAAAACTTGCTGTATCTACAAACTCCACCGTTTTCTGGATGGTATCTTAAGAGTTGGTGGGAGTTGGTGGCATTTAACCTAACCCAAACTCACTAACCCTAACTAACATTTAACTGACCCTAATGTCAATGCCTGAAGATTTGAAACATCAAGTCATTTTGCCAAAGAACAGTCACCTATCCACACTGCTTTTAAACCATATTCATCAAACAGCAGATCATTGTGGGAAAAAATGAGATGCTCTCAAATCTTCACCAGAGATACAACTAGCAATTAGCTTTTGAATCACAGTTTTGTCTTCAAGTATTTACCTTTTTTGTCACAATAAATACAAAATTGTGCCAATGTCAAATACACTTTACAACATGGAAGTGTCAACCCAAAGTAAGCCAATGCAATGCATGTGGAGAAAGTGATGTGTTGTTGCAATTAGAAAGAACACTTGATCTTTTTATCATGATAGCATAAGTGATTCTGCTCTCTCTCTCCAGGGTTTCTGCCACTAATGTGGAAGTCATTCTCAGTTGAGCCTGTAGCTTCCTATGTATTACAGTAGGGAGAGAGCAGAGGCCATTTAATAAGGAAATATTAAACCTAACTAGGAAAACATTTTTACATATAGGCCTAGATGTTCAATAGATGTTGACTGTTACTGTAACTGTCTGTTATTTTGGGGAAAGGTAGCCTAGAACTGAATTTTGTCTGCACACACTTTGTACGTTATAATTGGTGGTACATACTTTAGCCTATTACAGATGCTACATTTATTGAGCGTTACTATGACCCAGTGGCGGGCCGTGCATTTCACACCTAGGCCTTCAGTGATGTCCACCCTGAATTAACAACTTTTAATAGTGTAGCAGCGCACACACATACTCTCTATAATTGTTGTGAAATTCCTGTTTTTATTTTGCTCCGGCAGTTATAGGGTTAATGCGGTGAGTCCGGGAAAGGCCGGGTAGAAACGAGCGAGTGAGTTCGGCTTGTGTGAGTGTTCAGCGCTTCTTGCGTTCCGATTATAAGTTCAGAAATGGATCCTCCCTTGTTTTTGTCCTTCAATGGTTACAATAGTATTAATGTTTGAAAAAAGACGTTGTTTCGATCACAAATTTACAAGAAAAATTAGGAAGAAAATCTTGTTCACACGGACAAAACCGGGGGCAAAAAATGCATTATAGCCTACTCTCCAAAACTACTGATTTTTTTGTACACAAAATCCATCCTAATTTCTTTCCTCAAAAACACTAAAATTACTTGGTTGGTTCTACAGGTTGTCTGTGCGTTTCAGTCCCAACAACCTTTTCTATCGCCATCGAGGCTAATGTTGAAAGTCCAGTCTGTCCCGTCGTATTTCTGGCATAAGTTTTAATTGGCTTTAGTGCTGAGAGTGTGTGCTCGACAGAAGCAGTAAACCGGGAAAACACCGCAGAACATGACGATGTGTAACGTTACAGCCGACACGAGCTCTCACACAGATTTATGAACGATATCAATGAGATCAGCGCGACTTTTGCCTTCAAAATCAGTCCTGGCATTACGTTACATTGCAGTCAGTTCTGTTTTTACCCGGAGAGATCGATGGAGTCCCGTGACTCTGCGTAAGCTGGATAAGGGATTTTTCCGGTAGGTTTGAACCTGCTGGTGGTCGAGGAAGGAAAGAAACATTAATTTGTGGGTTGAAAAACTATTAAATCTACAGGAATATATTTTAGTTTACGCAGTTCGCTACATATGCGGTTAGCTAGCTCTGACTACCAGTAATAGTAGTAAACGCTCTGACCATCCAATCAAAGGGCGTGAAAATGCTTACGTTACTGTATGCCTGCTAGATGGCCCCGGTGCAGGCAACTCGAAATCTGATTGGCTGATTAAATCTGAATAATTATCTGATTGGTTAAAGCAACAGTTTCATTGCCATTCATTTTAAGCTACAGGCGCCCGCACTATCGATTCTGAAGGCCTCGAGGCAGATATATTTGACCCTGGCAACACATGATGGCTGAAATATGATTGGATAAAAGCGCTAAAGTAAACATACACTACTGGAAGCAGCGCAACCAAGAGAAAAGCTATGCAATTAAGAGTCAGTGATTCTGATAGTGTTTAGGCCAGCAGAGAAGGCCTTGCTGGCCCTGACGGCCCACCACTGCTATGACCCCTGCCCTACTCCACATCATTTTCCACCTGTGTCTTTCATAATCATTTCAGAGAAGCTAATGTTTCAGTACATAGTTATTTCCCCTGTAAATAAATGAAGATTACGAAAATGTTAATTCTGTGATAAATCTTGTTTTATTAAAAAAACACTAGCATTACTTTCATGTTACTCCCACTTCAGGCATTTAGATGAACTTTGGTAAAGTCATCCCATGCTCTGTGTGGAAGGTCTCTGCTCAGGGGCCGTGTACTGGCACACTGAGTGGGTGGGACGTGGGAGAGGGTGGGGTTCACTCTCCGCTCTAATCAGACTCCAGCACCTGGACATATAGGCCTAGGCTTCTTCTTTATGGTTTTCAACACGTTTGATGTCAATAGATCACACAAATAATGAGGAAATGAAAAACGGAATAATAAGAGCAATTAATATAGGAGTGGCACAATACTGTATATCGCAATACAAAAATGCATCAATATGTATTGTGGATAGTGACAATATGTATTGTGTATTTTCCCCCAAAATGAAAATTTCTATGTGAGAAAAAAATTCACGTTTACAGAGTTTAAGTGTCAGATGCAGTTCTACACTACTATATAATGTTGAATATAAATTACAATATTTTAAATATATCTAGCCAGTGACAGAGTGCAATCATATTCGTCTAAAAACAAAAAAAAATCTGTATTTGCAGCTTCAGAATCATCAATATTTTTATTCTGGTGTCATCGTTGTCTTGTGCATTACAAGTCCAAGCCTACATTTCCGCCCACAATGTAATACCAAATTTTGCATTTTAATCAATGGTACATTTTTTGTTAACCTTTTATAGGTCTTGGAGTATCGCAAAAATTATGTATCGTGAGTTAAATATCATGATATATCAAAACGTGACATGAGGGTATTGTTACACCCCTAATATATGTATAATATATATAATATATACTAATATAATATATGTATAATATATATTCCTAATATATATAGCCTATATATTTATATATATATATATATATATATATATATATATATATATATATATATATATATATATATAATATATACAGAAGTCTCATAAGGGAGGCATGACATTAATGTTTTCATTCTTCAGATATTATCGTATTATGCATTCAATTGCATTCAATTGATGATGACAGCAAATACATGCTGTTCCTTTTGCACTTTTTATTCAAAGAACATTTATCATCATAGTTTCCACAAAATATATTAAGCAGCACTGTTTTAAATATTGATAATAAATATTTCTTGAGCATATTAGAATGATTTCTTAAAACTGGAAACTGTGACACTGAAAACTGGTGTTATGGGTGTTGAAAGTCTTTGCAGGAATAAAGTACATAAAATATATTAAAATAGAAAAAAGTTATTGTAAATTTCAATAGTATTTCACAATATTACTGTAATTTTACTAAAATAAATACAGCCTTGGTGAGCATTTAAAAAAAAAAAAACATTTTTAAAAATTCACGGACCGCAAAACTTTTGAATAGTGGTGTATATTAAGTTCCATTGTAAAACCATGAAATCCGATCCCATACCCTCAGAACTAAACATAACCGCATTACTGCATAAATTATCGCCTGTTCACAAGTCAGACATTTGTTGAATTCTATGTTAGTTATATATGTGGCCTCATCGGGGAGGATTATAAGCAGTGCAAGACTGATAGCCTTAATATAATCATAAACATCACAAATGAATATAACTGACTGTAAATAATTAGAAGGAAATCTGTCTGGTTGTAAACTTTGAACCGCTTTACCCTTGACAAATACTTATAGCCTATATTTTGTGTGGCAATGAAATGAAGAGTTATTAAATTGAGTGTGGGAAACAATGATAAATAAAGTGTGAAAAGTGTGCCCAATTTGTGGATCTGTGCAGACAGGATTTGTGTTTGTGTGAGCTATGTTTGCTGTGCAAAGCTCCTGTCCGTTGAGACTCCGGCTTCTCATGTTGCATTAATGCCTTTGATCATAATAGCAATTTTGCAGGTACAATGAACACAGCTGTGGCAAAGCTTTGTTTTACACTTTAATGGTGCCAGGCAACAACCAGTACCTTTAAAACACAAGCTATTCCCACAGCACAAAAGGCACAGTCCCAGATCCGGGTGAAGGCAAACAGAAACTAATGCATTCACACACCCACTCAAAACACACATGACCTCACTCTTCAAAATGGTTAAAAATGTCTCTTTTCAGTTTTTTAATTATTTATTGTTTTGTCACAATTTTCACAAGCAATTGGTACATTTTCAAAACTCTTAGTACTAATATATCACAGCAGATCATCAAAAGTGCTATTAAGAGTGCTATAAAGAGCATATTATTACAATTAATTCACAAAATCACAAAGTATCCTTTTTGCTACACAAAATAAGTGCTTCATCTATATACATTTTTCATTCACAGTAACTGCTAAAGCTCTTACTATCAAACTTTTGATTTGCATCTCCTCTTGTTCAATTTAATACATTTGGTTATTTAATCCAACTGAACTTAATGGTTAATCAATTAATCATTTGGTACACTTATAGATTTCTATAGACAGTGTATAGACACTTATAGTGTGACATAGTGTGTCACATAGTGTAATGTAATGCATTCATTATGCATAAGTGATAACCACCATGTTCAAAGTGTGTGTGTGTGTGTGTGTGTGTGTGTGTGTGTGTGTGTGTGTGTGTGTGTGTGTGTGTGTGTGTGTGTGTGTGTGTGTGTGTGTGTGTGTGAGAGAGTGAGAGTGAGAGTGAGAGAGAGAGAGAGAGAGAGAGAGAGAGAGAGAGAGAGAGAGAGAGAGAGAGAGAGAGAGAGAGAGAGATCAGAGATGCATCAGAAGGGACAGATGGCATCAAATACAGCATTTTACATTACAGTATATGCCATGTGATACTGAAAACAGATTACAATGGTATGACTGCTGCTGCATTACTGTAACTTATCATGCATCTGTGAAGGTCTACATATGGTACTATTGAATTGTACTGACACAAAATTGAAAGAAGAACATATAGGGCCCTATCTTGCACCCAGCGCAATTGACTTTGTACACCGACGCATGTATCATTCCTATTTTGCATCCGCGCACAGCGGACTTTTCCCTCCACAGACGCACGTCGGTAAATTAGGGAATGAACTTGCGCTCGCGGGGGCGGTTCAGCGCAAAGAGGAGCGTGTTCCGGCGCAAAAGTTCCCTGGTGTTATTTTCCAGTTTTAAGCCGCGTTGCCACCGCGGGAACTTTCCCCAGGAACTAGGAACTTTGGGGTGGTACTCTGTGTGTTTACACCGCAGGAACCAGGGTCTAAATGAAGTTCCGGGTAAATATTTCCCCCTCCGAAAGTCCCTGCTCGCGAGGTAGTACTTTTTAAAAGTTCAGGAACTTTCGGGGGTGGGACTTGTGTGCTGAACATGCGGATTGGTCGTGTTCAGGCCGCATTTTGAATGGAGGACTCCACGCAGCATTCTATTTTAACCGGCATTTTTAAAAAATCTATTGCGGTTCGTGGCTTCATGCAGTAAGAGTTGTCTGTCTGCAAATATGGAATTTAATTTAAAAAAAATTTAAAAACCCAGCTGGACCGACGACGAGGTTCAGGCTTTATAAGCGTATTTGTGTAACAGGAAATTTTCTGCGCGTTCGTCCCAGCCATCTCACGGTCAATGTCCGCAATACATCACAAACACAACTACAGCACAGTTTGAATCTCCGCATACTTATTATAAATGTGGCGCTCAAAACTGATTACTATCCGTGCAGACTGGGAGGAGCAGTCGCGCGCAGTTTATAATCTTCCCGGTACTTTAGACCGCGGTGTAAATGCAGAAAGCAACCGGTCTGGGGCAAAAAAAGTTCCTGGGAAAAAAGTTCCTGGGACAAATTGTTCCGGGTAATTTCGGTGGAAACGCGGCTTTAGAAAGCAATTGCGCCACTGCACCAGGGAAAAAACAGTCTAAAGACAGTGGCGCATTGCGCGTTAGTGATATGGTATTTTAAGGGCGCGTGCTTGGCCATAATAGCAATCCACCATGGAACAAGCGCGGGGACGCTCTGATTGGTTTATTTCACGTTACGCCCAAACCACACCTATGAATAATGAAGCTACTTCAGACCAACCCCTTTTAGATTTGCGCCAGGCGCAATAGTAATTTATCCCGCCGGGAAAATAGCAACAGCGCCGGGATCCGCCCACAAAGTTACTTGCGCTTTGCGCTTTGACACTTGCGTTTCAGATCGTTAAAATAGGGCCCATACTGTTGTGTTTTAGTGATTACACCAAATGTTCTCATTACAAATCACAATGATCTTGTGTTTTGAAACAATGATTGTAGATGGAACATATGCACTTAGAATGAAAGCATAATATCAGGTTTTGAAAAAATGACTAACTACCAAGAGTTTTGAAAATGTACACCTTACTTGAAAATAGTACCAAAGCGAATAATTTTTTTTAAATTGTACTGTCTATTACTTAAACTGGTCATGTTTTGTATTTATGTGTTCACGAAAGCACATTCATTGCCATAAAGTGTGCATTCGTTTCCATTGATTTGATCTCAAATGTTCTTTTGATCATCCTGCGGGCAGAAAACACCCCTAATTGTTTTCCTTTAAAAAATACTTTGATTACACAGAGTGACAAAAATTTGAATTTTCCTTTTTAAGAGAAATGCTAATAATCTCATCAAACTTTTTGCCATAGGCCTATTTATTAATAAGAGTTAATCAAGCATTATCAATAACACCGGAAAGAAAACTTGATTAATTTGAGATTAGAATCGAATCAAATCAAATAGAATAGAATCGAATAGAATAGAATGGCAAGTCAAATGAAACCAATTAACCTGTGAATGTCATTGTGAAAAAGCTTTGAAAAGTTTGGTCTGGCAAACTTGCTTGGAGAGGTCAGTCCCTCTTTCACAACTGCACCTCTACAGACTCAACAGGAGTACCGCAGAAGGATTCCCAATTAAAACGAGCGTATGTGTGTTCCTTCATCAGCGGAATAAAGACAGATTGATAGTTTGTTTTGCATTAGCCACGTTCCCCAGGCTGCTCTGGGTCAGATGCGGCTGTGTGAAATACTGCAGCTTCAGCACCCACACATTGAACAGAGGTCCTTCAGACTCAGCAAACCTCTCTTTCTGCCCCATCCCTCACCCTTCCCCCCTTTTCATTTCTATATCTTACTAATGCTCTCCAAATGCTTGACTGAAGATGGTTGCCATGGCAACTGCATGTTCATCATTTATCATGAGCTGGAAATACAGTGGGATATAATGCAGAGGGTCTGACATAATGGGGTCATTGTTTAATCTGTCAACACAGTACTTTTGATTGCCACAACATCTTCAACCCATGTGCTTATCTTTAATGTCTGCCCAAACAGATTATGTTTATTTTACTTTGGGGTAGAATATCATTTTTCCAGTTTTTGCCACATGGCTTGAGAATAACAAATCACAGCATCCCATGATGCGGTTACATTTGAATACACCTCCCACACTGACAGTACTTATCAAGTCGTTGTGAATGATTTAGGGCCTTATTAATTTTTCACATGCTGCATTTAAAGAAGTTAATCATTACAGAGAAACACTGTCTAGAGCTTTATTCTCCTGTGATGCCTTTAGATAAGAGGTAACCTGAGCATTCCCACTGGTCTGATTGTGACCTGGATATCACCACCAGCCACCAGCTTGTCAGCGTCGTACCTCCCCTGCCCCCACAACTACAATACAATTTATGTAACAGCCTGCATGATGGAGTACTACAGTTTTGTACAGTGGGGACAAGACTCAAGAAGGCCAGTCATGTCATGTTTTAGACTCCAAGTCTAATAGAGTGCAACAGTTCATGACCCCTTCTTTAGCCGCGCTGCTTCCGGAAGTATATTTGTATTATTCATTTTAAAATAGTCTTCATTAAAGAGTTATAATACACGAACCAAGCAAATAATCTATGAGGTTAATCCCAACACTACAAACTTTGATTTGAAGTAAAAAAAATAAAAAAGTTTTTTGATAATCTGATTAATTTGAAGAGTTTCTACAAGGCCTATGTTGTTATTGTATTTTATTGTATTTTAGTGTGGGGAATGGAGCATGAGCTTAGTTTGAGAACAGATGTAAAAGTTTAGGACAGGCAGAGCACACAAAAACAGGTAACGTTACAACAGCAGCAGGGAGCAAACGTCATGAGACGGCGTTAAACTTTCGCATCTCACAAATAACATTAAAATAATAATGAACATAACCAACGTAAAGAGCACTGACCTGTACCACCACCTGACTGCTGCAGATTCATTTCGTTGTTGATAGTATTGTTGACATAGAAACGCATTCCGAGTCTGAGGACGTGAAGGGCTCCGGGTAAGGATCATCACGGGTTAGCATCTCGAAATTACATGATATGTATGGCGTCCGTGACGCAAGCATAAACTCCTTGTTTTGGTTCAGGAAGAACTGTAAAAGGCGGATGCAGTTTGTTTTTGGCGCTTGGTTAGCCTACTACAACTCTATCATAGCCTCATGAAATGCGCTGATGACGTGTGATGTATGCGCGAGCAGGGTGCGCGACGTGGAGGTTTGGTTGGTAGCTAATACATTCGGTTTCCAAAACGCAAACTTGTGTTCTCGATGAGACTGACTGTGCCAGACGACCTTGAAAGAACGAACTCGGAAGGACGCGAGGACACAGAACACATCTTTGTGAGAATTGAGATGTGCTGCGACCTTCCTGCAAGTAACGTTACACCTCAGCAGCAAATAGCGATTAAAGACCAAAGCACAATACAACATTACATCACAAACAAATGTTACAACCTATTAAACATTTCTTTCATATTATTATAGTTTTCATATAAGTTTATATCTTTTTGATTTGTGTATTTATGAAAATCAGTAGTTTCGCTAAAATTAGTAGCGGGAATGCTCTTCTATCATTTTTGACAACAATTTTTATTTTTATTTTTTTTAGAATGTCTTTCTTCATCTGAATGGTACAAAACTTGGTAAAGGTTTTGGCACTTTCTATGTGCACACACAAAAAAATAGTCACACTTGACCGCACTGGAAATGAATGGAAGACGAATTTCATCAAGTGGAAACTTTGGGTACTGCAGCCAAACAAAATCTTACTGAAATATTTTTTTTTTTAGATATAAAGCTCAAATTTGGAACACAGCTTGTTTAGATTCATGGCTTTGATTTTCTTGCAGTTTTAAAGTAAATCGTGATTTTGAAAATATATATTTCATATGGTAAAGGACTGCATTTATATAATGCTTTCACAGACTCAATGGCCACCAAAGCACTTTGCATATTGCCTCACCTTGACCCATTCACTCACCGACAGTGGTGTCAGCCATGCAAGGCGCCAGCCAGTTCGGGAGCAGCTGGGGTTAGGTGTCTTGCTCATGGACACCTCTACACTTGGTCAGGTGGAACCAGGGATTGAACCACCAACCTTCCGATTTGTAGACAGATAACCTACACGAACCACTGAGCCACTGCTCTTTTTTTTCACTTCAGCAAAAATCTGCCAAGTGTCATCTTAAAAAAAAAGATCAAACTTAAGTCTGCTCTAAAGCATTCAAGATTTACGACAGTTTAAGTTGGAAATGTAATTTTCAGTTCTGTGCTCAAAAAGTGAATAAATGGATTATACAGCATAAATATAATTTAGTACCATAAAATCCCCTAAAAATACAATATATTAAATAAAAAACATAATATAACTAAAATACAGTAGCCTACATTCATTTCATCGAAGAAGAAGAAAAAAAAGCTCACATGAAGAGCACCAGAGGGTTTAGTGAGAACGAGAAGTTTTAAGCTTATGTGTTCCATGTTGACCACCAGCAGCTCCTTCTGGGAGTCTCTCAAGTAGGGCACTATTTGAGTGTACAGCATTTGTAGTGGTGTACGAATTTGAAACCATAGTGGATGTTCTTGAGTGCACTCATTCAATCCCTCAATGCACCGCAATAACAAGTGAACAACCAATACGCTCAATAGACCTATTTTAACGATCTGAAACGCAAGTGTCAAAGCGCAAAGCGCAAGTAACTTTGTGGGCGGATCCCGGCGCTGTTGCTATTTTCCCGGCGGGATAAACGACTCTTGCGCCTGGTGCAAATCTAAAAGGGGTTGGTCTGAAGTAGCTTCATTATTCATAGGTGTGGTTTGGGCGTAACGTGAAATAATCCAATCAGAGCGTCCTCTCACATTCCCTTTAAGAGCAGACACGCTTGTTCCATGGCGGATCGCTATTATAACGGCGGATTTGCCAGCACACGCCAGGAGCGGTTCACAGCCGAGGAGGCCGACGTTCTCGCCAGGACCGTAAAACACAGAGAAGTGACATTGGGGATGATGGGAGAAACCCAGCCAAATCAGCTACGGTTAAACAGGCGTATAATTTGGGTAAATGTTTAGCCTAATCTAGATTATTATTTTTTTATCTAGATATATCTTTTTCACATCTTTACGACACGTACACAATAATGATTTCCCTCGTGTGTTAATATTTTTCCTTGTAATAATGTATGATTTGCAAAAATGAAAACTGCTGCGTCTGTTTATAATTATTAGAGAATCAAAGTGTGGGTTAACACGCTACATTATGGCAGAGCACGCGCCCTTAAAATACCATATCACTAACGCGCAATGCGCCACTGTCTTTAGACTGTTTTTTTCCTGGTCAGTGGCGCAATTGCTTGAAAATAGTGGAAAATAGCACCAGGGAAGTTTTGCGCCGGAACACAACTCCTCTTTGCACTGAACCGCCCCCGCGAGCACAAGTTCATTCCCTAATTTACCGACGTGCGTCTGTGGAGGGAAAAGTCCGCTGTGCGCGGGTGCAAAATAGGAATGATACATGCGTCGGTGTTCAAAGTCAATTGCGCTGGGTGCAAGAAAGGGCCCTATATGTTGACAGGGGACATTGGCTGCGTCTGAAAACTGATAAATGCTGCCTTCGGAGGATGCATTCCAAGGTCGGAAGGGATCAAGGCACGTCCGAATGCAATGTTAGTTTCACTTCCTGTCTCTTGAGATACCTTCATCTGATCAATGAAGGCAGCATATCTTCTTTGCCTTTGATATCCCACAATCCTGTACTTTCCATTCTGTGACAGTTGAGCTGGAAAAATAAAGATGGCGTCTGAAAGTTGCGGCTGGTAGTCAGCATAGACAGTAAAATAAATGGACACAGCGACCCCATAGATTTCAATGGAGACAAGTGAAGTCAATTAGAAGCACTCACTTCCTGATGGCTGGGCGAACTGCGCAGGCTCAAACTGAGGTGACGTGAGCAACCTGTCTGACAGTTGTAAGTGTTCTAGTAGCTGTGCCGAGAGAAATCTGAATCATTCCCTTCCGAATCTCGCAGAGACGGAGAGCTTGAGCATTAGCTGTCCATGAGCTAGCAGCAGGAGCAACTTTATCACTCTCTGTGGGCTTCTCCCTTGACTTTATGCCTCCACGTCCCCCCGATTGCTTGCGAGCTTCTCCGCTTGTCTATACGGTAATTTCTCGACTGTGCGACAGAGTCGAGTGGTTATGATGCAATCGTTAGCCTATTTTTACAAAAACTGCTTCTACGGGGCCATAACGTAAGATACAAGGTAATGGAGCCTTTTATACATTGTCGTCTTTCTTTAGAAATAAATAATGGACAAATTAAGAGTCTTTAAACGCATCAGATGTAAAGTTATTCGCTGTCAAAGTGACGCCAAAATGAATGGGAGTCAATGGAATGCTAACAGCAGGTGATGGTCTGCTACAATGGCGGCCCCCAAGGGAAGCTTCAGTTTCCGGCTGATGGATAGTTCCCCCTTGGTAGTCAGTTTGTGTGTAAATGCAAATTTTTGATCAACGTTTTCCACTTATGATGTAATTTCTAGCAAGAAACTAATAGTCATTAAATATTCACTTAGTTTTCTCCAAAGCTTGCTCTATTTTGCCTCTGAAGTCTGTCCGAAATCAGTTCTGATAATGCATGTGGAAATTTGGCTGATCCTTGACGCGATTGCAACAGCAACGCAAAGTTGATTCTTCTCAGATCCTTCACAGACTTACATTAAGAGGATATGTACAACATATGGAGATATGTCAGTAACATTTTTTAAGGTGGGTTTTAGCCGTCAGTTTCCTCCACACTGACATCAACAGACTATGTTTAACTCAAGTGACGCATTCTGTAATACATATATTTTGGGGAATACAAAGTAATTTGGGGAATTTATGTGCCCCACACTGTAATTCAAAGTCCTGTACATATTTACATGAAGGCTTGGGGTGAACTACAGGGGTTTGCTGTATCCTAGCAACAAATGCACATCCAAGTGGATATCTGCCACGGGGACTTTCAACAGCAGAGGACACTGGTGACGTTGACAACACACACACACACACACACACACGCACGCACGCACACTCTGAAATCAGGACACTAAGTTGCTGTAAGCAATAACTATGAATTAAGTCAAAGATGACATATCTTTGAGAGACAGCTCTGCTTAGACAAACATAATTATGCCCAAACCCGAAGAGAATATTTTTAGTTGGCCAAGCAAGCTCATTTTTATCATTACTCACCCGAACATGTCATTAAATATTCAGGGCAAAAATGTTTATACTGATATACAAATCATTTTTATTCATTATATATCTGTATATATATTACATTATTTATATACTATATATGTATATATAAGAAAGACCATTTTAAGACTCCATAGAGTTTTAAGGCAAATGAGGAGTTCATTAAAATCCCAGCAAGGATCATCAACCTTTTTCAGGCAGGAATCTCTTGGTGGATAGAGATGGAGTTACTAATATTAACATTAAATTGTGTATACAGTAGTACAACATGTATGTATTTACATATTGTTTGTTGCTTATATTGCAGAGCATATACTCAACTTTATTTATAGAGCACTTTTAACACCACATTGAACCAAAGTGCTTTACAGAAAAAGATCAAATAAAACCAATAACATAAAAACAATGCAAATATATGACATACTGTACACTGCTTACAAAGCATTTTCAAATGCTAAATCAAACAAACAAGTTTTAAGCACAGTCTGAAATACACTCAAAGTAGGAGAAGATTTAACAGATAGAGGAAGGTCATTCCGGAGCAGCAAGAGAGGATGACCTCTACCTCTACATTTTAAACAAGATTGTGGAACCATAAGGAGCAATTGATCATTTGAGCACAAAGATACTTGATTGAGAAAGATTGAGCAACATACTCTAATGCAAGGCCATGCAGAGCCTTAAAAACATACAACAACACTTTGTAATGAATTCTGTATCGTATAACCAATGCTAATTTCATTAACAAAGGAGTAGGTTCTCTCTTCTCCTGTTAAAAGTAAATATCCTTGTGCATTTAAATTTCCCTTAATACAATTTAATGTGGGATGAACATTTTGCTGAACTTTTTACTTCTTAACTTTAGCCTTGGTTGAAGCTTACTAAATATTGTATTTATACTTCAGAAAGTAATTTGAGATCGCAGACTGTTAAAGACCCTGTTAAAGACCCCCGCTATAGTTGGAATAATCCCCATTGCTTTGGTTTGTAAGTGCATTTGAGTATTTACATTTAAACACATTTTAATAGCTTACAGTGCATTCTCAATGTTTTCTCTACCATACTCATAACTCACAAATGCACTTCTTGCCATTTTCAAGTAACTTTCTTACTCTGGTTGCAGCTTTTGGAAACACCTGTTCTCAAGGTTTCATTTGACCAGCAGAGCCGAGCCTGAACAGTGATTCTATTCAATACTGAAGATCATTTTCACTCTCCATTTGTATAGAGACTTTGTTAACTGATTTGGACCACCAAAAAATATACAACTTTCTTAAAGGCCTGAAAAGAGATTTTACACATGGAAGAAGGAGGGGTATCTTCTTAGATGTCATATTAAATCTCTTGTCATGTTTGCTGCAAACAATGGATGCATTAAGATATCTGAGGTAAAGGATAAAGGAAATGGTTAAAGGAAACATATTTTTTAGAAAGTGACGGGATCACATGAGATCACAACTGAGATCAGTGAGAATTGAAAGTTATATATCAGGTGTTATTATAATGTAAAAATATATAGCTATACATATAAATGTTACAAAATATTGGTCATTTGTATGTACAATATAATTATGCACAGGCGGGAAAAAATATAGGGTAAAAAAACAACAACAACAACTAATAAATATCATACTTCACCAGTTGATTGATTACATTAATAATTCCCAAAACATGTTGTATTACAAGTTTTCTGAAATGTTATGTTTAATAATTTAACACAAATTTGCATACATTTCTAGAACAAAAATCTGAACATTGGATGAAGTCAGGTTAAAAATTCTTTATTTCATTTTTTTTTTATATATTAGAGTCAAAAGTTTGTACAGAGGGGATTTTGGATATCTCTATTTATCACTTTACAAATCAGAAAATACTCAACAGCCAAAAATGAATTAAAAAAATCACAATTTTTAAGGATTTTTTTTTTTTGTATAAAATTATATATTAACAAAACCCTTCTGTAAAAACCTTCAGAATATAGATCAGAATAAAACTGTAAAGTTTGGTGAATGTAGTGCTACAGAAGTGGAGATTGGCTCAATGTAGGAAAAACTCATTTTGAGAAAAAGGCTTTTAAAGATGTGTATAGATATAATGTCTGGCCTTAAGTTACAATTCTATAATAGTCAGTACAGGAAACAATTATGCGTTTTACATGCCTTTTCTTTAGGGAATAATTTGTTGGAATAAGATGCTCTGATAGAAACCCTGACTGTAACATTGTTCAAACAACCTGTCAGTGACCTTAGATTTTGCATTGGAGGACTGCACTAAATTTAACTTTGTTTCACAAAAGATACACAGGAAAAAAAGTGAATGCAATGCATCATCAGATAAGGAATCAGTCTGCACTTTTTGACAGTTTGAACAATCAACATAATGTTTAATGTTAACATAATTAACAGATAAGTTCCATCATTAAACATCTACATTTTTTAACTAAATATCAAAAAGCACCCATCCACAGAAAATTTGCTAAAAAGTTCACTGCAATTATATAACATCCTCTTTAGAGAGGAGCCTCCCCAATTTAGCGAGATGTGTTTGAGAGATACAAATGAGATATTGTCCTTCAAAGCCCATCCACTATCTACAGAGAAGGGCATGGAGTGATAAACTTGGGAGTTGGTCATAACTGATTAAGGAAAACAGTAAATAAAAGCTGGAACCAGGAAATGCAAAAGTTGAGAGAGAAAGTCAAACATGGTCAAAATAAACTTTTTATCAAGAAAATGTTGGTCTACAGTGGATCAAAGTATGCAAAAGCTGAAGTTTAGGTAAATAAATTGTTGTATCGTCATCTTTGTTTGTGGGTATGGAGCAGTATTTTTTAGGATGTAGTCTACATGAAGACCACAAGGTCATTCTCTTTGGTATCTGTGACTTCTGCATTACCCATCCCCCAATCCTCCATCTATCGTCTCTCTCTGCCCCCTCTTTGTTTGACACTAGCCTTTCTTGCAGTCTACTGAGGCGAGACTGTTGTGCAACTATCATTTGCCAGACACCCACACCGTTGTCGAAGTTGGCCTGAATGTCTTTAACTCTTTCACTGTCCACTTATGTCACCAAATATGAGGCAAAATCAAGACTTAACTAACCAAAAACTATAGGCTATCAAAAACTAATAAGTTATGCTCACCAAGCTTGCTTTTTTTATTTATTTTTTTTTATAAAAAATACAGTAGAAACAGTCATATTGTGAAATATTATTACAATTTAAATCTATTTATATATTAATGCATTTCAAACTTTTAATAATATTCCTGTGATGGTAAAGCTGCCTTTTTTAGCATCATTGCTGCAGTGTCACAAGATCCTTCAGAAATCATTATTAATATGCTTATTTGTTGCTTAAGAAACTTTTCCTATTATTATCATCAACATTGTGCTGCTTAGTATTTTTGTGGAAACCGTCATATTTAAATTTTTCCCAGAAGAGTAGAAAGTCAATAAGAATAGATAGATTAATAAAACCAAATTATTTAAAATAAATTCAGATTATTGAAAATAAATATCTTAATTTGCAACATAAATATATTTTCTGTCATTTTTAATTAACTGGATGGATCATTGCTGAATATTATATACAGTAATGTCTTTCAAAAACAACAACTAAAACTACTGACCCCAAACTTTTCAACAGTAGTGTATAAATATAAAAAGTTTATTAGAAAGTAACCTTTGAAGGCTACTCTCTCCCAGCTCCAGAAGAAGTTGCATATAATGTATTCAAAACTCTTCAGAGAAGAGGTTTCTTCTGAGCTCAACAGTTACTTATTTGTTGGAAGAATAACAGCCTGTCAGAAACTTTTGGAATTGCTTTCAAACTATCCGGAACATTGCTGAGTGGAGCAAACTTCTTTGAAAAACATCAGAGAGGCAATACAGTACAAATCAGAAAGAAGAAAAAACCTAGTTAGCCTTGCTTGTGTAAAAGAGGCTGTCCTTGTACTTGGCAACTAAGCACCTACAGCACTGACTGAATAAAAATCAGTTGGCTTGAATACAAAGAAAGAAAGCGTGCAGTTTTTTTGCAGCATATTCAAAGAAGGTCACTATGAAGTAAGGTCATAGACACAGAGCTTAATAAATAAATCTTGTTTGCAGTTATAATATTTGTGTAAAATGGGACGGGTCAGGCGCTGGACACAAAAAGATTAGCATTAAGATACAATTTTACAAGACAAAAGTCTCTGATTACAGACATCAAGTTATGACTCAATACATGATGCTACCAGCAGGCATCAGTGGTTAAACTATTTTAAAGACTTTTTTTTTGCAATAAATATTTAAAATGATTCTTTCATTTATCTGCATGCATTACCGAATTACAGCTGCTGTTCTGCTCTTAGTGATAGTGACAAAGATAAAACAAAAATGACTCATTGTGTGTCATTGGAAATCATTGGCTTAATGCTTTTATCAACATGTTTTTGCAGTCTTGAAAGCACACCAATTAATTGTCTATGTCTGTCAGTCTGTCTGTCTGTCTGTCTGGCTGGCTAACAATGCCTTTATAATAAATAACACAATATCATAACTCCACTATAAATGCACATCGTAAGACTATACATATTTCTAGTATGATAACAGAAATGATCAGTTCAATATTGATAACTGTACAAATAACATGTAATGTCTTTAAGAGGCACGAGAAAAACAGTTCAAATTGAAATTCAGAATTACTCTTTCATTCAGTTTAGTTTCTTTTTCAGCTTTAGGCCTGAATGAATACGTTTTACTGCCGGTATCACAAAAAAGAGCTCACTTTTCTGATCCCATGTCGTCTCCTATGAATATATTTACATCATAATCGTGTCCAACACCACCATCTGGTGGAGGTCGTGTGATCTTGTACATAGCAATCTCCAGAACCTCTTAGTCTTCACTGTTAGCATTATACTTATACTTTAATGTAGATTTACAGCAATATGATGTATTTATTCAGTTGAAGCATTCTACGCTCAAATATATTTGTATAATGACCAACAAATCGTCTTTCATATTAGTCCATTGTCTCTTTTTACTCACATAAAAAGATAATTTAATAACTACATTTTTATGTCCATATATTTGTGTATTACGTGGAATAGTGTACAGTCAGCTGGCCATTATGATCAAAAAAATCATATAATAATTTTTTTTTGCTTTTGTTTATTTTGTGATAATAATGGGCTGACTATATATTAGCTATGCCATGCGTATTTATGCATGGGAATGCATGGCTCACTCATACACTATTATATATTGCCAAAAGTATTAGTACATCTCCAAAACATTGAATTCCTTCCATGGCCACAGTTGTATAAAATCAAGTATAGATACTTGATTTTATACAACTGTGGCCATGGAAGTGATTGGAACACCTGAATTCAATGATTTGGAGTGGTGTACCAATACTTTTTTGCAACAATTTTTTTGCAGTGTAGGCATGCAGACTGCTTCTACAAACATTTGTGAAAGAATGGGTCGCTCTCGAAGTCCATTCGTGAAATTTCCTCACTACTAAATATTCCACGACCACGGTCAACTGTTAACAAAGTGGAAGCAATTGGGAACAACAGCAACTCAGCCACGAAGTGGTAGGCCACGTAAAATAACAGAGCGGGGTCAGCGCATGAGGCACACAGTGCACACACAGAAGTCGGCAACTTTCTGCAGAGTCAATAGCTACAGACCTCCAAACTTCATGTGGTCTTCAGTTCATTTAACATAAACTCAGGCCTGTTCCTCTCTCGATCTCCACTGTTCTCGCTCCTCCTGTTATGCCATCCGTGAGATATACGAGACCGGTGCGCCGCGTAGGTGTCACTCATTAGTAATCCGGCTCGTCCTGCTCGCCACACAGACGTTCCAAAACGTTTGCCAATATAGTGTATGAATGAGAAATAAAATGTATGTGATCCAGTTTTTCCTCAATCAATTTGACACATTTCTTCAAATTAATGTAAATGAATTGCTCTCAAACTGTTAACACAGCAAACTAAACACACAAAACAGTTCAATATTCACTTCATAATGAAGCACTGCATTTTATTCTAGTAATATGGTTATTAGAAATAAATACTAATATCAACACTACAAGTGTGTTCTCTGTTGATTTGACAAATTCAGCTGTCCACACACAAATACATGAATGCAAATACGTGTTTATCATGAAGCTCTTTAAGGAGTTTGTTTACCAATGAGTTTTCACCTAGAAATTATCTCTCCTCTCAGAATATGGTCGAAGCAATGCCATCTTGGAATGTGGGTGATGCTCAAATCACTCTTGCACTAGAGCTAAATGTTAGAATTGGAAGTTGTCTCCAAACAACCACAACATTTTGCTCTATTTGTTGTGAATAAAGAGGATAACATTGATGGAGTTTAAAAATGTAGGAGCCGATCTGTGTTGCATGGCGCCAAGTATTGCCACAACATCAGTGGTTGAAATTGCGGCACACAGTGATGTGTCTTTCTCGTTGTTCAGGGACATTGACTACGTTTACATGCAGCCAATAACCCGTTCAAAACCGGGATATTAGCAATAACCCGGTCGCGCACGGCCATGTAAACACCGGCAAAAACCCGGATATGCTCATATCCCGGTTTTTAAAAACCGGGATATTATACCTGGGGTACCCCTTTTCTAACCCGAATATTTGGTCTTGTAAACGCGTTTCGGCATATCCCCATCAAAATGTGTGTTCTGCGCATGTTCTATTCGCAAGGAATCTTGGTCTTTTGAGTAGAGACGGCGCATAAAAAACCCCGCGTGCAGTACTATAGCGGAAGTAAACAAGTCGAGGTTAACATGGCGAGACGCAGCACAGCACCGCACTTTTGGAGCGAGGAGGAGACCAATTTCTTTATATGTGTGGCACAGCTCCAGCTACATTTCCCATCTCTTGCTCAATTTCTCTCCTTCTATTAATAAAGACCACGAGGCACAGTAGTGTCAAGTGCTGCTGGTGGATCAGTACCAGCGCCAAAGCGCAAACAAAGACTATCGCTGCCCCAAACTATTCATTATCCGCCTGCTGCTGTTGTTGTTGTTGTCTTTGGATACAGAAAAAAGAATCGGAAATGACGCATTGCGTCTTAATGTTGTCCGTACGTCCAGACGCTAACCGTGCGTCGCCGTTTACATCGGGATATTGGCGACTGATTACACATTCCATGTATACAGGAGTAACTCTCTCTGCTCACGCATGTAAACGGGTTATCCTGAATGTTTCAGAAACCCGAATAGTGACCTTAACCCGACCATAACCCGAATTTTAACAGCATGTAAACGTAGTGTGGCACGATGGTGGCCAATCACATTTCTCCCTCTTCTCTTTTTCTCCTTGATGAAGCCAGCTTCATCAATATACATGTACTCGGATTAAGTCCAGGAGCAGGATAAGATAAATGGGTGACAAAGACATTATGCAACTGAACAATCACAACTCTTCTTGCTCCTTCTCCTCTTCATATTCTCCTCTCTCCTCATCTCTGTTCTCCACTGTTCCCATCCCTCTCACCAATACCCTTCTTCTTCCCTCTCCACCACCTCTCAGTTTTACACCAATTCCTTTTCCCCTTCTCATTCTTCTTCTTATTAGGGCCAGAGCCCCAATGGTGCGAGGACCCTCTTGGAATTGCTCTGTTTCTTCTTCTTCTTCTTCTTCTTCTTCTTCTTCTTCTTCTTGATGGCCTAAACATGCTCAAGAACTCATTAAACTTTAAACACGCATCAGAACTGGCAAAAATGTACTTCTGATATGGATTCCAGAATTAGGGGCCAGATTTACAGGGCAAATTAGCACAAGAGCGCTGTTCCAAAAAAGTGCTGATGGGAGTGAAATGATCATGATCTGCATGATCTACTGACGATGGGCACATTTAAGAACACAGATGCAGCCGGATCATTTCCATAATGACCAACGCAGTCTACCAGTTAACGTCTGGTTTAAGACATGCTTTTTTGTGCGGTAAATAATGGAGCAAACACCAGTAAATTGATGAGCGCAAACCATGGTCAATCACCTTGCAAGATTCAATAAAATCTTATAAACAAATTATAAACTTTGTGTTTGAAAGGCAATCTCAAATATGCAATATGGACAGATCGGTGGAAAGTCCAGGTTCAGAAAGTAAAAGTCCTCCTCAGTATTTTGTTCCAATCACCTGGATTTGCTAATTAGCACAGTTTTTCAGCCAGGAGATAGAACTAATTAGTGAAATCAGCTGAAGTTCATGGGTGGAATAAACATATGGCAGGACTTTTACTTTCTGACCCCTGGACTTTCCACCTCTGAATATGGACAGCCACAAAAATAACTGTGCCCACACCTTTTCGGTGCTAATTATTCACTGCATGTCTTTAGTAAATCCTGACAGTAGGCTATAGTTTTTTAATGCCAAAAGAGGGTTTGAGGGTTTGAGGAAATGTGTCAATTTGATTGAGGAAAAACTGTAAATACAGGGTTTGCTATTATATAAACTGGTGAACCAGTTGTATGCTCTTTATCATTGCATGCATAAATACAGTGGGGTCCAAAGTTCTGAGAACATTCGACTACACTCTTTAACATGAAGGTTTTTTAAATTGTTGGTTCCATGAAGAACCTTTACCATTCATGGAAGCTTTACATTCTAAGGTTCATTACAGTGCAAAACGATTTTTTAAATGTTCTTCACACTAAGAAAAATAGGTTATTTTAAGAACTCTTCACTGAAAGGTACTTTGGGGAACATAAAATTGTTCCCCTTTTGGAAGCTTTCTTTTTAAGAGTGTATTGTGCATTCAAAATTTCTAAATGAGATTCTAAATGAGAATTTCTAATAGAAAATATTTTATTACAATTTATACATTCCGCATAGCAATGTGAATTACATTTTAAATTGAATGAATAGATTGAAATTCATAAATACAATGCATTAATTGTTTAGTACTTTCTAAGCATTAGATGTAATAAAGACAAAAAAATAAAATAAGTGTACAAAATTTAAATCAACAGTTAAACAACTATTATTTATATCAAATTAGCATATACAATCTGAATCTGAAATTAAATTGAATTTCATAATTAAAATGCATTCATTTCAGAATTTATTTTCCCCCAAAGGACTCAAATAGAAACATAAATAGTGAAGAATCTTACAGTAAACATTCTCTTTTTTTTCACTGTTACATTTGTTTCTCTCCAAAAACTTAAATTAAAGTTTTAAGTGAAAGAAAGCCCACATTTTCATTGCAGTCTCAGACTTTTGGATCCCACCGCATATATGTCTGTTCCAAGTGGCAGGCTATATAATGCAGGTGGATGGCAGCTGCACTGCTGAGATATATATGTGTGTGTGTGTGTGTGTGTGTGTGTGTGTGTGTGTGTGTGTGTGTGTGTGTGTGTGTGTGTGTGTGTGTGTGTGTGCGTGTGCGTGTGTGTGTGTTTATCAGGAAACCCTGTAGGGAAGTGGGATGCAGTTACAGTGCCCTGAAGCCATCTATTCTGTAAAGCAGCTATCGACCTCCAGCTATGAGAGCAGAACTGGGCAATTTCGGTGAAAAGACCTCTGAAGATAGAGAGCAGTGCCCAGTGCACATAAAGACTACTCATCCTCTCCTGCTAGAGAAATCAGCACACGAAAAGGCCAACGAAACCCACCGGGCCATTAACGCAGGTTTATCATATTATGTTCTGACTGGGACAGTTTTATTCTGGATAATACATTAATTATTCACTGATACTTAGGAAACACAAAAAAGTGAGAGAGGTTATACAACTAAACTCCCACTAAGTAGCTACATGTGAGCGATTTTCACTGAGAATGATACAAGACTATGATTGACCCCTGGAATATAGCTGGAATATTACCTTCTGTAGTGTAAAATTTACTGAAGGCTACTAAAAGTTATGATCTATCAAGGAATCTAAGGAAGCATGTGGAATGCAAAAAATAAATAATTTTATACCACCAGGGGGCAGACTGAACAAGCAAAACGATTAACAAGTAATTGGCACTCAGATTCTTGGGAAGTACATGATAATTATTTACATAATCTTTTATGTAGTAATTAAACTGTGCCAAGAATTGAGTCATTTTATGATGATGTTGAAAATAAAACAATACGATTTATTTACCAAAAACAGCACACTTTCTGTCAATATGCAATACAAAGGCATTGTTCTCAAATAAAAGCTATTAGGTAAACTAAAGGCAAACTGATACCATAATATTATGATTTTAAGGTTCCCATGCAGTCATTATAAGTAGGAATGAGGATATTTGTCACAAACTGACAATGGCACATCTAAAATAGATTCCTTTAAAAATAAAGGGAAAGAAAAAATGATGAATAATGCTAAACTCCTTTACAATCCAGATTGCAACGATCACCTGGTGTAGGGCAGCCAGGTATCTCATTCCTCCATATGAAGAATATAGAAGTGGCCTGCTGGAGGCTGATAAGCTTTATTTTGCAGGGACTTGGGGGACAGATTGAATAGAGCTGTGCTGATCCATCTCAGAGATTGAATCAGGTATGGGACTTAGCCTGTGAATAGCCTTGCTCTCAAATGGGACATTGCTGCCTTTGCATATCCCGCACTTATATACATATACAGTTTTGTGCAGAGTGCTTACCTTATTTACACAGATGCTTAAGTCAGTAATGATAGTATAATGATGCTTAAGACAGTAATGACAGAATAGGGTTGCCTCCCCGAAGGAATTCAGGTAAAATACATCGCTTTGTCTGCATCCAAATATCTTGCGTTCTTGAATGAAAAGTGTCTGAAAAACCTTCATCGGCAGCCTTGCTAAACTCAAGACCGTTGATGTGGTGGATAAAAGAGAGGCATGTGGTTGAAGGCATTTCACAAGTCACTAATTTACAGATATATTATGTGTCTGTATGGAATAACTGACCATTTCTGACATCCTGCTACCGCAATTGCTGTAACATTACCACTTTAGCTCAAGGTGGCAGTTTCATGGTTGAAAACATATCACTGGAGTCATCACCCATTATATGAGACATTTACTGTTATTTCAAACCGTTTTCTGCTGTTATACATCAACCTGCAGTTTGTTGCAGTTACTTAGAGACACTTTATGGGTCATTTTGATCATATTTGTGCTGCCTCTGCAAAAAAAGAGCAACAGAGAAGCTTTTGACATTAAAACATTATCAAAAGCCTCAAAAGTGAGGCTTTGAAACCCATGATGTATGGAACTCATACAAGATGTATGGAATGAATAAATGAGGCATGATAAATGTCTCATTCATTCATTCATTCATTCATTCATTCATTCATTCATTCATTCATTCATTCATTCATTCATTCATTCATTCATTCATTCATTCATTCATTCATTCATCTACTTCCTACAATATAAAGGTATTTATAATGCATAAATGACAAAAACTCCTTTATATTGTGTGAGAAAAATGTAATATTATAAAGGAAAAAATAATAATAATTGTTTACATAATTCAATAATAGCCTTTGTATATTATCATTGTACAAAAGCACATTTTCTCAATCATATTTCATTCATATCATAAGTGAATGTAACATGTTCCCCCCCGATTGCTAACACATAACTGATTCAATTGCCACAGTTTCCCAAACCATTCATTGAGTTTGCAAAACAAAGACACATTTCTCAAAATGTTTAACACATTTCACCTGTTTTCACACACATTCCAAATTTCTTAATGATTTCTGCAGAACTCTACACAAAAATGCCCTCATTTTACACAGGTTTAATCATGTTCTCCATTGTAAAACCCAAACACATCATATAACTAACTCAAGCATCACAATCTGAAACAGCAGACATTTATCCATGAGTTAACATTACTGTAAGTTGCAGAGCTGATGAGACACTCTCAAACACTGGAGAGAGAGAGATGATAGAATCAGAGAAACGTCAAGACAGGGTTTTTATACTACTTACATACAGTTGTATTACAGTACACAATAACAGTACTTCAGATGAGGGAAATTTCCCATACATTAAACGGTAGCCACTTGTGTTACATGTACTGTATTTTTGCAGAACAGATACATTATTGGCTAAAAAATGTTTTTGTCAGAACTGTTATAGTACTGTACACTGTAATGAAATTTGCCAAAAACGCAGAGGATGCTGTATTTGTTTATTTATGTATTTTACTGTATTGTACTTGACAGTGTACTGTGTTGTGTTGCATATCGAGTTCATATTCAGTTCTTTAGTATTTTAACTTTCTAGTGCTTTTCATCCACTGTAAAATCACAGTAGTGTAATAAAAACAAAATTATCCTAAAGCTCATTGTTGTATTTTACTGTCTCTGCACACTTTCATTATAGACGCTGAGCTGCAAAAATATTCCTGAATCCAAATAAGAGGTTTTTGTAAAAATGCTATATTACTGTATTGTTAATACAAAAAAAGCTCTTTCTGATTTTGCTATGTTAGCCACTTGACAAAATGTTGTCACTGAGGCTTGGTACAAACATGTTACTCATGGCAAAACAAGAAATCCAAACAATAAGACTAACCGTGTTGAGCTATAATTAGTTTTCTGTCAACAAAAGTATCCAAACAGTTGCTGTCTAATAAAACACATAATATATTAAACCGTCTGTTTCCTGTTTCAAATCAAGGGTAACGCGGATATTACATCTTTGACAGGTGACGCAATGACACATGCCATTACACTGGTTATATTTGCTGATTTCTGAACATTGTTGGAAACATTTGTGATCATGTAAGTACACAAGTCAACAAAATATATAACACGGTTCTAGTGGTTTTTTGATATTTTAATAAAAAAAACGTACAGTTTATATTGTGCCTGTAATACAATAGCTGCACAACATTCATACAATACATTTGAACATAATTGGATATAATGCAACAACTTTCGAGCCATGAGTTTTATTTTTGGCCCTTAGTAGTTAAAAGTTTGGGCACCTCTGTTAATAAAAATAAAAAATAAAATAAAAGTGAACTTTTATGCCTCAAGAATAAATGTTGAATATATTCTTGATCTTGATTGTATTTTAGTTTTACAACAATACATAATTTATATCACCATATCATTCCAGTGGCTAAAAATAATATGTCAGGACATCCTTGTAGCAACAATACTGATAGGGAAAAAAAGGGATGTTGATCCAGAAGCATGCACTAAATGTGCCACTTTAGTGCTATTTATAGTTTTCACTAAAACAGGGAAAGCCGTACGAGCCTTCAGCTCTATTAACCCTTATTAATGCTATTTGTGATTTTTTTATATGTAACTTTGGCAGGCTAAAAATGAGGCTGGCATCGTCATGGTAAAGTTAGAGGAGTGTCTAAAAGTAGGCTTTCCCCCGGGGAGGTCATGTGCTCAGGCCCACACAGTGAAACATCTTTCTTGTTGACTGTAGTAACTACTGTTCCACTAAAACATCATAAATTACACATTGTTGGAAGGTGTTGCAACCTTGAACACCAGTATTCTGATCTAGTTTAAGGAAACATTAATCACATTCAGCTGGATAGTGAGAATCTTTCACAACCATTGCCGCACAGCAGAAAAATGAAATCAAAAATCATTGTGTTAGAAAAAAACCCTAACACAAAAATGATCTAACTGTTGGGGTTGTTGTTGATAAATTCTCTTATTGATCAATGCTTCACTTTGTTCGTTTTTTGTTTGTTTTTCAGTGTGCTCAGTTGTTGTAATCCTCACATAAAACCCACTACAAAATATG
This sequence comes from Phoxinus phoxinus, assembly GCF_949152265.1. Lineage (NCBI taxonomy): Eukaryota > Metazoa > Chordata > Actinopteri > Cypriniformes > Leuciscidae > Phoxinus > Phoxinus phoxinus. Next base: position 27,326,529 of record NC_136880.1, on the reverse strand, counting down.
TTCTCAGAACACAGTCCTCAAAGCAAGCCGGCCCTTTTAAGCGGAACTGAGCGACCGTACAGAGTTACCTATTGATTCGTAAGAGTAATACACCCCTGTGGTATTTTCATTGAAATTTCTTTGAGATTTTATGCCTAAAGTGTGACAATAGAGCAAATATAATATAGGTTAAAGTTTATGAGACAAAACTTTAAGCCTGACAAATCGATTCTTCTGTAACATTTGCGAACGTGAACATTTCCCACATTCCTATTCCAAAGGCAGCGAGGAGGAGATTGAAAAAAGCTCCAGGTCGGTCTGTGCACACCACTGTGAAAGTAAGTTATAACTTCATAGTTTTTAAAGTACAATATAACTCAGGATTGTAGAAATGTCATTTATAATGTTGATCATATCTATAGTGTATATTTTGTGAAACATTTGGTGTAGGATTAGACATAGGCCTAACTAACAGGATTTTAGGCATAAAATTTTTTAATCAAATAAATCCTTTTTAACTTTTTATTCATCAAACAATCTTGGAAAAAAGTATCATGGGTTTCACACAAATATTAAGCACCACAACTGTTTTCAACATTGAAAATAATAATTCATGTTTCTTGAGCACCAAATTAGCATATTAGAATGATTTGTGAAGGATCATGTGACACTGAGTAATGATGCTGAAAATTCAGCTTTGCCGTGCACCACAGGAATAAATTACATCTTAAATTAGTTTGAATTCAAGGCTGTAAACATGCTGCATAATTGTGTCACATATGAATATACTGCAGGCTGCTGTTCCCTGAAACTTCTGAATGAAGCTCCAAGAATCTTCTGGCTTACAGGAAAACAGTCAGCTGTGTTTCCTATGACACCCAGTTGTGAGCCCACCACCAAGCACTGAAATCAGTGATCCTGATAATGGAACAAATGTTTGAGTTAAATGTAGGGTAGACAATGTTTTTCATAAACACTTAAAAGCCTACTGGTAGAAAACTCTCTTCACATCCTAATATCAATCATTAATACAGTATAAGTGGTCTAAATATAAAGACAATGTACATATACCTTCTGTGGAATTTCACAGGACCAAAAAAGGAATGCAATAATAGAAAGTCCTACCTGTCAATGTATGTATTTCCATACCAGTAGCATCAGACCTGAAGTTAGGGTGGCGCTGAAGATCGTGTATCCCACCCCAACTACTAACCCTAACCTTCACTAAAACTACAAGCTCTACCTTAATAAATGCCTAACCCAACCCCACCTCTAAACCTACCTTTAATGATGCTATAAGCTCCACTCCAGCATCAATATGAGAATGCTGGCCTGACACTGCTGTCCTCACATTGCTGTGATGTGTGGATATGCGGTTCTGCAGTTGGTTATTATTGAGGCAGGGGCTAGCCTCAACCTAGGGTCTGGGGTGGCACAGAAATCTTCTGGTTCTTAAAACCCCCGAAAAGCTTACTCTCCATTATTGTAAACTCATGAATGAGACATGCAGATGACTACATGGTTGAAAGATTAGTCAACCTTCATTGAATTTTATGAAATAAATATAACTCTTTTGACATATACTCGATTAATTCTTCAACTATTCTGAGTTAAGACTGTGAGGTCTGTTTCAAAAACGTGCAACTGAAAAAGTAAACACTGAATGTTCAACATTCTTTTAGTTGTCAAAATAAATGAATCGTAACAGCTCCATACCTAAACTGAACTCAGTACAAAGGAAAAAATGTGTTATATTTTGAATCCTCATGTGCAAAAATGTGAATATTGCAAGGGCAGAAGCCGGCAGCACAAAAATGTCAGGATGTAAAAATAGTTATTTTATGCATTTAAATGATTCTGTAATTTGTTTTACCAAATAACACAAAATTGGTGCCTATTTGATAGTACAAATGCACAGCACATGCATCTATTTTACATTAAATCACTTTACATTAAAATTACAGATAAAATAAATTGCATATCAATGTGTGCCTTAGGCTATATTGTGATCTCACATAGCAGTAGGCTATATTTTTTGCATACATTTGAGACATATAACGACATGCTGCTTTAATCACCTCAATATTTAAAGTTCCCGTGAACCGGAAGTTGCAAACGACTTTTCTCCATTGTTGTGACGTATTTCCAAGTGAAACAAAATATTGAATAGAGGGCAGGGTTTTACTTTAGCGCTCCTCCTCTCCATCTCTGCTCATATTGGTTTGAGGGGAGTGGTTAAGCGTTTTCAAACCAAGCCGTCAAACCAATGTCATCAGAAAAAGAACGCCATTCCAGACCGGATTTTTCAGATTTTGATTAAAGATTACCACGGCAAAAAAAAAATTCTGTGTATTGACTTGCACGGATTAATTGTTCACCACAAGATATGCGCTAACAAAGTAAATAGGGTCCATTTTGATTTCATGTCAACTTTAATCATGTTGTAATAACTTTTTCACAATCTCATATACTGTATCTATCCACCTTATTCCTGACGATCTCACTGCGTTTTGAATTATGGGTGGCACTTCCTGTTTGGGGAACTTCCATTCAAAAAGGCTGAAAATAATAATTTCAAATCATAAGTTTGCCAAACAAATAAAGCTTATCCGTTAGTTTGACTGGATGAGCTGTCAATTTCCCTTCATGGTTTATTTTCAGGCATCATGAGAATAACACTTGGTATTTTAACGTGACATGTTATAACAGGAATATCTACAGCAAGCTCTTTTCAGTCGCTGCTTTCTTTTCCTCGTGATCATTTTCTTTTTTCCCTTTGCAATCCGCTGTAAAAGTATGAAAAAGGGCAACATATACTGCGCATTTATGGTCTGTTTCCCAAATTTAATTTACGATATATTCCATTAATAATTCACTGGAATGCGCAAATAATCTCTCGTTATTCTCATCAAATCCTCACGTCTCTTTCCAGGTTTATTTTCACAGGTAAATGCAATTTATAATCTGTCAAAATGACGGAAAACATTTTGAAATAGTAACACGTAATGCTGAAGTTAATGAACATTTTTGATTAAAGGCAACATAAGTTACAGATATATTACAGTGATATTTAACCAAAGACTCGCGCCTTTGGGGTTATTTGGTCAGTTGAAAGTACCTTGTTGATGCTTTTACACTTTCCTTTTAATGTTTGATGTTTGAACGGTGAGTAGATTAACGTCGTCTTATATGGTGACACTTTCTTAAATTGCGTTCATAGAGCGAGCCTTTTCACTGATTGTTTACAGCTTAACGGAAGTTACACCCATAATTCGCGCAAAGTGTCATGGGGCGCAGGGATAGTGTGGATACTGTTCGCCATTGACTGTTGATACTGAAGCTCCCTCTGCACCTGAACCTTATCCGCACTCGTTTGACTTGCACCTGGTGTTGAGGCGAAGTTGAGGAGCACGCCTGAAAAGTCTCCCATTTGATGTGGTTGTAAAGAGACGGTTCTAGGTCTATGCTAAATAAACCCAATTCTTGTCAAGATAAAAAGAGAAGCATCAGTTGTGTGTGGGCCCCTGCTCTGAAGGGAAGGTTGGATCTTAGGATTTTAAAGCTATCTTGCTATTGCTAGCCTCTCTGAAATCACCTACCCTACCTTTAATTTGGAACTATGTTAATTTAGGTAGACACTAAAAATCTTCTAAAACACTACAAAAACTTTTACCACTGATAATGCTGTGATGACTTTATAGAAGCAGCTTTACAACAGTGGAAAGGAAAATTCCCTTAAACTGTGAAAAGTTAAATACGTGTGTTGTGGCTCTTGGCCCTTCACTGCTTGACATTGTACGGTATCAACAGTTTCAAAGTTGCTGACACAATACATGTTATACCCCACGATATGAATTTGCTTCCGGAAAGTGACTCAAGTTACACGCTGCTCCCAGTCATCATTAAGACTTGCAAGGCACATAATTAGCAATTATGAATGAGATAGATAAGTGAGTGGAATGATGGTCTCATTTCTCCATCTGTAAGTCTACCCTGGAATTTAATTATTAATACATGAGCTTTAATTGAGCTTCTGTCTGAGCACATGCTCAGAGTAATTAAAATGTGACTGAGATATGCTTTAAAAGTTAATCGGAATATCGGGGCCCAATTTGAAATATTTTATGAAAAAATAAGGAGGGCTTGCTGATCACAGGGAACATTAAATTTGAGGAAGAAATGGGACAGTCATCGGCAAACTTTATGATATACTCACTCATTTATCATGGTTCCCAGGCAAACATTTCACTTCCACAACATTATAAATCCATTTAGAGGATGTTTAAAGCATTTTTCATAGCAGACATTAAAGGTGAAGTGTGTCAGGAGAAATATTCTTTATAAAATAGTCATAATTATTTTTTTTAGAATTATGTTTGTTGCTGCTAGAAATGAGAAAGCACACTTTCATTATGTTGAAAATGAAGTTGGAATTTCATCACAAAATTCCATCTTGGCAATTTGCAAGTGATATTTGAGTGTACGCACGTTGTGGACCTGCCAATAGGCGCACATTGCTAACACGCTCTTTAAATACATAAATAAAAAATTGCCAATGGCTCAGTCTATTTCTGTTGCCTCAAAATAGCAACGTGCCAACAATGCGCCTGAACACACCTCGTTTTCAGACCAGCACGCCCAAGGGCGGACAAATGGGCGCAAATGCATTTGCTATTTAATCAACGTGGCGCAGGACGTGAAAATGATAACTGCGTCGGACTGAAACTAGCAAAAACCAATGCGTCACGCTTGGCACTGCATTGCGTCGGGTGTAGGATAGGGCCCATAATCTTAAGCAAATCTCAAAATTAATATCCATTTTTCATACTGTACATTATAATTTTGTGACACCTAATTTCACTTCTATCATTCTAAATGTCCAGTTTAAGTTTATTGTTTTTAATGAATGTAGGTAGGCAAAATTGTGTATTTCTCGATTATAACATGAAAATGAAAATGATCTAATTATCAATTATCTTATTGGCCACAATTGTAATAGCGGTGCATGGTAACATGTTACTGTGGATCACATCAGCCCTCACATCAGTAAGCTAGACAAATTGATTTTAGAGAAACATCAGAATTCAGTACCAAGCACATTGCAGACGCTGCATGCCACAGTAAGGTGGTCTGCTTTAAATTATGAAGGCTACAGTATAACTAGCTTTCCTTCAGCCTCATATTCAGTGAATAGAAGCCCTGCACAAATGGGTAGAGAAGGGAGACTTCCCTTCAGATACATGTAAAGGTCACCTTTGTTCACGTTTACCACATTTCGACAAAAGCATTTCCCAACAGATTGGAGGGAATCAGAGCTGGATGGTACTCCTTAAAGGGGTGATGTCTCTGTTTCATCCATTTTCTGAAATTCTCAGAGACACAATCCGCAGATCTGTTCGGTTCGGCTCTCCTGCAGAGCTGTGACCTTTGGCGAAATAAGAGAGCGAGAGAGAAAGCAATCTGATCAAAGCTCTGGTGGACATTTCTCACAAAAAACAGCAAGCAAGAGGATTGCAATGTTAATTGTGGCAGTATCTCAGATAGATTCAACAAATCACAAAGAGAGGGGCGCAAATATACATCATCAGTCAGAAGTCTGGACACACTTAACTCAATTTACACTAGTATTCAAAAGTTTGGGGTCAGTAAGTTTTTTTTATAATGTTTTTGAAAGAAGTATTTTTACGCTCACCAAGGCAGCATTTACTTGATCATGAGTAAAACAATCATTTTTGAAAAATGATTACAATTTAAAATGTCTGTTGGTTTTATTCATATGATGACGCTGATCCCAAACTTTTGAATAATAATAGTGTGTATGATTATGTTAACCTTTTGATAAACTCTTATGCTGAGATGCTTGAAGTTAGTTTTGTAAAGAAATATAAATTGAGTCTATTTGAATTTCTTTACAAAACTAAAATTGAAAATGAAAAAAAAAATAATAATAATAAATGAGTGGACCGGATAGTGAAGGAAATGCAGACAGCAAGACAGCAAATGCTAATCTGTAATATAGGCAACTGTTTTATTTGATTTAACATTTGTTAATCACAATTTCCTTTTTAATAACATTCAATAACTTCAGTTAAGGATCCGACCTTGTCATAGGACTGACAACGGTTAAACAGAAAATAATTAATAAATATCTAAATGATATCATGAGGCATTAGAAACTAATGTTAACAAAGATGACCAAATACAGTAACAAATGTATTGTGGTGTGCTCATGTTAGTTAATACATTTACTAATGTTGACTAAATAACCTTATTGTAAAGTGTTACCATTTTATTATAAGCGAAGAACCATTTTTTAAAAGTGAAAGTGTGAAATGAGATTAAAAAGACTGAATTGAGTCATCCAGATTTAAAACAACAAACTTGATATTTAAAGAAAATATAGCAGAACATTCAACCCCACTGGCTAAACTGTGTGGGAGTTTAGTGCTCTCAGAAAGGATGGCCACCAGATAAAACGACAGGTTTGATGACTGTTGTCTTTGAAATAAACCAGATATGGAGGCATGTTTCCCAAAGGACACTATCTGAGCTGTAGTTGTGACCTTCAAGCATCCGCCTTTTAGTTTTAGGGATTCAGCAATGACCCAGTACACAACCAGTCTCTCTGTAAGCAGGGGCTGACATTTAATGCTTTTATCTGCACTATGCAGTACATCTCAGAAAATATCAGCAAGCAATTATGTCACTGGCCAAGAAAAATGAATGTCGCCATGTGAGTCTTATTGAAGGTTTTCCTCCCACAAGAACAGTGGCTTAAGCCTTCTGACTTTATTACAGCTGGTGATCTTGCCTCACATGGCAACACATTGGAGAATAACTGCACACAGTCTACACTTGTTTAAATTACGCTGGACATTAGACGTGGCTCAAGGAAACCTGCAGACCAGGAGGCTTTGATTACACTCGGAACGAGAAATCACACAGGAGATATCTTTAATATCTCAATTGTTTAATATAGACAGAAGGTAACTTTTATTTTTCTGGTGATTGACATTATGCCTAAAATGCTGTCTATTGAGCTTAACTTGTATTGAATCTTTTGAATAATAATTTGAGAATTTTAAAAAGATTAATTTCAGAAAATGGCATGGGGTACCGCACTTTTTTACAGTATAATTCAAGACAATAGTTACTCCTTTGTGTTGCTGATTTCATACCTTTGTAAATTATAATAATACTGGCTCAAAAGGGCCATATAAAGACCAATTATTTATTTATGGAAGGAAACAAACAGTATGATGATAATAAAATGTACATAGTATCACGATAAGAGATCTCTGAAAAAGAATATAACACTTTACAATAAGGTCCCATTTGTTAATGTTAGTTAATTAATGAATTAAATTACATCCCCTAACAATCAGCAATAAGTTTGGGTAACACTTTATTTTACGGTGCCCGTGATACAGAGTAATTACATAATTAAGTACTTAGTAGTAGATGTTGTAATAACATGTAACTACATGTACTTAACATGTAATTAAGTTATGGAACAGCCTGTACTTACACATTGTAATTACACACATGTAATAGCAGCTACTGTTACACATATGTAACAAGCTGGGTCAGTTACATATGTGTTACCAACTTGGTACAATGTAATTATATAAGAAAGTACTTAGTACTACACAATGTATCAAAAAGTGTATCAAGACTGTACTTAAGTGTACTTCATGTGTATCTACATACCTTATCCATCTGTACTGTAGTTTGGATTAACTCACTAGTTCACAGCATAAATACATGTAGTAGCTTCCTAATTACATTGCAATTACATAATATTACACAGGGATAAGCTACGTAAAATAAAGTGTATCAAGAATGTACTTAAGTGTACTTCATGTGTATCTACATACCTTATCTGTACTGTAGTTTGGATAAACTCAGTTCACAGCATAAATAGGCTACATGTAGTAGCTTCCTAATTACATTGTAATTACACAATATTACACAGGGATAAGCTACGTAAAATAAAGTGTATCAAGACTGTACTTAACTGTACTTCATGTGTATCTACATACCTTATCTGTACTGTAGTTTGGATAAACTCAGTTCACAGCATAAATAGGCTACATGTAGTAGCTTCCTAATTACATTGTAATTACACAATATTACACAGGGATAAGCTACGTAAAATAAAGTGTATCAAGACTGTACTTAACTGTACTTCATGTGTATCTACATACCTTATCTGTACTGTAGTTTGGATAAACTCAGTTCACAGCATAAATAGGCTACATGTAGTAGCTTCCTAATTACATTGTAATTACACAATATTACACAGGGATAAGCTACGTAAAATAAAGTATATCAAGAATGTACTTAAGTGTACTTCATGTGTATCTACATACCTTATCTGTACTGTAGTTTGGATTAACTCAGTTCACAGCATAAATAGGCTACATGTAGTAGCTTCCTAATTACATTGCAATTACACAATATTACACAGGGATAAGCTACGTAAAATAAAGTGTATCAAGACTGTACTTAACTGTACTTCATGTGTATCTACATACCTTATCTGTACTGTAGTTTGGATAAACTCAGTTCACAGCATAAATAGGCTACATGTAGTAGCTTCCTAATTACATTGTAATTACACAATATTACACAGGGATAAGCTACGTAAAATAAAGTGTATCAAGACTGTACTTAACTGTACTTCATGTGTATCTACATACCTTATCTGTACTGTAGTTTGGATAAACTCAGTTCACAGCATAAATAGGCTACATGTAGTAGCTTCCTAATTACATTGTAATTACACAATATTACACAGGGATAAGCTACGTAAAATAAAGTATATCAAGACTGTACTTAACTGTACTTCATGTGTATCTACATACCTTATCTGTACTGTAGTTTGGATAAACTCAGTTCACAGCATAAATAGGCTACATGTAGTAGCTTCCTAATTACATTGTAATTACACAATATTACACAGGGATAAGCTACGTAAAATAAAGTATATCAAGAATGTACTTAAGTGTACTTCATGTGTATCTACATACCTTATCTGTACTGTAGTTTGGATTAACTCAGTTCACAGCATAAATAGGCTACATGTAGTAGCTTCCTAATTACATTGCAATTACATAATATTACACAGGGATAAGCTACGTAAAATAAAGTGTATCAAGACTGTACTTAAGTGTACTTCATGTGTATCTACATACCTTATCTGTACTGTAGTTTGGATGAACTCACTAGTTCACAGCATAAATACATGTAGTAGCTTCCAAATTACATTGCAATTACACAATATTACACAGGGATAAGCTACGTAAAATAAAGTGTATCAAGACTGTACTTAAGTGTACTTCATGTGTACAGATGGATAAGGTATGTAGATACACATGAAGTACACTTAAGTACAGTCTTGATACACTTTATTTTACGTAGCTTATCCCTGTGTAATATTGTGTAATTGCAATGTAATTAGGAAGCTACTACATGTAGCCTATTTATGCTGTGAACTGAGTTAATCCAAACTACAGTACAGATAAGGTATGTAGATACACATGAAGTACACTTAAGTACATTCTTGATACACTTTATTTTACGTAGCTTATCCCTGTGTAATATTATGTAATTGCAATGTAATTAGGAAGCTACTACATGCATTTATGCTGTGAACTAGTGAGTTAATCCAAACTAAAGTACAGATCTGGATCTCCCGGTTACACTAACGGCTGTGTAACAGACTTTGACCATTACATAGGCGTAACAGCCCATGTTACCCCTGCAGGCTTTTCACACCTTAGTAATATATTTAAGTACTTTTTGTTACATTGTGTAGTACTAAGTACTTTCTTATATAATTACATTGTACCAAGTTGGTAACACATATGTAACTGACCCGGCTTGTTACATATGTGTAACAGTAGCTGCCTATTACATGTGTGTAATTACAATGTGTAAGTACAGGCTGTTCCATAACTTAATTACATGTTAAGTACATGTAGTTACATGTTATTACAACATCTACTACTAAGTACTTAATTATGTAATTACTCTGTATCACGGGCACCGTAAAATAAAGTGTTACCTAAGTTTGTTACAGTATTTATAGTTACAATATATATATACATATTCATAGTTAGTTCACGTTAGCTCAGGTCCATTAAACAATATTAAGACATTCACTTTTTATTTTAATTTACAAAATGCTTTAGAAGTATTTTTCATTAATGGTTCATGTTAGCTAATGTAACTAAAGTTAACATATGGAACCACATTTTAAAGTGCTAACAGAATATCTAAATATCGATTTGCGATATGAGCTGCTTTCTGGAAAGAAAACAAAACTTGCATGGAGGAAATGTAAAAATTTTGATTAACAAGAGACAGCCCCATTTCCATTTTGGAAAAAAAAACAAGGCGAGTGGCATCCTACTGCATTTGCAATTCCACCCTTGCCTACACCATTACACACAGCCCACGTTTCCCAATCTAATGACCATAGTCTACAATATAACTAAAAATAAGCCCTGCATTAGCGGGAGATGGGTTCACAATGTGAGGTTTTAACCTTCCTAAAAGATGTGTCAGTCACGTCTGCCTGCCAGTTCTATCCATTTTCCGTGACAGCTGTGGAGATCTGTTTAGGAATTCCAGGAGCATGCCCATCTTCCAATCCAAGGAAGGGCCAGAAGTGATGGAGTGGATGCATGCAATCAATACCACCCCAGCATCAGCGCTCATATTTCATCACAAATGAAATAAATGATCCTCTCTCTCCCTTTACATGAAAATAAATGAGTGTTAAAAGGGGAGTGTTAAGCGAGTTGTGAGTGTTATTGAAGGTTTTCCTCCCACAAGAACAGTGGCTTAAGCCTTCTGACTTTATTACAGTGGTGCTCTCTATGGATCTTGCTTCACAAGGTGTATCATTAGCCCCTTTCACACAGAGATTCCGGAAAATACACGGATAAAGTGACCCGGGATTTGACCCGGGTTCGTTTGAAAATGGTTCATTCACACTGCCAGTGATTTGCCGGAATCAGAGAGCGCGTTCACACACAACCCGGGTATGTCCCGGATAGACGCGTGACGTTATGATGTGACGTATAAGGTGGCGAACGAACGATCTCAGCTTCGGCGCGGATTGCAAGGAGCTCTCGGGTCTCTGCTTCAGTCCAGTTTGCAGACATCTTTTCGTTCTTTCTTGTATCGATGACGAACACAAACTTTCTTCTAACAGAGTAACAGAGTCGCACGATAACTACCACATTGCGAAGGCTCGTGCATCATCACTACGACACACCCCTTACGGCATTTGTCCTGGCTTTTGTTCACACAGCGCGCGTTCCGGGTCTGAACACGGCAATGTTACTAGGTCCCCAACCCGGCATCGATCCCGGCATTAAACCCGGGTCGTGTTTGCGTTCACACAGAAGGCGTTCCGGCAATTTGCCGGCAATTTGCCGGGTTCAAAGTGCTGTGTGAATGGGGCTATTGTAACATGACCATATGACAGCTGAAAATGTTATCTGATCTAATGTGAAAAATATTCAAGACAAACTAAACTATTTTGTCAATAAAATAAAATAATTAACTTTTTCTAATTAAATAATGGCACTTTGTTGAGAATTAAAAATTATTTTAAAACTGAGAATTAAAAGCTAATTTTGGAGTTTGACAATGAATACATTGTAACCAGGGTGCCCTGTCCCATGCAAAGACAAGAGTTCATAAACAAGCTAAAATGCCATGGTTACAATTGCGCGTTTTTATGTCGCTGTGACAATCAGCGGCTGGAGTGCCCGCTTGAGCCACTGGGGAGCACTCCTTCTCTAGTTTTCATTACTACTTATGGTTTCATTTGGACTGATTATGCTTTATGTCTTTCACCTGGTTTTGATTATGCTTGTTAGCTTCTATGATTTAAGCCTTGGTTTTCCTTTGTGTCTTTGCTCAGTATTGTATGTGTCTGACTGCATTACCTAGCGTTTTCTCAGTTCCTTAGTTTTTCCTAGTTTCTCAGTTCCTGGACTCCCTGCCTGTATCTGGTTTTCCCGTTTGCCTTGTCCCTGTATTGTACTTCTGCTGTATTGGACTGCTTACCTGGACTCTGACCCTCTGCCTGTGTACTCGTTGTGTTATCTGGATCTTCCTCTCATTAAAGCCTGCATTTGGATCACCACTGTCTGCGTCCTCGAGCAGTTCATGACAGTCGCATTTGCTTTTGTTAACACTATCGGGTAGGATTAGGGTTTAATGCAGGTGTACGTTATTTATTTTAAAATGTGATGGCGTATTAATCTTTTAGCGCCACTCACCGGACATTTCAATTCAGAACTGCAGTGATACGTACATAGACCAACGTATTAAAAAGTTGGCAATACCATATTAACGTTCATCTGTTCTGGAAAAAAAACTAAACATTCTTTTAGCATCACTTTTTGGCAACTCGCGAAACGTGCACGACGCAACATATTTTGCGTTTTGCAAAAATGTTGCCATAGATACGTTTTTCTAATGAGCCTGGGCTGTAAAACTCACTCCCAGCAGAGTCAGTTTAAGTAAATCTTTAGGTTGATTCCCCCCAAAAGTGTAAACACTATGGCTCTAGCAATACATTAGCTGTGTCCCAATTGACGTAATATACACTATGCAAGGGGTCTAACACACCTGATTCAACTCATCAGTTCATTCATTGCAAGACCTGATTTGGGTATATCAGATAAGGGAGACATACAAAATGTGCAGTGGTGGTCTTCCAGAACAGGTTAGAAAATCCCTGCTCTATCCACTTCTACCATGCACTATACTCTACCACCTAGTGCAGTGGTTTCTAATCCAATGGCTTACGTTTGGGGGCAGGACTATCTGTTAGCCGACCAATGGCAGATGCCACAAGGATGACCACCTTTTCTCCAAAATCCTGAAATTCTGAGCTTTGCCCGCGGCATAGTTGGTGGAGTTGGTGCATTCACACCATGTCGTAATTACTGTAACGATTCTGAACTGTAAAAGTCTTCATATATTTATAGAACTTGTAATTACAACATGTAAACTTGTCATTATCTATAACCAACAAAAAATACAAGTTCAAGATGCACTGAATCTGGTGAAACACTTTGTTTGTATAGTATAATACAGAAAAATAAACTAGTCTCTACTTAAGGAAATGTATTTTTTATAAAATGTGATTTTTACTTAGGCTACTGAAATTCAGTGCATTATATTTAGTAGGCCAACTGAATAGGTCCACAGGATCATATAATGACATTGTATCAGTTGAACCTGAATCAGTTGAGCAAATCAAGTGCCAGCATGTCACAATTAACAAACTAATGTAAATCAATATTTACACAGTCTAGTAGCCTATTAGTAGTATATTTATCTCTCATACACGTGTCCCGCATTGTCCCACAAAACCACATCTACTGTACTGTTTTCTTTTATTATCCACAATGTGTATACAGTAGACAAGTATATGTTTTAATGTTTCATTATGCCTACTCCTTACATATACAACTGGATAATTGTATTAAAATAAAAAGGTATAAAATGTATTTTTTATTTAAAAAAATTACTAAAAGAGGACAAAGTCTACTATGAATGATTAAAAAATAATAATTTTCTACATGACTGACTATATGCCTATGTAAGTCATGCTGTATTTTATCTGTAACACAACACTCATCAGTAAAACCAACTGACCAAGTCTAGAGTGGCATGGAGCTTTTCAGCAAGTCTCAGAAATAGCTGTGAAACTCCCTTGGCACTTTGAGGGAAAGAGGCACACAAATAGCCATTATAACAAGTGGATCTGCCTTGACTTACTAACAGCTTATGAATTTCATCTGTACAGTGCAAAAAAAGAAGAAGAATAGGATTCACATTTCAGCCTGCTGCAGATTGCTTTTCCTCCAGGATACATCTGAGATGGATACAAGCTGGAGTGAGGACCGGCATTACTCATAGTATGCCCTATATGATGTTTAGCAGAGTCAGGTTAGTCCAGATTCACAGTAAGCGATCATTTTTCCCATTTCATGAGTACATGCTCCTCTATACATGTCAAATACACAAAAAAGATTCTCATCAATTCTAGACACAAAAAAACAACTGACTTCGCAAAGTTTGCAGAGCATTGCATCAAGTTTGTTACAACCAATTTGCAGAGTTTGTGTCCAAATCTGTCTGAAATAGAGCCAACAATGCCTTAGGGAACTTCTTTTCCAGTATATGCAGCTTATCATCCGTAATGTACTTTTGATACTTTCCATCACTCTGTTGTCCTTGAAAGAGCTATATCGAATCAAGACAAAGTGATTGAAATGTGCATGCAAATGATTTTGTGTGGCGGTGGCGCAAGGAGTCATCTCTTTTTATTTCAGATTTCATGAAGAGCATTTCTAGGTGGTCTCTGCACACCATGATGGAACAACTGGCACTTGAAAGCCCACCCGATGTGCATTTGATACAGTCATGGCTGAAATTCTTCCTGCTAATGGAAACGTTTTGATCCAACGGAAATGTTAATCATCTACAAAAGTGGCCCACTCACTGAAATGTCATTGCCACCCTCTTCATTGCCTTCCTATAATTAAGAACCTGTTATGAATTTCGTTTTGCCTTTTTTATTTGTAACACTGAGCTCTTTTGAAAGTTGTGATTTTTTCATCATTTGGACCCCCTGAGTAGCTACCAACAGCTTGCTCTCTGAAAGATACCTCTCACTTAATCCCACCTCCTTTCATCCACACGCACATAGAGCAGTTATGGAACAAACTTCAGTCAGATTTCCAAATGCTCCAATAGGTGGTCCACTCAGCATTAGAAAACCATATCCACTTTACACATTGCAATTATAAAGGAGACATGAACTTCAAGCATATCGCACCATATTGGAGAGAAAATATTAATGTTTTACTGTAATCTACATTTAGGGTACAACTGTCAAATTCAATAAAAAAGCTAATGGCTGATGAAAGTGAGCTATATATTACTCACTATAATGGTCATACTGTATACTGTTACACATTACCATTGTTGGGAAAATTTACTTGTGTTACAATTTTTAAAAAATGTGTTACAATATTATATTACTCCATAAAAAGTAACTTACTTTTCATTGAAAGTTATGTTACATTACTTTACTACAAATGTAAAAGCCCTTTCACACGAAAAGCGAAATGAATAAGCCTCAGGCTGAAGGAAATGCAAATTCCCTGTACAATAGAGGGCAGCTCAAACTAACTTTTCAGATGTGCTGCCATTCTGGGGTGCGTTTCTCATATAACTACGTAACTTGCTGCTTCACTACCATAGTACGATAGCCTGGCTTCGCCCTCCTATGTACTTCCGCTCAATTTTCATTTTCCTTCAGTACTACGTCTGGGATTGTGGTATCTACAGCCAATTTTTTACCGGTCCAACCAGCGAACAGAGGGAGTGGCTAAGAGCGATGACGTTGAGGTCGTGTGCTCGTTTGAGTCGTCATACGTCACGACCAAACGTTAGCGATTGGTTATGGCAGATCCAGAGTGGCTCTGGGCAGATCCAATAGTTTTAAACTTCAACAGAGTACCTGCCTACAAGGAAGTTAACGCTTGTCAATGGAGAGAGGCCAGACTCTCTATACAAATGAGAACCAGGCTAATAGTACGATGCATCGTTGGCGAAATCAACTAGCTAGTCATGACTGTTTCCCCAAAACCATGTTGTCGCAAAGTGGTCGTTCAACCACCTTGGTTTATGACGTCACGCACGTGGTGGAGTAACTTCTTTTAATGAAACTGTTTGAGATTGAATTGATGCTAAATGTTTTGATATAAATTACAGACATGGCATCTGAGGACTATTTCTCGTCATTTATCTCAGTTATTTGGCTTCCAGATTCAATCATAGGTTCGTTCTTAGTAGAGAACCCTTCGCACATGCGCACTCTTCAAAAATCTACGCTTAAATCTCTTGACAAACTAAAAGACGTAAATGACATGTGATTGTATTCTAAAGAAAGATACATATTGTACTGAATGTCAGCTTGCTTATTTGGCTCAAGATAAGGATTTATTAAGTCCACATGTCATGTAAACTAGAAACTATGCTGTTTGCGAAAGTTCGTTGGAAGGATGGTTTTCGGGAAACACAGACTCGTTGAACTATGCTGATAACGACGGAACTTGCGAACATAGTTGGCTAACAATGCTTTTGGGAAACGCACCCCAGGATAGCAGAAAAATAGGAAGCAGGAGAGGTCAACACTCTTTCTTTAGCAATAAAACAACAACAAAAAAATAAACAAATGTAATGTTTATTCACAATAATTTTTGCTTATTAGTATGGTTGAATTGAATCATTGAAGGTCAGCAGCAAATACTTTGGTTAATAAAGTGAGATTAAATACATAATTTGTGTTATTTCACATTTAAGTGTAGATTTGTTTTATATTCTGAGTTAGCATTCACTGTTTTTATTCATTTTGAGGATTACTGAATTTTGTGCAAGTGAGATAAGTTAATACATTCTCACATTTAGTCTTGAACTACAATAACCATCATGTTTACTGTGAGTGCACTCAACGCCTTTACACTTTACTCCTGATTTCTTTCAACATGGGGACAGGAGAGGTGTCAATGAATAAACATGCGTTACTAATTTGAAAAAGGAACTCAGATATTTTCTTGTAAATGAAAAAGTAAAGCATACTTTACTTGAAAAAAGTTATCTGATTACATAATCATGTTACTCGTGATACCCCCAACACTGCACATTACATGAACTTTAGGTATACTTGTACTGTTGTTATACAGTATATTTTATCTGACATAAATGTACTTTATTCAATTAAATGTTTTATATTCAGTGCTATTTTATTGCATTTGAACAATTAAATATACAGAGTGATTGACCCAAACACTTTATTCTTTCAGAGTAACAGTTGTAGTAGCCAGAAATTCACTGTAAAAACTTTGACAATGTTTTCAGTATTACTCTCAATAAAATTATTTAATTACCCTTACTTCATTTAATTAAATAAAGTTGTATTAAGTTTAAACACAGTTTTATTCAGCATTATATATCATGATCAAATGAGAAAAGACTGATGTCAATAATATTAAATTACACTTAATCCCTACATTTACAATCCTAATGCAGTCCCTTGCAAAGCATGCTGGGAACTGTATCATTGTAAATGGTAGAGACACAAAGACAAAACACCATCAGGATAATATGACACTAAAACAATTAAATAAACATTAACTAAACATAAAACGCAAAACACTGTAATGTACTTTGCTTACAACTAAAATAAAAAAACAATATTATTTATATAAAATATAATAATGTGTCATGTGTCAGGGACTTCTGGAATGTCATGTCACCATAGATTATATGGTATTTCATAGTTTGTTCTTAAAAAAAAACATACATTTGACAGTATTTTGTAAGATTACATATAATACAATGTTAAACCATTTGCAATTTTGACCACATATGGTAAGGTAACTTAAAGTCAACCAGTTAAGAGTTTTTACCACAGAATTTTTACTCTCTTTTTCTGCATTTTTGCTGTTTACAATCTATGCTAAAACCTTAGCATTGATGAATCGATTATGGAGGAGCATTGCATTGAGAATGGCTGTCACCTTATCTGTGCATGAGTTTGTGATGATGAAGGCATCTCAAGCTATTTTGTATGCTCAGTCCTCTGATATATACGGTATAGGCTACAGGATTCTTTCATGCTGAACGTGCTCAGTAGCTGATAGCCTTGAATTAATGAGGAGGAAGAGTCATGACCACCAGATCAGGGCTCGTGCAGCTAACACAATCCACAAACAGTTCACAAATGTGACCTATATATGTTTCCCTTTTTAAGATATTGTGACAGGCCTGACTAGCGGGAGATTACAATGGTTGTTTTAATCATTATCTGCTGTATCATTGATAATATTTTACCATGATTTATATTGCATGCTGCAAATATGCATGGCAGGTATCCTAGCAGCGGTTACATGTCATGTCAAATAAGCAGGTTGTTTTATCAGCAGGATAAGAGACGGACACAATAAATATTAAACAATTGTTGAAGCTTTTACAGAACCCTGTTAAACCAAAATCAGATTGATTAGGACAGCAGGTATTTATTTATTTTGAAGCAATCTACTTGAACATATTGAAAATGTCTTTCCTGAACTCCAAAACAGACGAGGAACCTATAATTCCTATAGTACAAAGTGCAGTATATTTAGTAAAGCCAGCTATAGAAGGTGGACCTTTTTTTGTTTTATTTTATATTCAATGGTACTGTATGCTGTTGGTTATTTAATTTTTTTCTGAACATAAAAAAAAACACCCCCTGAGAACTTTAATCTGTGAGTGATGTCTGTAATGGACTGATATAATGGGACTCCATTGAACTAGTTAAGGTTTTAATTATTTCAAAGAAATTGTTGCTTATCAACAAGGCTTTTTCGCAACTTTGAATGGCACAAAAAGCTTCAAAATTCAGTCACAGTTTGATGCCAGCTGTAAGCAGATGGAGACACAGCTGGCAGCTCTTGTCTTTCTACCCTCTATCGCAGTTCCAAGCGATGTACTCTGCTGGACACCTCCCAGTCCTCAACTCCAATGAGCAAGTGAGTAGCAAAAATGTACTTTGGTATGCTGAAGCACTCCACACTACAGTAGATAGACAAGTGCAATACACTGGGGCAATAATAAGCACTTATCCGGAGAAGTGACATGATACTGTACCTGAGAGCGTGCTTGCTTTTAGATCATTGTTATCACTTTCTCCTTACGTTTGATGTTAAAATACTTTCTCAGTTTAATATGAGACAACTATAAATAAGCTATTGTTTAATTTCCTGGTGAAACAAATCAAATAAACTCCCCATTTCACTGCTTGTATTACTGCGCTGTGAATTGATGGGCATTTTCAGTGACTCGTTACATTGAGGTGGCTGACTGTCTTGAGTGACCATTAGGTCATTCATTAAACTGATTCATTCCAAACTCATTCAAAACACTCGCTCACGATGGCAAAAAAGTATAGTCCTGTGTCCCAATGTGCATACTATCCATCCTAAATAGTATGTGATTTTTGAATAAGTGTGTCCCCAAGTATGTTGAAAAGAGTATGCCAAATGTCCCCAGATGGTCTACTATTGCTGGTATTCAAAGTCTGGATCCGTGCACACTCTAACAGCTAATATTGTCCATTGCGCTTTGGAGTAAGATTTGGTCAAACTTTAGATATACAAAGACGATGCACTCGTATTACTATGAATGGGAGAAAGTGCAATATGGTTGAATAAGTCCCGCCTTCCAAGTTAAGAGCCATTGGTAAAGTCATTATGTCGCTGCAGCTACCGTTAGAAGCATATTCTGTATATATATATATACAGTATATAATATCCCCCAGTCTATAGACTTCAGTGGAGGCTTTTGCTAAACTAACACAATGCGACAAGAAGACAGTGTTAGCTAACACAATATTAAAAAGTTATCCTAGTTTAAAAGCCTGTCATACTGAGATAATATAAAAACATTTAAACCAACACATTATCATCGGTGAAAGGTTATCTCATTTCTTCAGGAATGTAAATCTCTGCGGTTTTTACAACCAGAGGCTGCTTAATGTTGTGATATTATTATACAAACTCATTGAATTTTACTGTGAGTGACGATAGCATATTAAATGTTGACCTTTTCCAAAATGGCGGATGCATCGGCATGTCTGGAATAGTCGAATGTGGTATCTATCTAATACACTATGGTTAGAAGCTACAGAAACAGTCAGTGTTCTGAGATGCATGCTTAGGACAGTGCATCTCAGGTGGTGCACCTGAGCCAATGCTGGTCCAGTCGGAAAAAAAATCTTCTTTTTTTTGTCATGATTTGAGCGTAAACAAAATTTATGGGACAGTTGTCAGATTTCACTGGTGATTTCAAATATGAAATTGAATCGTAATCCTTGAAAACCACTTTGGTGAATTTGATGTTTCCCCATTCAAAGAGATAGGAAATATACTTGCATGACTGAGGCCCTGTTTACACGAGAACGCTCGCGGGTGAAAACGTAAAAATATTTTATCGGATGTGCCTTTCGTTTACACGGCGACGGCGTTTTTGGGGCTTAAAATCGCAAAAAAGTGAAACCAACCTCCAGAGTGGAATTTTTAAAAACGCTCTCTGGGATGAGATCAGAAGATGCCTTGCTAACCTCCGGAGGGCAGAACACATTAGAAGACGGAGAAAAAGGAAGGAGAAGGAAAAATCAAGCTTCTTCAGGAATCCATCTCAGCATGCACACGGGCTCCTTGAGGAGAAAACTAGTTGAACCCTGGATATCTCCAAAGAAGAACTACAGGAGCATATTCGCACTCATTACAGTGACCCAGCAAGGAACAACCCCATAGGCTCGCCAGGGTATGTGCCTAGACCCTCAGAACCATCAGCCCTGTTTGACGTATTACCACCCAAGCTCAGCGAGGTCAGGCAGGTGATCCAGTAGGCAAGATCTGCTTCAGCACCAGGCCCTAACGGAATACCGTACAAGCTGTATAATAACTGCCCAGGAGTGCTGAAGCTGCTATGGACCCTGATGAGAATCACCTGGGCGAAGCAGACCATATCATCTGAGTGGCAGAGGGCAGTGGCTTATTCCTAAGCAACAGAATGCCAAGACCATCGAGCAGTTCAGGAGCATAGCTCTACTGAATGTGGAGGGGAAAATCTTCTTCTCCGTGATAGCAAGAAGAATGTCCATCTACTTCACAGAGAACAACTACATCAATACCAGCTGCCAGAAAGCCGGGATTCCAGGTTTTCCTGGCTGTGTAGAGCATGCTTCCATGATTTGGGAACAGATCCAGACCACTAAGAGAAAGATCTGCACGTCATATGGCTAGACTTAGCCAATGCGTATGGGTCAGTGCCACACCTGCTCACGCTTTGGAATTCTTCTACATCCCAGATAACATCAGGACCATGATCATGAACTACTTCCAGGACATGCACATGTGCTTTCCACTAAAGAATTTCACCACTGGCTGGCAACAATTAGAAGTAGGGATCGCAATGGGATGCTCCATTTCCCCCATCCTTTTCGTGGCAGCGTTTGAGGTCATCCTGATCGGGGCAAGGCAAGTGGTGTGTGGGGTCCGGTTGCCTGCAGGCCAGAGGCTCCCGCTCCTAAGGAGCTATATGGATGACATCACCTGCCTGCTACGAACCGCCCCATGCACATCTAGGCTGCTCAAGAGGCTGGATGAGCTGATCACCTGGGCCAGGATGAAGTTCAAGCCGCAGAAGTCAAGAAGCCTCTCATTGCGAAAGGGGGAGAGAAATGACAGACTCACCTTCACCATCAGCGGGGAAGACAACCCCCGCATAGTAGATCAGCCCATCCGAAGCCTAGGAAGACTTTATAGAGCTGGTCTCTCAGACAAGGATATGGGGAAAATCATCCTTCTGCAGCTGTCAGAAGGCCTATCCAAGATTGACGCAAGCCAGCTACCTGGAAAGTACAAGGTGTGGTGTTATCACTTCACCCTGTACCCATGGGTGATGTGGCCTCTGAAGCTGTGCGAAGTCACCTCATCAGCTGTAAGCCGGATGGAGGCAAAAGCCAACTCCTTCATCCGTAAATGGCTTGGCTTTCCACTGTGCTTCTCAGCTGCTGGCCTGTATGGATGGAACTCACTCCAGCTACCCTTGAAATCCATCACCCTGGGCTAAAGACAGGAGACGGCAAGGCTGGTGATGGAATTAGGGGACTCCTCCGACAGGACAGTGGCTGATGCAAATGCCAGAGTGGAGACTGGAAGGAAATGGAGGGCCAAGGAGGAGGTGCAGAAGGTGATGGTAAGACTGCAACATCAACAAGTCGTGGGCATGGTCCAGAAAGGGCGGGCAGGCCTGGGATGGAGTAAGCCACTCATCCCATGGTCCAAGGCAAGCAGGAAGGAGAGGAAGGACCTTGTTGTTGCAGAGGTAACGAAGATTGAGCAGGAGGAGATCAGAGTGAGGTCTGTGGTACAGGGGCAGCAGAGGCGGTGGACAGCGTGGGAGGGTATCGCGAGCCGAGCAATCAGCTGGGCAGAGTTCTGGAAACTGCCACAGGCTAGGCTCAGTTTCCTCATTAGGGCAACGTACGACACCCTCCTGAGCCCTAAAAACCTCCACCAATGGCTTGGAACAGAGCAATCCTGTGACATCTGCGGGTTGTAAAACATCACTGACACAGGGGCGGCTCAGATGGCGGCACGACCAAGTGCTCAGAATACTGGCAGAGGTGCTGGAGAAAAGTCGATAGGAGGCAAACAACCAGAGTCCATCAGAGAGTCGATGCAGGATCCACTTCATTAGGCAGGGGGAAAGCGCAATGCATACCAGCAAGAGACAACCTGCCAAGCTTTTAACACCAGGGGCGGGGTGGAAGATTGGAATAGACTTGGGAAGGCAGCTCCAGTTCCCACAGGAGATATGCAGCACCACCTTAAGACCAGACGCGGTGCTGTGGTCTGCAGCTGTGAAGTTTGTAATACTGATCGAGCTGACAGTGCCATGGGAGGAATGACTGGAAGCTGCCTATGAGAGAAAGAAGGCAAAGAATGCAGACCTGGTTGCGGAGTGCAGGGAAAGTGGATGGAGTGTGAGGCTGTATCCGGTGGAGGTGGGAGCCAGAGGCTTTGTGGGCAGATCAACATCACGTCTGCTCAAGGTCTTGGGACTATGGGGAGCCACACTGAGCAGATCCACCAAAGAGCTCTCTGAGGAAGCAGAAAAAGCAAGCCACTGGCTCTGGCTGAAACGACGAGACAAGGCTTGGGGAGTAACATCAAATTAGGTTTTGCTGCAGGGGGTGTCAGGGAGAAGTCCCTGTTCACTGCCCCGCCACCATGAGACATTCTGGGTAAAGGGGCGAAATGTCAATGAGCGGTGGTCCCCAGCTGAAGACCCTGCAGCAAAATTGTGCGGTATGCGGTCAGGTTTAGGCCTGCCTCAGAGAAAAGGATGCCTCTGCCATGCATAGTCCACCAAAGGCACTGTTGGAGGTGCGACAGGCCTAAGGCCCAGCAGAAAGACCATATCGCTGTAATGAAGAATTAACTCAATATTACAGGTTTTATATCTATGCGCAGAAATGTCATATCTATGTATAACTTCAAACACGAATACAAAGTGTTAAAAGGGGTCATGAACTGGCTTTTTAAAAAAATGTATATTGTTGTCTGAGGTCAACTTATGACGTACTCTTGGTTTTTACATTCAAAAACATCAAAATGAATAAGTATTAGGCTATTTTCTACCCTGGTTTTGAGCCTAGCTCAAACAACATACTATGAATTTGGACATACAATTTTTTTTGGCTACGATATGGAAGTGAGCATATTAGGACACATGGACACAGATTCATTCAGGATCGGAACAATATAGGCTTATTGTTTTTTGCTTTTTTTGCTTGGAGATGCAACAGTTCCCTTTCGTAGTCACTAAGAGTTACGTCAGTGACGACAAATGGGGTTTTGCTTAGAAAGCCTCCCATCTTCGAGAAATAAAACTAGCCAATGGCAAGGAAATGCCATGAGTCTACGGAATTTGCATAGCGTAACTCCGCCCCACCTCGTGGGTATATAAGGAAGTACGCTTTCACCAAGTGTATCACTTCACTCCACAAGCCATCCTGAGATCATCTCTCTTCACTCTTCGAGATGAGCAGCTCTCCAGTCTGTGTTGGAGTGACGGCGCGTTCCAGCGAGTTCCACGTTCCTTCCTGATGATCTGTGCAGTGGTCTGCCCAGCGTGTGTGTTTCTCCCTGGGCACTTCAACACAGCTGCTGAGTTTTTTTCTCTCACAAAGGAGCTTGCACGCGGCATGTCTTTTTAAAGACGTCTAGCCCATGTTTTTTCTGGGTGCGGTAGACCTCCCCGAGAAGCCCTGAGTTCCTCCAGCACTGCTGACGTCATTGCCAGAGTTATGCCACCGCCAGCTTTCGCATTGACTAGGTACCGCCATGTGCATGGTTCCCCCTCTGGGCGACCCCCACATGTAATGTGGCCAGCCCCACATTTCCACTGTAAGCCTCTCTGAGCATATAACTCTGACTAGTTTAACTTATTTCTTAATTGTCACATTTTTAGAGTGCCATGTCATGTTCAAGATGCGAGACAAGAGCGCAAGGGCCAAAGACGTGAGTCTGGCACATGCTGACATGAACAAACTATATAAAAGCATCACAGTGCTTTTGATACGCACTTGTGATTATTTACAGTGTAAATACGCATTCTGTGAATGAATTCACTTTTTTTTTTACATTTATTTAAACAAAATGCTATCTTCAGTTAGTATTTAATCATAGTAGGATATGTGAGCAACCTCATGTGTCATATTTATCTCCATTGCTAATTCATTTTAAAAAAGTGGATGACAACTTGACGTTGCAATTGCTGTATCTATACTATAAGTGCAAATAAGTTCACTGTAAATATGTAAACGTAAACCACCTAAACCATCTATGCATGAATCTGACAACTATAGTTTTTTTTTTTTTTTAAGTTGGTCTCACATTAAGACCATGAAATAATTAGTGAAGTGAGAATATGCTAAACAAAAGGTTGAAAGAAGTTACTCAGACACTGGATCTAATACAATCCAGTCTCAATAGCCAACAACAAAGTGATCAGGGTGAGCCACCTTTGTATCCGCTGCTGAGGGAGTCGATGCATTTGGCTCATACACAAAAGCTTTAATTGGCCGTACACCTCCCACACACTCCAAATGCCTAACAGCCTGCAGACAATATGGCTATTTATACTGCGAGCTTGGCATTGTCCACAGGTGCAGTCTGGTAGGGTTCAAAACCTCTGGCGGGACTCACTTTTTTGAAAGGGACACCAGCAATCCAGTCATTATTCACCTGGTGCATGCTGAGGTCCAACTTTAGCTAGCTTTATACAAACACACTGAACTTTAGGAGGGCATAATGTCTATTGAGAGCAACCATAGAGGAGTCACTGACTGTGCTATTAACACAACTTGCAACCTTCCATAATTCATGGGTTTGTACGCTACTACAATAGTAATGGAAAAAATAGCCTTGAGATGTTTTTCTTGTGTTTTTCTGCTGCACCTAACACTTGGCTTGTCGGTTTGTTCCACATCTTCCTCGAGCCAGATTCATAAGTGCACTTTTTGCACATGCTAACTCATTTACCTCATTTATTATGCCCTGTCCTGATTATGCCACAGCAACTTCACCATGGGCTGACAGCTAGTCACAAACCTCTGTCTGTAAATATGTATGCGCTGTTATAAATGAACTGCAAAGTGTTTTGTGTAGTTGAGCTACAGTTTTTATTCATCCAATAGTATACATGACAATGTATAATCAAATATTTGAAGGATTATGCATTGCACATCACCTCTGTCTTGATGTGTCTTTATAAAGCTACAATCACATGTTCTAGGTTTGTTAGTCCAGCCTGGAATGGCTTTAATTAAAGAGTTTACACAAAAGAAAAATTATTGTTTTAATCCAGATGAAATTGAACTGTCTGTGTTTCAGACTCTTCTTTTCCCTAAAACTATGTGACCAAGTTACCAGCAGGTTAATCAGAAATGCAGAAAGGCAAGTGTTGTTTATGCTTTGTTTATGTGGATGATTCCTTCTGTTTGTCAGGTTCCCTGTTCTGATCTACTGACTCTACTGTCACAATCTCTCTTGAAGGTGCTGGCTTAGTGTTTACTCTGGCCTTATCTCCACAAACTCTATCTGTGGGGATGCCTTCGACTTTTTCTAGTGAAACAGCGCCAACTAATCTAAAGAGGTAAATGCTGTGCTGAATTTCCACCATGCTGGGTGTAATACTCCCCAGAACAAGTGTGTAAATTTCCTGTTCCTTTAGGCCTCCAAGTGGATGCAGTTGGGAATAAATCCCATATAAAAATGTGTCTTGTGTGTCTCTGACAAATCTCTGCATCTTACAGAATACGAACACACATTATTCACAAAATTCTATACTTACTGTGTCTGTTAATTTAAACATTTGGTAAATGTAATTATTCTGTTTAAAACATTTAAAAATCAGATATCAACACATTTATTGAATAGTTATGATTGTATTAGTACTAGTGACCTTTCAATGTGAACATCAACAAATCAAATTTTGTCAATGGGGGATATGTGCAAGTAAGTAATAAGTAAGATGCCCCTTCAGTATGGAGCAGATGTTTTTGATACATTTTATTACATGGCTTGGTTGAATTCTAATGTAGAATGCGGTCTGTTATTTCTTGATAACGGACCCCTGCTAAGGATAACACACCGTTGCCATGAAAAACAGAGCGTTGCAATGGACACAGTGTTCTTTAGTGGAAGCAATACAATTGTTTTTAAATCAATATTTTGTGTCAAATTATTGATTTATTTGGTAGGTAGCCATGTAATAAGCGGCTCCGCTTCACGTCAGGGTCCTATTAGCCTGTCAGGGTTATTATTTGCTATAACAACCGCCCGCTCTACATTATCTCTTACTTATAATTAATGTAGTCATGATTACATTCAAATTGGCATTATTTAAATATACCAAACTTCAAATTTACATTGTCATTATGTATGGAAATATATATTTGTTTTTAGGCGGCACATGAATAAGTCCCGCCTTCAAAGATGGCCGCCATGTGAAATGACTGACATAGACTTTGACTAAACATGTGAAAAATCACCCAAAGACAACACGTCCATGTACACGCAGCTCAAACAAACCTCCTTATTTCAAGATCAAGATGATCTATTTACATACAATTTAGTTTTCCATTTTGCCAGGATATCCACATAATAAAACTTCTGAAAGGGGCCAAACCCCACCTGCACACTCTCATAGCAGCCGCATATTTTACAGTTGAGTAGAGAGGAGAGAAATTATTCTCTTTTTTCCTCCCTCAAAAGGAGAGTAAACTGCTGCGCTTCCATAATAATGAGATCAATTACACTTCTCCATCGTGTTTTGTGCCTCCATTCCCAATCGATTTTTTTTAGAGTCCTCTTTGAAGTTTTTGCCGCTCTGTTTCCAGAGCCATTCTGCTATTTGTCCTTGACTTCATGGAGGTATGTACCTGATGAAAACATACCCAGGGGATGGAACATGCACGGTAAGAAAAAAAATCTGCAATCCTTTGAAGGCGCAGTGAGTAAAACGTTTTGGAGGCAACCCAAAATAAAAATTAAACTTCTCTTCTCCATCTTGCTATAATGTAGGAACTCGGAATGACAATGCCTTAAAAGGAAATCAAAACCCTGGGTTGCCCTTTGAATATCAGTCAGTTTCAATGTATTGCAGCAACCTCACTCTAATGCCCTAGTTCCAAAGTGAAAGATCACATTAAAACTTTCAATTTCTTCAAAGTGTAAAAAATAATCCCTCCCAACCTTTTTAGCGCAGGTATTTCTTTCTTTCACTCGTTTTAACTATATTATTAAGGTGCCACTGTAGCGAAACTATCAAACCAAGCTGCTTTTTGTTGGTAATTGCAGCGAACCAGTCAACTCGAACCTGTCACGAAATTTGCATAGGGAGATCTTGTGGATTTCACTTGAAATGATTGAATGTCACCTGCAAAAAATAAATACAAATAATAATCAAAGAACAAAAAATGTGACCTCACCTTTATTCAAATTTTTAACATAGCTTTCCGGAGTATTCAATTCTAGACTGGTAAATCACACAATCCATTTCGCTGTAGCCATTAGATGAGACCGTTCTTCTGCGCTACTTTCATGTCTCGTATCCCACTGCGGACTCACCCCCAAACGTTTTACTCATTCACAACAGGTGCCATCTTGCATCTCAGATACCAAATGACATTCAGTTTTAAAATGACTGCGTATTTTTTAGTGTTCGTCTTATTGAAGCCGATTGTTTTGTACGTTGGACTATTTTTTTCTTAGGGGCAGCTTTATGATAATATACAGGTGAAATTATACATTAATTTTTTAACTCAAATCTATATTTTATGTCCACATATTTATTGATTTGGCGAGTAGAAATTTTACACATGCCTCCCTTTTGCGAGATTTGTGAGCATTGTCTCCCCTGCTCTTCCTTATATGTCACCAAAATATCATCAACTTCCCCATGCATGCCCCCATGACATCTCCGGCAGACAGCAATATGTCAACTTCCTTCATCACTCTCGTGTCATCAATCATCCCTCTGAAGCAATCAAGCCAAGCCAGGGAAAATTGTTTTCGGAGGGATTGTGGTAACTCTGAAAAACCAACATGTCATGCACAGAACTAAGAACTGAATATTTAAAAAAATCAGTATACTGTAAGCTAAATGCTGTTGCTGGCTGCAATTGTGACTGCACAGTTGTTACAATGTTCTCAGACATTATATTTAAGTCTTGCTTTTAATATTGCCATGCCATTTTGACAGGCAGTCAGTTTTAAAACACCCTGATAACCAAACACATTAGAATTTTTTGTAACACTGATATAGTACGATCCTATGGGGCTGGGGTTGGACAGAACAGTCAAAGAGCTGTGTCACAGTGGACTGACATTATTTTCTCATCCTCTTTGTCTCCTCCTCGCCTGTCAGCCTCCCCACTGTGGTAGACAAGCAGGAGAGTAATCCCTCTGACTCAACCTACCCTGACATTCACAAAGCACCTGCGTCTGGATACAGACAAACAGCAGGATGCTTGTGCCTCCATATCAAAGCATTTAAGATGAGCTGAGTTTCACGCCTAGCTTAAGCTCACTACTCTATATTGGCCCTCCTGTGGCGCCAACATTATTCATTACAACCGTGCATTAAAACACTTTTTGGACAAACAAACTGCTTTCTCACTCCCTGCTGTGGAGTGAGACTAATTTTAAGAAAATAATAAAGAGGGTAATAGACTGTGATTTGTCTTTTTTACAAATTGTACGATTTAAGCTGTTTAAAATCTTTAGATTTGTTGCTCGGTAAATGCCACTTTAGATCATGGTTGTAAAACATCTCGTGTTGTTTGTGGCTGGTCATGATAGAACTGATTAGATGCTAATTTAACAGCATAGCTATGGCAAATCAATAAACAAGGCATCACGGTTAAAATAGCAAAGGGAACTGCTCATTAACTTTTTTTAAAGGGGTCACTTGGAGAATTAAATTGAAATTCCTATTTAAATTGGGAGCTACGGATACATACAAATAGCACAATTAAATTATACTAAAAAAAAGCTGTCCATAAGATTCTAAGTGTTTCAAGCCTTAAAGCTACTTTGACTTAAACTCTATTTTACAAAGAATGTTACCCTGCCTGACTCACCTGTCATATGGTCACTTTATTGAGAGCTTGAAATGAAGCAAAAGCTTAATGCATTCTGGATTTCATTACACCTCAATTAAGGATGGAACACCTCATTTGACTAAAGCTTTAATTTAATAACCTTCATCTAGATCTCATTAGACATGCCTGTTTGACCTAAAAACCGCCTTTGGTCACTTGTATGCCTATGAATAGAGCTATAACCTACTTACAATAATGTAAAAGGTTCTGATTTACTGTGTCATTTGGAAAAAATATGTGCTAAATGCAAGTGACTAATGTTGTGTGGCCTTAACTGTCTGAATAGCATGTGATCAATTTCTGTGAATAATCTCATTGAGGACATTGACATTATGTGTTGCAACTTGCAAGGAAATACTATACCATCTGGATATCAGGCTATATAAAGCCAAAGTCAGAGAGAGAAGCATACACAGTGTAAAAAACAACAACAACAACAACAACAACAACAACAAAACAACAACACTCAAGATAGTCTGTCTAGCGCAAGCTTAATGACAACATACTGTAAAGTAAACTGTCTTACCTCTTTAACTGTCTGCCTTATGCTGGGAAATCTTGTCAAACCTAGCAACAGTAACTAAGTGGGAGGGGCTTAACAAAGGGTAGTTTATTACATCACTACAAACTGCTGGACATTAGTCAAAGGTTATAGGCCATTAGTGCTGCACGATAAGCAGTGAAGCACTGATCAATACTGTAATGAATTATTGTGACAGGCTAAATGTACTAATGTCTAATAATTCACTATAATAGACGTAACTTCATTCTGTATAGACTAAACATCTTTCCATTTCTACAGTTTACTTTCTTCATTCTGTCAGTGTCATTCCTCATTCAAGATTTAACGGTACCAACTGTCTGCTTACCCATTTTTTTTTCATTCTTGATTATGTGGCATATATTTTTCTTGACTACAGAGGTTCTGGTTGACTTCAGAGATTCCAGTCACACAAGAGTGGCAGGTAAAAATAGCTTCATGCTCCAGGAACAGAGCTGCCAAAGATCTGTGCCACTGGCAGGAACTGAACCGTGCCCAGGTGACAGGCTACAGAACCTGAAGGGACAGGTAAGTAATAATAAATTACTATCTCTTATCATGTATACAATATGCCAGAAAGCCACGATAGGTATAGCTTAAAATTTTTATATTTACAGGGTATTTGCCATATAAGAAGGAGTTAAAACAACAATATAAGCCTATATTGTTATTATAATAACCAGCAACCATATTACCTAATGCTTTAAATGCTAACAGATTGAATCTTATTGTAAAGTGGGAAAGTGTTTCCATTGTTTCTTTTTTACATTCTTTTTTTTTAACCAAAACGTAAAGTTTTAGAACTTTTTTTTCTACCTTTCAAATGTTTTGGTAATATGTTGATATATAAAATAAGTATTTTATGCTCACCAAGGTTGCATTTATTTGATATAAAGATATGCAAATATAAAAACAGTAACATTGTGAAATATTATTATAATTTAAAATAAATACAAAGTCCTGTCATGAAACTCTAGATGGGGCAGGCTGAGAGGTCCTTAACTCAACCTGTTTGCAATCACATTATTCTCTATAGGGCACAGCTGATTGGTTCCTGCCGTATCAGTAGCCAATGAGGTTGTGAGCTCCACATTCAAATATTTGGTTAGCATTTGCTTAGCAGGGCAGTGTGCTTTCAGGAACCCTTCCCCAGCTCCACCTGTATAGATCTGCTATTGGTAATTCATGTAGGCTCTATTGTACAGTTGCAGCATGTCGTACTTGCAGCGCGTCCTGTATGAATTGGCAGTAGCAAGTCCTGTACTTCCTCTGCAGCAGTAGCAGCGTAGCAGATCTATTCCACCAAGACAAAATATATCAACATTGTCGTACACCATTAACATGTCATGATAGAACTGATTTTTTTCTTAAATATATATATATATATATATAAAAAGCAATTATTCCGGTGATGGCAAAGCTGAATTTTTAGCATCATTACTCCAGTCTTCAGTGTCACATGATTCTTCAGAAATCACTCTAATATGTTAATTTGGTGCTTTACTCTTTCCCCACCAGCGTTTTTTTTTTTTTTTTAAGTTGCCACCTCACAACATTACTGACATAATCTTAATTTTTGGGTGAACTAACCCTTTAAGTTAACCTAAGCATAGCATTTACTAATCAATGCTGACAAATATATCCTCTACTGGTGACGTCTTGCTTCGATTTGGACGATGTCTCATATAAACACGATCCTATAAACATGATCACTTGGGATTACACCATGTCCTAACCAATGCGATACGATTCCAGTGACAAGCAATTTGCCAGAATGTCCACACCAGAAGCGACGCGGTCAAAATCAATCAAAACCCACAGCCAATCAGAAAAGGGCGGGCTCTCACGCCAAGTGCACAGCACCAGAGAGTACGCTAATCTTGACGGCATTCGCAAGAAAATGGATAAGTACATAATTAAATTCACAAATATTACACCATTTAAACATTATTTAAAATACATACTCAGTTACTAAAACAATCTTTGTCAAATAATACACTTGTTTGTTCACAGTTTGAACGTTCTTGTTTCCCCATTTGTGTAATTTGAAGATCTGAGGGGAATTATCCAAATGATATTCAAAGTCACATTACACGCTTTTAACATTAAATAAAGCACATAAACAGTAGGCCTACCTGAGATTATCATTGCCACACTTTGTGTTTGTTGTTCCAGCCGCAACGTCGCAGAAAAATATGTCGAATGTCGTTGTCGTGGCTGTTTAGGACACAAACTCAAACACAAACCTTTTATTGAGTGTTGCGTCGTGGGTATTTAGGACACGTGAGATCTTTAGTGTTCCTCTAACCTGCTGCGCAGCAGTAACCAGACAGGCATAATCCAGACAATGCCTTTCTATATGCTTTCGGTAGGATCTCAGACGAATTTTTGAGAATTTCCCCCGACAAAGAGAGTACAACAGTTTTTATAGAACATGGCAAAGGTGACATGATTCATAACATAATTTTTCTCCAAATTGATTGGTTCTACATACAGTATGTATAACTCTTTGTTACATGGGTAGAAGCACATTTGGATACCTCAATCATGACGTTGGATATACAAACATTTAAACACCTGTCGAGTTTTGTTTCTCCCTTTTGTTATTTTTAGACACACACATTCATTTTGGTCCAAGTGTCAGACATTCAGTATTCAAAAGCAAGAAATCTTAAAATTAAAAGTTAGAATTCCTCCAAATTTTGTTGATGGATTTGTTTGTGCCCTGTGTTTTTTCAATCAACTGCTGCATTTAGATCCAGTTCTTTTCCTTCATTTTTGCGACAGAGTTTGACAGTGTATGTCTATTCTATCATTTTTTATCAATTGAATGCTTCCTTGCTGAATAAAACAATGATTTTCTTAATAAAAAAATGACTAACTTTTGTACCATAGCGTATATGACATTTCAAATAAAATAATCCAAGGGGAAAACATGAAATAATGAAATATGAATGCTAACAATGAAAGGGAAACCTGAATGTGATAACTCGATTGGACAGCAAAGGTTGATGACAATAGACTATATTACATGTCTTCACAGTATGTCATAGTAAACTCATTGGATTAGTGCCTCTACAGAGGAATAGCCTGGTGTGAGTAGTCTTCCAGTGTCAGAGCAAGCGTCAGATCTCTAAACCTGCTCCCAGCTATGCCCGAAGGCACCACTTTCCCATTCAGCCAAGCCCACACCTAGCCTGATAAATGATTACTACTGTGGACAGACTATACTAAATCCCTCTCATGCGGCAGGTCTCGCTGCATTGAAAGAACTCAACAAGAGTATGGAGACCAGTGGTCATGGTTTCAGTTAGTGAAAATGTTTATAGCAAGGCTTGAGTGGATGGCCAGGATTTTACAGGATTTGGATTTTATTTTTAGCACGTCAAGAATCTGGACTGCTTCCATTAGCAAGGCACAGTCGTGCTATTAACCTGCTTGTTAAGTGTCCGGATCCAATTATCGCCTGAACAATCTGCCTAATCACACTCATGTCATATTCTGCAATTTTCACTCGCAAGGTTTAAAAGGGGAAACAGAAAACACTATTTGGGCAAAAATGTTTCACAGCATGCAGTTTTTGCTGCGAAGTGTTCTGCCCAAATGTTCTGCCCAAATGTTCCACGGGGATGACGCTAATTGTTTTCATAATTTCCATAGTCTGGTAAGAGCGCCTTGAGTTGTTGCTGTCTGCTCTCTTGATCATCTAAAAGCAGAAGTAGTCTCATTCAGCCATCTGCCATTTGCAACATCACTAGCAAGTTAGTGTGTATGCCTCGGGGATGTCTAGACTTAAATGGTGCGTTTTGACAGATATGAGTTGCATGATACAGTATGTGCAGGTCTTTTCCTGGCTTGTTACTGTGTGTAAATACTTACTGTACACGTAAACACGATGTAAATGTAAGACAGTCTACTAATACTAAACTAATACGCTAATAAGAGTTATAGTCAACAGAATGTCTAAAGGGGACCATCAAAATCAAGTGTATCCCATAATTATATAATTTAAAGTCTGTGACTCCTAGCAATTATTAAGAGGCTTTTATTGTATACTTTTTTTTAGGGAACAGAATATCCTACTAAATAAAAAAAACGGATTGACCTTGGCGAGAAGTTACCATGATGCATCTCTCCTGCCTAGATTTGCCCCTAGTGCTCCTGTGACCAACTAACCTATATAGAATTACTTGGAGATGCTCATGTTAGCGGTTCACTGTAGTTCATTGTATCCACTTAATCATATTCTGATCCCATCCAGTCTGAGCTTAAGGGCCAAAGTTTTAGAAAACTGTTTTATCTGGCTCATAGTGTAACAGGCTCAGGACTGTTGCCATATTTTCTTTCACTGAGGGTAATGCTACTACACACCACTAGCGGTGCTAGGATGCTCTAGTGACTGGTATATTCCCAGGTGGCTGGTAGAGAAAGTCAGATTTGTTGGGCAGAGGAAGCATGGCCTGCTGTGTTACCACAAATTACTCTTGAGTCCTGATTGGGAAACTTTGGTTTTAAACTCAATCAATGCAAGGAGTGTTATATTTTCCGTCATTTATTCTATGCCTTTTCTGGTTTGGTTTTTATGTTGGTTTGTAATCATTGCACATGTTTTTTTCTGTATTGTTTGAGATTGCTTGCTAACTGGCTTCACTGATAATGCTATGTCTTTATTTAAGAAGGACTCTTTATTTCCACTAGCATTTATACCGCTTTCATTCATTGATTGAGGATCAAAAAGAGGACTTCCATTCATGAACAATTTCATTACTTCACCTTGTGGATCTCTTGAATACAGTGGCACAAGGATTATAAAGATGTAACTTTTCTGTTAGATTACCTGAATGTTTGATTTGTTTAGATTCTATTTATTCTATGTTCAAGATCACCATCTCTATCTTTCATATCATTGAATGATATCAGATAAGGCCTTCACATTCATTTTAACTCATGCATTGTTGTTTATATTGCTCCATATTAGGCTGGCTTTTATATAATTAGGTTTCAAGGACTGTCGGTATTTACATCTGTGCCTGTCAACATCTGTACTGTGTATTTATTTCTCATATGCTTATTGTTGGTTTTGTTTTCACCATCCATTGCAGTTTTAGCTTTAATTTTTTTTTGTTACGATATTTTGTCAACTGCAAAAGCCAATTTTTGTTATGGTCTTTCGGTTTCATTTGTTTCATACCTGGTTTAATTTGTCTATATAAATATAAGTTGGCTGGTCCCTTCCTAAATACTAAAATACTCTTTATATTCTGCATAGCAAGTCTGATACACATTATTCCAAAAATCTTCTCATAATGTGATGACCAAGAGGAATCTTTGGTCAGTTCTGTGAATATAGAACAGTAAATGTAAAAACTACTATTATTTAAAAAAATTTAAAAAGTTATAAGTACATTTGTAGCTTCACAAAGTCTCTGCCCTTTTGTTGAAATGGTTTCTAAAGAGAGCTGATTGTTCTTAGCGGAAAAGCGGTAGATAAACAAGTCTCGCACTAGAGCACAATATATGTCTCGGAAAGGGCATCTAGGTCCCGGGAAGTAATTACCCTCAATCTACGCACAAAAAGGCTGTGTGTCATCTATGGGCCAGTAATGAAATGGGCAATTATGTAGTTCATTATTTTTAATGCAAGCTGCCATGTTGAACAGGGGCGTGGAGAATCCACCAGCGTTAGCTCCTGTGCCATAAAAGTAGTCATCAAAGGCAGCGTGGGAAATTGCTGCACACTAGCAAGCTCTGTGTCGTACAGCTCATCACGGTTTGATTCCCCAAGCAATTTATGCAGACGGGATCAAATACATTTGACATTGCGGGACTCATTCAAGGTCTATTTTTGTGGCAAAAGTACATCTGAGGAAGACAAACAAAGAGGGCAAAAAAAGGAATATGACAAAAGAAGCACTTAAAAAAACAACAAAAAAATCTAATAGGCTACTTGCAGGGTTTTGCATGTATAGTTATGAATGTGAAAACATTTTCACATGTAAACTATTAATTTAAGATACTTTGGCCTGTTGTCATTTTGATATGGATTTTCCCTTAAGTTCTATCTTAAATTATGGTATTCACTACCGTTAAAAAGTTTGGGGATGTACTTTTTTTTAAGATGCCTCCTCTCACCAAGGTTGCATCTATTTGATCAAAATACAGTAAAAACAGGAATATTGTGAAGTATTATTACAATTTGTATGAACTATTTTCTATTTGAATACACTTAAAATGTAGGAAAATGTATTCCTGTGATATTAAAGCTGCATTTTCAGCATTTTAAAAGAATGCTGTTTAAATGCTGTTTTTCAGCATTTTAGAATGCTGTCTCCAGTTTAAAAGAATGACATTTATTTGGAATCTAAATCTTTTGGAACATCTTTTATTGTCAATTTTGATCAACTTAATGTATCCTTTCTGAATAAATGTATTTCTTTAAAACATCGTACTGACCCAAACCTTTGAGGGGTAGTGTATTACTGCTGAACTGAACTCCAAGTATCTAAGTTTTGTTAGAGTATCTTTAGTACTGTCAACAAAATTGGGACGGACACACACACACACACAATTATAATTAGCAGCAGCACACCAAACGAAAGTCATTAGCTGATTGGCTCATCAGATGTCCGAATGAAAACGAGAACAAAGACAAACTACAAGACAATAATCAATCACGTAAGAATCACGACTGATTACTCCAACGTTTCATTATCCATTGGCCCTTTAGGAGAATTTGCCAACTGAATCAAAACCGATTCCAACCTTCGGGATGTTTTAATTGCTTTGAGAGTGCGACTGTGCAGACTATGTTTGCTGGATCTGTTGGGTTGTCTTAGGTTCCAACTGAGTTCACTGAGCATGATCCCAACAGAGATCTGTTAAAGCAACATGTTGCAGTAAAACTAATTTGCGTAAACAGGCAAACCTAACTTCAGTTCTGTCATACAGAATTATTATAAAGGCATATTAACAATTAGAACCATTATGTTTTCCTATATCTTTTCTTTAGAATACATTACACTGACTCACAGTTCAGAAATGAGTTCGTCTGATAGGTCCAAACATTAAGTGTGCGACTGGAACAGAACTGGGCCACTCGCCTCAGCCACGGCATTGATGAGTTCCTCTAACACTAATTGGACTGTATAATTAGAACAGCGCAGGCAAAACGGAAAAGCTGAGGAATATTAGAGGAGAAACCTGTCAACAAAATCTGTTGATTAGGATTTTTTCCCCCCTCTGAGGCACGGATATGAAATTGAACTGAAATTCTATACTAATAGCCTGGAAACCGATGAGGTCAGGTCCGTTAGGGTGCCTGTCTTTTCAGTGCCATTGTATTTTCTTTATTCAAGGAATAAAAGGTGAAAACAAAAAACGAGGACATGCAATTTAACCCTGTTGATGTGAAAATAGCATTGTGAGCAGCAAGTATATTACAAAACTGTTCACACTGTCAGAACAGAATAACACAGTCCTTAGATAATCACATGATAGCAATAACAACAAAAAAATCAGATTACAAAAATGATGATGATGATTCATGCGCAGGCAGGAAAGAACTTAAAAAAGATCATATCAACAATATATTTCATAGATGAATTTAATGCATTTGACTATTTATTGTTAAATTTATGAATACCTGAATTCATCTTGTGTAATCCAGTGTCATTTGTAAGTCAAGGTTTACAGGCTTACAAGGTTTAAGTTGAGTTCTTTTAAAGTTGTCAGTTCCCAATAATAAATAATAATGTGTTATATAATTGTATATTTTATTCAGCTCTAATGAAAAACATTAATACAAAAAACATCAATGTCTTGCTATATGGCTATGGTTGATTTGTTCAATTCAACTTGAATTGCCATTTTGCTTTCATAATGTGATGTTTTTTCTGGCACAGGACGTAGAATATTCAACCAGGAAAATGTCATTTGAAGCTTATCCATGAATAACTGATTGGATTAAAATGATGATAACAATAACAATAATAATATTAAAACAACAACATTTGATTGTGAATTTTGGGTCGATGACATGCAAAGGTTTTAAATAAAATGCATTTAATTTCTTTAAAGAAACATTCCAAAACATCCAAGTTAACTACAGCAATCATAACGTATCTTTTGCTAAAAGCAATAATTTTTTTATGCTAACCTAGATACAGTCAGAATCATTCTATTCTATTGTCACTGATCCCAGTTTCATTACAGGGACTTCTGGATCTTTTGCTCAATATGCGATTCATTACAAAATGTGCACGCTACATCCATCAGACAAGCAGGTCAAAACTAGTCTGTGAAGAGTCACCAGATCGAGTCTAAATCACATGTAATTGTCACAAAGTCGAGTCTCTCAAATCATCACAATTGTTATACTCCAATTATTAAATCCCCAATATGTTTTTTTTATATTTTTTATATTATCATACAATTTGAGTAGACTGGTCTTATACAATACCTGAATGATTTCCTTTCATGCTTTGAACAATTGGTGAATTGCTACACGCCAATTCGCTTAGAATTCAAATACAATTAAGAAAAAAGAAAATCAAAAAATCAAAAGAAGAATGAAAAGTGACATGGCAATCTACGTGTACTTCATCCAGCGTCAATCACCCAAATTGAACAGGTCAGTTACTATAAACCCAGACTCATTTCACCCCACTTCAATTTGTTTTAAAACATTTGATCTGCTTTTGGTCGCATGATAATGATGTATTCGGCTCACAATAATCAGGGTCAGAGTGTTGATGAGCTGCCAGATTGTGTAGGAAAAGTCCATATCTGTGATGAGGCTAATCAACAGTCTAGATCATCATCCCCACCACAACCATCATCATTAACAGAAAATAGCCACTTCTTCACCTCAAACAAAAACAACAAATTATCAATCAACACTGAAGGCTGAAACAGGAAGAAAAATGCACTGGTGTGCGTGAGTAGGTTTTATTCTGTGTTTGGTAGATGAGTTCATAGAGGCAGAGATATAAACAAAGTTAAACAAATATTTCTAGGCATTGTATTTCATGTTGTTTCTAAAAACTTGTATGCGTTTTCTGGCTGAGATGGAGTGAACTGCAGTGCCAATAGAGTCACACAAACGCAGACGCCGCATTGCCGTTGCACAGACCAATGGGCAAGGTCAGGATTTTCATTAAATAATACAGTATATTAAATTTCATACCATATATCTCCAGAACACTTTATTCGACACGTGTCGCAGGGGATCCTTCTGTGATACTTTTGTGTTCTTTTTTAAAAGCTTGATGCAGGTCGCTATTTACTGCCATTATATGGACGAGCACAAACAAGATACTTTTTTTTTTTAAATACTCCTTTTGTGGTCCATAAAAGAAGGGCATATAAAGGTATATTTACAGCTTAATTTTCATTTTAGGGTGAAATAAAGACCAATTACAATGTTCAATGACACTCAAATATATTCAATTAAAATGTATATTCTACACAGTAAACTCTGTGTAAAAAAAATGATGCCTTAAATATTTACATTTTTCAACTTCTTAAGAATGTAAAGCTTAATTTCTCAAAACAATCAAGTATAAAACAGAGCCTTGGGGAATACCCATAAGCCCTTGTGCTTGAATAATTTAATTATGCATACTTGGTCAAAGCATAGGAGATTATGCGGACATGAAGTAGTTGTTTAATTATGTTGATGTTGTTTCGTTACAGTTGATAGTCATGTTTTGTGACAATTTGCCGTTAGGATGATTAGTTTTCCTCTGGTGAACTTGGGTCCTGTTGAATTCAAGCCTTTTCTCCCTATACATTAGAATAAGAAGATATACATATATATGTATACACTAAAAATGTTTCTATTATATTGTATATTTTCATTCGTCACATGAATAAACAAGATTTAAAAAAAAATCTCATTCTAAATATATAAAATAGTTTAGTTTAGTTGTATCTTGTTCACTTAAATGGTTCATTTCACTAATAGACTATTAAAATACCACATTAGGTAAACTTGATTATACGAGTCTTGATAGACTTAATTAATTTGGGGGAATTAGTTACCTGAACTAATTTGTGTACATTAAACCCATTAGGTCAACAGTGTATAAAAATATAGTCTCGAGGATGAGGAATCAAGACTGTGTGTACAATTAGCAATCCAGTACATGTTAGCCTGTCAAAAACAAGGTTCTCATCTTATCATTTTAACCAACTTAAAATCATAGATTTTGCTGTCAGCAGGTGTGTTTCCGGAATTGGCTTACTAATTAGATAATGCTGCTGTCAGAGGAAATGATCCCACTTTTGAAACTCCCTCAGTATTCAAAAAGTCGTCATCCTAAACAATCCAACACTACTAGTGACAGCCGAGCGCATTTAGATCAGTAAAAGCGGCCGTTGTGTTGCCGCTTCTGAAGTCATCATCATCATCACGTTGGGTATTAAAGCAGTCTGTAGGCTCTTTATCTGCATGTTGTGAGGCTCGTGGGAATTGATCAGGACTGGATTGCAACACAGACTTTTCACAGTTGATTTATAAGTCCTAGGAAAGTAATAAAAGGTGCCCACTCAAGCATTTGAATCCAATTATCTTTCACAGAATGCCGTTGTTATCCAATTAAAACTCTCTCTGCTCATGAGAATTATAATACGTTATTTTCTTGCTTTTGACTGAGGTGATTTATACTAAATGTTGCACACTATGTTCAATGTCGATCTAGTATAGAAAGGCACATCATATTGGGTGAAAAATGAAAACTTAAACACTAGGCTGTGAAAACAGAAATCAAATTTCTATTTTGAGAGGGAAAATGATCAGCGCAGTATGAAAGATGTCATCACAAATCAGCCGCGATATTGAATCGGACGCTTTTGTAGCTGGAAAAGGAGGAATATACAATAGAGGCATGTTTTACTTATCTGGAATCATGAATTTTATTAAGCAATAGAAAATATACACCAGGGAAAATAGCTTCCTTTATGAGTTCTCGTTTTTTTTTTTTTTTTTTTTTTTTTACTTTTTCTTCAAAAATCAACTTACTTCCACTTGTAGAGGCCAGTGAAAAAACAACAGTCAAATAATCCAACAGCAAAACTGGATGACGAAAAACTTCAGTCTTCACTGCAGTCCCCTTTGACCCGACATCAGGGAAACGACACACAACTTCTGGTTTACGGAACATGCGCAGCCATTAGGGGGAGTGCTGCTGGCCTTTCTCTTGAAAGACTCTGCTAAGTATTTGTACCTCAGGGCCCCAGTTGTCTACCTTACTGAGGTCCAGCTCTGACTGAAGCTCCGGCAGGTCCAGAGAGCTGATGGAACCAGACGGGGAGCCGCGGCCCTCGTAAGCGTACGTCTGAAGAGAATCGTACGGCGGGCCGCTAGTGTCCCGGTCTGCCTCGACCACCTTGAGCTTAATCACCTCATGGATGTCCTCATCCGGAAAGGTCAACGACGGGCTGAGAGCCTCCGTACCCATCGCCCTCCACACCTCCGACTGCAGGTCCTTCCTTATTCTCATCTCCTCGGCTGCCTCAGGGTTCCTCAGCGCCACTATGTCAAAGGCCTCTGTGTCTTCCTCGCCTCCCCCTTCGTCGTCGTACGTGACTACGTTCTCTCTGATATCCTCCGACGAGATGATCAGGGGCTCCTTTTTGCTTTTCTTGCTACGCAGAGTGACAAACAGCACCACGATGGCTACAAGAGAGGAGACACAAGCTCAGTTTGCTTGTCCATGTAAATGGTGATGTGAATTAGCTTTACAACTATTGTGAGTTAGAGACATATCAAATGGGAGTGCAGTCATCTGCCTGCTGACATTTTCATACAGGGAAAAGCTTTGTCTGGGTAAATAATCACCTTATCATTTATGTACTGATGTGAAATCAATGATGTTTTGTCATAAATAGCCATGAGCCTCTTCTTTTGAACAGATTAGCCCTGTTCTAAAACCTAGTTAGCTGCAACAATAATATAATTATTGTTAAAGTCCCCCTGTGGTGAAAATAACGTTTTTAATATTGTTTTTATGTCTACAGTACGTGGTGTTTTTAATGTGCTTTAAGACAAACCATGTGCAAATCAAAACCAGTGTTGAATATCTTCTCCTTAAAACTGCAGTGAAAAAAAAGACTCTCAAAAACGCGGTTTGACATTTCTGGTGTTTCTGACATCACAAACTACCTTGTAACCAATCACATCGATGTGCCGGCGGGCTTTAGCATATCATTTACACCGAATTAGCAGGGGAGTCTCGAGAGATGCCAGGTTATCCCAGTATATATTTTTGTTGATAAGAAAAATCGGGTAGATTTAGCAATATGTTTATTACGATGTCATGATGAATATGCCTTTTTTAAAGCGTTTATGATGATTGTTAGAAGTCAGACAGAGATGGCGAACAGGAACATTGTTTGTGTAGCAATATCAACACATGATTAGCTGTTTGATAACAGTCAAGCAAAAGGCTAATCAAATGAATTACCATTATGTGTCCGACGTTTGTAAAGAGCGACACCATTTACCTCAGTAAGTTGGCCGAGTGGATCTGTGAGCTGGAATCAGTCAATCTGTGAGGGGAGGCGGGGCTAATTAGCATATTTATGGGTGTGCTATATTAAATGAAGCAAGGTGTAGAGTTGCATTCAAGCTATTTTAAGGCATGCATCATTTTTTTCCCCAGGAAAATGTCATTTTGGTGATCAAAGATGAGTTTTAAGGGATATAATTATTGACTACAGGGGGACTTTAATATAACCATAGAATCAATACTAAATAACACTGCTCATAAGTGACTGATTTGGAATGATTAAATCAATGTGCCACAAAAAATAAACCTCATGTGAAGGGCAAGGGAGACTCTGCTGTAGCATGTTGCTAACAACAAAATATTTTAATATATTTACCCCCGGTTTCACAGACAAGGCTTAAGCCTAGTCCAAGACTAAAATTTATGTTTGAGCTAATTTAACTAAAATCATCTTGCACTGACATATCTTAAAATGTCACTGTCATTGTTTTATCTCAAGATGCACACCAGTAATGTTCTTTTTTTTTCTTTTTCTAAGGAATGTTTATAAAAGATACTTAAATGTAATGCCTAATCCTGGCTTAATCTAAGCCCTGCCTGTGAAACCAGGCCTTAGAATTACATATTATATATTACATACACATATTAGGTAAACTGGTCTATGTTCATTAGATGAAACATGAGTTCCATGAAGGATACATGCAATAACTCAACTCTGTTGAAAACACCCAACGCTGTTTTTTTCTAACCAGCTTGCATAATATATTATCTTCAGAAAGGTAAGTAGGCAGCTCACTAGACTTTGGAATGGAGCTATTGTGTTAGAGTATTATGCACTGCTCAGACAAAATCATCTGCATTGTGTTTTGTTATAAATGGTAATGAGCATCTAAATTCAGGAAGACAAAAAGACCAATATTTTTTACCAATATTTAAATGTCTGTTCAGGCATGTGCATGTTACGATTGTTGTTCCTGGTTTCAGCCTACACAGTTGTGCAAGCATTCCTGAGTAGTGTCTATATTTGGCCTTGTCAGTAGACCAGAGTGAGAGAGGGTTTTCACACTTCCTGCAAGGTGAAACTTCTCATCTACAGCCAGTGAATTTCAAGCAGTGTTTCTTAGGATGTCAGATAAAAGAAATAAGCAGAGGAGAACATCTTGGAGATACTGTACATCCTCCCACGATTCCTTGGATCTTTCTAACAAATTATCTGCAACAATGTAAAGTTCATATTTGCTTGTCCATCCATCCATCCA
The DNA here is from genome assembly GCF_949152265.1 of Phoxinus phoxinus. NCBI lineage: Eukaryota > Metazoa > Chordata > Actinopteri > Cypriniformes > Leuciscidae > Phoxinus > Phoxinus phoxinus. Next base: position 27,282,915 of record NC_136880.1, on the reverse strand, counting down.
TCCATCCATCCATCCATCCATCCATCCATCCATCCATCCATCCATCCATCCATCCATCCATCCATCCATCCATCCATCCATCCATCCATCCATCCATCCATCCATCCATCCATCCATCCATCCATCCATCCATCCATCCATCCATCCATCCATCCATCCATCCATCCATCCATCCATCCATCCATCCATCCATCCATCCATCCATCCATCCATCCATCCATCCATCCCCAAGAGTTTGCAGTCTTACCCAAGAGGATGATCACGCATAGCAGGATGGCAATGAGGGCTCCAGTGCTGAGACCGGCCGAGGACAGGAAGGCTTGAGCCCTGCACACTGGCGTTCTGGCGCCGCGTTGGCACGGACACACCCTGAGCGTAAGCGTGCTGGTGCTGCTGAGGAGGGGCTCTCCTCCATCCCACACAACCACGGGCAGCTGGTACAGCTCCTGTTCTGCCTGGCTGAAGCCCTGCCTGCGCGCCAACACGCTCGCGCTGCTATCTGTCAGAGAGAGCAGAGGTTTATTCTCGCTGGCTGCATGCATGACGGCGCCGTGCAACAGAAGCCAACAAAACAATCCTCGGCAGTTGCCTCCGAGAATGGAGAACAGCTTTTCGAATATTGCATTCTGTTACTTCATTTTCAAGCTGTCTGATGTGATTTTGGATTCTTCACTGTTGAAATGACAACAGATATAAAACAGCAGCCACAGCACAATGATAGACAACAATGTTTAGTAAACAGTTAGGCCTACATTTATTAAAACTTTTATTGTTTTATGTTATTGGTTCCCGGCCAATATACTTAGGCTAATAAATGATTGGCAAATTATCATGGGACCCCATCATTTTCTAGTTGGCCTATCCACCTGATTTTGCCTTAAGGAAGTAAGCTATTTTCCATGAATGTGCAAGAGTCATTAGCCGCTATAACTACAATATCAAAGTGCAGTAAACTGTAAAACCTCTTGTGCTACAAATCAGTGCGTTTATAATTATGGCAATATATTGAAATAATATGTAAGAAATACCAGTTTGCATATCAAACAGGTTAACAAGCTGTTTTGTACAGCTAAAATTTACTGGAAGTGGATTACACCAGAAGACACATTCAATTTACAAATGGCCGTGCCCGCTCCAACTTTAAAAATAAAGTGGATACACAAATAAAATAAAAAGTTTAATCAAGGTAATTTTAAGCATGTGTATTGCACTGTACAGAATTTGTGGTGTCAATTTAATCAAAATCATCAAAAGTGACAGTAAAAGGTTCTTCTGAACTTTCTATTACAGTTTTTTTGGATTGCTTACACACTAAAATTAAAAGTAGTGCACTATTAGCAAAACCTTACACTCAAGAAGCAAAACATCAGCCCATATTTGCACAACTATAAGCACATTGTCAACCTCACACTTGTTGCAAAACTCTACACACAGTGATTTGCAAAACACTAAACACACTTAACATACATTACACACAAAAATCTATCATGAAGTCACTTCCTTGCAATACCAAAGCACTGACTGTCAAATTACCGCACCGTCCAACCAATTGGTTCAACACAGTCATCAGGTGTGCAAACACTTGTCTGCTTAATTGTAGACACACCAATCAGGTATAAGCACTATAAAAAGTAGCAGGTGAGTTCATCGGTCTTCAAGCACAATGGAAAGAGTCAGAGAAAGAGTAAGACGAGGAGGAGAATGAGAATGAGGAGAACAAGGAGGAGGACAAGGAGGAGGAGGAAGGGGAGGAAGAGAAGGAAGAGGAATCAACAGAGGAAGAGGAAGATATGGAGGCCATGCTGGAGGTAGAGGTAGAGGAAGAGGAAGACAAGAAGGTGCTCAATGAGGACCGAATCTGACAAATGAGATCCGCGCAACACTGGTTGACCACGTTGTCAACCACGGCCTGACGCTGAGGGAGGCTGGACTGCGAGTACAGCCAAATCTAAGTCGATACACAATGGCAAGTGTGATAAGAACATTTCGATTGGAAAACTGGTACTAGATCTACACTGAACTGCACAATTTTGCCTGACACTGTTCTTCAGAGAGTTTTACGAATGGATGGAGAGGAGATCCAGCATGAGTTCATTTACGTAGATGAGGCTGGGTTCAACCTGACGAGAACACGAAGGAGGGGAAGAAACATCATTGGCCACAGGGCTATAGTCAATGTCCCAGGGCAGCGTGGTGTAATATAACACTGTGCAGCCATTACACAGAATGGGGTCCTCCACCGCCATGCCCATATGGGCCCTTACAACACAGCACTCATACTTACATTCTTGGACCAATTGCACAACGTTAACAGCAGCAAATCAAATCGATCATATGCAGAGTTCATATGCAATACATTGTTGTCTGGTTCAGAACGGGTTTCAGCAACATCCACATTTCACCATCCTATATCTTCCACCATCCTCTCCATTCCTCAACCCTATAGAAGAGTTTTTCTCGGCATGGCAGTGGAAGGTGTATGATCTCCGTCTCCAGGCTGAGGTACCCCTCATCCAAGCCATGGAGGAGGCCTGTGACCAGATGGAGGTAGCAGCAATGCAAGGATGGATTCGTCATTCAAGATGTGTCTTTCCAAGGTGTCTTGCTAATGACAACATTGCAACATTGCTTGCGATGAAATTCTCTGGCCAGATCCAGCTAGGCGAAGAGACAATGTCTAGTTTTTTTAATTTTTTTACAGTAAACTTACAGTACAATACGTAAAGTGACATTTTGTTACAGTATTATGAATCTCCATGTCAACATTTTGGGCGTGTTGAGAAATAAATGAGTTTCTTCAGTCTGCAACATTGGTCTTGTGTAGTGTTTGGTGAATTTACATTATATATACTTTGTTGATGGTAGCCTACTCTAATCATAGGGAAGTAAGTGCTAAAAGTGTTTTAGGTTTATCACAGCAGAGTGTAACTCGTGCAAACAGAGTATAGCAATGTGAAACGTGTGTGTTTCATATGGTAACAAAGTGTGGTTTTAAAACAGAAGTGTATAGTTTTTACAAGTGTGTTTAATTATGCAAAGGATCTGTAGGGTTTTGCTTATTGGGTGTGTGGTTCTGCTAACTGTGTGTAGTGTTTTAAAAACACGGGCCCTGTTTTGAAAATCGTGCTTAAGCAATCCAAAAAAACTGTAATCAAAGAATCCTGAAAAAATATCATGATTTCCACAAAAATATTAAGCAGCAACTGTTTTCAACATAATAATATAGAAATTCTGACGGATCATGTGGCACAACTGAAAGTTCAGCTTCGCCATCACAGGAACAAATTATTTTAAAATATGTTAAAATAAAAAAGTAATTTAAAATTGTAATACATTTGACTATTACAGTTTTACTCTATTTTGATCAAATTATGCAGCATTGGGGATCATAAGAGACTCCTTTCAAAAATATTTTTCAAATATTACTGACCCCAAACTTTTGAACAAAGCAGTCAGATCATCCAATCAGAATTTAGAGTCAGAACTACATGTATATGTTTTCTAAATGCATTTTAAGCTGGGTACACCAGCAAATAATGCAGTAAATAATCATATACATGTTTTCTGTTTCACACTGGTCCATGTTTACTTGTGTATGATAAAAAATAAAAAATAAAATAAAACAACTGTTTGCTTTTCTGCTGTACCTCCCCAACAGGAGTATTGAAGCGCTGGTGCTGACAGACTGTACTCCCTACGGTGCTCCAACTTTTCTCATTTTTTGAGAGGCTTGTGCAAGGTTTTTCACCTTCTCTCTAGCTGTCGCTAGCTTTCTTTCTTACATACGCATGCACGCACTGACAGGCAGGTCCTAAGCACCTCAGTGTATGCATGGTCATGCAGCTTCTTCACATTGTAATTGTGGTTTGAGCTAGTGTCTTCTGACTCTGCAGCCTGGGAGGGTTTGAGGGGGATTGGGATGCAAGAAGAATCCTGTCTCCCTCTGAATATTAGCTACTGGGAGAGCAAGAGCGTGGGTTTGGGTTTAACATTGGCAGGGACATTTTAATGTCAATCATGCTATACAAATGCACAATGTTTAGAGAAATTGCCTGTTTCATCTTATCAGGTGTATTTACTGTATATACGTATTTAGCCACAATCTTTTGAATACTAATAAAACCCAATATCCAATACTGAATAAAAATATCCAAACAATGTACTAGATTTTAATCCACGCCTGGTATTTTAACTACCAACAGTACCATTTATTTATTATTATTTAATTTTTTACATGATCAAACCTCAAGAATTATTATTAGGCTGTAACTGGGAACCAATAAATGACCAACATTGGTATTCTATAGCCTGGTTTCACAGACAAGGCTTAAATTAAGTAAGGATATGGCCTTAGTTTAATTGGGACATTTAAATAATTAGTTCACCCAAAAATTCTGTCATTATTTACTCACCCTCATGCCGTTCCAAACACGTAAGACTTTCGTTCATCTTCGGAACACAAATGAAGATCTTTTTAATGAAATCTGAGAGCTTTCTGTCACTCCATTGACAGCTACGTAAATTTTTCGAAGAGACACGATCACTTTATACATTGAACAGATTTAATTTAGGCTTTTATATTCACATATAAACTTTCATCAATTCACACATCAGTTGTGGAAAGAGGAAGCTCAAGCCTCAAGAGGAAGCTCATGTTCGCTTGACGTGTGAGAACCAATGAGGTTCATTCTTGTGTGTTACGCAGCACATTTGAGATTCAGCAAGAACCAATGAGGTTTATTCTCACGCATAAAGCAGGTTCAGCTGAGCTTCTGTTTATGTTCACTGATCAATGTTTATATTCATATGGATTAGTTTTACGATCTCTATATTAACTTCTTTTTTGAAGTGTCAGTTGGTCGTGGTAGTTGCGTAGTTGTCAATGGAGAGTACAGAAAGCTCTCAGATTTCATCAAAAATATCTTCATTTGTGTTCCGAAGTTGAACAAAAGTTTTATGGGTTTGGAACGACACGAGGACAAGTAAATAAGGACAGAATTTTTATTTTTGGGTGAACTATCCATTTAAGTAGCTTGTATAAACATGCCTTAGAGAAAAAAAAAACTGGTGTGCATCTTGAGACAAAAACAATGGCACTGACATATTTTAAGATATGTCAGTGCTAGTTGCTTTCGGTTTAAACAGCTCAAACATGCATTTTTGTCTAGTACTAGGTTTAAGCCTTGTCTATGACACCGGGGGCAAAAGAAAACACTTAAACCTAAAATCAGTCAATTGCATTATGTACATTATAATGTACAGTACAAAAATGGATATTCGTTTTGAGATAAAGATATTGAAGTGTTATTAAATTATTAGTGCTTTTAAAGATTTTGTGTTATTGAGTGTTAGAGCTTGAAGGTAATCTAAATGTAAGAATAGAGAAATGTGATTGCACAATAAAAAAACAAAAAAACAAAAAAAAAACATCATTAAATATCTGCTTATAACTGATTTAGTACTGAAATATCATACATGCCGAACCAGACACTATTGTGCGTGCATTAGATACTACAGGAAGGAAGATTTTCAAACTCAAGGTTATCGTTAACACTACCAAAATTAGCATCTCTGAAATATTTATGCATAAATCAGCCTTTCATGTAGTGACCCCTAGGTTTATCGCGTTTGTGTTTGATTTCATGCTGTAGGGGTTTTATGAAATGGCCTGCAGGTAGACTCCATTTAATCTGTCCAAACACTATTAAAAATGAACATGAAATGACAGAGGGTGGAACGATCATTAGCGCATCTTTACAAACAACATAGAAAACGTGGTCTGTAATTATACATGGATGGGAAATTCACAGTTATGCTTTGATTTATGTAGCAGTGAATCGTAAACACTTTCCCTGTGAAAATACATGAGAGCAATCCATGCATGTACTGCAGATAATTAATCATCAGTGTGAGATGTGTAGTGCAAAAAATATTAAAAAAAATAAAAAAATAAGAAATAGCAACAACAACAACAACAACAACAGCATATACTGCCAATACTGCAGTTCTGGCACGAGTCCTGATCGCTCTAGCTGTTATAACTTAATGTGAGTGTTTAAATGGCGGAGATAAATGGCCTGAGAGAGAACTGCAGTAAATTGGCCCAGGAGGGATCCTCTCGATGTAATGTGTCCCATCCCAGATGACACAAACACAAACACTCTTGCAAAAGCCGTCGCATCCTGTCAAACTTAATGTAGGCTATCTTTGCGGATTCCCTCACCCATTCTACTGAAGCAGTGGAGAGCTTCATTACAAATGCTTCCTAGATTCAGAATATGAACTATGTCGAAAAACATAACAGTCAAGATGATTATTATCAGGTTGACCTCGCTGGCATTTCCCAGGGGGAAAATAAGTGCACCTCCGGAGGGAGTTTCCATCATATTTTTTTTCCGCCTCACCCTGGCAAGCGCTATGGTCATGTGGACGCTGACATAATGACTGCGGTGCCAGGAGAGAAACATCTACGTGATCAAAGATGACAGCCTTACACACCCACCCAATCACAGGAAGGGCAACAGAGCGCGCCTCAAGTGTGTTCCGAGGAGTGCGCCAACCCCAAATGTGTAAAATGGTCCGTAATGGTGCATCCGCTGGGATATTATTTAAGGATGGAGTGACCTGGGGGAGGGGAGGGGGCTTGGCTAGGATACAAATTCAAATAAAGCTCTGAATCTCTGGATCCTCTGAACTCTGCGCTTTTAGCATCTGCCTCTTATCTCCCTGATTGCCCTGTTAAACCTGACCGGTTCACCTGCAGCCCCGATTCACTGAAGCAGCAGTCCGGCATTAGAAGGAAATCATTACAGCTCGGCGTCTCCACCAGGGAGCCTTGAGCTAACATAAACACAGACCTGGTTTCCAGGGAAACGGCAACGTTGGCCTTGCAACGATATTAAAAAAAGAGCAAGAAGACGAGGGGAAGGCAGAAAATGAGGGTGATCTGTGTGACAACATGTGGTACCAAATATGTTTGTGGAGAGGCGCTGAGGGTTTGCCCTAAGCAAACATCAGGAAATCAGTTGGAAAACAGAAAGATTCCATTACAGAGATGCCATCGGAGAGGCTCTTTAGATCAGTCGGATCTTATTTGACTTTCATGAGAGCCTGAGCACAACTTAAGTACTGAATATGGAATTTGTTTTTGTAACCAACTCCTAAAATACAGGCTTGCCTCATCAAACTACTTCTAATTAGATGTTATACCAAGCCAAAACAAATCCTATGGGAGCGGTTTTGTTATTGTTTGTATTTTACCTTCATTGTCCTTCAGAGTGAAGTTTGGATTCTCTGGAAGGTCTTCTGGTAGAGCAAATGTGAACCGTCCATTGGCGAAGTTGTCCTTGTCTGTGGCCCTGATGGTCTGAATGACCTACAAAGAGAAAGAAACCGAACAGAACAAGAGAAAACAAGCTCAAGCTTAGTTCTTTCTTACTCCTAAATTTAAGTTGAATGATAAGTGGCACTAAAAATATCTAAAAGAGATGCTTTTAGTTCTCTGAGAGGCGGGTTGTGTCGCTCTTTATAACCCAGAAATGTAATTGGACCACCTGGGCTTCTTCTTCCTCTCCAATTTTGAAAGACATTAACTTCAGACTGCTGACCCGAAGCCCCTTGGCCAGTTGGGGTGTTTGGATTACAGTCATTGAACAGATAGCTGGTTTGAAGCATTGCTCAGCCTCATGATGTTTTGTCAGCTTGTTAACCTAATTGGCTCCTGCTAGCACATCAGCTGCAAGTGGGAATTTCCTCATGCAGTGTCTGGACCAATTATTGAAGCCTTTCACCTGTCTGTGCTGCATGACCCATGTTAGATCAGGGGTTTCTCTCTCTAGGGCACTTTTACATCAGAGCATCTGGTGTGGATTCGAGTTGGTTTTATGTAAGAGTATGAACAGTCTGTTTGGTGTTTCGGTAGTTTATGTTTGTAATTGGTATGAAATCAACCTGTTCTAATATCAGAATTGAACAGATATTCTTTAAATATAATTATACACCTGTGCAAGCTACTGTTCACTCTTATTCAAATATAATGCACATTTTTCGCAATAAACTGAATCTGGGAACAGCTCACATTTGTTGCCGTTTTGGTGGTTAATCCAAAGGGATGATTCAGGACTAAACAATATGATTTTACCTGCCCTATCAAATTTATTACTGGCTGGATCTTATAAAAAATAGTAACAACAGAAATATATGACATTTTTAAATAGTAAAACTAATTTAAATTGTAATAATATTTCATAATATTACTGTTTCACTGTATCAAATAATCAAATAAATGCAGCCTGTGTGAGCATAAGAAACTTCCCTCAAACACATTTTTACAAAAATTGGTAACACTTTAGTTTAGGGTCTAATTCTCACTATTAACTAGTTGCTTATTAGCATGCATATAACTAGAATAGTGGCTGTTTATTAGTACTTATAAAGCACATATTAATGCCTTAATGTGCATGACCATATTCTACATCCCTTAATCCTACCCCATGCCTAAACATAACAACTACCTTACTAACTATTAATAAGCAGCAATTAAGAGTTTATTGAGGCAAAAGGTGTAGCTAATAGTTAGATTCTGATTCTGAGATAATAGTGAGAATTGGACCATAATCGAAAGTGTGACCAACAATTCTACTGACCACAAACTTCAATTTGTAAATTCAACACACTTTGGCTGTTAAGTCGTGACATAAAATGCAAAACATAGGTATTGCTTTGTTTTAATCACATTCTTAATGATTCTTTCAAGACTATCACATGCAATTTTTGCAATTTCAATGGTGCAAACATAGTACACATTACACACCTGAATGTACAATGTGAAATAAATTATGCTTGTTACATGCAGAAGGGAGTAGAATAAAACTTGGGTTCGGACCAAGCAAGAGTATGAAAACCACCAGTGTCACTTCATTAAAGCTTTCTTCCCAAGTTACAGTGCATGGTTTCATGCAGCGTACTGTTGTGGATCAGTGCAGTGCAAATCAAAAGGAAAGAGCTTCCTGTGAGTTGATGCCAGTACAAGCAATGTGGTTCTGCCTTTTCTCTGTGGAAACACTTAATCAAGGGCCACAGCATGACAGCAATCCCTGATTATCTTACAAAATTACAATCATGAATTTCAGTAATTGGGAGGAGGATTTTATTTAGATGTTATGGACAGATTTGAGCCAAGCAGACCAAAAGTCATTATAAATGAGAGCCAATTTCTACGCTTATGAATGGACCTCTGCCTTATAAAAGACAGCAAATGGATTACTGGACTTGAATGAAACAGAATATGTATAAAAAAGCTCCATAGTGCTTTAAAAGCAGCCTTTAATTAAGCAAGGCTCCAAAATAAAAACACAGCTATGTATTTTAATCGCACTTCGATTAAACCGCTTTATTTCATATGGATTCATTTTATGACGCTTTAATGACCTTTTTGGATCTTCACAAAGTTTTGGTTACCTGGACAATCAATGGAGAGACATAAAACTCTCAGGTTTCATGAAAAATATATACGTTGATGGCTTTGGAACATGATGGTGAGTAAATGATGACCGAATTTTCATCATTTACCCTTCAAATACCCTTTATGGTTTATCAGACACAAATGTCTAGAGAGGACCTTTGATATTTAATCACCCCCCCCCCCCCCCCTCTCCCCCACCCCCCCAAAAAAAAAGTATTGTCGTCCACTGTGTGTGAATTGAGTGTGTTCAACCGCTTAAAACGTAATCTCATTCAAGGGTAAAACTATAACGGCTATGCCACTGCACATGGGCCTAGATTTCAATGTGCAATAATTGACATTTCCTGTGAGCCATTCTTAGTGCGCTTGATGCTGACTCCTATCTGCCGGTGAATACATTGGTACACGCTGAATTATTTATAGGTTTAAGAGCCTCAAAAGTCTGTCGAGCCACCGATAAATCCATTCTTGATGGTGTCAGACATATCATAAAGGAAGCGTATGTGTTTCTCATTTATGCATGTGTCCATAGCATTTGTGTACATGGGAGTGTGTGGGTTCATACATATGTGAGAACTGAATGGCAGAATTAAAGCATTAAAAAATATGGTTTGAGATAATAATAGGGCGGGAGAAAAGGACAGGAGAAAAGTGCAGATAGGAAAAACGGTTTCAAGGGTTCAGATGGGAGCTGACAGGTCGAAAAAGAGTGATAGGGACACACTGAGAAAAGGAATGAGAGACGATAACTAACCTGGCCTGCCTTGGAGCCTTCACACACAACCAGAGCGCTGTCTGTGGCAATATAGGGGGCATTGTCATTGACATCCAAGACCTGGATTGTGACTGGTACATAGCTCACCAGATTTGGATTGTCTGAAAAAAAAAAAAAAAAAAGACAAATATTCAATCATGGATATTTTCTGTCAGGACAGTTAAAAAATAACTGGCAAAACAACGATGAATGATTGATGTATGAGGGATTTTCACATGATTGAAGTCATGCCATATCAGGACACACTGGCGTGAAGCTTAATTGACTCCACAATTGAATACCACGTTTTATTTACAATATAGAGATATTATAACCCTTTTTGGGGGTTTCTTTAACAGTGAGAACCTACTTGTTTTTTGTCAGTTAACATTTTACTGAAAGTAAAGTGTTACCAAAGTGATGGGATAGTAATTACACCATAACACCATAATCCTTTTCACACAATCAGAGGTGGACAAAGTACACAACTGCCTTACTTGAGTGAAAGTACAGATACTACTACTCAAATATTACTCCGTTACAAGAAAAAGTTGAAAAGACCAATTTTTACTTAAGTAAAAGTACAGAAGAACTCGTTTTCAAAAGTATATGTCAATGCATTGTTTTATTATTGTTGTATGTAATACTTACAGTACATTATGCCTCTGAATATATGCCTGCCTACCCTCATATCAATATCAAATGTATTTCTAGAACATAGTTCCAGTAGTGTGGGATTGAATGTGAGATTGAATAAGTGCACTCAATAACATCCACAATGGTTTCGGACATCCAAACGGCTGTTCCCTCGAATAGTGCCCTATTTAAAGTTGTTTGGCTTTTAGTTTGAATATCTTAGCCTTACTGTCCGACGTCGGGTTCTGACATCAACCCGACTTTCATTTCCAACCAAAATGCAACCCCTGCAACCAAAATCATCCCTTGACTGATGTTACTACTTTCTACTCCAGGACCTTGACAGAAATGTAGTGGAGTAAAAAGTACGATATTTGTCTTTCAAATGTAGTGAAGTTAAAGTAAAAAGTTTCCAGAAAAAAATACTACTTGAGGTACAGATACTCAAAAAGTGTACATATACTCAACAGTACTCAAGTATGTACTTTGTTATTGTCCACCTCTGTGCACAATACATTTTGAGAAGAATCATTCAAGTTTTCAACATGTAATTGCTTCCTGTCAAGCCTCTAATGTCCTTCACACTAAAGACAAAAATGTGAAAAATAAAGCCTGAAAAGCCTGAAGTTGAAAAAAATATATTTTCATGATATAACATTATAGTTATTACATTTACCATGTGGAAAACCTTACAGTGAAAAATGAATAATTCATGCTTCTCTCATGGGATTCACTGAAGCGTGACGAGAATTTAAAATTGGTGTGGGAAACGTTAGACCCATTTTGGAGTCATGTGCGAGGAATGTCGTTCAGTGTGATGGAACTGAGATTAACTACAGTGACCTAACATTATCAGTTCACTATCAGCAATAACAGAGGGCAGTTTCAGCCCATTAGCTGAACACCATTGTGAAGAAAAGTGTTGAGGAAAGATAATTGCTTAGATAAGCATCTGTAAAAAAAGAAGAAGAAACAAATAGGAAATAGAGAAGAAAATTGATTGACCCTGTCCACCTTCAAAGCCACACCAGCATGCTAGCAGCAGCCTCAGCATCAATCCCACAATGCAACACTCCTTCAAGGAGACATTTGTTTTGGTCAGTATCGATGATTCAGACTTCAGGGCCTATGATTCCATCTTGGACAAGGTGTTCCCTCTTAAAACTTCAAGAAGAATGCTTGATTCAAAATGAAGTTATCATTGGTAAAATGGTTCCCTGTGTTTTCCTCAGAAACCAACATAAAAACAAAAATCAATGAATTCAGACAGGATTCTGGCCCTGAGAGCTGTACATACCAATCTCTGAAGCCATCACTGTGATGTTGTGCCAGGCTACCTCCTCTCGGTCTAGACTCCTGGTGGTTGTAATCAGTCCACTGTCAACATCAATGCTGAAAAGTGCACCTTCTGCATTTTGGTCAATGGAATACCTAAAATTGCAATACAGAACAGTTAAACTCAAAGATATTGTTCAAGTTCTGATGATATATATTTCAGATGCATTTCTGAAGAGTATGCTTTAATAGTCATTTTAATGAAAAGCTGAAAAAAGTGATCTTGAGTTTGAATTTTTTTTTTAATTCTGTTAAAGGCACACCTTGGAACTTTTGACCTAAAGAGTTGAAGCATATGAGTTGTTTTAAATGATTCCTCAGGGCAATATACAGTGTTTGACACTATCAATGCTCCGAACGGGGCTGCCCTCTTGAAATACCGCCTATGTAAGTTTGGAGGAGACGGACCGTCTTTGGACAGGTCATGTGACCTGGAGAACGAATCACTTTACGACCGTCACGTGACCAAGCTCTGATATGCTCAAGGAGCTAACGCTTTTGCTACTATTTTTCCGCCTGCTCAACTGCTGGCCATGGCTGAGGCAAGGAAAAGTTTAAAACTGCTCCTGAGGAGGCAAGAAAGAGAAAACGCGAGAGGGATCGTGCTCGCGGAAAAACAATAAGCTCTCTTGTTTCTCCCCGGCTCTCCCTCGTCGTCCTCCGCGTCCTCCTCCTGTTTCAGGAGGGGACTCTGAAGATTATTCAAGGGGCGAAGAAAATGATGACTGAAAATAAAACATAAACATCGGCATAAAAGTGGATATATAATGTAATATTTACTGCAAAGTCGGGAATTCGTGTAACAAAACTGATATGTCAAAACCTACTGCCGTTATTTATAGGCTTCAGTTTGTTTGTCCTTTTACACATTCATATATGTGTGTATTATTCGTGGCTTATATGATTTTAGATACAAATGTCTATGTATTATTAGAGGCTTATATGATTTTAGATTCAAATTCATAGTTTACTACAGGGAAAACACAAATAAGACGACGTAAGTCCGATCTAAAGATAAGATGACTCCAAAACCAACACAATAACAACTTAGTTTTAGGTACAAAACGTCTATAACCTGCTCCTGCCGATCGACTGTCCTGCACGGTTTATCTCCAACCCTAATCAAAAACACCTGAAGCAAACAATTAACGTCTTCAGGATCGCTTGAAAATTAAAGTGTGTTTGATTAGAGTTGGAGATGAACTCTGCAGGACAGACAGGAGCAGGGTCGGGCACCCCTGGTCTATGCGACTTACCTGACCAGTTATTTTCTGTTCACTCTTGTGCAATTCATTTATTAAGTAGATGTCTTCTTTACTTTTGCGACAGTGCTGCGGCGCTTGTGGCCTCTAGGGGCACTAGACGTGAAAGTTACAGGTCTAGCGCCCCTAGTGGCCAAAAGTTCTGCGGTGTGCCTTTAACCAATGATTATCAAAAAGCAGATTCTTACAAGCATCATGATTATAAATGCATTTCCTGTCACCAAAGATTTACACATCAGTTCTGGTTAGACAGGACTTCAAGATGCTTTGTCACACTTAACCAGTTGATGATTAGTAAATATTTTTTTATGAATGCATTTAGCTAGCTGCAGAAGCAAAACCCTCAGATCTCTCTGTACAGTGACCGGAAGGGGACATTATTGATATTTACTGATAATGACAAACTTCATTTGAATGCTGTCTATAGGACACAACACACGAGATATAATAGGCAATATGTAATGTTTATAACCATTTCTTAATTCCACACTTTTTCTTAAAGCTACAATGTGTAGGAATTACTCCCATCTAGTGGTGAAATTGTATATGACTTCCAACTGAATATTACTTTCTAGCCCCTCCCATTCCGAGGGCGTTTTAACTCATACGGTGGCCGTATTATTCCAAATCTGCCGGCAGTCACGAGTAATCTCCCCCTCGCATTCGTCACCGTGCCACTGAGTGTAAAAACGCAAAAGGCGAAGCTTGAATTTCCAGGTATGTCCCTCTTTGGCTAATGTATTTTCAATATGGATGCGCAACATGGCTTCCGCCATTCGAGCAGCTCACCCGTATGTATTATAAATGGCAGATTCTACGCTTACAAGAATACTTGATTAGTTTGTAGAAGTAATTATACATTAATGAGCACATATCATTTTGAAAGAACAAAGTGTTTTTTGCTAAGAATCAACTTAAAAATTACACAGTGTAGCTTTAATTAAAAATAAATATTATTAAGGGTCAATCCATTTCTGATAATTCCTGGTTCCTATGGTCACACAGGTTGTTTCTGCATTTACGTAACTCGTGGCCACGAGAAATAGATTTAATTCCCTGAACAATATGAAGTCGTGGCCACAAGAAAAATATGTTGTTCTCTCAACATATGATCTCGAGGACACGACTTTACATCGCGTGGCCACGACATACGAATGACATTACCTCAAAAAATTTATTTCGTGGCCACAACTTATACGTTCCCATTGAGGGATGTTAATCAAGGATGAGTTAATATGTTTATATGAATTAATATTTCGTGGCCACGACAAAACTAAGTGAACCGAACATGTTCCCTCTCGGTACACTTTTTAAAGGCTTTTTCATTTTTTAACAAAACTTTAAGATGAACCTTGAAGGCTTGAATGTTTATATACCACATAGATCTGAGGGGTTTCTTCTGCAGCTAGCTAAATGCATTAATAAAAACTATTTACTAATCATCAACTGTTCAGGTTAATACATTTTATGTTTCCTATAGTTGATAATATACTGTATAATAAGTTGTAATCAACAGTTATTATAAATATGACAGGAAGAGCTTGCCACTACTACAGTTTTCTATGGGAGAATATTCTACCGGAATTTCCCATAGCACAGAGATTTTAACGCAATTGCATGCTTTTCTCATTTCTTTTCTTTTTTAATTCATTTTGAATTGTAAATTGCAATTCTGCACTACCCATTCACTACCCCATTCAGTAATTTAATTAGAATTTAAAAGACGTTCTCAATTTAATAACAAATGGTGGACAACATTACTGCTTGTACATGCTACCAGTGGCAGGCAATGACATTTGCTCCGATAGCCATTTCATATATACCTCAAGGCCGTATATACCAGCATTATTCTCTCAAAAAACTCACCTGACTTTGCTTCTAGTGCTGTCCGGGTCTTGAGCAGTTACCATGCCAACCTCTGTCCGAGCCGGAGCGTTTTCATACACGTCCATTATATAGTAGTCCATAGTAAACACTGGAGCCTCATCAACATCCCCGATGATGAGCTTCAGTGTGGTGGTGTCTTTGAAAGGGCCCAGGTAAGAAAAACGAGGATCCAGATGGATGTTGACACCTTCAATGTTCAAAGAGTATGCCTTCTTCTTCTCGTAGTCCAGAGGCTAGAAAGGACATCAGTAATAAGATCAAGGGAGAAGCAGAAATGACATTTTGGCCAGCATGGGAAAAGACAGGGCATGGCTGAATGAGCAGACATGAAATTACATGAAGCATCGGTTCTGTGTGAACATCTAGATCAGACCTTTCTGAGGGAGATGATTCCTTCTCTCTTGTCACTCTCTGTAGAGATGGAAAACATGGCAGCTCCTTCTTCATTGGTAATTCTGTATGTCATCTCAGCGTTGACGCCAAGGTCTTCATCGTTCGCTTTGATTTTACCAACTGCTTTCCCTACCTCAGCAGATTCTGGCACATAAAGCTGATAGTTCTCTGAAGTGGAGAATAAACACAAACAGAACAGATGTGATTTTATTAAACATTTGAAAGCTTTTGATGCAAATATTAAAAAGTGTTGCTTGCGCTCAGCTAATTTGTAGGGTTTATATGGGATAAACCTGAGCAAGCTCAATAAAAGTTGTTTTTTCACAAACTAAAGCTCAAACGAATGCAGCTATTTGGGATGAATTCAAAGTACATTCACAGGGATTTAGGGATTAGATGGTCTCTGTTGAAGGGGCGTGCCTAAAATCCTGACTTTATTTCAATGGTGAAAGAGACTGAGTGAAGCAGAGACTCATACTTTGAGGGAATCGTGGTGGATTGTCATTGACGTCTGTCAGTGAGATGTTGACTGTGGTAGATCCGGACAGACCACCAACAGAGCCGGCCATGTCTTTGGCTTGGATGATGACGGAGTACATCTCTCTAGTTTCTCTGTCCATGTTCGGCAAAGCCGTCCTTATGACACCTGTGACCCAGAGGGTAGAAAGCATAAATATAGCTCCCGCTGACCTAAATACCCCATATCTCATCGTTGGACGTTCAAAATTGTATTCCCATTTTACTGCAAATGAAGGTGTTAAAGTACAAATATTAAATGTAAAAAGGCCTATATTTTGGGGTTGCATTATTCACATTATTTCAATTATTGATCTGCCTTCATTGACACCATTATATGAGAACTGAACTGAGCTGGACGATGACATCACCGTTTTCTCCAGAGCGGCTATATACATAAATTAACTAAATTAATAACTTTTTTTTACAACAAAACTGAACCATCACTGAACTTATTTAAGCTAGGCTCAGATCATTTTCTTCTAGATCTGCTGTAGGCAGAAACAAACTCTGTTGCAATATTTTCCTGTCATCACGTAAAGCTGATCTGAAACAACCTGTATTGTAAAAAGCGCTATATAAATAAGTTACGGATTAATAGTGAACTACCAAATTTAACTGAGCACTTTTACTTACAAATTCATTAATCAGAGTTTCTTGTTAGTTAGTAGTAATTACTAGAATGTTAATATTGTGGCACTCATTTGTTCCTGTGTTGTTATTCATTAATGATGGAACAGTATACTTAAGTGCTATTATTTTATATTAGATATTAGTAATTAGATTACACTGCTATTCAAAGGTTTAGGGTCATTGTGGTATTTTTGTTTGTTTGGTTTTAGAAAGTAATTAATACTTTTATTTGTCAAGGATGCATTAATTTAATCAAAAGACAAAGATGTTTAAAATGTTACAAAGATTTCTATAATAAATGGTTTTATTTTGAAATTTCGCAGTATCTACAACATATTAAGCAGCACAACCATAAAAGCAACATACCACACAACTTGTGCACTATATTTTATAGTGCACATATCTCTGTGTGAGGATTAGGCTGATAAGAGTTCATTATTCACAGAACATCTTGCATGATAGCCATGGCCACCTTTCACTTTCATTATGGAAAAGAGCTGCTTGAACATTCAGCCAAACATCTCCTTTTGTTTTCCACAGAAGAAAGGAAGTGAAATGGATTTCGAAAGACATTAGGGTGAGTAAATTCCCTTTGTGGTGAACTATCCCTTTAAATCAAACTTCTAATCGTTTGATGGCATTTTCAGCAATAAGAGCCCTGTTCACTGGAAGAGTACGTGTCCAGAATATCCTGTGTACACTGCAGATATTTGACCCCTATAGTTATTGAGGTGGTGAGCTCACAACGAGTGGTTATCCTCTGATTTGCCCCAGCTCTGACCTGGTCCAGGTTCTTTTCGAGCTTGACAACACACCAGCAGGCGAGTGCTGACCCCTTACCTCTATGCACTGCACTGTTCTTATGTGGCGTAAGCCCTTAGCATGAACCCTACTGTCCAGATGTGCGCACACACACATGTGCAAAAAGCATGCTGGTGATCATCTCCTGCATACTCCACAACTCTAACGCAAAGTATGCCATCTGCTCCAAGTGTTCCCTCAGGAGATAGAGGATAAAACAGGGATGAAGGGAAGGCTGCAAAGCAGAACAGCTTGGGTTTGCCATGTGAACTTGCATTTGAGCCCCTTTACGCCATTAGATCCCATGGTGATATTTACTGTGAAATGAGCACCAACTGACAAGACACACTCAGGCACTAGTGCACCAACACAGCAAACAAAGGGTGTCTTTAAAAACAAATGGAAATCGATAGCATCATTCATTTTAAAATGCATAAGCTCTGTCAGTGCATAGCACTAGGTACATTTTATTTACTTATTAATGAATATAGCAGTATAGGATACTTCTTGACAGTTTAATCAAACAACTGTATGAAATGCCTTGAAATAAGTCACGGTTACCCATCATCCTTATGGAGAAATTATAGAAAAGTGTGCATTTCAAGCTAAGCTTTAAATGTAAGACACATGCCATTCTTTTCTATTGACGTTTCACAATTATGTAACCTGATGATGTACTGATATATACATTTCACATGGTGTTTAGTTTTTTTTTTTTGTCTGGCAGAAACCTAAGAAAACCTAAATGTATGTGTATGCGCAAGCACGCACACACACACACACACACACACACACACACACACACACACGCACACGCAGGCACACACACAAATCTGATTCTGCATAATTGTATTGCTTTCAGCTTTATGACAGTTAATTACTATTTGTGGATACCATTTAAATAACTTAAAATGGAAATAAAAACAAAATTCTCTGTGACTTATAATTGCCATGAGTTTACCTGCACATAGCAATAAAGAGGCTAGGGTGCTTTTTGCCTAAAAGTCGTGGACATGCGACATTTATGAGAACTGGTTAGAGAAAGTGGTCTCTTAATTGTCTCCAAGGGCTCTGGTGGAGCATTAACCGGTCGCACAGCAGACACTAACATCTAACAGACAGGGGCTGTGTTCGAAATCGCCCCCTATACTCTCATTCACTATTCCCTACATTATCCACTAATATACTTGAAGGAGTCAATGGAAATAAGTGAGTGAATTCGGACACTGAGTACGCTGAAAAGGCTGAGCTTTTGCATAGTTTGTGCTTGCTGTTTAATAATCATTTGATTATTCAAGCCACAAAAACAAACATGCCTTAAAAATGCTTAGTACACAATCATAGGGTGAAGTCAAAATGTACATATATTTGTCCTAAGTCGTTGCATTTCAATGGAAAACTATTTGAGTGATGCTGTGGTGCGGTTTTAAAAACACAGTGTTTCTCTCAGAGTGCAACCCTCATTGTTTTGCTAATGTTTGAGGCTCCTTTTAGCGGAAGGGGTCTGAGCGATGCCATGCAAAGTGATAGAATATAATCCAAATTGGCTAGTGTGTTGGTATGCATTACCCACCACCACAGTGGATTTTCACCTACATTTGGCGGGTTGGTGGGTGTTCATTTCAAACCCTAATCGTAATCATTATGATCACAACTTGTAATAATTGCTTTAATGAGATCATTGTTTCTCCATTATGATACTAATAACTGCATGATTGTTTTATCTAAGAACTGTCAATTTTTTTACATGGACATTACTTTTACACAGTCACCTCTGATAATGGATCACTCTAAATTTTAATGTAGCTGCTTTTAATTGATATTTATTGTGAGAAGCGCTATACAAATAAACGTGAATTTAATTGAATATATATATATATACCTGAAAAAAATACTATGTATAAAATATATGGACAGCGTTTACACATATATTTGTGTCTGAATGTCCGAATTCATAGACACACAACACAGCACAGCACAGCACAACACAACACAACACAACACAACACAACACAACACAACACAACACAACACAACACAACACAACATTCATAAGCAAGCCCAAAACGTTATCAAGGAGCTAACATATAAGGAGGACCTGTGAGGCAATGACAAGTTGGGAATTTATATTTTATATTATGTGTGAAAGTGTGAGACGGACAGTTTATATATTCGAACATGCAGTTCCCTTTTTAAATGGACACGACCAGTGGGAGTGAGAAAAAATATGCAAACAGATACCTCAATCCGCCAGAACAAATAAACACACGCCAGTGTTCAGCCCCAGAGAATGTCATAGAGATTGCACCCAGCCCATTGAGAGCAGACACCACCTGCCAGGACAGGGGATTTCAGCAGACAACACAACGGAAAAAGCAAAATGTTCATGTTAAACAGGCTCTTAGTATTCAGCTAGTAGCCACAAAGCAGAGACAGAAAGTAAATAACGCAAACAGGACCAGACACTGATGCAGAAATGGGTAAGCCCAGCTCTATGTACTTGGGAGTTTGATTTCCTATATGGAACAACAGATAGTCAGCACTTCCTATAGTGAAAGTGTGAAACATCACGCAGGTTAAGCATCACCCGCCGGCAAATGGGACAATCTAACTACTACACAAAGGTAATTCTCAGATAATAGGATTAGACACAGTGATGCAAGTTACTTTATATAGAAATTAATGGGTGGAAACAGTAGCTTCTACAGTTAGAAGAAAAACAAATAAAGACTCTATTATATCAAAATATACAGTACAATACTACACTTTACCATACTCTATATACACTATTGTACATCATACTATTATATACAATACTACACCTATCTGTAGTACTATACCATACCACACCACATTATACTACACATATTGAAATTTTACAAGAATAGACTAGAACAGAAAATAATTGAATAAGCAAAAAATAACCTCTAATAATGCTATACTATTATACTGAAAAAACACATTTTATCTTCGTAGCACTAAAAATGCACTGAATTAATATACTGAGGCAGGATCATGACAGACCCATGTTTTGTGTGCAAGCACATTGCCTGTTTGGGCCATGTGCTTGTGTTGTCTCGTTACGTAACCCCACCCCCTTTGTTATCCTAGTCTTGTGATTATTGTCTAGTCAGTTTCACCTGTCTTCGTCATTAGTGTTCCATATATAATCCCCATGTGTTTGCTGTCCTGTGCCGGTTCATTGTTTGATGTGTCACACTTTGTGAGTACCTTGTCTGAGAAGAACGTCTTGATCTTGTATTTGCTGTTTGTTAATAGTCTAGTTTTTGTCACGTGTTATCTAGTTAGTTATCCCTTGTTTGTATTGCCCCCTCGTGGGTTTTGTTTTCTGTTTTTGTCTTTAATAAACCCCTGTTTGAGTTATCTGCTGTCTGCGATTAGGTTCATCCTACCAACCTCATAACAATTATAGTATCTTTCACAAAAAAAAAAGTTACTACTAACATGACTTAAATGTACAATATATTTGTAATAAAATATAAAAAAAACACTTGCACAGTGTGATATATTTCATGCAGTTGTGTACTTACATTATTCCAAAAATTTGTAAATCCAGAGAAATTAGAGTTTTAAATAATGACTTGTCCCTTGCCATTGTCGTATATCAATGATGTTATATCCGCGATATCCTCAGTTTCTGCTTCTAGAAACCATAATACATAGACGCTTATTTCAATGGGCCGCTATGTAAGCTGCTAATGAGGAATCTATGCATAGGCTGCATACCTATGATACAATATCTTGCATGCCGCTGTTATGTAGTTCAGTCTTCATGGTTCACAGTTATTGACCGGCGAGTACAGAAATTCCAAAATAAAAAGTAAATGCAAATCAACTGAGGCAAGCAGGCTTTGGGACAAATGGAGAAATAAAACAAGGATCAATATCGACGTGGCTTTTTCAAGATGGAGAGAGCTTAGCAACAAACTTGGACATGATGTGTCGAGTCTATGGCAGAGAAATTAAATACAGTATGTGTTGCACAAAAATATTTAGCCATTACTTGCAAATACTGTGGGTTTGTTCAAATGTACTTATAGTACGATTGTTTTAAATGTGTAAACCTGCGCATTAACCCACTAAATCATTTGACAAATAGTCACATATTAGTAACAGTCAAATAAAATTACATTTTTATGTTTCTTGCAGCTAATTCATTACGATGACATACAATCGTGTGATCAAACATACAGGTAGCCTATAATACAAAAACTAATTTATTAGCAGATATATAATCTATATGATTTGTGAATTCCATACATCTCTGGATGATGAAAAGGACATCTCCCATCGTTCCACTCTCATTAATAGCATCATGCAGCAAAAAAATTACAGATTGTACTTTTAAAAAGACAGTAAACACTGCATAACTGATACGAATCCACTGTAGGCAAGCTGGTTGAGAACCCAAATGCAACTTTACTTCAAAACATAAAACAATGGCATGGCAAGGCATGAAACATTGAATACTAGACAAAGGGCAAACATGAGGGCTTAAATACAGACTAATTACAAGACAAGGAACACCTGCAGGAAGCCAGGGAGGATCCGACAGCTCAGGGGGCCAGTGTGGACCAGACAGTTCAGGTGGACAGGGCAGACCAGACATTGCAGGGGACCATGGCGGTTCAGACAGTTCAGGGGCCATGGCGGATCGGTCTCTGAGGCCTTAATCAGGTTGGTACCTACTGCCCCTCCCCAAATTTTTCTTGGGATGAGACTCTGGAACGCTGCGGCCATCCCTTGACGAGACTCTGAAACGGCGGCGGCCATCTCAGCACGAGACTCTGAAACGGTGGTGGTCATCTCGGCACGAGATTCTGAAACGACGACCATCGTGGGCGAAGGTTCGCAGGCTGGAGCCAATGTGTGTGCTGCCCATACACGCATCATAGCCGTGGCGACTATGAGGAGCGCTGCATCATCAGGCGCGGCGGCAGTCTTGTCGGCAGACGTGGCGTGAACAGCCTCCGGCTCGGCAGGACTGACGTGAAGAAGCTCAGGCTCGGCAGGACTGACGTGAAGAAGCTCAGGCTCGGCAGGACTGATGTGAAGAAGCTCAGGCTCGGCAGGACTGACGTGAAGAAGCTCTGGCTGAGAGGATACCGTGGGTTTGCGGGGCTCCTCATCCGCAAAGCCCACATTAAATGACGAGCCGCTCTACAACAGGGCAAAGCCCACAGTAAATGACGAGCCGCTCCACAACAGGGCAAAGCCCACAGTAAATGACGAGCCGCTCCACAACAGGGCAAAGTCAATATATTGCACTAGAGTTATGTGAGGGGTATTGCCAGGCATGATATGTTAAAGAGGTTCATTAAGTCCATGGAGGAACATATCATTGAAAACACCATCACCAAAATCCATCCCATGGCAGAGTACTAAAGCATTTTTTGCTTGGGGATCATATACTTATTTCACTCACTGAAATGCAAATCAATATATAAGCTATATATTATGTGTTTTTCTGGATTTTTTTGGTTGATATTCGGTCTCTATCCGTTAAAATAAACCTAACATAAAAATGATTAACCCTTAATTTCTTTATATACAGTGGGGAAAATAATGTATATTATTTATACAGTTTTTTAGCTTTTATGTTTAATACTTGTCACCCTTATAGATCTACAAATAAAACGTGATACGTTTTATGGTGGTGATGCTCAGTGCAGAAAGAGGTGAGTCTCCATCAGCGCTTTATCCCTCTCCTAAAGCAAAAGTGTCTCTCTAGACCTGGAGTATTGGAGCGCAATTCAAACACACACTGCTCTCAGTGCTAAGGGTACAAGCACGTCCTGCCAAAACAAAGAATGCAATGCTGGTATGCAAGAGTGCAACGTTAAACCAACACCCTATGATAAAACCCCCGATGTGAACATTATCATATGGCCTCTTAATCCCATCAAAACCTTCATAATAGCCACAAACAGGGGATTAGAGATGAGAAAAGAGTTGAAAGAGTGGCCGCGGCAGCATTACAGTCCATCCAATATCATAGTTCTAGCGCCAAAGACACCACCAAAAAAAAAAAAAACGCCATCAGAGATCTTGCTTCAGTGGAGGACGGCAACAGTCCCATGGGTCCCAGTGGGAGGGAGACTGAATGGAGCAATTACACATAATAAATAAATGCATAGTGGAGTACCCATGAAGCAATTCTGTGTAAATTGGCGTGGTTCTGTGGCGGATATCTGAGGGATAGAAGTACTGTATGTATTGTTGCTAAGCTGAGTCCCTTGGGTCAGCAGCTCATGCTGTTGCTGACAAGGCGGTGCTGAAGAACTACGCACACAATAACAGCTGGAACAGATGCTACTCACCATTTTACCTTGTACACTGCTAATATAGACGTACGAGCATTTGCACCACTACCCTGGCACACTCAAACGCATGTAAGCCAAGCAAATTTATCCTGCACCAAATAGCCTCTATCATGGGATAAACACTCTGTAGGTTGGCACTTTCAAACTGGGACAAACACCCTCCAGGCACATTCAACTTGACATAAACAAACACCACCACTGCGGAAATTGAACCAAATGGCTACTAAGCACAGAATGAAAAAAGGAGGGAGCAAGGGAAACATTAAATTAGGATATACACTGTAGGCGAGTGGTACATCATAACAAGTAGGCCACGGTTCGGGTGTTTTTTTGCCGCCACAAAACATTGTAGTCTGGGTCGCACGGTGCCGCACTCTCGATGTTTCAATCATGTGTTGATAATATTATGAAAATGATTTGTTTATCCACCCGGGCTTTGCAAGAGTAATTGAGTGTACCATGTAAGTCTCAGAAGAAAACCATCCATATAAACTATTCATATTCATCGCCCTCAATGTAGGTTTATTTCTAAGAAACAACCGAGAGTGATTTTTCCCACATTTTCCTGCATTATTTAACAGAATTGCAATGTGTGTGCCTGAGTCCGAGTGTCGTTCGGAAGAGCATACAAATCCAAATATATTATTTTAATGCTCAACTGACATCGCTGTGACAAAAGACGCATTCTGGTACTGGTCAGGATGTGTTTTTCCCTCACTCTTGGGGGCTTTTTGCTGTCTTTACATAAAAGGTTGAAACAACATGTATGACAGCCCCTCAACAATATGAGAACCCATCAATTATTATCCACATAGGGTAGCGCAATAAATTGGGAGTTCCTTTGTGAGCCTGAAAGCAGTTTTACAGAGAAACTGTATCTGTGTTTCCTACAGCCTATTATTGTGGAATGACTCATCCGCTGGTGACTTTGCACAAGCTCGCAGGAACAATCAGAAAATATTCATGTGGAGCCTTCTACAATTGAAGGCATCTCAAAGCGTCCATAAAACAGGTTATTCTGAGAAAGCGAGGTCTTTGCGTACCGGTTTTGGGGTCAACGGTGAAGAAAGGCTGCCCTTGGAGAATGCTGTAGACGATCTTGGCACTGTTTCCATAAGTGGGATCATCGGCGTCTGTGGCAGTGATCTGGAACACTGATGTTCCTGTGTGGACATAAAAATATGTCCAAGTTAAACTGCTAAAAAATTTCACATGCTCAGATTTGCATTCATTCTCATTAATGCATGCCACAAGCATGCTCCAACAGAGGCAGATGCGGTACTCATACGCCGCTTGCTAATTCAAGTGATTTATCTCATGCCTCCTTGACCTGTACCAGGTTGAATTCACCTGTCATGAGCCTCTCTCCTCCAAGCCTTAAAGCATCTAATGCTATTACAAAGTGTGTGGGGCTTTGATGGTGGTGATAACGCTGCTCTAGCCTGAGACATTCTCGGTTTAAGAAAAAACAAACACAAAAGCCCCTCTTGAAAGGCCAAAGACCCTCAACTGACTTATATGGCTCTATGAATGCTGCTAGTGATTACTTCATCACAGATTGGTGAGTGGAGTGGAGATAGCTTGAAAGCTCACTCGTGGTGTTTGTCATGTACACGAAACCAAATATCTTATTTGGGAAGGCATAAATAATGACCTGGATAATGAATTATATTGACCAATTAGCAAAAAGCTAATTATTTAGCAAAGAATAAAGTGATTTTTAAATTAACATATTTAAAACTATTATGAAATGGCATGCCTATGAAGCTAACAAACTAAAGTGAGACATTTATGAACGAAAATGTGCATGGTGTGACTTTAAGCTCAACCATTTTCTTTCATTGTGCACTAATATATTGTTGTAAACTAATATTATATATTATGCAAATTACCTACATTTTGAAATGGTTATATTAATGTTTTAAACATTCTGAGAAACATTAAGAAAGTATGGATAAAATGTTCCTTTGAACTTTCTATTCATCAAAGAGGGAGTGATGACAAACATGTCATGTCACATGGGTCATTTATTTATTTATTTAGATGTATACATCATCTGAAAGCTGATTAATTAATATTTCCATTGATGTGTAGGACAATATTTGGCCGAGATACAACTATTTGAAAATCTGGAATCTGAGGGTGCATCTCAAAACATTGAGAAAATCGCCTTTAAAGGGGTCCATTTATGTTTGCGATTGTGCTGCATTCACTCACAGAAATAAGTGTTTTATATATTTACGGTAGGACATTTACTAAATATCTTCATGGAACATGATCTTAACTTAATATCCTAATGATTTTTGGCATAAAAGAAAAATCTATAATTTTGACCCATACAATGTATTGTTGGCTATTACCACAAATATACCCGTGCGACTTGTGACTGGTTTTGTGATTCAGGGTCACAAATATTAAGCAGCACAACTGTTTTCAACATTTATAATAAAAAAATATATATTTCTTGAGCACCAAATCAGCATATTAAATGATTTTTGAATGATGCTGAACATTCAGCTTTTTCATCATGGGAATAAATTACATTTACAAATTTATAAAAAAAAAAATAATAAAAAAAGTAATTTTAAATTGTAATAATATTTCACATATTACTTTTTTACTATATATTTGATCTAATAATTGCAGCTTTGGTGAGCATAAGAAACATATTTCAGGAACATCCCCCAAACATCTGAACGGTATTATAGGCCAATAATATACATTTATATTTATTTTACGTTAAGGCATATTTTCTGTATGGAAACTATAATTTAGTTTTGAATTGTCACCCACATCCAGTTCTGTCCGAATACTCTACAGATAATTTTGTCATTACAACAGATACATATAATAGCTTTCTGTTTTTATAAAGACTCATGAAAACATGAGAGAAAAACAAAAAAAGTGGTGGCGGAGAGCGACTCAAGGCCAAAAGTGAGAAATAAACCTTGCCCTTATCCTATAGCTGTGCCCGGGGGGAAACATTGTGCCGAAAGGTTGTGAGGAATGATAATTTCACAGCTCTTTGGCTTGAGTCCAGCCAATTGATTTGGATAGGAAGGAAGAACTCTACGGACAATTAGCACTTTCCTGACAGTCCATTTACTGCAGAGTTGATGTGCACTGCCATTGATGCAGATTGCATGCTCTGCATGTGGATTACTCATGTATTAGGGTGAATAGCACAGATCTATAAAACATTGACGTTTCAAATTGAGATACGGGTGTAAAAGACGTAAACACAGCTGGTTTTTGTTTATCAAATGCTGCATTAGATTGGAAGCACTTCAAAACATTTGCACCCCAATGTGTGAGTGAACATACTTTTGAGGCTTTTATGTGATATTCTGGTTTGATTTTGACATTACTCATGAAATCCCTTTTTCTACAACAGACAATACGCAGTACCCTCTTGAGAGGCTTTCTATAAGAAACAATAGCTTTAATAAATCCCACTATAAATCCACCGCAACCAACCAGCAGCATGTGATTCGTCCGGGTCCAGGCCAGAAAAGCTCCCATCTGCAGTTGGATTCTCTGGTCTGAAACTGATGAGGCAGCTAATATAAAACCTATGCTCTACTGACACAACGTTCTTGTGTTCCCCGGGCACAGCCTCAGACAATCCCCAGAGCCAGGAGGTCCTGACTGTTGGCTCACCGATGTCTGCCATCTCAGGCACGGAGGCTGAAAAGAGGCCGTCTGGGAATTTGGGGGCGTTGTCGTTCACATCCTGGACCTTGATGATGAATTCCGACTCGGGTTCCACGGCTCTGTTGGTGAAGCGGTCGATGGCCCGAGCATGGAGCACGTAATGGGTCTTCTTTTCTCTGTCCAGGCTTTTCTTTGCATGAATATCTCCCGATAACTCGTTGATTATGAATATGGAACCGGCACCTTCTCCAGAGAGTAAATACTGGACGGAGCCATCACCTTTGTCTGAGTTTGAGTGTAACTGAAAGTAACAAAGAAAAGATGGTTTTATTTTCTGTAACACTGCTATTTTGCCTGAAACCAAATGTAAATGTTATGTGGTGTTAAAACCACATAATTACTTATTCTGACACATCGTGGTATGTTGAAATGCAGATTATTTGTGCAGTTTAGAAAGAGAGAATCAGTGGGATCAAAATGTTTGAAACCATGGGCAGGTTTTTTATCTATCTATCTATCTATCTATCTATCTATCTATCTATCTATCTATCTATCTATCTATCTATCTATCTATCTATCTATCTATCTATCTATCTATCTATCTATCTATCTATCTAAACTTTATTGACTGTATTGACAAACTATGCTTATTTAAAAAATACAGTTATATTAATTATTTTAATTTAAATTAATTTGAATTCTACTTCCTAGCATTTAAATTTGAACTGTAATTCTACATATTATCTGCCAACTCAATTCAAATTCAGGAACTTAACTCAAATTTAAAATCCATTCTGAATGGCGAACACTTAGGGATTTAAATCGGGATTTAAAATAACATTTAAACCAGGATATAAACAAAGTTTTAGAATCTTGAAAAATAAAAAACATTTCAGATTCTGTATTATTTCTACAGTAGGTCCCACTAGTGACATTGATCATATGACTCTGTACAGACAGTCATATGTTATTTCTTCCACTGAAGAACAAAATTCTTTGGATATTCGAACCTCTACTGAAGTTGGTCAAACCTGATGATCATGTTCTCCAGCATGATTTACCCTATGCTCATTTCTCAATTCAACCTTTAATTCAAATTGTGATAATAAAACAATCTAATTATATCCAATTCCAATAAATTCCAATAAATAAATAAATAAATCCAATTCCAATAAATAAATAATGCATGATTTCCAATAAAAATGATAAAAATAGCAACATTTTCCTTAGTGGTCTCAGACTTTTGGTCCCCATTAGAAATACAGCCACTTCAGAATAGTTTTAAATGTCAGTATTTGCACTTTTAAATAATCTTACTTAAAGAAAACAGGAAATTAAATGACAAAGACCTAGAAATAACTATTTGAAGTCAAAAGACAAAGACATTAAAACACTCCTGTCATAACCTTTACATATGTGGGATAAATGACATGTCATACAGTTCAAGCGTTTACTTCATTTTTTTCTTGACAAATCTATCACGTTAATGACTGTGGCGCATCCCAGCTCCTGCCACAGAATGCTCTTGATTTGTAATTAGCATGCTCTTTAAATAGGACTCACATTACGATCTGAGGAGATCATTTTCAGCGGAAATGGTTTCCTAAGTTTAAGTTTTTTTATTTATTTCATTTTTTATTCAGGGGTAAAAAGGCATGGTAGAGACTCAGCTACCCTGAAATATGAGGCTAAAGCCTGTGGCTCCGAACCAGAACAAAATTGAGTTTCATGTGAAATACACATGAATCACAGGGGTGAAAGGATACCTCCTAATAAACATGGGTTAATCCCAACATATTCATATTAGTTATGCAATAAGATATTCAGTTACAGAATATTGCTTTTACTGCCTGAAGGAAAGCATTTTCTGTGATAGCGAATATAAATATCCAAACAAGTATTTAGAATTTGCATAAGGAAATATGCAGTTATGCTGATCCTTCAAAGACCTCATTTTGCTTATTTATTTATTTACACAGCAAAGTAAGTTACAGCCCTTGGTCTGTTGACTTTTCTATATGTCTGACTACTTATTTTATCTTCATGTGTCAACCACAAATGCTGGTATAATACTATAACATTCTATCACCTGCAAAATCATGTTGTGCAACCAATATGCATAAAAAATGACAGGAAATAGCATCACAAATATATCTCCTGCACCTTTTTTATGACAAAACAAGGTTAGTTAAGGTTGTGAAATGTCATGTGGTGCAACTCCGCAAAAACTGGACACTCTTGTATGTAATTGACACATATGTTTGCAGAGATGTAACATAAACGATCACTTCTGTTCATGTCAGCTTTCAGTGAAAATTAATATATGAAACCATCTGTGGCACTCATTTAATAAGTATCACATATGCTATGCTCATGTAATTAAAGTAACACACACCATAAAAAAAATAATGCATGCAAAACAGCAGAAAGCTTCAGATGTACAGGAAGCTGGATGAGACCACCTGAAACGGAGACACACAGCTATTTTCAGGCCACTTATCCAACAATAAATGTTGCCATTTCAGTTGCTAATTATCACTAATGTGGCCTCAAAAAAGGCAATGTATCTGCCAATTCCTGCTGCTCAGATTTTTATTTTTTGGATCAGAGCATGGCCCTTGGTGTGAAAAAAAAAAAAAAAAACATTACTTGGCATGTTGCTGGGTTGCTATTCAAGCAGCTTTCTTTTCCCACCGTGTTCCCATAATTCTTGGCAGCCTGTGTAATCCCACCACAGTGAGCAATTAGTCAGAATGACGTTCACCTTCCAAACCTTTTCCCCCTGGCTAAGAGGGACATTCACCTTCTTAGAAATACTGTATATGGCAGGCAGGCCTGAAACCACACTGTCTCTGGGGCTATTGCTTTATCTACAAAACTTTTTGTATATGCCTGGTTACAGCTGCAATGTGCAGCAGGGCACATACAGTATTAAACAGCACCAAACATGCGCTCTTATGCACACAGCTAAACCCGAGACCCAAACCAATGCCATTGTTTGAGAGGATGCGTTTGTCCACCTCTTTCATCCAGCTATGTATCCTAATGTTCACCTGCTGCATCCAGCATTATGAAAGATTGAAGAATCCTCCTACATTGTACTTGAAAATGAGTGACCCTTGTTTTGAACTTGCCTCGTATTTATGGAAGCACCATTCACTCCTCCGAATGCATTAGGTTCCCGAAGAGATGGATAGAGTATTTGAATAATGTGTTCTATCGCTACACAATTCCTTATACAGAGGATGAAATGGATGATTTTTTGTTTTGTTTTGTTTTAGAAAATGTCCTAATCCTGTCAAAAAAGTATGCACATGTACAATAAGATGTTGAAGATCATCTTGGTGTATATGATCAGTGCATTTACTCCTAAAAAAAAATAGCTTTCTTTTGTAATCTGAAACAAAGTTTATTTTTCTGCTGAGGTCACTGCAGGCCAATCAGGCTATTGGAGAGTCAAGTTTACCACTATAGCCAAATTACTGTTAAGCCATTACTTTAGCATTTATATTAAAAAAAATTCTAGATGA
The DNA here is from genome assembly GCF_949152265.1 of Phoxinus phoxinus. Lineage (NCBI taxonomy): Eukaryota > Metazoa > Chordata > Actinopteri > Cypriniformes > Leuciscidae > Phoxinus > Phoxinus phoxinus. The sequence goes on along the minus strand of NC_136880.1, from coordinate 27,251,707 downwards.
ATAACCTGTCACTTTACCAAAGTTAAGTGAGTATAGGGCTACATTGTCTAATCAATACTTTCTATATCAATACTAATCAATTTGTTTTATTATTATTATTTTTATTACCATAATCTTAAAGGAAGAAGTTTAGAACTTCTTTAGTAAGAATAATGTATCGAATTGGATATGAAAATTGCATTGTGTTCTAAATAAATAATAATTAAAAAACATGTTTCGAATGCTGACTGGCATTCAAACGACTTTAAGAGTCAACATCCTGTGTCCAAAAAGTCACAAAAAACAACAGGAGAGGAGGGGAGGCAGATGAGTGGGAGATATAATGCATTGACTCGTCCTGCAGAAAGTGTGACGCTGTACCTCTTCACAACATTACCACACAAATGAAAGGCTTTGATACCTGCCAGACAGATATGGACTCAAATCTGAAAGCAGCCAGCCTAGAAAAATACAAACGCATCAAATGCGATTAATAGGATTATGAATCAAAGCAAACACTTGAGCACAATGAAAACTCATTAACCATTTGAAACAAACTGGGTGTGTTGCACATTTTGTATGCTAAGCAGACTGATCCGGCTCGGAATACATTCTGCCATTAACTTAACGGTGACCACTGAGTATTTGCACACCCTCTCAAACATACACATACACACACTCTAGTCTACGCTTCATTCAGGGCTCTAAGACATTAATTGATTGTGGTGCTAAAGTGATGCATTTAGATGCATTAGAGCACCTATTATAGATCAGAAGCCTTTTTAATGTATGCATGTTAGGAGGTGACACTACACAATCTTGCAGCACGAACATTTAAGTGCTTTAAATGGACAGAGACCCTCATGGCGTTCCAAGCCTCTCCTTTCTTCTGCGAAACACAAGAGGCATTGTGGTAAACAGTTGATAAACAATTTCAGTTCTAATTAACTTTCATTGTATGGACAAAAAAATACAATGAAAGTCAACGGGAACCTAAACTGTTTGTCAGAAACATTTTTCAAAATATTTGCTTTTATATTCCACAGAAGAAAGAAAGTCATACATATTTCGAACGACTTGAGAGTGAGTTTTCATTATGGGTGGACTATACCTTTAAGAATACACTTGTGCACATATAAATGAGACTTTGAAGAAACAACCTATGTTGTCAAAACAAGCACCTCATTAGAGGTGTCTTGGTTTCGACCGACCTCATTCCGGCAGCTGTTTTAATATTCATAACAATGTCTACATTAAGAATGCACTGAAAAAAAATATATATGAAAAACATTTCTCTCTGCAGAATGCAGACATGACCGTGATGCAGGGTTTGCGGTTACTGCTGCCGCAGACCTGAGAGCACAGGTTGCCTTGTGCAGGGGCTTGATAAACTGCCCACGCTACAAGAAGGAAAGGACTGATTAAATCAGGGCTCAGCCTTCACCGCTAACCGCAAATTAAAGCCGGCGTGCTGATGGAAAGGTCAATTTTACACTGCACCAAGAGCCCTTCACGTCAGAATAAGGAAGTGTGCATGGGCGGCACTGAGTTTGGTAATTTGCCATTAGTGAGAAGGAGGTGAGCGGTTTAATGTAATCCTCCATTTTAAAAGCTGCAGTGACAGATATTCATCAGCCAGACCGACTCCAATAGGACGACAGTGGACTGATCTCTGTTGGTCTTCCTCTACTCCAAAGTCTATTTTACTGTAGTAGACCCTCTCTAGTTATCACACATTCACACACTAATGTGTGCTACCAGTCTGCTGGTAGGGAGATTAACATTGAAAGAGACCATCGAGAGCGCCAGCAGCTTGCTAGCTCTCTATTACAAATTTCAAAGCTTAAGCTGTTTGTGTGCGTTTGCATCTCTTTCTGGGTGTCTGGGTGTGTGTGCTTTTCTACATGAAAAGGGAGCATATTTACCACAGCAATAATCTACAGTACGAAGAACAAATTGTATGTGCTAGGCTAAAATATACTAAACAATTATTTTCTCTTTTGCTTTTTTGCTTTTTTTTTCAAACTAAAAAGTGCTCAAGTGCATGGTGGCAACATTTTCACGTTATTCATTTGATATAAAAGAGAAGTGTGAAAAAAATCAAAGAGCAGCTGAATTAAACCCTGTGAGAAACTATTCACCAATCTGCTATTGTGTAGATTGCGTAACCAATGGATACCACTGATGTATCACTTCTATGACAAGAATCATTTAATAATGCTACATGAAAAAAAAAAAAAAAAAAAAAAAAAAAAAAGATATATATATATATATATAGGCTATATATCTGAAGGATCACGTGACACTGAAGACTGGAGTAATTGCTGATGAAAGTTCAGCTTTGGATAAAATAAATACATTATATTTTAAAGTATATTTAAATAGAAAACCATTATTTTAAAATGCAGTAATATTTCACAATAATACTGTTTTTTCTGTATGTTTTCTGTATGTTAGATCAAATAAATGCAGGCCTGATGAGCATAAGAGACTTCTTTCAAAAACTTTAAAAATAGTAATGTTTCTTAACTTTTGACTGGTACTGTATGTGTACCGGTATGTGTATATGTATATATATATATATATATATATATATATATAAAATTCAACCCTGTATATTTGCTGTATATTTGTACACAGAAGCTCTAGAACACAATTTGGTGTTATATTACGCAGCAACTTGGCTTTAGATAATCCTATTTCGGTCCCACTTTATATTAAGTGGCTTTAAGTACTATGTACTTACATCGAAAAATAAGTACAATGTACTTATTGTGTTCATGTTGTATTGTAAAACACTTTTGCTGCTATTGCGGTGTGATACGGGTAAGGTAAGGGACAGGTGTGGTGGTGGGGTTAAGTTTAAGGGTGGGTTAAGGTGTAAGGGAAGGATCAACAGTGTAATTACAAATGTAATTATATACATTAATTACAGCTGTAATTACATGCAGGTATTTTAAAAATATAAGTACAATGTAAAAACATGTATGTACACAATAAGTCCATTGTATCAAATTAGTAATTTCAATGTAAGTACATAGTACTTAAAGCCACTTAATATAAAGTGGGACCCATATTTCAAATGTTACAAAAAGCCTTCTTCACCTCAGAAACATTGCTAAGGTACGGAACATGTTATCTGTTTCTGATGCAGAAAAGCTATAGTTCATGCATTCATGACCTCATAGACTGGATTACTGTAATAGGTGGTTGTCCTGTATCCTCAATAAACAAACTACAATTAGTCCAAAATACAGCAGCTGGAGTTCTTTTTTAATAAGAATAATTTTAACTCCAATTTTATCATCTCTACACTGGTTACCTATTAAGTTCTATATCAATTGCAAAGTATTAAAGCCCCTAAATGTTTCGGCTCCTTTGTATTTAACTGATCACCCTACATTCCACCATGCTCTTTAAGGTCACAAAACTCTGGACTTTTAGTAGTACATCCCTAAATAACTAGAGAGTACATCAGCTCCAGTTTGAATCCAGTCTCTTACAAAGATTTCGGATAACCCAACACCTGAAGAGATGACTCCAACCCTTACGAGGGCTTCAGAAGACTCAACATGCACCACAGCCAAATGTTCTATATTTTGTAATCATTATGATCACAACTTGTAATAATTGCTTTAATGAGATCATTGTTTCTGCCTAAATTAATACATTAGCTAATTGCATGATTTGAAGGATCTCAGAACTGTACATTTTGACAAGTGAACATTACTTTGACACAGTCAGCCCTGAAAACAGATAACATTAAATTGCAATGTAGAAACATGCATTTTTCTGTAAAGCTGATTTGAAACTATATGTTTAGTGAAAAGAGCTCTACACATTAATGTGAACTGAATTAAATATATAATATATACGTTTCTTTTCATTTGGCTGATTCTATTTTGCGAAGCACAATACAGTGTTTTGCTCAAGGGTTCAGTGTTTAAAGACTGATTCCAGCACTTAATCAACTATAATTTACCCTTTTTTGGAGTCCTCCTGATTGAAAATTTGGACTCTTAGAGGTTATTTTCATCAACTATATAATGATATGCCATTTTAGTCAGAAAAAAATACCAATTAATAAATGCAATATGATGAAAACATACTGATTAAATTAATAAGACACTTTTGTCCCAAAGACAAAAACTGTGTAAAATGATTAAATACAAACATTTAACACGGTTCACATAATTTCCCTGGAAAAGGGACCCCCCCACCCCCCACCCCCCACCCCCCAAAAAAAGAAAAAAAGATCCAACAAACATTGACCTAGTAAAACCATTATGCAATAAATCATTAGGGAACCCTAAAAACCATACATTATTCATTAACTTTTTGTAATTTACCATAATTTCTTCTATGAAATATGATGGCCAAACAGTAACAAAATCACTAGTTTTCAGAGCTGTGCAGGTGTCGAATTGTATTTCAGCCAACACATTTCAGGATAATTTCTTCTAACCAAATCATATGTGTATGTTCCATTGCTAACCCACAAAAACCTACATAACCCACTGAAATTTCTCATCTGTTTTTATAAAGTGACATAGTTTATGTTCCCATAACTAGATATTTGAGGACAGGCAGGGTTTTAGTAGAACAGGTCTGCCTGGGCCCCCAAAACCTCTTTTTGTCTGACCACTGAAGTGGAGAGAAGAAAAGATGGTGGTCTGAAGGGACCAGACAGGAGAAGGTGTGAAAAAAAGAGAGGAGTGTAGGAGGCTACTGAGAGCCTCAACCCATTTCTGTCACTGCAGTTTAAGAAAGCCTGAGAGAAAATATTCAGCTCACTCAAATCTCTTACAGACAGGTCACACCACAGCAGCATAAAAATTAAGTGGCACCCATGTGAGCAGAACAAGGGCCCTGTTTGGCTTCATATTTCGCAGTTCAATACAAGAAAGAATGTTCTCACACTTTGCTTCCAGAAAGGGGCTAAGCATGTCTGTTCTGCTGCAACAAGAGCTCAATTGAATTGACTGATGTTTAAAAACTAATTTTAAAAATACTATTTACAGTATGACGAGTGTAGTCCAATTCTAGTCAAATCTCTACGATGCCTAATCTCTCTAATCAGTTCTTCTCAGTGAATTCAAAATAATACATTGCAGCCAGTGTGGTCAGACCTTCAAAAGAATCAGTCTTATGAGCGTTTCTATTTAGAATCAAAATCATATAGCATGAACGTAGTCCAATTGCAAAACAAATGAATCAGTTCTTCTCAGTGAATCAAAACCATTAAGCACAACTGGTAGACCAATTACAGAACAAATGACTCTTAAAAGCCAGCTCTTCTCTGTGAATCAAAATCAGTGTAATCCAATTACAAAACCAATTACTATAATGAATCGGTTCTTGTCAGTGAATCAAAACCATATAGCACTACCAGTAATCCAATTACAGAAAGTGAATCATACGAGTCATTCTTTCTATAGGCTTAGTTATTTTCAGTGAATCAAAAGTAGTCAGACTCCTGAGCTGACTGTTATCCTTAACTAATGTAATGTTAACTAGAGTAATGTTTGTTCAAATAGCAACTTTTTTTCCAAAAATATTTTTTTCTTAAAAATACTAAAAACAACTGTTAATGGGACCATTATACTGTAGAAATGGGATTGTTTCACATCCCTATAGCACACATACACATGTCTGTATTTACACTCACAAGTGCAGATCTGAAGCAACCTGTCCAATGGTGGTTGAAGGTAAAAGGCACACACACACTTGGCTCAGTTCCTAAGGGATGTAGGTGTAGACAATTGATGGCTCCCCAGCCATTTCTTCATAAACTCTGCTATCTTCACTTAACCTTCACCTTGCTGAGTCAATGTCAAAAGCTGTCAGTGTCACCCTGTATTATTCCAACCCATGAAACAGTTTCATCTGAGCCGACAGTGTTGGCCAGTATTCACAGAACCGAATGGGTAAAATAATTGATTGTACCGCTGCTGACGTTTATAAGCCCCAGAGGGATCTCTGGCTTTTTTTCCGGAGAGTCACAGAGAATAAAAGGTGCTTTAAATGATTATCATAAGAGCATGTTAGCTGTCTCCAACTTTGCGTAAGAAGACAATGGAATAAATAGAGACGAAAAAAGGCCTCTAGATCATCTCGTTTCTCTGTAGTCGGCAGTCAAAATAATTATGCTCTTATTAGCAGGGTGGATGTCAGTCACAGGTCAGTCTTTAATTTGCAAACCAAATCAATTTTCTGACAAAAACATGCTGTTCGGAGAAACATGGATTTTGTTTCTGATTAGTCACCTGCACTATTTACTCGCTTCCAAGAAAATATGATTACAGGAATACATTGACATCGCACATTTCAATTATAGTCCAAAAACATGACGTACAGCCATTGTCTCTCAGTTAAAACAGTGCTTTTTCAAGGAACCATTTTCTCAACAAATCATACAAGGTTTGTTACAGATAATCACCTGCACAGTTTAAAGGTAGGGTAGGCCATTTCAAGAGGCTTCCCATATGGAAATGTAAAATATATATATATATATCTGAAAAAGGAACAAATCCATATATTGACAAATACATTCCATATAAATATGTTTATGTATGTATAAAAAATGTAATATATATATGTTTGTGTGTGTGTGTGTTTTAACCATGTCCATATATGACATGTATGCTCATACAGTATTGTGTAAAAACATATATGTATATGCACAGCCATTTATGAAACTTATTAGAAATTGGAAAAATCCCATATATTGACATATAAATTTGTCTCATATAACATATGGTTTTTTTACATATAATACATATGTTGTATATATGTATAATACATATTTTGACTTATATCTTATATATGAAATATCCATATATGAAATGTAGAAAACCTATAGAAAGTCATATAGCATACCAATTGTTTGCATATATATTCTGGGAATAAACTTAAATTAAACATATATTGTTCACATATGTGACTCTGGATCACAAAACCAGACACAGGTAGCACGGGTATATTTGTGGCAATAGCCAACACTACATTGTATGGGTCAAAATTATCGATTTTTCTTTTATGGCAAAAATAAGTAGGATATTGAGTAAAGATCATTTTCTATGTTGTAAATTTTCTACCGTAAACATTTACAAAAAAAATGTTGTGAGTGAATGCAGCACAACCGTGAACATAAATGGAAAACTTTAAAGACAATTTTCTCAATGTTTAGATTTTTTTTTTGCAACCTCAGATTCCAGATTTTCAAATAGTTGTATCTCTGCCAAATATTGTCCTGTATTCAGCTGTATATGTATATGACGTATAAATCTCAATTTCAAAAAATGACCCATGTGACTGGTTTTGTGGTCCAGGGTCACATATATGGTCTTAGCAGCATACAGTAGAATTAAAACAGTACAGTTACCAATATACTATTTAGTACATTGATATTAGTATACTTACTACATAAAGTATAGCCTACTTAAAATATACTTGAACTTTACTTAAGTATACTTAAAATGAACTTGAAGTATACCTATTTTTCGTAAGGGAAGCTAGCTTTGAAGCATAAAATCTCACGTCTCCTCCAAAACACATGAACACGCACAGCCTGAGCAGAGTCTGCAAAGCGTCATGAGAGATGGCGTTAAATGAACGTAAAGAACTTACAGAGCTCTTACTTGTACTACATGAATGCTGCTGATTAATTTTGGCGTTGACATAGAAGCATATAAATCTGAGGACGGCTCGGGTTAGAACGTCACGTGTTGTCATCTTGTACTTACGGTTGCGACATGCTGTTGTTTTGGTTCAGGATGAATTGTAAAAGGCCGCTACTTTGTTTGTTTTCCAGCACTCGGAAAACAACTCTGTCTGTCTACAACTCTGCATAGCCTTAAGGAACGCATAAATGGCGTGTGATGTCTGCGCAAGCAGGGTGCGCGGAGGTATGGACATGCATATGTTGGCAGGAAGGTTTGACATCATATCATTGCATTAGGACTAAATGCAATGATTGGACAAAAAAATATTTTTGGTGCTGAGACTTCCACAGAAGATATGTAAATTATTCAGACCACTTCTATTATTGATTGCTATCAAGATGTTTCAACCAGTATAACAAAAGTGTTTATAAACAAAATTGTCTACCCAACCTTTAAGCACGTTTCCCACACCTCCACACAGATCGAAACAAAGAAAGGGCTCTTACCTTCCCCACGTACTGGTCTTCCGGCCCGATGTGCTCTTCCAAAACGAAGAATTGATTCCAGATCCAGCCTCGTTTGGGACGATGGTGCGAGTCCTTGTCTCCGTCAGGCAGTTTGGTCTGGTTGTGTGTGAATGTGGGGCTGGTTGGAGAAGGGGTCCCATAGCTCCTCTGGAGCACACATAGGCACAGCAGCAGAGGGGACAGACAGGCAGGACTGCTGGCTGCTCTCATGTTAAAGAGTCGCAACGTTTGAACTCCCGCTCTCGCTCACCCAGACAGAGGCCTCTCTCTCACGGTGGGCGGCTCTAGACGCCGATCGGACCAGTTCGCAGGACTTGGCTGACGGCCATGGTTTAAAATCCTGTTGTAGCAGAGACCCAGCGGGCAGCACTCACATCGTGGGCCAAGTGCAAGACGTGTTGATTCGTTGGGGAGTCGCCGTCAACTGGAGACTCACTGGAGGCAATGGCAGATTTCCACGAAACATCTGTGTGAAGGAAAGAGGACAAACTGTACTTTCATGAAGGGAGAAATGAAACACAGCCAGCGATTACATTTTAATTCCACAGAAAACTTCAGATTAACTGTTGCCTGTGAAGACCTAATATATGAAATTTGGCCTAAAACCCCATTGCGATCTTGCTGTTTGCCTTTCAATGAAACATCTAATACATTTTTGATGGAACAGCTGTTCCCGTATAATAGCAGAGATCATGACTGCTGGTGCACGGGACGTGTAATGAGAGCTCCAGCGTGGTGAGCTTATTCAAACGGCTGAACGGCATTCCGAGGATCAATGGTCTGCAATGCATGTCCATGGATACCTCGTAAAAAAACGGATAGAACTCATCTCGTCTGCCTCCCTGACAATCCAGATTCATCACTTGTTGAAGAGAAACTCATTCGTGCTCTTCATTCCACGACGGCATGAGGGTTATTGACATAAGTGAGTGAAAACGCTTTAGGGTTAAGACTTTTTCTAAACGAATGGAAATTGCGATGTCGCTAAGATACTAAAAAAAGCAAAGAACAAATAAACAAATGACAATAGAAACGCTGCAGGGGGATATTTCCTGTCAACTTAGCTACATCTGTACATTTCATTTCCAAGCCGTGTTTAAAATAGTCACAGTAATGCTGAAGCTTTGTCCCAGGGGACTAACATTATATGACCGGAATAAATATTTCATGCTGCAACACAAACTGACAGTGAGATATCTGAGAAACTCCCGTTTGTTTGTGAGGAAAGATGTCAGCATGACAAGTGAATGTGACTCGAATCTCTCAACAAAAAAAATGTTCGCAGAAATTTTACAGAAAATGTATATGATATTGCCGAGATTCAGATTATTATGTGAATGAATTATCCCACATAGGCCAATAATTTAGTAGACAAAATAGAAGTGGTCAGAATTAATGAAAGAATTTAAGACTGCGATATGAGTCTGAATGAATTTCATTAAAAGTGCTTGTTGTTATAGCTATTATCTCAATGAAAGAGCCACTGATAGAATTGTTTTAGACCACCAACACTGGCAGAACTTTATAATTATTATTCTCTAGAAGTTTTAGTCATAACAGCTTGACTACAAGAGAATGATAAAAAGATCAACACGTCAGTTTCTTTCAAAAGCAACTGCTATAAACCGTACAGTTGAGGTAACTGTATATTTAATGAGCGAATGAATAATAAGAAAAAGCACATTGTAAAGTTTTTTAGTGTCCTAAATTCACTAACCGGACCACTCAGTAGGAGAATAAGTGCCAGCATTCTGTCACTGGTAATTGTATTTTTACTGTTTTTGAACAAATCAGTTAGCGAATGATTTAGTGACGCTCTCATAAAGACAGGGGCTGCGGCCGAAATTTTATACTGTCTTGAGTAGGTACTGTACTTATTTTTAGTAATAAAAAAAAAAAAATCAATCGGCCATTCTGGGTACTTTTTTTGCTACTGAGGACTGTGAATTCGGACATTGTACTCTTCACATACTGATTTTCACCTACTATATATGGAACTATGCGATTTTGGATTCAGTATAAGGCACTTGTTAGTTTATAAACAAATAAGTGTTTTTGAACAAATCAATTGAGTGAATGATTTAAAGACTCACTTATTTAATTCCTGAATGAATCAGTGTTTTTGAACAAATCGGTTAGAGAATGTTTCAATGACTAATAAAGACAGGGGCTGCGTCCAAAATCACATACTTTCTTGAGTAGGTACTTATTTTGAATAAGTAACTTCATGGCCGCTAAACAATTTCTATATAGTATGAATGTGTGTAGTATAAATAAAATCTGGAGCTGTCATTATCGTGTGATCTACCAGCATCACCGCCACTCACAAATCCTCTCCCATGGCCTCATGGGATAGTAAAGTGTCCGTCGTATGCACACTTCAGAATCTTGTCGAAAGAAGTAGGTCATCTGGGTACTTTTTGCCTACCTGTACTCTTTTATGAGTACTGTGAATTCAGATATACTTCTTTTGTCACATACACACAGCCCTATGAAATCTTTTTTTTTTTTTTTTCAAATTCCATTTTTTCCTTTTTTTTCTGATTATTATTATTATTATTATTATTATTATTACTCATAGTGACCATCAGAGCGGCTCTGGAGATGACGTTTATGCATTCATGTCCTCATATAGAGGCGGTAGAGGCTGAAAACACTGCGAGCGTCACATGCGCTTCTCTCTCTCTCTCTGTGTGTGTGTGTGTGTGTGTGTGTGTGTGTGTGTGTGTGTGTGTGTGTGTGTGTGTGTGTGTGTGTGTGTGTGTGTGTGTGTGTGTGTTAAATGAAACCGCACGTCTGCACTATTCATTCAAACAGACTCAAAGAACATGCAAGATTCATATATTTAAATGGTCTTTTTGCGGTTTAATATTCAGACACTAGTCTATATCGCAATTTGATTTAAGTGTACTGTCTTGCTTTTTATTTATCCATCAAAATTTACAAATTCCGTGAAATTCCACATTATACAGTAATATCCGTTTTTATGACTGGATTCCGCGATTCCGGCTGCTTTTCTGCATTGCGGAAATCATAGGGCCCTACATACTGTTTTTCCACCCATAGAAGGGAAATATGTGATTTCGGATGCAGCCAGACACTTGTTTGCCTATATCAATGAATCAACGTTTTTGAACAAATCATTGGGTGAATGATTCAAAGTCAGTGACACAAGCGAGTAAAACACAATGACGTATCACCACCTACTGGTATAATGATGATGTGACATCAAAAAGAATAATTCGAAGATCCCCACCAACAGACTGACAGTCAAGTTCAAGGACTAGAATCATTAAAGATTCGAAACAATGTTCAGAGATGACAGAGGTTCTCAGGATTCAGAAGATTAGTTTAGCTAATACAGATGTATGTACTGTATACACAACACAAACAAACTCATATGAAGAACGGTCTCCCACTTGCATTTTGAACTATAATTGATTGTGATGAGTAAAAGAGCTCAAAATAAACATCTAAATGCAGAAACTGGATTAATTTGTGTGATGAAACATAATTGATGTGAACCTGCCTGACTGAACTCACCGCGCTTGATGCAACTCTGAACACCAGTCTGATAAGAATTACCAGACTATTGGCCTCAGGCCACTGGACAGTGTGTTTGTCATATAGGCATGGATCGTATTTTGAGGTTTTTGACAAGGAATCTCAGAATTTTTGACACCTTGTAACTCAATTAATGGGAGCATGAGTAGATCAATGTTGGATTGGTCACTACTGTCTCAAAACAGAACAGAAAATGACAGTCCCAGTTTCATCAATGTATGCTAATTACACACAAATTAAATTCTAATTATGTAAATTAGTTTATCTATTTTGTAATCCATATAAAAATAAATTTAAAAAAGTTGCCAATTTTAGCCAGATGTGCTTTTAAAGAACAAACATCTTTTAAAAGGAAAAAAATGTAATAAAAAATATGGCGATTGCTTTTTGAAAGAAAAAGAGCAAAAAAGACTTTTTCTTCTCAAAGAATAAAAGCAGAAGCCCGAGTCTAGTTTTGAAGGGAAATGAATATGCTAGCTTCTCATTCAGAATAATGTCCATCTGCTCAATCAGAAGCGCAATTTATTTACTGAGTCTTGCTGAAGATTTTTCAAGAGGAGGAGGGAGGGCAAAGCCTTTACTCGCGCTTTCAAGCTTATTGTGTTGCCTTGAAAAGAAATTGCTTTTTGAGTGCATTTTGACTAATACTGGGTGACAGCTCCCTTTCCTTTCATGATGTTCCAGTGGTTTATGTTAAACAGATGGTTGTAAAAGTTTGCAGGTGCTTAACCCACATCCTCGCATTCTATCTGTAATATTGACGTCTAGACCAATGTGACCATTTTATACAATGATAAATTTCAATTAAGTTTAAGCCTTATTAAAAGGTTTTTTTTTTTCATTTGTATTTTTAGACTCATGCAGTGTGAATTTGATTAAAAGAATCAATTCATTAGTTAAGTGAATTAAGCTGAGATTCACAGGAACTGTCAAAACACAAAGGTTTATAATGAACTTTCTGAGCAAGAGAAAAAGGTGTTACACATGTGAACAAAACACTGCTCCAGCAACACCTAAAAGCACAGTAGGCCAGGAGGCACAAATAACACGCATGCCCTTGTTCTGCACTTCAAAAGCAAAGGGGTCTCGAGTGATTCACGAAGGTTTCTTGAGGTCTTCAAAACAAATTTGTAATACTGATTAGAATCCAGTGCAGCTAATTAGGATGCTAATTGGAATGGAGTGAGGCTCGGATGGAACAGTGGCTGAGAGGCGTCTTCTCACAATGACATTTTTCCATGTTTGTTCCTGTCGGCTCTCTACCCCACTCATTGCTTGAATTAATCTCTTTATACATGCAAATTAAAAGAAACGTCACTGATGGAATTTGAATCTAGGAGTCATTCTGTATTGTGAGATAGTGCTAAACGAATATTTTCCGGGTTCAGTGCAAGTTAAGCTCAACTGACAGCACTTACTAGAAAAATTTGTTTAGGCTTGCCCCTCCTTTTCTTTAAAAGAAGAAAAAATCTGGGTCACAATAAGGCACTTACAGTGGAAGTGAATGGGGCCAATAGGCAAACATTAAAACCCCCTTGCTTTCAATATATAGCCAATATTATTACAGTGTGATGTTCACATACTAACCTTTGGTGTGTAAAGTTTAAATTTTACAACTACGTTGCACTGGCAACATAACACCTATAACCCTCAAATTTTTGCAGCTTCATAATAAAGTTTATGCGCTTTTAAAAAAGTTTCACGTGTCTCATTTCTGCTTTTAAACTGGCCCCATTCACCGCCGATGTAAGTTTTTTTAGTAAAATCAAAATTATTCTGATTGAGCTTAACTTGTACTAAACCCAGAGTATTCCTTCCATGTTGAAGTCGGCTCATGCATCATAGAGAACCTTCGAGACGTGAAGCAGTAAAATTTCCCCAGTGTAGTTGATTCAGCCCACTTTATTCAATTTCATATTTTTTCTCTCTACTTCTCATGTCTTATTCACTTCTCAGCAGTAAATTGCAGTTCTTTATATAGAACTGAAGTGGTTTTGTAACCTGAAAGCTCTCCCTGCCGTCTGCACTAAATCCAGTGATATGAGGAAAAGGTGATGCTGAGACTGATTGCCAGCTACAGGATTAGTAATATAGGAGGAGGGACTCCAGGGATCCATTGATGTGCATTTGTCACCTTGGCATGTCCACTGCATGAGGCATTGGTTGAAGCACGCCACTTCCCTCATGCATCAAATACAGGCTGGTCTAATCACTCAGTCATTGTCAGACAACCCTCAATGTCTGATTGTTAGGCACCCCCAATTTACTCTGAATGCTTTTCTAAGAACAATAAAGAATGCACTCATTAGGCTAACAAATATAACAATATAGCATTTTCACATGTGGAGTTTTGAAGTCCACTGCAACCATTTCTTCATCATCATCATCATCATAGCTGTAAAAGATTAGCAGTGAATAAATAATAAATAAATAAATACATATATTTGTAGAAATAAATCTTGCCGTCCATTTTCACGAAGCAATCAAGAAACACTAGAGAATCAGACACAAGGACTTTCAGCTTCACTTGCTGTGCTTTGTTCACTGGAAAGTGAGACAGAGATATGGAGAATTACATGCAGCCACGATAAAGTGCTGGAGTAATGAAAGAGGCACAGATCAATGGACAGACACTGCTTTCCTTCCCACGTCCCGCTGCTCCGTTTCGTCTATGACCACATGTACACAAGAACAACTCCCAGACTTTCTCTGAATGTCTCCTCGCCACAAGCCAGGCAAACAGAGGCAGCAAGCTTCAATCAGCAGATGAGTAAAGAAAAGCACACAGAGTGCCTCTTACCTTCTCAGTCGTTCCTTAAAAGATGACAAGGCTTTGGAATACGGAGGAGCGCTCCTGATGTTCCACCACATTTTTTTAAGTCACACAGAGAGTATGTGTGCAGCAGCACAATCCAGTCCAGAACAGAACCGCTAGAGCTCCCAAATCTGCCAGCCTGCTGCAGCTCAGGAGGCGCGCTCTGATTGGCCGGCTACACGCGCTGTCATATCCACACACACACACACACACACACACACGCAGGGAAAGTCAGCTCTGCTTTTTTCCCTCTCACATTTCCTATCCTCTCACTCTCTTTCTCTTGCTTTACATCTCTGACTCTACCTCCCTCACTTTATCTTCCAGTCTCTCTCTCTCTCCCCCTCCATTCGCAGCAAGGAGAGGCACACATGTTCTCTTCTCAGTGGTGAGCAGTGCAGGCAGTGTTTGGTTTAAGGCAATAATGTGGCTCCAGAAGGAAACCTAATTAATAATATAGGGAGCGTGGGGAAAGCAAGAGGGATGTGAAAGCGTGTGTATGCTGAGCCCCTCTAGACCGAAGGCCATTTTTTTCCAGTAGGAAGCTCTGTCAGCTCATAACATAACAGAGGGCATCAGGAACAGGGCAGTAGCTCTGTGGAAAGGTAAAATGAAAATGTGATAAAACAAAGGCCTTGAGGGAGAAGAAGGAGCTTTATGTACCGCAACTCCGAGTCATCAAACTCTCAGCTTGCTCTCGGAGGCTATCCATCATTTACCTTCAGGTTTCCCCCTTTCCTTTCAGCCTCAACACCAGCACAGGTTGATGATTTATCTTTTCGACTCCATTTATTTATTTACATTCTCTCCACCCTTTTCTTTCCATCTCTGCTGGTGTCCTTGCAGGTGGGCTAGAGGATGGCTTATGTAAAATGAAGATACAGAAAGATATCAAATGCTGTCATTAAATGCATATTTTGATTGCAATTTTAAAGTATACAAATTGTAATTGTGCATAGATAGTGCATAGATAGTAGAAGTGTTTTTCTTTTTTCAAAAACAAAACTATTATAAAACCAGTTAAGCATGGCATATCTAAAGCTGCAACAGAATTAAAACAATTAATGACCAGGTGTCCAAGTTTATGCCAAGATAAATAGATTTTACATATCATAAAAAAAAAAGGCTTGTTGCTTAGGAAACAAATCTGTTGAGCTAGTGACTTTTGTAAGTGTTATGAGGTTAAAATGAAACAACAACAAAAACCATCACCTTGAACAGCTGACTAACTAGAAAGATTACTGATGGTGTTTGTGAAGATATGCATAAGACAGCAAATGGGAGTTTGGATATTGAATAGACCAGATCATTGCTCAGCAAATTGTGGGGGGAAAAACAGATTATTCACTCGGATGAATCTTATGTCAAACTGTAAGGTGGAGTTTAAGCATGAGTGGGTGTCAATAGTGGAGATAAATGACCACATTCACTCACACATTTGAAATGGATTCCATTTTTTACCTCTCTTTTTTTTCCACCCATAGATTTATTTATTTTTGCAATATTGTAATGTAAACCATAATGTGAATGAAGAGTATTTAAGTCTTTTTTTTAAACAAATTTCCATTAATTTCCATTACCATTTGAGTAATCTTTGAATGGTGCTCATAATGAGAATTCAGAAATAAACGTTTTTAATAAAGAAATCATACAAAAATGTATTTTAAAACTAAATAAAATTCATAAGTTTTAAACAATGTTTTGATAAATTGCTAAGAACCCACAGTTTCTTTGGCCTAGAATTAAACTAATTTAATACTTTTATCATAATAATACATGTAATTTAAACCATTTGTGTAGCAAATAATTTTGCAGTGAATATGTTTGGGTGTATCAGAGAAGGAAAACAAAGACTAATATAGCTGCAAGCAGCGATTACGGGCCCAAGCCGGTGGCACCGCCACCCTGGTGCCTTTAGTTACACTAAAGGCACCGGGCTGGCGCTGCCACCGGCTTGGGCCCTCCATCGCTGCTTGCAGCTATATTTATTTATTTATATATATATATATATATATATATATATATATATATATATATATATATATATATATATATAAAAAAGCCGCCACCCCGTTGCCTTTCGGGTTCCTGTGCACGACGGGCAATAACGTAACCCCGCTTTGACTGTCGAGAAGAAGTCTGCTTTAGAGCTTGTATCAGTGTGAGTCTTTCTGCTCCCCTCCAAACACACACAGAAAAGGGGGGGCTGTCTGTGTGTGTGCCCTCCCTCCCTCCCTCCCCACACACACACACACACACACACACACACACACACACACACACACACACACACACACACACACACACACACACACACACACACACACACACACAGAGAGAGAATGGCAGGGGGAACAAATCAGAGAGAGACAAAACCACATTCAAACCAAAATATCTGACTTCCTGTTGGTCGGAGCTAATGACTGTAAATGAGAAAGTTGTCCGGATCGATAAGCACAATATACAGACCGAGTTTTGTGACTGTAGGTAAAAATAACCCACCCACTTTAGTCAAAAGTATCTTGAAAGTAACACACTTCCTGCTGCCAGTTGGTGGCGCTATAACTTTGACTCACAATAGTCACATCCATGTGATCGCCCTCTTACAACAAACACACTGCTGAAGTTTCATCAAGATCAATAAATGTATGAAGACGTTATAACACATTGTGTTTTTCTTTTCTCGCCATAACTTCGTTTCCTCGCCACGGCCAAACCGTTCGAGATATCAAAAATCCGTCCGCAATTTATCGTCCTCAATGTCTTGACTTCATGCTGACCGAGTTTGGTGGCGATAGGATAATTTTTCTTGGACGAGTATATCAAATTCCAGGGGCATGCATTTTCATACAGCCCATAATAGCCGACTTCCTGTTGGACTGGCGTAAAACTTAGAGCACGAAAGTTGTTCGGCCCGATTAAATCTATATGTGTACCGAGTTTCATATTATTACATGCAAACGTGTTTGATATATGGACCAAGTTTTTCGGACCACGTTCAAGGGGGCGCTGTTGAGCTCCCCTGCCACGCCCGGGTACCAGCTTCAGCCCAGCCCTGATGGCCGCAGGTTCTGACCTGTGTGCAAAGTTTCAAGAGTTTTCGAGCACGTTAAGGGCCCCAAAAGTGCCCGAGAAGTCCCACACAGCAGAGAAAGGGTTAAAATAAAGCCCCCCTCCTCTCTCACACACACAGACACTGAGAGAGACTGGCAAAATTCCCATCAAATCACATTCAAACCAAAATATCTGACTTCCTGTTGGTCGGAGCTAATGACTGTAAATTAGAAAGTTGTCCGGCTCGGGGAGATAAATATAGATACCGATTTTTGTTACTGTAGGTAAAACTAATACCCCATTTTTGACTAAAGGTGGCGCTACTGAGCCCCTCCACCGCGCCCGTTTCTGAAACTTCACACATACCTAGTACCTAATAAATCTGATATGCATGTTGAGTTTCATGCAATTTGAAGCATGTTAAGAGCCTCAAATGCACCCAAAAAGAATATAACAGTTTAAAGCGTTGCCATGGCAACAGTATTTAAGATATCAATAATTCTTTCACAGGTCTACATCTGCCGTGTGTTTACATTATACACATAAAGTTTGAAGCAAATCGGGTAAAAATAAGAGGGTGAATTCAAAGCATTTTGAAAGTGACACACTTCCTGCTGCCAGTTGGTGGCGCTATAACTTTGACTCACAATAGTCACATCCATGTGATCGGCCTCTTACAACGAACACACTGCTGAAGTTTCATCAAGATCAATTAATGTATGAGGATGTTATAACACACTTCCTGTTTCCAATATTCGCCATAAATTCGTTTCCTCGCCACGGCCAAACCGTTCGAGATATCAAAAATCCCCTCGCAATTTTTCATCCTCCATGTCTTGACTTCATGCACACCGAGTTTCGTGGTGATTGGTTGAATCGTCTAGGAGGAGTATTTTAAATTCCATTGCATGTGTTTTTTAAACTACGCCAAATAGCCGACTTCCTGTTGGGCTGGGTTAAAAAGTCAGAGCACGAAGGATATATGAACCGATGAGTTCTATAAGTGTACCGAGTTTCATATTATTCCACGAAAGCGTGTTTGATTTATGGACCAAGTTTTCGGACCGCGTTCCAGGGGGCGCTGTCGAGCCCCCCTGCCACGCCCGGGTACCAGCTTCAGTCCGGCTCTAATGGCCGCGGGTTCTGACATTTGTGCAAAGTTTCAAGAGTTTTTGAGCACGTTAAGGCCCCCAAAAGTGCCCAAAAGGTAGTAATATAATAATAATAAATAATAAATATAGCTGCAAGCAGCGATTACGGGCCCAAGCCGGTGGCACCGCCACCCTGGTGCCTTTAGTTACACTAAAGGCACCGGGCTGGCGCTGCCCCCGGCTTGGGCCCTCCATCGCTGCTTGCAGCTATATTTATTTATATATATATATATATATATATATATATATATATATATATATATATATATATATATATATATATATATATATATATATATATATATATATATATATATATATATATATATATATATATATATATATATAAGCCGCCACCCCGTTGCCTTTCGGGTTCCTGTGCACGACGGGCAATAACGTAACCCGCTTTGACTGTCGAGAGGGCAATATAGCCCTATGTATCACTCGATTTTATTTAACCAAATGTTTTTTTAACAAAATATGTTATTTATCTGATTCATCCAACCCTATACTGCACTCTTTTACTAATACTATATTATATTTCATCGTTTTCATGTCTTGCCCTCAAACATATCTGTTTAATCTGCTTATTTTTAAGTTACACATAATACATTGATTGAAAAAGAAACTCAAACTTTTTGTTTATGGTAATATTATTTGATACAGAAAGAAATAATAGAGTAATGAGACTGTGGGAGTGAGGGGAGGGTAATGACAGCCAAAGGGAGACAGAGACAGATAAGTTTTGAAACTAAAAAAATGACATCCTAACTTTGATAATGTTTAAATATACATAAAAATGCAGCATATCATTAATTGAAATTAGTGTACTTTAAAACACTTGTTTAAAATAAAAAACACATTTATACATAGTATAAAACACTAGATGGCACAATTGTTCATAGTCTTTCTGCTCCCCTCCCCACACACACAGACAGGGGGGCTGTCTGTGTGTGTGCCCTCCCTCCCCTCCCCACACAGACACACACACACAGACACACACACACACTCACACACACACACACACACACACACACACACACACACACACACACACACACACACACACACACACACACACACACACACACACACACACACACACACACACACACACACACACACACACACACAGAATGGCTGGGGGAACTCTGTCAGAGAGAGGCAGAGAGAGACAAAACCACATTCAAACCAAAATATCTGACTCCCTGTTGGTCGGAGCTAATGACTGTAAATCAGAAAGTTGTCCGGCTCGATGTGCACAATATACATACCAAGTTTTGTGACTGTAGGTAAAACTAACCCCCCCACTTTTGTCAAAAGTAACACACTTCCTGCTGCCAGTTGGTGGCGCTATAACTTTGACTCACATTAGTTACATCCATGTGATCGCTCTCTTACAACAAACACGCTACTGAAGTTTCATCAAGATCAATTAATGTATGAAGACGTTATAACACATCGTGTTTCTCTTTTCTCGCCATAATTTTGTTTCCTCGCCACGGCCAAACTGTTCGAGATATCAAAAATCCGTCAGCAATTTAGTATCCTCAATGTCTTGACGTCATGCTGACCGAGTTTGGTTGCGATTGGATGAATTTTCTAGAAAGAGTGTTTCAAATTCCAGGGGCATGCGTTTTCATACCACCCACAATAGCCGACTTCCTGTTGGGCTGGCGTAAAACTTAGAGCACGAAAGTTGTTCGGCCCGATGAGATCTAAATGTGTACCGAGTTTCATATTATTACATGCAAGCGTGTTTGATATATGGACCAAGTTTTTCGGACCACGTTCAAGGGGGCGCTGTTGAGCTCCCCTGCCACGCCCGGGTACCAGCTTCAGTCCGGCTCTAATGGCCGCAGGTTCTGACCTGTGTGCAAAGTTTCAAGAGTTTTCGAGCACGTTAAGGGCCCCAAAAGTGCCCGAGAAGTCCCACACAGCAGAGAAAGGGTTAAAATAAAGCCCCCCTCCTCTCACACACACACAGACACTGAGAGAGACTGGCAAAATTCCCATCAAATCACATTCAAACCAAAATATCTGACTTCCTGTTGGTCGGAGCTAATGACTGTAAATTAGAAAGTTGTCCGGCTCGGGGAGATAAATATAAATACCGATTTTTGTTACTGTAGGTAAAACTAATACCCCATTTTTGACTAAAGGTGGCGCTACTGAGCCCCTCCACCGCGCCCGTTTCTGAAACTTCACACATGCCTAGTACCTAATAAATCTGATATGCATGTTGAGTTTCATGCAATTTGAAGCATGTTAAGAGCCTCAAATGCACCCAAAAAGAATATTAAAGTTTGATGCGTTGCCATGGCAACAGTATTTAAGATATCAATAATCCTTTCACAGGTCTACATCTGCCGTGTGTTTACATTATACAGATGAAGTTTGAAGCAAATCGGGTAAAAATAAGAGGGTGATTTCAAAGCATTTTGAAAGTGACACACTTCCTGCTGCCAGTTGGTGGCGCTATAACTTTGACTCACAATAGTCACATCCATGTGATCGGCCTCTTACAACAAACACACTGCTGAAGTTTCATCAAGATCAGTTAATGTATGAGGATGTTATAACACACTTCCTGTTTCCAATATTCGCCATAAATTCGTTTCCTCGCCACGGCCAAACCGTTCGAGATATCAAAAATCCCCTCGCAATTTAGCATCCTCCATGTCTTGACTTCATGCACACCGAGTTTCGTGGTCATCCGATGAATTCTCTAGGACAAGTGTTTCAAATGCCAGAACATGCGTTTCCATCCAGCCCATAATAGCCGACTTCCTGTTGGACTGGCGTAAAACTTAGAGCACGAAAGTTGTTCGGCCCGATGAGATCTATATGTGTACCGAGTTTCATATTATTACATGCAAGCGTGTTTGAGATATGGACATGTTTTTGAATCCCATTCCAGGGGGCGCTGGCGAGCCCCCCTGCCACGCCCGGGTCCCAGCTTCAGTCGGGCCCTGATGGCCGCAGGTTCTGACATTTGTGCAAAGTTTCAAGAGTTTTTGAGCACGTTAAGGCTCCCAAAAGTGCCCAAAAGGTAGTAAAATAATAATAATAATAATAATAATAAATAATAATCCGAAGAAAAACAATAGGGCCTTCGCCTTTTCAAGGCTTGGGCCCTAAATATATATATATATAAATAAATATAGCTGCAAGCAGCGATTACGGGCCCAAGCCGGTGGCACCGCCACCCCGGTGCCTTTAGTTACACTAAAGGCACCGAGGTGGCGGTGCCACCGGCTTGGGCCCTCCATCGCTGCTTGCAGCTATATTTATTTATATATATATATATATATATATATATATATAAACCGCCACCCCGGTGCCTTTAGGGTTCCTGTGCACGACGGGCAATAACGTAACTCCGCTTTGACTGTCGAGAAGAAGTCTGCTTTAGAGCTTGCATCAGTGTGGGTTCTGCAAAAGTGCGCATCGAAGGCACATATCAACCACAAAGTATGCGTGAGCACCCTTCTGAAACCTAAAATGAAAAATTAGACACCCTACAGTCTCATGGACTTAACGGTAACGGACACATGAAATCAGCAGCCATTGTAAGTACACAAGACCAAAAATTAATATGAAGTGTGGTATATATATTCATTGAAATTACTGTACTTTAAAACACTTGTTTAAAAGAAAAAACACATGTATACATAGTATAAAACACTAGATGCCACAATATACCTATTTTTAATAGAGTCTTTCTGCCCCCCTCCCCACACACACAGAGACAGGGGGGCTGTCTGTGTGTGTGCCCTCCCTCCCCTCCCCACACAGACACACACGGGGGGGGAGTGTCAGACAGACAGACAGACAGACAGACACACACACACACACACACACACACACACACAGAATGGCAGGGGGAACTCTGTCGGAGAGAGACAAAACCACATTCAAACCAAAATATCTGACTTCCTGTTGGTCGGAGCTAATGACTGTAAATGAGAAAGTTGTCCGGATCGATAAGCACAATATACATACCGAGTTTTGTGACTGTAGGTAAAAATAACCCCCCCACTTTAGTCAAAAGCATCTTGAAAGTAACACACTTCCTGCTGCCAGTTGGTGGCGCTATAACTTTGACTCACATTAGTTACATCCATGTGATCGGCCTCTTACAAAAAACACACTACTGAAGTTTCATCAAGATCAGTTAATGTATAAAGACGTTATAACACATCGTGTTTCTCTTTTCTCGCCATAAATTCGTTTCCTCGCCATGGCCAAACCGTTCGAGATATCAAAAATCCGTCCGCAATTTAGCATCCTCAATGTCTTGACTTCATGCTGACCGAGTTTGGTGAAGATCAAATTAAATTTCTTGGAGGAGTATATAAAATTCCAGGGGCGTGCGTTTTCATACAACCCATAATAGCCGACTTCCTGTTGGGCTGGCGTAAAACTTAGAGCACGAAAGTTGTTCGGCCCGATGAGATCTATATGTGTACCGAGTTTCATACTAATTCATGCAATATTCAGTTTGATATAGGGACCAAGTTTTCGGACCCCGTTAAAGGGGGCGCTGTTGAGCCCCCCTGCCACGCCCGGGTACCAGCTTCAGCCCGGCCCTGATGGCCGCAGGTTCTGACCTGTGTGCAAAGTTTCAAGAGTTTTCGAGCACGTTAAGGGCCCCAAAAGTGCCCGAGAAGTCCCACACAGCAGAGAAAGGGTTAAAATAAAGCCCCCCTCCTCTCTCACACACACAGACACTGAGAGAGACTGGCAAAATTCCCATCAAATCACATTCAAACCAAAATATCTGACTTCCTGTTGGTCGGAGCTAATGACTGTAAATTAGAAAGTTGTCCGGCTCGGGGAGATAAATATAAATACCGATTTTTGTTACTGTAGGTAAAACTAATACCCCATTTTTGACTAAAGGTGGCGCTACTGAGCCCCTTACCACGCCCGTTTCTGAAACTTCACACATGCCTAGTACCTAATAAATCTGATATGCATGTTGAGTTTCATGCAATTTGAAGCATGTTAAGAGCCTCAAATGCACCCAAAAAGAATATAAAAGTTTAAAGCGTTGTCATGGCAACAGTATTTAAGATATCAATAATTCTTTCACAGGTCTACATCTGCCGTGTGTTTACATTATACACATAAAGTTTGAAGCAAATCGGGTAAAAATAAGAGGGTGAATTCAAAGCATTTTGAAAGTGACACACTTCCTGCTGCCAGTTGGTGGCGCTATAACTTTGACTCACAATAGTCACATCCATGTGATCGGCCTCTTACAACGAACACACTGCTGAAGTTTCATCAAGATCAATTAATGTATGAGGATGTTATAACACACTTCCTGTTTCCAATATTCGCCATAAATTCGTTTCCTCGCCACGGCCAAACCGTTCGAGATATCAAAAATCCCCTCGCAATTTATCATCCTCCATGTCTTGACTTCATGCACACCGAGTTTCGTGGTGATTGGTTGAATCGTCTAGGAGGAGTACTTTTAATTCCATTGCATGTGTTTTTTAAACTACGCCAAATAGCCGACTTCCTGTTGGGCTGGGGTAAAAAGTCAGAGCACGAAGGATATATGAACCGATGAGATCTATAAGTGTACCGAGTTTCATATTATTACACGCAAGCGTGTTTGATTTATGGACCAAGTTTTCGGACCGCGTTCCAGGGGGCGCTGTCGAGCCCCCCTGCCACGCCCGGGTACCAGCTTCAGTCCGGCTCTAATGGCCGCGGGTTCTGACATTTGTGCAAAGTTTCAAGAGTTTTTGAGCACGTTAAGGCCCCCAAAAGTGCCCAAAAGGTAGTAATATAATAATAAATATATATATATATATATATATATATATATATAAATAAATATAGCTGCAAGCAGCGATTACGGGCCCAAGCCGGTGGCACCGCCACCCCGGTGCCTTTAGTTACACTAAAGGCACCGGGCTGGCGCTGCCACCGGCTTGGGCCCTCCATCGCTGCTTGCAGCTATATTTATTTATATATATATATATATATATATATATATATATATATAAAGCCGCCACCCCGTTGCCTTTCGGGTTCCTGTGCACGACGGGCAATAACGTAACCCCGCTTTGACTGTCGAGAAGAAGTCTGCTTTAGAGCTTGTATCAGTGTGAGTCTTTCTGCTCCCCTCCAAACACACACAGAAAAGGGGGGGGGGGGGGGCTGTCTGTGTGTGCCCCCCCCCACACACACACACACATAGAGAGAATGGCAGGGGGAACTCTGTCAGAGAGAGACAAAACCACATTCAAACCAAAATATCTGACTTCCTGTTGGTCGGAGCTTATGACTGTAAATGAGAAAGTTGTCCGGATCGATAAGCACAATATACAGACCGAGTTTTGTGACTGTAGGTAAAAATAACCCCCCCACTTTAGTCAAAAGTATCTTGAAAGTAACACACATCCTGCTGCCAGTTGGTGGCGCTATAACTTTGACTCACAATAGTCACATCCATGTGATAGCCCTCTTACAACAAACACACTGCTGAAGTTTCATCAAGATCAATAAATGTATGAAGACGTTATAACACATTGTGTTTTTCTTTTCTCGCCATAACTTCGTTTCCTCGCCACGGCCAAACCGTTCGAGATATCAAAAATCCGTCCGCAATTTAGCATCCTCAATGTCTTGACTTCATGCTGACCGAGTTTGGTGAAGATCAAATTAAATTTCTTGGAGGAGTATATAAAATTCCAGGGGCGTGCGTTTTCATACAACCCATAATAGCCGACTTCCTGTTGGGCTGGCGTAAAACTTAGAGCACGAAAGTTGTTCGGCCCGATGAGATCTATATGTGTACCGAGTTTCATACTAATTCATGCAATATTCAGTTTGATATATGGACCAAGTTTTCGGACCCCGTTAAAGGGGGCGCTGTTGAGCCCCCCTGCCACGCCCGGGTACCAGCTTCAGGCCGGCCCTGATGGCCACAGGTTCTGACCTGTGTGCAAAGTTTCAAGAGTTTTCGAGCACGTTAAGGGCCCCAAAAGTGCCCGAGAAGTCCCACACAGCAGAGAAAGGGTTAAAATAAAGCCCCCCTCCTCTCACACACACACAGACACTGAGAGAGACTGGCAAAATTCCCATCAAATCACATTCAAACCAAAATATCTGACTTCCTGTTGGTCGGAGCTAATGACTGTAAATTAGAAAGTTGTCCGGCTCGGGGAGATAAATATAAATACCGATTTTTGTTACTGTAGGTAAAACTAATACCCCATTTTTGACTAAAGGTGGCGCTACTGAGCCCCTTACCACGCCCGTTTCTGAAACTTTGCACAAGTGTACTAGGCAATAAATGTAAAGTGTCTGTCGAGTTTCATGCAATTTCAAGCATGTTAAGAGTCTCAAAAACTTTTAAAAAGAATATTAAAGTTTGCTGCGTTGCCATGGCAACAGTATTTAAGATATCAATAATCCTTTCACAGGTCTACATCTGCCGTGTGTTTACATTATACACATAAAGTTTGAAGCAAATCGGGTAAAAATAAGAGGGTGATTTTAAAGCATTTTGAAAGTGACACACTTCCTGCTGCCAGTTGGTGGCGCTATAACTTTGACTCACAATAGTCACATCCATGTGATCGGCCTCTTACAGCGAACACACTGCTGAAGTTTCATCCAGATCAATTAATGTATGAGGATGTTATAACACACTTCCTGTTTCCAATATTCGCCATAAATTCGTTTTCTCGCCACGGCCAAACCGTTCGAAATATCAAAAATCCCCTGGCAATTTTTCATCCTCCATGTCTTGACTTCATGCACACCGAGTTTCGTGGTGATTGGTTGAATTTTCTAGGAGGAGTATTTTAAATTCCATTGCATGTGTTTTTTAAACTACGCCAAATAGCCGACTTCCTGTTGGGCTGGGGTAAAAAGTCAGAGCACGAAGGATATATGAACCGATGAGATCTATAAGTGTACCGAGTTTCATATTATTTCATGCAAGCGTGTTTGATTTATGGACCAAGTTTTCGGACCGCGTTCCAGGGGGCGCTGTCGAGCTCCCCTGCCACGCCCGGGTACCAGCTTCAGTCCGGCTCTAATGGCCGCGGGTTCTGACATTTGTGCAAAGTTTCAAGAGTTTTTGAGCACGTTAAGAGACCCAAAAGTGCCCGAATAGTCGTAAGAAAAATAATAATAATAATAATAATAATAATAATAATAATAATAATAATAATCCGAAGGAAAACAATAGGGCCTTCGCCTTTTCAAGGCTTGGGCCCTAATAATAGAGAAGAATAATCCGGAGGAAAACAATAGGGCCTTCGCCTTTTCAAGGCTTGGGCCCTAAATATAGCTGCAAGCAGCGATTACGGGCCCAAGCCGGTGGCACCGCCACCCTGGTGCCTTTAGTTACACTAAAGGCACCGGGCTGGCGCTGCCCCCGGCTTGGGCCCTCCATCGCTGCTTGCAGCTATATTTATTTATATATATATATATATATATATATATATATATATATATATATATATATATATATATATATATATATATATAAAGCCGCCACCCCGTTGCCTTTCGGGTTCCTGTGCACGACGGGCAATAACGTAACCCGCTTTGACTGTCGAGAGGGCAATATAGCACTATGTATCACTCGATTTTATTTAACCAAATGTTTTTTTAACAAAATATGTTATTTATCTGATTCATCCAACCCTATACTGCACTCTTTTACTAATACTATATTATATTTCATCGTTTTCATGTCTTGCCCTCAAACATATCTGTTTAATCTGCTTATTTTTAAGTTACACATAATACATTGATTGAAAAAGAAACTCAAACTTTTTGTTTATGGTAATATTATTTGATACAGAAAGAAATAAGTGAGACTGTGGGAGTGAGGGGAGGGGAATGACAGCCAAAGGGAGACAGAGACAGATAAGTTTTGAAACTAAAAAAATGACATCCTAACTTTGATAATGTTTAAATATACATAAAAATGCAGCATATCATTAATTGAAATTAGTGTACTTTAAAACACTTGTTTAAAATAAAAAACACATTTATACATAGTATAAAACACTAGATGGCACAATTGTTCATAGTCTTTCTGCTCCCCTCCCCACACACACAGACAGACAGGGGGGCTGTCTGTGTGTGTGTGTGCCCTCCCTACCCTCCCCACACAGACACACACACACACACACACACACACACACACACACACACACACAGAATGGCTGGGGGAACTCTGTCAGAGAGAGGCAGAGAGAGACAAAACCACATTCAAACCAAAATATCTGACTTTCTGTTGGTCGGTGCTAATGACTGTAAACCAGAAAGTTGTCCGGCTCGATGTGCACAATATACATACCAAGTTTTGTGACTGTAGGTAAAAGTAACCCCCCCACTTTTGTCAAAAGTAACACACTTCCTGCTGCCAGTTGGTGGCGCTATAACTTTGACTCACATTAGTTACATCCATGTGATCGCTCTCTTACAACAAACACGCTACTGAAGTTTCATCAAGATCAATTAATGTATGAAGACAATATAACACATCGTGTTTCTCTTTTCTCGCCATAATTTTGTTTCCTCGCCACGGCCAAACTGTTCGAGATATCAAAAATCCGTCAGCAATTTAGTATCCTCAATGTCTTGACGTCATGCTGACCGAGTTTGGTTGCGATTGGATGAATTTTCTAGAAAGAGTGTTTCAAATTCCAGGGGCATGCGTTTTCATACCACCCACAATAGCCGACTTCCTGTTGGGCTGGCGTAAAACTTAGAGCACGAAAATTGTTCGGCCCGATGAGATCTAAATGTGTACCGAGTTTCATATTATTACATGCAAGCGTGTTTGATATACGGACAAGTGTTTGAATCCCATTCCAGGGGGCGCTGTCGAGCCCCCCTGCCACGCCCGTGTACCAGCTTCAGCCCGGCCCTGATGGGTTCTGACCTGTGTGCAAAATTCAAGAGTTTTCGAGCACGTTAAGGGCCCAAAAAGTGCCAGAGATTTTGCACACAGCAGAGAAAGGGTTAAACTAAACTAGCCCCCCTCCTCACACACACTCACACACACACACATACACAGATCCCCCCTCCCCTCCCCACCCCACACAGACAGACACACACACACAGAATAGCAGAGAGACAGAGAGAGACACAATTCACATTCAAACCACAATATCTGACTTTCTGTTGGTCGGAGCTAATGACTGTAAATTAGAAAGTTGTTCGGCTTGATAATATCAATATACACGCTGAGTTTTGTAACTGTAGGTAAAACTATAACTAAGTTATAACACACTTTATGCATCCTTTTTTAATCATAAATTCGTTTCCTCGCCACGGCCAAACCGTTCGAGATATCAAAAATCCGTCCGCAATTTAGCATCCTCCATGTCTTGACTTCATGCACACCGAGTTTCGTGGTCATCGGATGAATTCTCTGGGAGAAGTGTTTCAAATGCCAGAACATGCGTTTCCATACAGCCCATAATAGCCGACTTCCTGTTGGACTGGCGTAAAACTTAGAGCACGAAAGTTGTTCGGCCCGATGAGATCTATATGTGTACCGAGTTTCATATTATTACATGCAAGCGTGTTTGATATATGGACATGTTTTTGAATCCCATTCCAGGGGGCGCTGCCGAGCCCCCCTGCCACGCCCGGGTCCCAGCTTCAGCGCGGCCCTAATGGCCGCAGGTTCTGACATTTGTGCAAAGTTTCAAGAGTTTTTGAGCACGTTAAGGCCCCCAAAAGTGCCCAAAAGGTAGTAAAATAATAATAATAATAAAGAAGAAGAAGAAGAATAATAAATAATTAAAGCTGCAAGCAGCGATGAAAGGGCCCTCGCACCCGTGCCACCGCCACCCAGTGGCTTTAGGAAGACAGAGCACGGTGGGCAATGTGCATTTAAGTAGGTAAAAATAGGAGGAGTATGTCAAAGTCAGTTACAAAAATGTCCTTGATTACGGGGATAATAGCATGCGTTATAACTCAGATAAGTGTTGCTAGCATGTTTTAGCATGCTTCTAGCATGTTTAGAACTCAATAGCATATTAAATATGTCGCTAGTAATGCATCACAGTGTAAAACGTGTCACTTCCTGTCGACAGTAGGTGGCGCTATTACTTTAACTTAAAATTGTCATGTAGATGTGTTCAGGGCAGGACTCTTATCAAACGTGTGAAGTTTGGGGCAGATTGGACATTGCCTTCTTCAGTAACACCAACTTCCTGTTTCATTGCATTAGCGTGCTTTAGCACTTAGCTAAGAATTGCTAGCATGTTTTAACATGTTTCTAACATGTATATAACTCAATGGCATATTTAATATGTTGCTAGTACTGCATCACAGTGTTAAACATGTCACTTCCTGTTGCCAGTAGGTGGCGCTATTACTATAACTGAAAAGTGTCATGTAGATGTGTTCAGGACAGGACTCTTATCAAACGTGTAAAGTTTGGGAAAGATTGGACATTGCCTTCTTTAGTAACAACAACTTCCTCTTTCATTGCATTAGCATGCTTTAGCACTTAGCTAAGAATTGCTAGCATGTTTTAACAGGTTTCTAACATGTTTATAACTCAATGGCATATTTAATATGTTGCTAGTACATTATCACAGTGTTAAACATGTCATTTCCTGTTGCCAGTAGGTGGCGCTATTACTATAACTGAATATTCTCATGTAAATGTGTTAAACATGAGAATATTCAACCGTGTGAAGTTTGGGGCAGATTAAACATCCAATGCCTGAGTTACAGCAAATTCCTATTTAATTGCATTAATAGCATGATTTAGCACCTAGCTAATGTTTGCTAGCATGTTTTAGCATGTTTCTAGTATGTTGTTAACATGTTTAACACTTGCTGGCACTTTTTTGTATGTTATTAGGAGTCCAAAACAGTGTTAAACATGTCACTTCCTGTTGCCAGCAGGTGGCGCTATGACTGTAACTGAATTTGAGCATGGTCATGTGTTCAGGACAGAACTCTTATCAAACGTGTGAAGTTTGGGGCAGATTGGACATTCAATGCCTGAGTTACAGCAAATTCCTATTTAATTGCAGTAATAGCATGCTTTAGCACTTAGCTAATGTTTGCTAGCATGTTTTAGCATGTTTCTAGTATGTTGTTAACATGTTAAGCACTTGCTGGCAATTTTTTATATGTTATTAGGAGTCCAAAACAGTGTTAAACATGTCACATCCTGTTGCCAGCAGGTGGCGCTATGACTGTAACTGAATTTGAGCATGGTCATGTGTTCAGGACAGAACTCTTATCAAACGTGTGAAGTTTGGGGCAGATTGGACATTGTTTGCCTGAGTTACAGCAACTTCCTGTTTCATGGCGAAACATCAAAATTTGTCAGGCCGCCGAGGACACGCCCTTCGACGAAAACTCTAGATCTTCGCAATTTAACGTCGCAAAGGCCTTAAGATTACACTCACCAAATTTGAAGATGATCAGATTAAAACTGTAGGAGGAGTTCGTTAAAGTACGAGGCCTGAAAATGGCAAAAACTGCACAAAAATCAGAGAGGAAGTTCAAAATGGCTGACTTCCTGTTGTGTCTAAGGCTATGCTCCAAGAGACTTTTTTGTAGGTATTGGGTCATTACATGTATGTCCCGAATTTCGTACACGTACGTGAAACGTAGCGGGAGGCACACTCCGTTGAACCTTTATAGGTGGCGCTATCGAGCCATTTTACCCCGCCCAATTCTGAAACGCATATCAGATGTCAATTTTCGCCAGTTCTGACGCGTGTGCAAATTTTCGTGAGTTTTCGTGCATGTTTAGGCCCTCAAAAATGCGATTAAATGCGGAAAATAATAATAATAATAATAATTAAAGCTGCAAGCAGCGATGAAAGGGCCCTCGCACCCGTGCCAACCGCCACCCGGTGGATTTAGGAATACAGAGCACGGTGGGCATTGTGCATTTAAGTAGGTAAATATAGGAGTATGTCAAAGTCAGTTACAAAAATGTCCTTTATTATGGGGATAATAGCATGCGTTATCACTCAGATAAGTGTTGCTAGCATGTTTTAGCATGTTTCTAGCGTGTTTAGAACTCAATGGCATATTAAATATGTCGCTAGCAATGCATCACAGTTTAAAACGTGTCACTTCCTGTCGACAGTAGGTGGCGCTATTACTTTAACTTAAAATTGTCATGTAGATGTGTTCAGGGCAGGACTCTTATCAAACGTGTGAAGTTTGGGGCAGATTTGACATTGCCTTCTTCAGTAACAACAACTTCCCGTTTCATTGCATTAGCGTGCTTTAGCACTTAGCTAAGAATTGCTAGCATGTTTTAACATGTTTCTAACATGTATATAACTCAATGGCATATTTAATATGTTGCTAGTAATGCATCGCAGTGTTAAACATGTCACTTCCTGTTGCCAGTAGGTGGCGCTATTACTATAACTGAAAAGTGTCATGTAGATGTGTTCAGGGTAGGACTGTTATCAAACGTGTGAAGTTTGGGGCAGATTGGACATTGCCTTCTTGAGTAACAACAACTTCCTGTTTCATTGCATTAGCATGCTTTAGCACTTAGCTAAGAATTGCTAGCATGTTTTAACATGTTTCTAACATGTTTATAACTCAATGGTTTATTTAATATGTTGCTAGTACAACATCACAGTGTTAAACATGTCACTTCCTGTTGTCAGTAGGTGGCGCTATTACTATAACTGAATACTCTCATGTAAATGAGTTCAGACCAGAACTCTTATCAAACGTGTGAAATTGGGGCAAATTGAACATTCAATGCCTGAGTTACAGCAAATTCCTATTTAATTGCAGTAATAGCATGCTTTAGAACTCAGCTAATGTTTGTTAGCATGTTTTAGCATGTTTCCAGTATGTTGTTAACATTTAGCACTTGCTGGCAATTTTTTATATGTTATTAGGAGTCCAAAATGGTGTTAAACATGTCACTTCCTGTTGCCAGCAGGTGGCGCTATTACTCTAACTGATTATTCTCATGTAAATGTGTTCAGGACAGAACTCTTATCAAACCTGTGAAGTTTGGGGCAGATTGGACATTGCCTACTTGAGTAACAACAACTTCCTGTTTCATTGCATTAGCATGCTTTAGCACTTAGCTAAGAATTGCTAGCATGTTTTAACAGGTTTCTAACATGTTTATAACTCAATGGTTTATTTAATATGTTGCTAGTACAGCATGACAGTGTTAAACATGTCACTTCCTGTTGCCAATAGGTGGCGCTATTACTATAACTGAATATTCTCATGTAAATGTGTTCAGACCAGAACTCTTATCAAACGTGTGAAGTTTGGGGCAGATTGGGCATTCAATGCCTGAGTTACAGCAAATTCCTATTAAATTGCAGTAATATCATGCTTTAGCACTTAGCTAATGTTTGCTAGCATGTTTAAGCATGTTTCTAGTATGTTGTTAACATGTTTAGCACTTGCTGGCAATTTTGTATATGTTATTAGGAGTCCAAAACAGTGTTAAACATGTCACTTCCTGTTGCCAGCAGGTGGCGCTATGACTGTAACTGAATTTGAGCATGGTCATGTGTTCAGGACAGAACGCTTATCAACCGTGTGAAGTTTGGGGCAGATTGGACATTGTTTGCCTGAGTTACAGCAACTTCCTGTTTCATGGCGAAACATCAAAATTTGTCAGGCCGCCGAGGACACGCCCTTCGACGAAAACTCAAGATCTTCGCAATTTAACGTCGCAAAGGCCTTAAGATTACACTCACCAAATTTGAAGATGATCAGATTAAAACTGTAGGAGGAGTTCGTTAAAGTATGAGGCCAGTAAATGGCAAAAACTGCACAAAAATCAGAGAGGAAGTTCAAAATGGCTGACTTCCTGTTGTGTTTAAGGCTATGCTTCAAGAGACTTTTTTGTAGGTATTGGGTCATTACATGTATGTACCGAATTTCGTACACGTACGTGAAACGTAGCGGGAGGCGCACTCCGTTGAACCTTTATAGGTGGCGCTATCGAGCCATTTTGCCCCGCCCAATTCTGAAACGCATATCAGATGTCAATTTTCGCCGGTTCTGACGCGTGTGCAAATTTTCGTGAGTTTTCGTGCATGTTTAGGCCCTCAAAAATGTGATTAAATGCGGAGAAGAATAATAATAATAATAATAATAATAATAATAATAAACAGAGCAATTCCAAGAGGGTCCTCACACCATCGGTGCTCGGGCCCTAATAATAAACAGAGCAATTCCAATAGTGTCCTCGCACCATCGGTGCTCGGGCCCTAATAATCCGAAGGAAAACAATAGGGCCTTCGCCTTTTCAAGGCTTGGGCCCTAAATATATATATATATATATATATATATATATATATATATATATATATATATATATATATAAATAAATATAGCTGCAAGCAGCGATTACGGGCCCAAGCCGGTGGCACCGCCACCCTGGTGCCTTTAGTTACACTAAAGGCACCGGGCTGGCGCTGCCACCGGCTTGGGCCCTCCATCGCTGCTTGCAGCTATATTTATTTATATATATATATATATATATATATATATATATATATATATATATATATATATATAAAAAGCCGCCACCCCGTTGCCTTTCGGGTTCCTGTGCACGACGGGCAATAACGTAACCCCGCTTTGACTGTCGAGAAGAAGTCTGCTTTAGAGCTTGTATCAGTGTGAGTCTTTCTGCTCCCCTCCAAACACACACAGAAAAGGGGGGGGGCTCACATTAGTTACATCCATGTGATCGCTCTCTTACAACAAACACGCTACTGAAGTTTCATCAAGATCAATAAATGTATGAAGACGTTATAACAGATCGTGTTTCTCTTTTCTCGCCATAATTTCGTTTCCTCGCCACGGCCAAACTGTTCGAGATATCAAAAATCCGTCAGCAATTTAGTATCCTCAATGTCTTGTCGTCAGGCTGACCGAGTTTGGTTGCGATTGGATGAATTTTCTAGAAAGAGTGTTTCAAATTCCAGGGGCATGCGTTTTCATACCACCCACAATAGCCGACTTCCTGTTGGGCTGGCGTAAAACTTAGAGCACGAAAGTTGTTCGGCCCGATGAGATCTAAATGTGTACCGAGTTTCATATTATTACATGCAAGCGTGTTTGATATACGGACAAGTGTTTGAATCCCATTCCAGGGGGTGCTGTCGAGCCCCCCTGCCACACCCGGGTACCAGCTTCAGCCTGGCCCTGATGGCCGCGGGTTCTGACCTGTGTGCAAAATTTCAAGAGTTTGAGCACGTTAAGGGCCCCAAAAGTGCCCGAGATTTTGCACACAGCAGAGAAAGGGTTAAACTAAACTAGCCCCCCTCCTCACACACACACACACACACACATACACAGATCCCCCCCTCCCCTCCCCACCCCACACAGACAGACACGAATGGCAGAGAGACAGAGAGAGACACAATTCACATTCAAACCACAATATCTGACTTTCTGTTGGTCGGAGCTAATGACTGTAAATTAGAAAGTTGTTCGGCTTGATAAGATCAATATACACGCTGAGTTTTGTAACTGTAGGTAAAACTATAACTAAGTTATAACACACTTTATTCATCCTTTTTTAATCATAAATTCGTTTCCTCGCCACGGCCAAACCGTTCGAGATATCAAAAATCCGTCCGCAATTTAGCATCCTCCATGTCTTGACTTCATGCACACCGAGTTTCGTGGTCATCGGATGAATTCTCTGGGAGAAGTGTTTCAAATGCCAGAACATGCGTTTCCATACAGCCCATAATAGCCGACTTCCTGTTGGACTGGCGTAAAACTTAGAGCACGAAAGTTGTTCGGCCCGATGAGATCTATATGTGTACCGAGTTTCATATTATTACATGCAAGCGTGTTTGATATATGGACATGTTTTTGAATCCCATTCCAGGGGGCGCTGCCGAGCCCCCCTGCCACGCCCGGGTACCAGCTTCAGTCGGGCCCTGATGGCCGCGGGTTCTGACATTTGTGCAAAGTTTCAAGAGTTTTCGAGCACGTTAAGGGCCCCAAAAGTGCCCGAGATTTTGCACACAGCAGAGAAAGGGTTAAACTAAACTAGCCCCCCTCCTCACACACACACATACACAGATCCCCCCTCCCCTCCCCACCCCACACAGACAGACACACACACACAGAATAGCAGAGACAGAGAGAGACACAATTCACATTCAAACCACAATATCTGACTTTCTGTTGGTCGGAGCTAATGACTGTAAATTAGAAAGTTGTTCGGCTTGATAATATCAATATACACGCTGAGTTTTGTAACTGTAGGTAAAACTATAACTAAGTTATAACACACTTTATGCATCCTTTTTTAATCATAAATTCGTTTCCTCGCCACGGCCAAACCGTTCGAGATATCAAAAATCCGTCCGCAATTTAGCATCCTCCATGTCTTGACTTCATGCACACCGAGTTTCGTGGTCATCGGATGAATTCTCTGGGAGAAGTGTTTCAAATGCCAGAACATGCGTTTCCATACAGCCCATAATAGCCGACTTCCTGTTGGACTGGCGTAAAACTTAGAGCACGAAAGTTGTTCGGCCCGATGAGATCTACATGTGTACCGAGTTTCATATTATTACATGCAAGCGTGTTTGATATATGGACATGTTTTTGAATCCCATTCCAGGGGGCGCTGCCGAGCCCCCCTGCCACGCCCGGGTCCCAGCTTCAGCGCGGCCCTAATGGCCGCAGGTTCTGACATTTGTGCAAAGTTTCAAGAGTTTTTGAGCACGTTAAGGCCCCCAAAAGTGCCCAAAAGGTAGTAAAATAATAATAATAAAGAAGAAGAAGAATAATAATAATAATAATAATAAATAATAATCCGAAGGAAAACAATAGGGCCTTCGCCTTTTCAAGGCTTGGGCCCTAATAAAGAAGAATAATCCGAAGGAAAACAATAGGGCCTTCGCCTTTTCAAGGCTTGGGCCCTAAATATATTCGATCTGACATTTTAAACTAAACAGATTCTTGAACCAAAAATAAATAAATCTTAAAGTTAAAAACTCAAAATCAACCCTGAGGACTAGTGAAAAAGTAAAGTCAAAGAACTGAATCTTCACAACTGAACACCTGTTGACTTTGAGAGCAAAAATGCCTGCAAGAGGATTATAATCTTTACAAAATAGCATTTGTATTCACTGTGCAAATGGCACCAAATGCAGGCTACATTCCAGTGCGAGAAATCCTCTGATTTTACGCTTCTACTTACATAATATTATATAAACATCTCAATCCAATATCTAAAATGCCTCTCTCCATTCAAGGCTCCATTGAGATGCATGTTTAATTGGGTTTGGGTGGAGGATTTGTTCCGAGGCCCGTCCTCACACGCTTTCATATGTCACTTTAAGCCCAGAGCTGCAAAAACAAAAGACCACATTGCACACTGTCCTACTGTTATTCTCTAAAAATTTAAGATTATTCCAATGTCCAGAGAGAGAGAGAGAGAGAGGGAGAGGGAGAGAGAGAGAGAGAGAGAGAGAGAGAGAGAGAGAGAGAGAGAGAGAGAGAGAGAAAAATATATGCTTTTCAATGAATATGACGTATAACATACTACGTAATAATAATAATACGTAACTACTTACTGCTAACAAATGTATATATTTTGTCATGAAGGTTCGGGTGGCTCCTCATTTTCAAGACTGATGGACTGCCTATTTTTCCATTATTCTTGAGGAAATTATCTATATTTCCCAGACTGGCTTTATTCATTCAACATGAAATTGTACTTAATAAAAAAGACCATCAAGATTTCAATTACATCCTTTGTTCCTTTTTATCTTTTCAAACATCCAGACACACAACAGGATGTATTATATTAGGGTAACCAACTATGAGTAATAACTCAGTGTGATTCTGCGCGTGATTCAGTGCATTATGGGTTAGTCAAGTGACTGTATACCATTCTAGGAGCTGCTTTTGAAATGAACTCTGTCTGAATAGTGTTTCTCAAAAAGCTGTGACACGACCTCTTACATTTGGCAACACTCAAATAATAACAAATGCAAATAGAAAAAGCATAAATATGGAAACTCATGGCAACACGTCACTAGTCACAGTATGTTACATACAATAAATCAATTTAACAGGTTTCAGGTTAACGACCCGTGCTCTCAAGACAGAAGTGAACCATTAGCTTAAGCATTAGATTAAGCACTTAGTCAGTTCATTCATACTTTATGCATGAATAGCGTACTTGATGGTTTTATTTTATTTATTTATTGGTAGACTCATTGTCAAGATAAAAATAAGAATAAGAAGAAAGAATATAGAATATAGAGCATTTAAACTTGCCTTTTATTTTTAAATATGAATGTGTGGATGTTATCTATTACTTATCTATCACGTTAATTATGTAAACCGTTTAAAGCCATTTTCAAGCCTTCTATCGACACATTTCTGCACTGACTGCATTCTGCAAACGGACATCACTTCCATTTAGTAGAGCTAGGAGCCTCATTTTTGCAGCAGTCAGATTCTTGAGTCAATTTCAATCAAGGCCTCGTGGCTCTAATTACTATATTCTTTCCTATTACAGAGGTAGTGTGAGAGTGCCACCAACAGCCCCATAAATCACTTGACATCTGTCCCTGAGGTTAGGCATTTCGGTGTATAATCTGAGCTATCTCCCACGGACACTTAAGGACTCTCTTAGTGGATACATCTATGTGCAAAAAAACCTCATCTGTCTGAAGGCCTAGCATAAAATGTCTCTAAAATAATTAATGAAATATAGTACGTGTATATGCAATTACAGGACTTGTTTTATTTCAGAAATGTCTAACATAGTGTTTTGCGACAAATGACATCATAGCTGACTTTGTCAGCAGTTCTTGGCCTGTGATGATAAATACATTTGGCTGCATGATCAGAGTATGTTTTAGGCTTAATATAAAGGGATCTGACATCCCAATACTTTCAGAGCGAAGTTAAACCAGACCCTCCAGCCATAGCAATGACTTAAAATGAGCAGATTTGACAGGGGCCCATTATCCGATCTCTTAATCTGGCATCTGTGTTACACAGTGTCAGAGAGCATTTATCCCTGAAGCAAATCAAAAATTTAAAAACTAAACTTGTTTTCATGCAGTACAAAATCAGTGGCAGGAATTTTCTTATAATGACCAACTTGTATAATTACCAATTACAGTTCTGCTTTAAGAACTATAAACACAGTAAATATTTGAAAAATAATTCATTATAATGACTTATACCGCATTACTTCCAGTCCTTGAATTTGTATGGCTGAACAGAATTGCAACAGGGTTGATGTACAGACTAACAGACTGGGACTTTCTTACTGTTTGTTTCACTCTGCTTTTCTTTTCTTTTTTTGTGTTCCTCACATAATGTCAGTTCTTGCATTAGTGCTGGAAATTTTGGTAACACTTTACAATAATGTCCAATTACTTAATGTATTAATGTTTTGCAATAATGCATAAACATAGTTCATGCATTAACTATTAACAAACAATGAGAAATACATTTTAGTATTTATTAATCTTTGTTAATCTCAGGTCCATTAAACATATATATTTAGGTTGTGAAATGCGAATGTGTTTTTGAAACCCGATCTCACAGCAATTCGTATTTTTTACGAGGTGGCTAATTCGTACAAATTCATACGACCTCACGTGTACGAATTTGTACGATTTTTGCTAAATCGTATGAATTTGTACGAATTACCTACCCCTGACCCTGACCCTGACCCTGACCCTGACCCTGACCCTGACCCTGACCTTGACCCTGACCCTGACCCTGACCCTGACCCTGACCCTGACCCTGACTCCACCCCTAAACCTAACCGTCACTGGGGTTTAGACAAATCGTAGGAATTGGTACGAGTGAGGTTGTACGAATTCGTGCGAATCAGTCACATTTTACTCACTCGTACGAATTCGTACGAATTGGTCATGAGATAACGTTGGTTTTTGAGATAATTCATTGATTAAGTCATCCGATTATTAAAAATAAGAAACAAAATAAGTGAGTGATTCATTGAATCATTCATCATATTTGTTTAAAACTCTGATTCATTTAGGAATGAAACAAGTGAATCATTGAATCATTCGTCCAACCGATTCTTTAAAAAAAACACTGATTCATTCAGCAACCATACAAATTTTCTGTATGATGGAGTCATTCAACCGATTAATTCAAAACACTGATTTAATCAGGAAAGAAAGACCACAACGTTTCTGCTTTGGATGTTGTAGTGGCGGTTTTATGATATTCACTGATCTTTAGTAAAATATAGATGATTCAAAGAATGTCACATGTTAGTGTGAGAAGATTCTTTTTATGTACCTAGGAAGGCAGAAGGGAGAGACACTCCAGAGAACAAACGAACAAGGACCTCTGACCTAGATGTCAGAAGGCCATTTGGTGAAGGAGGGCTTAGTCTATGGAAAACTACTGGTAG
Source organism: Phoxinus phoxinus (assembly GCF_949152265.1). Classification (NCBI taxonomy): domain Eukaryota; kingdom Metazoa; phylum Chordata; class Actinopteri; order Cypriniformes; family Leuciscidae; genus Phoxinus; species Phoxinus phoxinus. The sequence continues at coordinate 27,211,538 of NC_136880.1, read as the reverse complement.
GAAGGCTCTGCGGAGAAGGCCTTGAAACTTATAGATAAAAGCTGGTTCAGTCTCTCTGGGGGGGTGTCACTCTTCTGCACAGGGTAACAACTGTGTGTTAGACTGCTCCTATTCTTGCAAGAATAAATACTTCTAATTTTTATAATTTGACTCTGAGTCTCCCTTACGCAGTGATGTTTGTTTGATGAATTTTTGCCACAACAATGTGTTTGAAACTATTTCCATTGGCGGAGCAAATCTTGGCAAATAACTGGCAATATTGTGTCTAATATGTAAGTTACTCAATATTAATTTTTTATTTATTGATTTGTTGGCATGATATTCCGTGCTTAGCACAGATGTTGGATGTAGCTTGTGTAATCGCTAGCTTAATTGTAAATGTACTCTCATTTGACAATTCTATACATGATAGCTATTCATATCCTCACTAAATGTGATAAAGTCCACACAGTGTGAAAAGCAACAGCAAGACAGTGCACAGGGTCAAAGTGTTGACACAGACAGAAAATTCATCACAGCGGGTAATGGTCCGCTAGACAGTGGGCTAGTCAGAGGCCACTAGCTTATTGACATTCATGGGGCCACACAGTGCTACGACATACTGGCAGGCTTCTATACTGCTGTGACAAAACACAGACTCTGCTGAGACAATCACAACAGTGTGTGTTACACCTCAGTGAAATGGAGAAATGCCTAGTAGTGAAAAACATGATAGCCTCTCATTTCCTGTGATGCCCATCTTGTATATGTGAGCACATCATATATGAGCAGGAAAAATACATTTTTATCATGGCATGTTCACAAACAAATAAACATTTGTATCCTGATATGGAGCTTTCATTTCAGCCACGATGTATATGCCCTGGCAGATTATCTGCTACCTTGTAATACCTCAGTTTGTTGCTTGGATTCTTCCTCGCCACATTTACTGTCATTATGGCTCGAGTCCAATAAATGAACACTGTTCCATAGCCAGAAGATGATAACAAGAGTCTGTCTGCAGTTAAAGGAGGTAAAATCCAGTTTCATTTGCCTCTTTGAGAGAAGCTGAATAGCATCATTAAGCATTTATTGTGTAGCATATGGAGACAAATCATGGACATTTCAGTAGGATATAAGTATAAGCTATAAATTAGTAGCTGGTGAAGGTGATGTGTTTGTTAGAAGGAGTGTTACAACCTCTTATGGTCTAGTGTCAGAAGAAGTAACATTGAGGTTACGTCATGGGTGAAGGTATGAAGAGAGGACTCAGTAATGCAGAAGTTAAGGGCTTTTATTAATTATGAAAAAACTAACACCAAGGGGAAAACTAGACTAAGCAGCAAGCCTTGAAACAGAGGGAACATTCAATGGGTAACATACGACGACGATCTGGCACAGGACTGCGACCACAAGGAGAATAAATAGGGAGCAAACAAGACAGGTAACAAGGGAGGACAGGTGGGGTAAATTAACCAATAATCAGGTAACAAGATGGGTGGGCAAGACAATAGACATGTTCTCACACAAAACAAGACATGAACATGCAACTATGAAAAACTCATAAGCTACGTGTTCACACAAATCATAACACAAATTTACACAAAACATGAGGACATGAAAGCATGCGGGCGTGAAAAACGCGAACTGCCCGCTACACAGAACATAACACTTCACGCCAATAGAGATTGACAGGTTCCCGAACCAACAGAAGATTAGAGAGGTGGAGCCTAAGAAAATGACAGGGAGCGAGCGAGAGAGAGACGTAACAAGGTGAAACATTAAATTTTTAACGTACGTAAAATGAATACCGGTAGTTAAATTGCAGTACAGTTGCCATATTCACCAATGAAGACAGCTGGCATGAGAATGGATCATTGTAACACTTTTTTATTTTATTGTATTTATTTAGAAAAGGTTCAGCATGAACCTGAAATTACACACACATGCACGCACACACACGCACGCACGCACACACACACACACACACACACACACACACACACACACACACACACACACACACACACACACACACACACACACACACACACACACACACACACACACACACACAATCAAGTTATTTCAAATAAATATGAAAAAATATAAAATTGTATCTGCTCAAAACAGACATTTTAAATTTGTGTTGATAGTTACTCTGTTTCTTAATTTGGGAAGTGGTAGCAGATTGAGGTAGTTATTACAGATGTATTGAGTGTTACAGTTAATACCTCTCCTGTAAGATTTCACATATAACCTATTTTCAGTTATGAATGGCTAAATGCCTTGACATATATAAAAATTATAATTTATCAGCTAACATTTATCATCTAACATAACATTAAATGTTATGAATGAACAAATGAGAGAATTAATGATTTTATGAGTAAGTGACTGTAGTGTCTGACAGTAAATAAGACTTCATTTTTTTAATTTCCTTGGCAGCTTGTGCTTGTGTTTATTTTTAATCAGGTTTTTTTCTCTCTCCCAAGTACACCCTCAGACATTGATTGAATGTCAATGTTGAAAGAAAATGCCGTCATGTGTTTATGGCCACTGTTCTCCTGAGGTTTTATAATGAGATGGGAGACCGCACATCTCATATCTTTTGAATTTGGGGATAAGTGTCACATTGAAATTCTACACTTTGGCATTAGTTAAACATGATGGATGGATGCGGCAACTTGTAATTTATTTTCATGGCCAGGGCAATGGCTCTGAAAGACGAGATCACTAAAGAGGAAGCATTAATCTGGACACTGTCACTCTAGTGGCCATTTGAGTTACAAGGTCAGAATTGAAGTTTATTAAAAAAAACGGCCATAATATTAGGCAGGTTGAAATGATTTAGAAATTTTACAATTGAAGATATTAGAAGTAGAAGTATTGCGTCTTTATATACTAACTTGTGAATTCAAGGCTTTGATTACCAACAAAAGATGTGTGGGCATGTTTCTGGGCTTTTATGCCGTTAATGTAATTTATAGTTAAGCTATACAATAGAACTGTAAGGTACAGTACTTAGTAAACCTAATCCATTCATTCAAGAAATCCATTCATTCATTTCAACAGCTGAGGAGATAATTCAAAACCAGTGAGCAATGAAATCCTTTCTGGAGAGGCAAACGCAGCATGAGTCCATAAGTTTGGACATGCGTTTGCAAGGAAGGAAAGTGACTCAACCCCTGCTGGAGTATTACTGGTTGCCGCTTAAATTCACAGTCAACACAAAGGGAGATTGCATTCAATACTGGGTGTTCTGTTAGCAGCCGTGACAACTTTTATCCTACGTAAGCTTCTTTATCCTGTATTACCCTTCCTCTTTTGGAAATGAACAGGGAATGCCCATTGCAATGTTGCAAATGGTTACCGCACTAATGAACATTCTCTGTGGTATAATGCCGTACACACAAGTGCACACCAGCAAGTCTATTAAACTAGAACACAGTAACGACTACAAGTATAGCAACAAGCTGTTGCTAAATGTTATTTAAATGTTGTTGGTTTTCCTTTTTTTATTTTTTTTACCAAATTGGTCTCAGAGAGAACTCTTCTAATCTTCTCAACCATTGACATTTTCTAATTTCTGCATCTACTTTGTTGTTAGAACAAGTATTGTTTTATTTAATTATAAGGCAGAACCCAAGATCTTTTAAAAATATGCTTGTAAGATTGTCTAATTGCGCAATGCCTCACTACAAGAGGCCACTTCACATGCTTTTAACATAATTAATGTGAAAGCACAAAGGATTGTAGTACAACATTCTAACACTCCGCTAACTTCAATCCAATTCCCGTTCCATTTTGTTTAATTGTAGGCCTTTTTTAAAGTTATTTTGCCAGTTGGAATAGAGGTATTAAAGGAATAGTTTGTATATTCTGTCACCATTTGCTCTCAAGCCATCCTAAACCTGTATGATTTTGTGAAACATAAAATAAGTTTATCTAAATGTGAATGCTATTCTTTTTCATATCAAGCTCCAAAAATGACAAAAGAACCATAAAAATAGTCCATGTGATTTGATATTTGGCAGAGAGAAAGGATTTTAATAAATAATGCCATATACTCTGGTTCGGGAATATTTCACACAAGTTATATGGCCTACTTTTATGGGTCTTTTGTTTCAGTTTTGAAACTTGACAGTCTCTGGTCACCATTTGCTTTCATTATAGAAAAAAGAGGAATGTCAACATTCTGAGCATCTGCTTGTATTCACAACAAAGAAAATCACACAGGTTTGGAACAACATGTGGTAAGTAATGATGACAGATTGTTAATTTGTGGCTAAAATATAGCTTTTAGACTACAGTATAGAATTATCAAAGTGTCTGTGTTTAAGAGGAAGCATCAATTCTGACTGGTATTATCTCAAAAATACTGAAATATCCTGTTTATTTTGAGCTTAAACCTTGGATAGTGTTGATGCAGACACCCATTATTGTGACAGTGATGGATTCTAATGTCAGCCGCACTGACAGGGATCGAAAGAGGACTTTATTTCTGTACAGATTGCTTGTTTTCCAAGGGTAATACTCTTGATCAAAGTGAAGGGGTGGTCTGCTGTTATGCTCTAAACTTTATCTTGCTCAGTCAGATCTAGCTGGACTTCCCACCAGGGGTCCGTTCTTCGTACGTCGCTAACTCACTTAGCTGGATTTGATTGTTGGCGATTTGGCATGATCTTGGATTGTTTGGTTCTTCAACGCTCATCCTGGACTTGCTGTCATAGCAACAGGTGCGCAATCTTAAACCTGCTCGCGAGCAGGTTTATTTCATGTTAACAGGATTAGATCCCGGCTTTATAAGCGGAGGTGATCCGGGAAGTCCTTTAGCGCAGCGCGATAGCGTACTTTTAGAGAGATATAGTTTTTCTCGTGACTCGTGAGTGTCATTTGTATCATTAATTTGTTGGAACAACACATTTAATGTCGGAGTCGGGCTTTAACAACAGCACAAACTGTGTGCATTTCCCTGAGATTCTTTGCGAGTGATACGGTGAACTTGGAGAAAAGTGCTGCCTGTCGTGCCATTCACAAAGTTTACCTCGCGCTCAAGCTTTTTTTTAAGTTTTTTTATGTTTTTTCCAGACCCAATGTTGTAAAGCAGATACATTTTTTTTTTTTTTTTTGCCAATGCAGGTACATTATATTTTTTAATGAAGATCATGCAATCATGACTTAGCCAATAAGTATGATTTACAGTAGCCTTTGTGTCAGGCTTCACTAACGTGATTGGTGCCAGAGACTGCACGTTCCCATCAAGGCCTCAATGAAGAGGATTTTGTGAACAGTAAATGTGCAGGTAAGTTACTATTACAATTCTAAATATATCATATTAGTAATATTATTAGGAATGGAATCAAAAAGTATGCAGTTGACTGACTAAAATGTCTTGGTGGTGTGTGACACTATACCATATCAGTCACATAGTCAAATGTAGCACATTATTTGAACATGGAAACGGAAAATATAAATATCAAGCACACTGTATAGACTACACGTATTCTGAGCCTAACATAACTATATTTTATTCATTATGTAGGTGATTACAACATGCTTGGAGACACAGGGGCTATACCTGCAGGCAGTATTTTATGACCCCATTCCCTGACCCACAGCAAGGACAATGGAGCTCTAGCCAGGACAAGGGCACAGTTTTAAATTGACCATGGGCAACTAAAGGGAAAACTTCAGTGTCTGAAAAGTCTGAGGGTTGCACCTGACAGGGACTGTGACATTATTGTTACATGTGCCGTATTACACATCATTACACATCAGAAAGGAGAGGATCCCTGTGGTGGAGGTGCAGCCTGATGATGACCTCCAGCCTGATGACCTCCAGCCTGATGATGACCTCCACCAGTGCACTTGGACGGACCTAGTAGCAGAGCGGCACGGGACAGAATTTTGGGACACCATTTTTAAAATTCACTAAATGTTTAATAAAAGACAAGACAAATATGCTTAGTTCCTTTTTTATTTCAATTATTCTTTGTAAAGAAAAGCCAGTGATCAAGCCATCTTTTGCCTGCAATAAGAGATATTATGCAAGGTCAGCAATAGTACTCTGTGTGTTCTTTTAGAGAGATATTTTTACATTAGCCTACATGCAGTGTTCACTTTCATAAAGTAAAGCAATTCAGGCTTTAGACCAGCCATTTGGATAATAGGCCTACTTAATTTAATGCAGCAACAAATTATTTTACAGTGTACTAAGATAATTAAAAGCTCATTTACCAGTAATGAAGCTGTTGCTGCTACTGGTCCCTGCCGTGGGTCTAAGGAAGAGCTGCCCCCAGAGATGCCCCCCACAATAGGGTCAATTCACATTCAACCCAAGGGCCAACCCTTCTGTCGGGGGAGTAAGTGGGGGTGCAGGACCACCACCTGTTTTTTATTTAAAAAATGTATAGCCTTTTTCTTGGTTGCTGCACATGAACAACACATGCACATCATTTAACGGTGTATTTTTAAAAGAGACCAAGAACAGTATAAGTAGCTTAGTAAAGATTACCATTTTCACTTTTACTTGTTCCAATGTTCTAGTGGGTGGTGGCTCTGACATTACAATGAACAAAGTAATTATGAAATTAAATTAAAATACAAAAATGTATATAGGCTACTGTAACAAGTGATAGAAACATTTAACATGGTCCCCACTATTGAATTTAATTTGTTTGCTACTATTTGCCAGCCCCATCTCCTGGCTTTTACAGACTTTGATGTGTTCCCTGGCGTTTTCATTAAACATTAAAATTCTGCATAAACTTCGACTACTAGCTTTTGCTCTGCTGCGGAGAAAAACTGTGCGTGCTCTTTGGCCACGGTGAGCAGCCAATAGCAACGTTGCTGATCAATGTTTCTACTATCGATACATATCCCCTTTTAAACCAGGGCATGCACGCGCAATTATCTCAGATAACTCAATCCAGCTATACTAATCATAACCGGCTGGTGTGTTCGAAGAACCCAATTAGCCAGATCATGATTAGGCCGATTATATCATCTTGGATGTCTCTTTTGATCTCGGATGTTTTAAGCAACGTACGAAGAACGGACCCCAGGAAGCTATGGATGAATTATTTATTTTTAAAAGTGGAATCTCATAGGAAGATGATAGTTTATGCGTTTAGGACAGATGCAGTTGCTTTCAGATATAAGATCCAGTTGCTTTTTTTCTCATTTCAGGCAGATAAAAAAATATTGTAAACATATATATAAAATATATGTGGATTTTAATCCTTGAACCCATGAATGTTTTGACAAAAATATAGGCTACATATTCGTGTCAACCCGGATCTATATCTAACATGGATCTATACCTGTCTCGACAGTATAAACTCTCCTGATATTAGAGTAACAATTAAGAATGTAAGAGCCGGCTATTCGGCCCAACTTCCGGTTTCCAAATAGCCGGTAAAGGACGCGCGTGTTCAAGTCTTTCCAGCGTCTCAAAGGAATTTTGGTTAAATAAGACACATGTTCTCATATGCAATTATTTCGTTTTAATCTGACTCCATGAATTAAAAAAGGTTCAATGTGCAATAAGGTTATGTTTACACTTAAAATAGTTACAACATGATGTAATGATAATTTAAACCAATTGTACCCAGCATAAATGTAAAATGTTACCTGAGAGAGAGAGAGAGAAATAGAGGGAGAGAGAGAGAGAGAGAGAGAGAGAGAGAGAGAGAGAGAGAGAGAGAGAAATAGAGAGACAAAGGCAGAGCCTCTGTCTCAGTTCAGCATCCAAAGCAAAGAGACCAGAAGAACATTTGCAATCAAGTTTTGTCATCTCCTCCGACCATGTGACTAACACCTAAGTGTGAGATATTCAAACTGACCAATCAGACCATCACCCCCATTGTCCAAAAGCTTTGGCCTAATAGGCCCACATCAGTCTTAGCACTGCTGTCCTGGAAATGTCTGAGAGAAAAGCAAGTGTCTTTGTTGCGTTGAAATAATCTTGGATTATATCCAACCTTACAAGAATAAAAAAAAAAAACATATTTTGTTTCCTTTTGGAGTTTGAAAGGGTTCAGTTTGAGCAGATGTTTTATACCATCATCATCCTCGTCAGAGCTCATTTCCCAGTACATTCGCGATCTCAAACATATTATGAAATAATAAGCGATTACAGTGTGGAAGATAATTGGTAACTATTTTAAGCCCCCTAGCAGTTAAAAAACGCATGCATTTTGAAGAAAAACATTGCATTTTGTTGTGCTTCGGCTCTGCGTGACTGTGTGGATGAATTTGGGTTTACAAAAATAGGGGAGAGAGAAAGACAGATAGCAAATTCACGTGTGTAGGCCTACAGTAGTACAGCTAAACAAATCTTTCAGTTGTGCTGCCATTCTGGATAGCTGAAGGATAGGATACAGGAGAATAAAGTTTAACACTTACTACACCAATAAAAACAAAAACTGAATCATCAGAGGTCAGCAGCAAGTAGCCTACATTGGTAAATATCAATTAAATGCATACATTCGTTTTATTTAAGATAGGCCTTTTTAATTATCTGAGTTTTCGTAGCCTAATTCTGATTTTGCTTTTCACTAATTTTATTCATTTTGAGGAAACTGAATAGCCTACTTTTTTTGTGAGAGTGAGATGAGTAGCCTAAATGCTCATTTAGTCTAGAACTACTATCATGTTCACACACAACGCCTCCGCACTTAGTCCCGATTTTTTTTCTACATAAAGACAGGAGAGCTAGTCAGTCAATAAATAGGAAAACAAAGTAACTTGTGTTACTTATTTGAAAAATTAACTCAGATATTAGCCTAGCCTACTTTTACTTAAAAAAGTAGCCTAATCTAACTGGAGTTACTCGAGTTCTCGCCATCTCAGAAAAGCCAAGCCAAATGTTGATTCTCGTTATATTTTATAAGCTTTGTCGCCAACAGACTCTTCTGTTAGTTAGTTTTTTAAACAGGTGATTCCCCGGATTTAGCTGCCCAACCTAAGCCACTCCCACACCATACACGTACCGTCTGTAGAAACTTTTCTCTATTTACGGATATGACGAGACATGCACGGGAGAGTCGAGGCCTATTCTCCGTGAAGATCAAAAGTTTTTGACCAATCTTTTCCACTTTTTATGTTATTTTCAGCGAGAAATTACTATTGTAGTAATTAAATATTTCCTTAGCTATCACCAAAGCTCTCTCTATTTTGCTGTAGATCATTGAGCCATTACGCTGCCTCAGAAGTCTGTCCGAAATCAGTTTCATTTTGTGCGTTAACGCTGCCTGCAAAGTTAATTGATAAAGCAATAACTTCGAAACTCCTGAAGCGTTTCCAATTTGGGCTGTTTCCGAAAGTAGGCAGCTGTATATAGTCCAAAAGTGACAGTAAATATATTTATAAGAAACAAATTATTTAAACATAAAAAAGCCTATAAAATGTATTATGGTTTAAGCAGTAGGCCTACAACTGTTTTCAACATTGATAATAATAAGAAATGTTTCTTGATCACCAAATCTGCATATTAAATTATTCTGAAGGATCATGTGATACTGGAGTAATGGTGCTGAAAATTCAGCTTTGCCATTACAGGAATAACTTACATTGAAAATATATTAAAATATTATATATAATATTAAACATAAATATAAAATAATCTTGCATTACACTTTGAATTTGAGCATGTTATTGTGTAACAGAAGCGATACATGAGACAATTCACAGCATGCGCAGTCCTGAAAAAAAAAAGCCGACAGTGACCTCTCTTCCACTCCATTTCCTCCATGCTCTCCTGCCCCGTGTGAACGGAAGCTTTGTTCTCTTTGCTTTCTTGCTCCATGGCTGGGAGCGTAGAACATGTGCTGATTATTTCACTGAGAGTTTCCATCACAATCTCTCCCTCTGTCTTTCTCCACTGTTAATGTCCTCACACTGTCTGCCCCTACAAGAGGTTCAAAGCAGTAGTAAACTGTTGTGAATGCCAATCTCCAGGGAGACCTTGAATTCAGTCAGTGCATCAAACGTTTCCTTTTCTTCATTCCCTGTTTTGTGCCTTGGCTTTTTTCCTTGTCTGAGAATTGCCATTTCGACCCGCTGTCACTCCACTTTGTCTTAACCCACGGCGCTGTTGTCAGATATGTAGGAGATGGAGAGGTGGTTGAGAATGTTAATATTTCCCCTGCCCTCATCTCTGCTCCTGTCACAGGCCAAATGTCAGAGGAATGTGAGATGTCGTGGGATGATGCTTAGAGGATAATAAAGCAATACTGTCAGGGGCTGTAGAGAAAACCAAGAACAGAACAACAGGTCGCTCATTGTAGTATTATTGTATTGTAGTTATATAGTACATAGAGTAATGCTATTCTCAACCATAAAACTTATACAGAAATACTTTATATACAGTAACTATCCAAGATCTTTTACTAGACTTAGATATAATAAATAAAATTATCATTATTAAATATTATTCAAATAGCCTATAATACATGATATAATATTTAATAAAACAGTTTTAATAAAATAAATTCATGCTATTCATTTTTTTTTTAAATGCAGCAGAATTTGACTGCCAGGAATTCTTATTTGTTTTTATAGATAAATTTTCTTTCTGAAGCAAATGACCTTCTGAGGCTGTTCATATTTTTTCTTTACCTATAATATATCTGTGCAAGAATCTGAATGGGCAGATGCCATCCCAGTTTGACTGGACATGCCACTTTTGCATCAGAAATGGGTCACCGTAAACATGCACAATAGTGTAATGTAATGTGGATTTTTCACAAGGAATTATTCATGATATTCTTCTAACTGTCATAATTGGTTTTATTTGTTTAGCACTTTCCACAATACATATAGGCTAATTTCAAAGCAGCTTTACTGAAAATAGTGCCTTCTAGTAAACAAGCCAATAGTGCCTATGGCAAGGAAAAAGCTGTTACTGTAAGAAGGGGAACATTTAGCAAGAAACCAGACTCAGCTACACCTATAACACTTCTTCTCACTCTATAATTATACCATAGAGTTGCATGATTCACTTCTAGATCCATAGATTCTGCAACGGGTTTCCAGTGTTATGACAAAGCATCTGTCCATGTGATTGACACAGTGACCAGAGAGCACGCTGTTACAGAAGGCATTAATCACCTGCGCGTTCAGCCTGAGAGCTTTTTGATCTGGGCTAGAGGCTAAGCCCTGGCCGTGGCAGCAGGTTTATGTCACCGTAACAAGACAGGTCAGTGATCAATGTCTTTGGCACACTGTAGACGCCCTGGCAGTGGCTGCCCTCACTCTTTGTTCTGCCCTTGAAAAACCTAATGCAAATCGAACAGAGGAAAGTTTTGTATGGGACACTATTGTTGCCATTTGCAATAATGCACGAAAAAGAGATATGTTATAGTTAAACTGACAGACTTTCTAAATATATTTTTCCTGAAAGGTATTGATGGACCTGTTTACAGTTGCCTGCCAATCAGCTGCTCTGTCTTTTCAATTCACACGAATAACTGACATACAGAACTTTTGCGTTTAAGCCTTGGATATGGACAATCTCCTGACACACAAGTTGTGTTTCTCAAAACCAAGAATGCAAAGAACGGACTTGTGTTCTTGGGGAGAACGCTCTTGCTAGTTGTTCTTGGAAGAATGAACTCACAAGCACACAGAACGCTGCTGACAGTTTGAGACAATGTGTTCTTGCTGGTATTGCGCAATAATACCCCAGCACAAACGCCATCTGCAGTACCCTAACATAACGAGAATTATTGATGATAAGAGCCAGGCTTTATCGCCCAAGCCTACCCTCAGCTCAAGGGATAACTCTACATGTAATGTATATTCATAACAATAAAGCAAGGCCTGTCTCCTTTCATTCTGCTTCTGTTGTTTGTTTGTGTATACATCACTAGGTAACGGCGGGAAAAAACGCCGGTAAAAGGCAATGGTCTCTTGACTGTGGGGTAGAACGAGTCTGTGAGCAGACTGGCCGGTTGGCTCGCTAGCTAACTTAACACCCGCAGGTGGAGTTTCTCACTTCCAAAAACGTTTGAGCACATTTTCGATTCGGCATAAATTTTCATAAAAATGGCAATTTTTAAATCTACACAGTTGATTTCTCGCATCAAATGTGGATATTTCTGCAGTCAAGTTCACACAAGTTACCAACCGATGCATCCTCCGTAAAATGGACGTGTCAAGAACACTTCCGGGATTTTTAACCGTTCTTGCCAAAATGCAAACTTGTGTATTGGGACAGTACTTGGGCCACAAAAGATGACGTTTCACAAGAACACAAGTACAGACAAGAACAAAGATTGAGAAAGGCCCAATGTTCTGATTGCTGAAAAAAAATCTATATACCTGATAGCTTTACCTTTGAAAAATGAATGTTTTCCCTGAACTAAATTTTGTATTATCATTATGAACCAATGGAGGCTCTCATTACGAGTAAATATCTGCATACACTTCTGACCTTTGGTAAATGGTTAAAACTTCTTTGCTGTTGATAAGAGCAGCCATTTTCTCCAGCTCAATCATTTAGGAAACAAATCCCACATCTCTGACAAACCACTGCTAATCGGAGCTAAGAGCTCTCACTCAATCTAATCGAATCTCTCTCATGGAGCAATACTGTGCTTAGATTTCATGTGAAAAAAGGTAAAAGCTGATGTGAGAGCATTTAATGGTGACCATTATCTGGCACACACCTTGTGATTCCAAATCCTTTCACATCTTGCCCTTAATGAGAACTTACAAAAAAAAAAAAAACTCTTATAACAGATAATCCCAAAAAAGAACAATTTTAATACTGTCTTTGGTAATTGGCCTTATAAATTATGAATAGTCTCGCTGTCATTTTCAGCCTCAAATTAGAGGGACAGTTAATATTCCAAAGCAGAACCGATGACAGTTGGTACATAACGTTATAATGGCCTGCAATTAATTGAGGCTATCAACATTTCACAGTCAAATCGTTATGTGCTAATACATCATTAAAGATTACTTATTCCAAATAAATAAAAAATCTCCTGAACATTTTAAGATCTTCTGCTAAATATAGACCATTACAATGTAGAAGGCAATCATTAACAATATTTCTTTCATGAAAACTCTTGGAGTGTTTGGCATGGTAATTGATATGACAGTGTTGATATGTTTGGTCTTGATGGAATACATCTGCTATGCTGCTGCTGCATATTATTGCTGCTGCTGAAGAGCAAATCCGGGATTTTCTACTGCCAGTACATACACGACATTCTGCTGTGAGCAAGTAAGGCATGCTGCTGCTGCACAACATGCATCACCCATTGCAGATCTTTACAGTTGGAGCTGGGGAAAGTGGAGGGTTTCTGAAAGCACGCTGCAACTGCTACAGCAAATGTTAACCAGGTATCTGGTTGAGCAGCGAGCTCATTGGCTACTGATACAGCAGGAACCAATCAGATGTGCCCTATATAGAGATTGATGTGATTGCCTGCAGATTGAGGTAAGGACCTATCAGCCTGCAGAGTTTCATGACAGAACTTTGTATATTATTAAAATATTACAAATATTAAATATATAAATGGTTTATTATAAAATAATAAATTGTATAAAAAATGAATTAATGCAAATATAAACTGAATATTAAAGACTGGAATTCAGCATTATTCTGACCAGTTACAGTACTTTTGTTTATTTGTTTGTGTCCTTTGTAAGAAACTTTTGCAAGACAGTCTGTGCACTGTATATTTAATTGGATATTTTAATAAACTTTTCAGATAGATTCTAAACTTTAAGTCATGGATGTGCACCCAAATACAGGCATATGAAGCTGTTTTTGGAGGAATATATCGTGATTTTGTCTGATGGTAGATGAAAGGCTGTTGTTTTATTAGTAGCCTTGGTGTAGAAGACATATCTTTCCAACGCCGATTTGTGTTTTTGCTGGATAGGTAATAGCTTGTTTTGTTGTCTTCAGAGCAAGATTTTACTTTTTTTTCATTATTATTATTTATTGCAGGGGAGGGGGGACGGGACCCTTTTTACCCTTTGATTGCTATCATCTTTAAGGAAATTCTTCAAAAGCTTTAATGTGTTTTAAAGCTGTTGGGTTGATAAACATGCACAAATGCCTGTTTAATCCATTTAAAGACATTAAATTGTCTAGGCTGTTTGTCTGGATGTGCATCAGTATCACCTTTAGGCTATGTTGAATTAGATTGTACTCTGAGCAGCAACAGTGAAACATCAACTGACCCTGCCATGTTAACATGCATCCACTGCCATGTTATCTCACCCAAGTATAATGTCATGTGTCGCAACACGTTTCTGATATAATTCTAATGAAGTCTTATCCTTCACTTCAGTTCAATTCAGAATTAGCTTGTTCTAAGTCTTTTATCTGGATATTAATGTGTAATGTCCAAGATTCAACTCAACAAAGATGGGCTTGATCAGCTATGCAGGGATGATTACCCACAATCCTTTAGCATATAGAATTCCAGCAGTGTAGGCTACGTGCATCTTAACACATGATTAAGCTCTTAATAAAAGTCCACTTTAGTGGTGCTTTCCACAATTTCAAACGAGAACATTTTATTCTGCAATTAGTTTTTTGTGTGTGTGTGTGTGCTGTGAAGTGCTTCAGAAAGCACATAACAAAATCTGCAAGTTAAATAAAAACATACATATGCATGTTCTCAGTGAAATGTCTCTATAAGATTCTTAAAATTCCTCCAAATTGGCTGGCGGCAAATTCATTTGACAGCATATAGCACTGTAACAGGGTAGGACATCCAACAAAATGAGGGTGTTGTGGGTGAGGGCTATACTGTTTACTGGAATGTAGAAGCAAATACTGTGCTTGTTATCAATACTAACTGTGCTTGTTATCAAATATGTTTCTGCTGTCACGAGTATGTTAGTTTCATTGAGTTTTGCTTCTGTTTTGTTTTGTTCCTGTTTGCCTGTGCTCCAGATCCTTGTTTGTTTCTATGGTTACTAATTATATTGCACACCTGGCTCTAGTTCTGTTGATTTGCCCTTCTTTGTGTGTGTATGTAAAATTTCTTTATACTGTAGAATCGTGAACCATATTAATTTAAGTTATGCTTAAACAATTGTTTTAATAAATATGACATCTTGTATTAAAACAACAATGATCAATAATCCATCAAGAATTCAGACGGGATACCATTTTCACTTTAATTTGATCCTGTTACTGTAAAATTTCCCAGTTATAAAACACTAGACACAAATAGAGACAAATGTTATTTGCCCTTTTTAACAATGTTATGTAGCCTAATCTGGTGCTAAACAAAAATCCTCTTTTAAGCATTTGTTACTCTGTATACTTTCAATGTTTTCTAGCTTAGTTTTACAGGACAGATTTTATGTTATTTTAAATATATTTGTCTGTATTTCTCTAGTCTCTTTATATACTGCCATCCACAGGCGGGCCAGTGCGAGCCAGGGCTTTAAACAGGCCGTGCCGGGCTAAAAGCCCCGGGCCTGTAGCACCAAGCCCAAAACACACTGTGTTTCCACTGTCGGGCCAGAAGCTCTGGAGCACTTCACTAAAACTTGCCCGTAACACGCCTCTCTGGAACAACGTCACACTAATCCATCATTTCACCAACAAATGGACGTTTTTTTTTTTTTATTAAGGAAGTTTTATCAGAAAAGTAAAGAAATCACTGGAAACTAGCGTGATTGCAAAACAAGCATGATAAAAGCGACCGTTTGGTGGCATTTTTGTTGTTGAGCTACTTGAATCTTTAAAACCCAAAATCGATGTTTTACCACAGCCAGGTTTACAATAAAAAGTGGTACACTGATCATGATCATAATGAATTAATTTGTGTCAAAATTGCACATTAGTCACACAGAAATAAAGTGGTTTACCGTTAAGTTAGGTCTATTTAAAAAAATAAAGAGGACAGACTTAGTCTACTTATTCAGTCACGTCTGTTTCTGTTTATTTGGTAGTTAGCCTACAGGACATAATTACATCACATTTAGAAAGAATGACAATTTCTACAAATAGCCTATGCCACCAAAAATATGACCTGAGGACCTTTAGCACTCTCTCCCAGTAGGCTATAGGCCTACAGTTATATTTTCAGTCAGAGAAAAAGAGGAAGCTCCCGCAAAAAAAGACCGGAGACTGTCAGTAGGCTACTGACGTCAAGCGTTCATATTTACCATGTTTACTATGGTAATGCTTAGCATGCATAGTCTTTTGCATCGCGTATACATATCTCTATACGGTGAACAGAATCCACATCGGATCACAAACAGAAGGCATTCAAACAGGAAAGTGAGTTTTGAGGTCTCCCAGCTGCCGTCTCCCTACTCAGGTAAACTCTGCCTTTGTTCGTAACCACCCTAACCCGAGCTGGCCCGCTTTGGACCAAGGTATTCGGCGGGCCAGAAAAAACGTGGCCATTGGCCCCGAGGAAGCCCTGACAAGGCCCGATCAAGCCCCGGAAGTGACAGTGGAAACGCAACTGGCCCTGGCACGCACTAGCACACCCGCTTTTGGCCCGACAGTGGAAACGCAGCTACTAGTACAAATGCTACTTCATTTAAAAAGAATGTGCAGCTGTATTTATGATTAGCCGGTGCGCTTGTACTAACATGTATGTTTATCTGAATATAATAAGCACAACTCGATCTATTTATATAATTTTAGCATCACTCAGTGATCTCAAACAAAATAATTTGTTAAAGAAACCTTCTACCCAAGGTTTAAAAAGGGCAAGGCAGGGCAAATTCATAACTGATGTCTCACAATGCCTCAGAATATAAATGTTCATTCTGAGATGTGTGAAGAGGAATGACGATTTTTGTTTTTCTTTAAGCCATATGCTTTTTCTCTTAAGCACGAAACAATTTAGTGAGTCACAAAAAGAGACAAGAACATGTGACATCCTAAACTCACAGGAGGTCCAGTATGTGCCTTATATTAATTAAACAATAACACAAGCAACAGTGAATCTTCTGAACAAGGCACTCGGCTCTGAAGACAAAGTTTAAATCCAATTTCTGCTTCAGCTGCCACTGATAAGAGGACTTTCATGCATTTAAAAAAAATGTTTTATACAAACGTATTTATGCTGATTCAAACATGTAACACTGGACACCACTGACTAGATAGATTCCATCACCTTCAGTACACTCTAAAAACTCCTGGGTTATTTCTTCAACCCATTTTCTGGGTTATTTGTGTTGGGTTAAAATTATGGGTTATTTTTTCAGAGAGTACCCATTTTCTGGGTTATAGGGCTAATATTTTGACCCAATTCCTGGGTTGTTTGAGTTTCTGGGTTATTTTTCAAAGAGTAACCCATGTTCTGGGTCCCCCCTCGGCCCCTCCCCCTGCAGTTGTTCTGGAATTTTCTCACAGCAGACATTTGAAATAACCGACACTTCGCGCTCGATCCGTTTTGGCCTGTGCTTCTTCGGTGCAACTTCGTCGTGTATTCAAGGTAAGCGAGTATTTTCAGTGTTGATATAATGTAATATTTTCTGTGTCCATGTCCCCGTTGCTAGTTTAGCACCATTTGCTGAAAAAATTACCATGGCTTTGCTACGTTGAGACTAGTGTTAGCTGTGGTAAGTTAACTTCATTGTGGTTGTCATGTAACGTTAGCTAAGTTACGCTATCGCGAAAACATCTAACTTAACTAGTTTAAAGTCTGTGTAAAGTCTAAATAAATATGTGTTTTGAGTTTGTCAGACTAAAGAAGAAAGTGTAAACCACCCAGACAATTTGAATGATTAAGTTAAAAATAACGATAGGTTCATGAAATTAGGTGACAAAATGGTTGAAATGCTTTTTACACATTGTTGAGAAATACATTTATGACCACGTTAGGCTATTTAATGTGTTTAGAAGAAAATGACTGAATTCACTGCTACACGGTCTTTAAATTCTATTTTTCATAACATGTGCTGTAACGTTTCTTATCTCATTGTTATAGGCCGGGAGCCAGGTCCACTCCTCAGGATGTTTTTTGCTACCTTTTTTTCACTATTATTTCCTATTATCTTATACCTTGGGCCATCACAAGTTGATAATGACCACCCCCAACTCGGCCCCGTTTGGTCTCAGGGGCCCAAAAACTCCCTTTTTGGGAAAAGCTTTTGACGGAATTATGTAATTGTGAATATTAAGGTACTGCAGCTACATAAATGGTCATATAACCCTAAAATTTTGCATGGTGTATCCTGACACATAGGGGAAACTAGCAGAAAAAGATTCTGGGGATTTCTGCCTTTTTGCTGTCAAATATCACCATCAACATACCCCAAAAGACCAAAAAATGTCTGTCCGCCTGACAAATTGTCATCAAAAGTGATCATTTTCAAGCATTTTATTATACATATCACTGCCTCAAATGTACATGAAAAACTTCCCAAGTTTATAAGCTTCAATTTAAGACCAAGATGACCTTTCTGCCTAGTGGATTACAGCTGGTATAACCAAAGTTCTCCCCTGTACCCCAAATCGGAGGAACAGAACTTTCAAGCATTACCATTCCAGATATGGGATTAACCCCTTATATTGGCATCAGCCATTACATATTTAAAACAGTAATATTCTATACTAAACTTAAACTAATCTTGACAAACTATATATAATTTGAAAACTTACAATCTCTAGTTTACATATTTGGTGACTGATTTTCAAAATAAATTACAGTGGAGCCGTAATTTATCAATTTGCAACAATAATATTTTCATTCTCCTAAGGCGTGTTCAGACCTTTATTTTGAAATAGTGATGAACATGAAAAATCATAAAAGAATGGTAGAAACCTCAGTTTGTTTTCATGCCAAGAGTTCAAAAGATAGCATCCAATTAATTATTTTAGAAAAAAAGGTCTGAAAATGTTTTAAATATAAAGAAAAAAATAATAGATTCGCCATTTGTGATGTGGCAGCGAGCTATAATGCACATACGTGATCTTTTTGTGTTTCTTAGAGGTTGAATTAATTTCAAAATCTGCCAAACTTCCAATACTACTTCTGAATGGAATGTCTACTTCATAAATTGTATGAAAATTGTAAAAATAATGGTTCAGATCACTCAAACAACAAATGGAAATAGAGGCGCCCTTATATGGGCAGTAATGTCAACTAGTGAAAAAGTTTGGTACTGCGCCCAAACAAAATCTCACTGATGTCAACCTAAAATTTGAAACACAACTTGTTCAGATTTTTGGCTTTGATTTTTTTTTAAATCCACCAGGTTTTGAAAATATATATTTCATATAAAATATGAATAATGAATAATACAATTTTTAACTGTGTACAGTTTCATAAACTCAAACTTATATAACTTTTTTTCTGTTTAACTTTCTTAATTTATTTCACTTCTACAAAAATCTGCCAAATGTCTTCTTTAAAACAAAACCAATCTTACATCTATATTCAGATGTAAAGCATTCTTGAATTACAACCATTTAAGTTTGGAATGTGCATTTTCATGTCTATTAAAAAAAGGGGGGTGCCGCTTAAGGAGTTAAGCATATTTGTTGCATATGAACAATACTTCTAAAAAGAGTTGAGACTTGACTTACATACTGCTATACTATATGAAGTGAATTGCACGATGTTTATTCAGTAATGTTATGCCCCTAGGTGGACTAAGGTCAGGGTGCAACATAGGGTACAATCACACAAAATCAATTAACCAAATGTCCATCCATCCATCTTCCGCTTACCCGGGGCCGGGTCGCGGGGGCAGCAGTCTAAGCAGAGATGCCCAGACTTCCAGACTTCCCTCTCCCCAGACACTTCCTCCAGCTCTTCCGGGGGGACACACATAGACATAGTCTCTCCAGGACTCCAGCGTGTCCTAGGTCTTCCCCGGGGTCTACTCCCGGTTGGATGCGCCAGAACACCTTCCCGGGAAGGCGTCCAAGAGGCATCCGGAACAGATGCCCGAGCCACCTCAGCTGGCCCCTCTCGATGTGGAGGAGCAGCAGCTCTACTTTGAGCTCCTCCTGAGTGACCGAGCTCCTCACCCTATCTCTAAGGGATCGCCACTCTGGAGAAAGCTCATTTCGACCGCCTGTATCCGGGATCTTCTCCTTTCGGTCAGGACCCACAGCTCAAGACCATAGGTGAGGGTAGGAACGTAGATTGACCGGTAAATCGAGAGCTTTACCTTGCAGCTCAGCTCCTTCTTCACCACGACAGACCGGTACATCGACCGCATTACTGCAGAAGCTGCACTGATCCGTCTGTCAATCTCCCGTTCCATCCTTCCCTCACTCGTGAACAAGACCCCAAGATACTTGAACTCCCCCACTTGAGGCAGGAACTCTCCACCAACCTGAAGTGTGCAAGCCACCCTTTTCCGACTGAGAACCAAGGCGGCCGGATTTGGAGGTGCTGATTCTCATCCCAGCAGCTTCACACTTGGCTGAAAACCGTCCTAGTGCATGCTGAAGGTCCTGGTCTGATGGGGCCAGCACGACAAATTCATCCACAAAAAGCAGAGATGAAATCGTGTGGTCCCCAAAACGGACCCCCTCCGGCCCCCCTCCAGCCCCTGGCTGCGCCTAGAAATTCTGTCCATAAAAGTTATGAACAGAACTGGTTGCAAAGTCAAACATGCACCGGGAACAAGTCTGACTTACTGCCAGCAATGCAAACCAAGCTCCTGTTCCAGTCGTACAGGGACCGGACAGCCCTTAGCAAAGGGCCCACGGACCCCATACTCCCAGAGCACCCTTCACAGGACACGGTGATGGACACAGTCGAATGCCTTCTCCAAATCCACAAAGCACATGTTCATTGGAGTTCCACGACCGGGACGAAAACCGGACTGTTCCGCACTGAATTCACTGTTCGTGAACTCGAGGTTCTACTATCGGCCGAATTCTCCTCTCCAGTACCCTGGCATAGACTTTCCCGGGGAGGCTGAGGAGTGTGATCCCCCTGTAGTTGGAACAAACCTTCCGGTCCCCCTTCTTAAAAAGAAGGACCACCACCCCGGTCTCTCAGCCCAAAGTTACTGTCCCTGACCGCCATATGATATTGCAGAGGCGTGTCAGCCAAGACAGCCCCACAACATCCAGACACTTGAGGTACTCAGAGTGGATCTCATCTGCCACCAAGGAGCTTCTTGACTACCTCAGCTTGGGTGATGGACAAGTTCACCTCCGAGCCCTCAGCCTCTGCTTCCTCAATGAAAGACGTGTAGGTGGGATCCTCTAAGTATTCCTTCCACCGTCCGATGACATCCCCAGTTGAGGTCAACAGCTGCCCATCTCCACTGTAAACAGTGTTGGTAGGGCACTGCTTCCCTCTCCTGAGGCGTCGGACGGTTTGTCAGAATCTCTTTAAGGCCAACCGGTAGTCCTTCTCCATGGCCTCACCAAACTCCTCCCAGGCCCGATTTTTTGCCTTCACAACCACCCGGACTGCAGTCCGCTTGGCCTGCCAGTACCATTCAGCTGCCTCAAGTGTCCCACAAGCCAGCCAGGCCCAATAGGACTCCTTCAGCTTGATGGCATCCCTTACTTCCGGTGTCCACCACCGGGTTCGGGGATTGCCGCCTCGACAGGCACCGCAGACCTTACGGCCACAGCTCCGAGCGGCCACTTCGACAATGGAGGTGGAGAACATGGTCCACTCGGACTCAATATCTCCAGACACCCTTGGGATCCGGTCGAAATTCCGGCAGAGGTGGAAGTTGAAGATCTCTCTGACAGGGGACTCGTTCCCAACAGACCCACACAGTATGTTTGGGTCTGCCGAGTCTAACCAGCTTCCTCCCCTGCCATCAGATCCAACTCACCAACAGGGGGTGATCAGTTGACAGCTCCGCCCCTCTCTTCACCCAAGACATACGGCCGGAGGCCAGATGAAACAACCACAAAGTCGATCATCGACCTCCGGCCTAGGGTGTCCTGGTGCCACGTGCACCGATGAACATGGTGTTCGTTATGGACAAGCTGCAACTAGCACAGAAGTCCAATAACAGAACACTGCTCGGGTTCAGATCAGGGGAGCCTTTCCTCCCAATCACCCCCCTCCAGGTGTCACTGTCGCTGCCCACGTGGGCGTTGAAGTCCCCCAGTAGAACGACGGAGTCCCCAGTTGGAGCACTTTCCAGCACCCCTCCCAGAGACCCCAAGAAGGTTGGGTACTCTGCACTGCCGTTTGGCTCGTAGGCACAAACGAAAGTGAGAGAACTATACCCTCTCATTTAGCAGGGTGAACTCCAACACATGGCGGCTGAGCTAGGGGGCTATAAGCAAACCCACACCAGCCCGCCGCCTCTCACCATGGGCAACTCCAGAGTGGTAAAGAGTCCATGCTCTCTCAAGGGGCGTGGTTCCAGAGCCCAAGCCATGCGTGGAGGTGATCCCGACTATCTCTAGTTGGAACCTCTCAACCTCACGCACAATCTCAGGCTCCTTCAGCGAGGTGACGTTCCACGTCCCTAAAGCTAGTTTCCGTGTCCAGGGATCGGGTTGTCGAGGCCCCCGCCTTCGACTGCCGCCTGATCCACTTTGCACCGGTGGTGGTGAGCCCACGGGAGGGCAGCCCCACGTCGCTCCTTCGGGCTGAACCCCGTTGGGCCCCATGGGGGGAGGCATATGAGCCCCGGGCCTGGCTCCAGGGTAGGGCCCCGGCTGCTCCATTCAGGGCGTTTTTTATTCTAGCATAAAGGGTTTTTGAACTGCTCTTAGTCTGTCCCGTCATCTGTTTGCCTTGGCAGACCCTACCAGGGGCATATAGCCCTGGACAACATAGCTCCTAGGATCATTCGGGTACTCAAACCCCTCCACCACGGTAAGGTGGTAGTTCAAGGAGGGGCCAAATGTGAGATTTATTAAAGTCCACAAAGTCCTCACAAAACAAGGAATAAAGATGGCTTTGGTATGCAGTCTGTTATCAAAAAGCCAACCATGGATTTCACATAAACACACAGACAGGCAAGCTAGAACCACTATGGTCTGAGGGCGACATCATGGATAAGCAGCAAAAAGGTCTAAGAACCAAAGAAATGTTTTCTATTTTATGTTTGAGCTGTATTTTAGTTTCACCATTTGGCTGTAAAGAATGTTTACCTGAACAGAAGGTTACTAACGTTTACTTATTGAAGGTTAGCTTTTTGATAACAGAATGTACAATAGTCATCTTTATTCCTTGTGTTGCGAGGACTTTTACCCCTTTTCCACCAAGGCAGAGCTGGTGCTGGTTCGGAGCCAGAGCCTAGTTTCAAATCGGTTCTTTGTTTTTCGACCACCAAAGCACCAGCTCCGAACCAGTAAAAGTGGTTCTTAAGTAGCACCAAAACATTGCTGGGCTAGAGTAAGAACCGCTTGCGTCAGGGGCTGGGGGCGGGGTTACCGTGACCAACAAGACGAAAAGAAACTTGTGACCGCCATCTTTTAAATAGCAGCTAATCGAGCTAATAGCTGCTCGATTGTAATCTCCGTCTATGCAAGTTACGGCGAGCTGCACGAACGCGTTGGATTCACCGTGTTTGGATGCCGATGTAGTTTCGCAAAGCCATGAGCATCAATAGTAACGCAACGAACGCCATTGTTGATGTAAGACTTGTTCGAGATGCATCGGAGCGGCGCGGACCGATCAGAGCTCCGGGAGTATTTGGAGATCATACGACTCCTTGTGCTTTTGGATCGCTTTCGCAGTGCTTTAATGTCACGCGGCGATCGGTCTGCGTGAAGCCGAACCATCTCGAACAAGCCTGGTGTGTTTTTGTTTGGCGCTGCCGCGCTAGCGTTGCTGGGCAACATGATATGTATACACAGTGACGTAAGATCTGGCTCTGTTTTGGCTCTCTAGCCTGTGGAAAGGCAAACCGGTTCTTAGAAGAACCGTCAGTAGAACCAACTCCGAACCGGCTCTAGCTCTAACTCTGAACCAGCACCTGGTTCTTGTTGGTGGAAAAGGGGTATTTGTGGACTTTAATAAATGTGATCCTGGATCACAAAACCAGTCACAAGTCGCACGGGTATATTTTGTGACAAAAGCCAACAATACATTGTATGGTTCAAAATTATCGATTTTTTTTTTAATGCCAAAAATCATTAGGATATTAAGTAAATATCATGTTCCATTAAGATATTTAGTAAATTTCCTACCTTAAATATATAAAACATTTATTTTTGTGAGTGAAGCACAATCGCGAACATAAATGCACAACTGTAAAGGCGATTTTCTCAATTATACGATTTTTTTATTTTTTTATTAGGCCTATTCATATTTTATATGAAATATATATTTTCAAAACCTGGTGGACTCTAAAAATGCAAATAAATCAAAGCCAGAAATCTGAACATGTTGTGTTTAAAATTTTAGGTTGATATCTCAAAAAATTTGCTTTCAGTGAGATTTAGTTTGGGCGCAGTACCAAACTTTTTATTTAGTTGACATTACTGCCCATATAAGGGCGCCTCCATTTCCATATGTTGTTTGAGTGATCTGAACCATTATTTGTACAATTTTCATACAATTTATGAAGTAGACATCCCATTCAGAAGTAGTATTGGAAGTTTGGCAGATTTTGAAATTAATTCAACCTCTAAGAAACACAAAAAGAACACGTATGTGCATTATAGCTCGCTGCCACATCACAAATGGCGAATCTATTATTTTTTTCTTTATATTTAAAACATTTTCAGACCTTTTTTTCTAAAATAATTAATTGGATGCTATCTTTTGAACTCTTGGCATGAAAACAAACTGAGGTTTCTACCATTCTTTTATGATTTTTCATGTTCATCACTATTTCAAAATAAAGGTCTGAACACGCCTTAGGAGTATGAAAATATTATTGTTGCAAATTGATAAATTACGGCTCCACTGTAATTTATTTTGAAAATCAGTCACCAAATATGTAAACTAGAGATTGTAAGTTTTCAAATTATATATAGTTTGTCAAGATTAGTTTAGGTTTAGTATAGAATATTACTGTTTTAAATATGTAATGGCTGATGCCAATATAAGGGGTTAATCCCATATCTGGAATGGTAATGCTTGAAAGTTCTGTTCCTCCGATTTGGGGTACAGGGGAGAACTTTGGTTATACCAGCTGTAATCCACTAGGCAGAAAGGTCATCTTGGTCTTAAATTGAAGCTTATAAACTTGGGAAGTTTTTCATGTACATTTGAGGCAGTGATATGTATAATAAAATGCTTGAAAATTATCACTTTTGATGACAATTTGTCAGGCGGACAGACATTTTTTGGTCTTTTGGGGTATGTTGATGGTGATATTTGACAGCAAAAAGGCAGAAATCCCCAGAATCTTTTTCTGCTAGTTTCCCCTATGTGTCAGGATACACCATGCAAAATTTTAGGGTTATATTTATGTAGCTGCAGTACCTTAATATTCACAATTACATAATTCCGTCAAAAGCTTTTCCCAAAAAGGGAGTTTTTGGGCCCCTGAGACCAAACGGGGCCGAGTTGGGGGTGGTCATTATCAACTTGTGATGGCCCAAGGTATAAGATAATAGGAAATAATAGTGAAAAAAAGGTAGCAAAAAACATCCTGAGGAGTGGACCTGGCTCCCGGCCTATTATAATAACGGCAATAATACGGTAACGTTAAGTAACGTTAGCTAACGTTACAGTCCAGCTAACTTAGTGGCGACGTCGTGCCCAGACAGTATATAAACGGGTCGTGCCGCGGCCAGAGCGACGACACAATCGTTGAGTTATGTTTACCAGCTGCGCCGTGCTTATCATATATTATACAGTGCTCTACTGGCTGAAGTAAAACCTGTTAACCTTTGCAAGTGCGCCGGCGCACTGAAGCGTTATTTGGTTAAATAGTTCAAAGTTACTATCAGATTTAATGTTATTACCGTGACAAACTATACATCATTAAAAATATATGACTCAAGTTTCAGTATTTGACCACTATTGTATTCTGAGAAACTTATATTGACAGTTATGTCTTAATTTGTGTCAGAAGTTATGAAAAAATTAGTCCTTTAATATGAATTATGATCGTCAGCCGCTCTCATTCAAAAAAAAAAAAAAAAATCCTGTGCTGTCGTCATGACAGCGCTTGACAAAACAACGTGCCTCAGGGCTTTTAGCTCAAAAATGTGCAGATTTGGAGAAATATTGATAGATTCTTATAGGTTTACATCAGAGTTCTATAGACAGGAATAATATTTATTGAATTTATACCCAAATGTGTCGATGTAATAATTATGAGCATTTTCTCCAGGTCTCTCCAGGTCATTTTAAATGGACAGCTTTGTCGCTGATGTGCCAACTGAGTGGCGGCTTTCTGAGCTGATAGAGAATTTTAAAGGTGAGCATTTTACTCTTACTACCCTTATATAATCTCTCTACACCTAAAAAAATGTATTTAATTGGGCTTAAATGTGTCGGTGCAAGATTCTGTGAAAGTCACAACTTCTTCAACAGTGGAGTATGCATATCTATATAACCCTTATAGTTAAAAGATACTTGTGCCTTGTCTTTAAGCTGTTTTGCATTAGAATAGGCCAGATATTCACCTTTGCATTAATGTCATTACACTTGTTAATGAAAGAAAAGATGGACAGTAGTATAGACTGTCATTCACACTAAATGGGCAATGCTGCAAAATAACCACATTAGTTAATTAGGAAATTGGGCCACGTTAAAAAACAACAACACAACATTCCCTTAAAAGTGATTATTTTTTAGCTTTATAATCAAAGAGTGTCTGGTGAGTGGTTCACAATTGTCTCGACTTATTAGTAATACTCATGTTGTCTTGTTTTCTGTCTTTCAGATGAAGACATCTCCATAGATGAGGAGGCATTTCTTCTCTTAGATGAGGACACTATCAAAAATCTTGTCCCCAAAGTTTGTCCCAGGCTTAAATTCCTAAAGCTCTCCAGAGACTTTAAAGGAGAATTACGGCGAAAAATGAACCTAGAGGTAATTAACACATGGTTACCGAGTCGACCGTTCTTTGGGATTTGTTTTCATGATAATCGAATGTAAAGAGTTTCATCTCTAAAAACTGATTAGCTTATAACGCTATATCGAATATAAGTAAAAATAAATCGTTATTTAAATACCACCAACAAGGCTCAAAATAGCCTAACACTAACACGGTAGCATAATGAGGGTCCCTACATGCAAACCGAAGCATTGAGAACTTTGTAAGTGTACAGACAGTTTAAGAAGAAGATACTTTATAAAGACAGTACATTACGCGTATACAGGCAGGAGCCATCTTGGAAAACAGACTCGACCAGTCGAGCCATGAACGCCGTGCTAAGACAGCTGAACTGTGACTTTAACCTATAGACCAGCTCACGTAGCACGGCGTTCGTGGCTCGACTGGTATGTACTGTCTTTATAAAGTATCTTCTTTTTAAACTGTCTGTACACTTACACAGTTCTCAATGCTTCGGTTTGCATGTAGGGACCCTCATTATGCTACCGTGTTAGGCTATTTTGAGCCTTGTTAGTGGTATTAACTAACAATTTCTTTTATATATACTAGCGTTATAAGCTAATAAGTTTTTAGAGATAAAACTCTTTACATTCGATTATCATGAAAACACATCCCAGAGAACGGTCGACTCGGTAACCATGTGTTATTAACCCCTAGGTTCATTTTTCGCCGGAATTGTCCTTTAAAGGACAAGTTCTGTATTTTACACTTAAAGCCCTGTTTTCAGATCTTTTCTGATGAAATAGAACGGTTAAGATTGAAATTTGGACACAAGCTGCTGTCCCGAGAATTTTTGGTTTCTGTGGTAGCACCCCCACCTCCACAATGGCTGCATAGGTGCACTGGAACAATCCTACGATTAACTACGATAAAACCTGTTGAAAAGCATCTTTTGCAGCGATTTTTGTATGAGCATATCAGTGAACACCCCTGACCACTCGGTAAGTTTCACGTCTTTGTAATCTTAACCGTTTTATTTCATCAGAAACTATCTGAAAACAGGGCTTTAAGTGTAAAATACCGAACTTGTCCTTTAAGCCTTAAATTCAATCCAGTTATTGAATGTTGTCGAATGTTTGAGTTGTTTATTTTTCTATTTTTTCTTTCCAATATTGTTATTACAGTCTGACCTAAAATAAATATGAAAATAAATATGTCCAAGTGTGTGTGTTTTTTTTAATATATATATATATAGTTTAATTTAATGCAATAAAAATGTAAAAGTGCTTGAAGTGTGTAATATAATTTAAAACAATGTTTTATTTTCTGAAATAAGGCATACTGGCATAGTAACCCAAGTTAGGTTATTTTTGACCCAACTCCTGGGTTAAAAAGGGACCAACTAATTTCTGGGTTATTTAAACCCAGATATTTGGGTTGTTCTTTTGACCAAGAAATTGGGTTATATTAACTACAATGTTGGGTTGTTTTAACCCAAAATTTGGGTCAGGTATTTAACCCAGAAGTTGGGTCAAAAAGAACAACCCAATTTTCTGGGTTGAAATAACCCAGAAATTAGTTGGTCCCTTTTTAACCCAGGAGTTGGGTCAAAAATAACCCACTATGGGTTATTTTTGACCCAGGAGTTTTTAGAGTGTACAGTTCAGGTTTATCCGAATATCTTATTACAAGAGCTCTTTTCAACCCCTTGCATGACATGACATTTTCATAACCACTTCTATGTATTTTTTTCATGCTACGGTGCTCACCACATTGCAAAAAATGGGTTTTGTTCTGGTTTGTCATGTTTCCTGTTTTAAACAAGACAATAGAGACATGAGACATTGATCGGGCATGTAACAAATTCTAGATTTCATGTTATGGATCAGACAGTTCTGGTTTATCTCTTTATATTTAATATGGTCACACTGATAGTAACATATCATATTATAAGTCATATCATGTACCGGTACAGTCACAAAAGAAGCTATTTTAGAAATGAATTTTAAACAACACAAAACCCCATTGACTCCTATTATTGGACAAAAAAGACAGGCATTTTCAAATATCTTCATTTGTGTTCTACAGAAGATAGAAAGTCACACATGTTTGAAACGACATGAGGTTGAGTAAATTACAATGAACCATCCCTTTAAATGATATGTAGCAAGTGAATTAGTCTTTGGTTTCCTCCGCCTACAGTTGCTCTCGTGTTATCAGCACTACAGTGTTACATCTTGGCCCTGTTCAGGCTCAGAGCTAAACGTCTGCCTCTGGTCAAATGGCCCATTACACTGTCTGCTCTCCTTCATTACTTATTATATCCCATTGGATCAGACCCAGCTCAGATACTGTGCCAAGGTCACATGGCTAATACAATTTAGTGATTCTCACAACAGCACTTCCCACTGGCAAATAACTGCACTGTCAGGTGGTCTACAATAAGGTGCCATGGTTCCCTTGGTCTGGTCAAGGTTTTTGTTCAGCTACTTCTAAACGTATTCATGAATAGGCTGTACATTACTTGGAGTTTGTGATATATGTGCAACAACATAAATGAGTTTGTTGTTTGCTGTGCAAAATAATTTTTTATTTAATTTTTATATAGTTTCTTGCATGAAAATGTATTGTTTAATTTTTGCATATGGTATAATGGGGCCTTGAGGCAACAAACTAAATTCCTAGACTATGCACTGTAAAAAAACAAAACAAAAAAAAAACAAGTTAGCCCGCTTATGGATAATACTTTCATTATGATTTAACAGCATGATATTTTCATTGTAATTTTACAGCATTATATTTTTGCTCACTAAAACAAATATTGGTTACTAAACCAGTTCGTTTTCTCCATGACGGTCAGAATGACTGTTTTGGCCAGTTTATGTGCCCATAAAGGTTTTACCTATGCATTGAAATGCATATTGGCGATGCTATTGTATTCAAATATCCAAGGATGAATACATTTGTTTTCATTTTACAAAGAAAATTGATACATTTCGACTTTGTATCTGTAATTACAATATCTGTTATGCGGTTGTCGATTAACTATACATTTTCACATACATTAGAATTAAAATGTAGTGTTCTGATGTTTATTATTACCTATCCTAACATTACAGATCAATTTATTCTTAGATTTGATATAGCTTATTGAAATTATATGCAAATAGTGTATGAGCGGTCATGACTGCTATGGCCGTTATAAAATTCCATTATAAAATACCGGAGTTATAGAATTCCGGTAGTTCTAGTGTTAATTATGACATCTAAATAGCTTTTATAAACATGCCTTAGAAACAAACATTACTGGTGTGCATCTTGAGACAAAACAATGACACTGATTTTAAGATATCAGTGCAAGTTGCTTTCAGTTAAAACAGCTCAAACTTGCATTTTAGTCCAGGAATAGGCTTAAGCCTCTTCTGTGAAACCACATGTGTCATTTGGAGGAGGAAGAAGAAGAAGAAGAAGAAGAAGAAGAAGAAGAAGAAGAAGAAGAAGAAGAAGAAGAAGAAGAAGTAGAAGAAGAAGAAGAAGAAGAAGAAGAAGAAGTAGAAGAAGAAGAAGAAGAAGAAGAAGAAGTAGAAGAAGAAGAAGAAGAAGAAGAAGTGTGAGAACAGACAAAAAACTGGTAGAAACACAGGGCTTAAAAACACAAACGAACCTATCAATGAAACAAGCATCAGGTGTACAACTTAATCAACGAGAAACCATATAACCACCTCAAAAACTTGAAACAGAACCAAAGCATGTACATTGACAATAAATAAAAATACTATTAAATGTAGTGTTTGTAAGTAAAAGTTCAATTACACAAATCTAATTTTCTAGCAAAAGGCCTCTGGAAAGAACTTCTTTGTGTGAAATTTTATGAATTGTTTTATAACCAGAATCTTTTTTTATAACCAGAACAACTCAAATATATGCATTATTAAATGATATCTTACAGTGTTTACCTTTGTTGATTACAGTGGTTAGTGATTAACTGATTGCAGTCAGCAGGGAGAGATGGGAGTCAATGGATCAACCTTCCATCCACAAGCCAATTAACTCTGTGTGGTTACTCTGATCTGCTGGGATTTGAGCTTAGTCTAAAAGTGGGTATTTATGAAACACATTGATTTGTCCCCAGAGTACAATCTCTGTCTACAAATAATTTAATGAGAACCTTGGGAAAAAATATTCTTCTTCTTTTTTCCATTTTGCAAAAGTAATCATGGGTATAACATTTCAATTCCCAGCACAGGAAGTGTGTGAATGTGATGTTGATGTGATTTGGAATTGTGAAACAAATCAAGCCCTTATTTTTCTCAAGAATGGTTTGCATCTAAACTTCTAGTGTGATGTTGTTATGAATGTTGTGTTGGTAACTCTGAAGTCATAAATTGTGAAATGGCATTCAAAATGACCAGCAGTCAAATATATATACCAGTATATCATCGTTTGTTCACTCTTGAACTGAACTCACACTAAATAACTTTACAGCAAAATCTAATTATGTTGTTCATCACAACCTGGGAGATTATTTCATTTTACAGTTGCATGTTTGATCTGTCAGATACCTGAATTGATGTTTGGTCATAGTGTCTTGGGAGACAGGCAAGCTAACAAGGATGCTAAAGGCTGCAGCCTCTAGCACACTTCTTGAGGCCAGGGGAGTGAGGTTTACTAGCTGGCCTCCGTTACACTCACTCCCCTAAACCTCACTCCCATCCGGGTCATGGCACCAATGTAATCCCTCCGGACACTCACACTGCTCCGAGCGGGATTCAGCGTTTCTGGCATGGGAGGCGGGCACTCTAACAAGGGCACTAAAGATCAAAGCCTCTAACATCATAAACCCTACTTTTCTTCTTTAGTCTTGTCCATTCAATGAAAGGCAGTGGGGTTCAATGTTGTTTTGCTAGACAACAGTTAAATTCTTGAATGAGTAAATGATAACAAAATTAATTTTTTTGGATGAATTATCCCTTGAAGGGGCAACTACAATTCTGATAAAATGCTCTCAAAATCTGCATTTATTATTGTTCGCAACGAAATCCAGGATTCATTATTTATTATGTTCTTAAATAAATTAATAATTATTATGCCTAATTGTAAAAATGAAGATACATCAATGTGTTTTATGCAACTGCCTATACATCTGTTAGTTACAGTACATCGTTTGATAAACTGTCTGTAAGAATTTCGAGATGGAAATTGTAAAGTGGATCAATCTATCAGAGCTTTACATTACCTGGACAGGTAAGCAGAAGTGGTCTTTCACCATTACACAACAACCATTTTGTTGAACAGGCGGCCTATCAGAGGCATTCCTAGATTTCATTTCTGTGCCTGGATGACCATAAATCCACAGCAGGGCGATCAATAAAAAACAGTGAAGGTTTAAGTTAGAAAGAAATGGGATGAATGCACACCTCAGTACACTTCACATTTTAAGGTCTTTTCAGTAATACAGCTCTGAATTGCTTTGTTGGCCTTTGTCATCCACTTTGAATATCTGCAGTTCTGTGCGTGTGTGTGCACCAGTTGAATGGAGTAGAGATGGATTGTGTGGTTTATGTTAATCGGTTTGAATATTATTCCACATGTGGTATTCCAACCCGATCTCATGGCAATTCGTACAAATTTTTACGAGATGGCTACTTTGTAGGAATTCATACGACCTCACTCGATTTTTGCTAAATCGTACATATTTTACGAGTTGCCAAATTCGTATGAATTCGTTCGAATGACCAACCTCTGCCCCCTCCCCTAAACCTACCCATCACATGGGTTTAGACAAATCGTACGAATTTGTACGAGTGAGATTGTTTTGGGCTGAACAGGTAGGCATTTTCAATGTATCCTCTTCCATATCTATCAGTGATAGTCGTAAATGCTGTACTGCAGGTTGTCATATATCAGTGGTTCTTGACTGTTGGACCTTGGCAAGCATCCTGACCAAAACATGCTTTCATCCAGATCGACCTGTGTGAATTCTGATAGTATGCTGCATAGGAGTGTGCATCCTCTGGCAGCTTACATACTGCTGTTGCTATGGTAGCCTGTTCTCCTCATGAGCTCTTGTCAATGAATGTGTAGACCTCTAGCATGAAAGCAAATATGCCAGCTCTACATTCAATTTGCTGGGTTACTCAAGTAGCCCATATCGTTCATAGTTTATTTCAAACCATTGTGCAATGATGATATTCATTAACACATAACTTTCACATTTCTTAAATGTGCAGTAAGCAATTTATAAGAAAGAGAGTTGAAAGTGGATAGGACCAAGGACCACAACACACTTGTAGCCAATCAACAGAAGGGGGCGTGTCCACGCATGATGGAGGAGGAGAGAGAGTGAGCAAGACTGAGATTTGAAGAAAGACTGTAGAAAGAGAGATGGCTGAGAGACATTACAAATGAGAAAAAGTCAGAGGAATATCATTAGAAAAAGAAGGGCTTATGATCAAGCATGAGCTTTAGGACCAGTGTTAATATTAGAAAAGCTTTCCAGTGCTGGAGAGACTTAAGCAGGAAGGCCTTAAAATGGACACAGAGGTTGCTCTGTTTCTGCTCTAAACGTGAGTACCATTGATTGTGCTATGTGGACAGACTTGGCTTAAAACAAAGCAGGAAAAAACACATTAGAGGGAAACACGAAGTCGAATCCTCCTGGACCACCGGACTCATCAGACTCGGGTCCTCCACGATCACTGGAGTTTGGGGAGTGACAGGAGCCCTCCTCCTGCGCTTACGAGGGTGAGGTGTCACATAGACGGCCGCCTCCAGGGAAGCTGCAAAGCACTCTACCTCTTCATGAAGTGCTGCAGTGCTCTCGGGCACCTCAGGACCAAAAGACCGCAGCGGCCAGGAATGTAGCCGGGTGAGCTGCAGTGGATTCGGCCTCTGGGTTGGTGGCAGATGAGGTGGACCTGTTCTTTCTCCTCCCTCTCCCCGAAGGGGTCATTGGAGGACTGGGGACGTAGCAGCTGAGGCCCCAAGTGGGGGAGGGCCAAGAGGAGGAAGGCCTACACCTACTTCTCCACAGAAGTGTCACCATCACCATCACCATCTCCCAGGCAGAGACGGGTTCATCAAAGCTGTTGTTGAAAATCTCCTTTAGCACTGCGTCGCTAATGATGAGCCCTTCCGCTACAAACAGGTACTGGTGAGCAAACTCCTTCACACTTTTTCACACTATGGACAGGAGATTGTTGCGTTGATCCGCCATTTGATGAGCGGAAGGGGAGGGAGCTGGGAACAGGAAGATACCCATTGTTCTGCTGAGTCCTCTTCTGGGCGGATCTTTCTGTCAGGGTTTGTGGTAGAGGGATGAGGCGAGGATTCAGATGCAGGAAACAATGGACTTTTAATTGAATAAAAAATAAAACAATCCTAAGACAACAGACTGGAGAGCACATGGCACAGGGAAGCGAACAAGACAAGCCTAAAGCTCAAACAAAAACAAGACACGAACAAGGAGAACACTCATAAGCCATGTGTTCACACAAAACATGACAATATGAAAAACACAAGCCACGCTACACAGCACAAGACAAAACTTAACATGAAAGCACGCGGCTGATGAAAACACAAGCCACTTGGGACACAACACACAACAATACACACTGACAGAAGAGCACATGGCCCGAGCGAACTTGAAACCACAAGCTCACACAACAAGACAGAGCACACGAGAACGAGCGAATGCTCATCCCGTGCGCTCACAACAGAAGACAATCACATGGAGCATGAATGTCCAAATCGCGAAACACAGAACCGAAACCAAACTAGACCGAAGTGCCGGGATCTGAACACAATGCTCTGCACACAAGACAGCTCATGTGGACAGAAAAGCGCGCGGCCCAAGCCAACTCAGAACAGCTCGCTCAAAACGACAAGACAGAAGGAGTGTCAGAGCTCTGTCACCAAACCAAGTAAAAACAGACCGAAGTGACGTACAGCAAAATTAATGATCCGTCATAGGAGATTCATAGAAATATTGTGAACAGGAAGATACTATGTTGTGGAATATAACATGGCATGTTGTATTGACCAATCAGCATCCAGTACTGGATCTGTCCATTTTATTATAATAATATTTCGATGTGTAGTCAGTAGTCTGTTTAAGAAACAAAATAAAGTTTTGCTTCACCTTAATAACTGAGACACACAAAAAAACACAGCAATATATAATTTCAGGTTTATAAATGGTTTATTTATGAGTACATTTTCATGCTGTCTTTCATAATAAGCATAATGATCTAGCCCATTTTTTCTCTTTGGCTTCATGTTCCGATGGCAAATTTGACATTTTACTCCTGTTTTTAGTAATTTCCTCCTCTCAATCCACTTAATCAGTTTCAGCGTGTTCCTCTTAGATGTGCTCCCATTAATCAACCTCATCAGCATATTGCTTGAGAAAGAAATGTAACATTGTTCTACTGACTTTTTGAGCTTTTCATTTAAAAGAAAGTTTTGCAAAAAAGGACTTACATAATGGAGGGTGCCGCAATGAAACACCATTTGTAAGGAAACCAAATTTACTTGCATTTAAAAATATTTTGAATTGGACCACAAAGGGCTGTTTCAACCCATTTGCACTTCATTAGACAGATGTTGTAGTGATACTGCCTTCACCTGCTATTGGAATTATTGTAAATATGAGTTTCCTAGTTAAAAATTGGACATGAACGTATTTACCACTGGGAAGTCGTATTTACCACTGCGCTTGGGGGTAAGTGTTGTACCCAGTGTTGTTGGGCAGGCCACAAACTTTACGAACAGACTGGTGTAAGAACACTCCAGATTTTTAAAGTAAGCCACAGAGAAGAGTAAAATGCATGAGCAATCCTGTTTCAGGTATTGGTCTCTCAAAAGATAGTGATAACGTTAACTGAATCTTCCCACTGATGCAACAAACCAACCAAGATGAAAGAAGTCCAGAATTCCTTAAGGGCTGCTTTTGCCACTGCTGGTTGGGAACATGGAAATGCTTTATCCAGTCTCAAGTGACTACACCACCATGCAAGGATGACAACTCTATTGTTACTGGTTGTTCTTTCCCTTTCTCTGGATTTTTGTTGTCATGGAAGGCTTGAACATGTTGAGGCAGCTCAATGTACACTTCTTCTCTTCCACAGTGAAGCAAAGCAAAAGAAAAGTAGCAATGTCATCCAGATCTTTCATGATAGCAGAAAAGATTGTACACAGATTCTTCCTAGGCAAGTTTAGTTTCTTCCTTCCACTATTTAGCATGGGTAAGATGTCATTTGCAATGCAGCATTTGCTCTGCTATCCTCACAATTAGTGTCACTTTGTACATACAGTGTCTGTCTGCTAAACGACTAACAACTAAATACTCCACAGCAACATTTTTCCACATTAAATAAATGCTTGGCACTTCTCATATTTCAGCTATTTATTGCTGTCAAAATGTTAAATATACTACCTAAAAACATTTTTTGCACTCAGTTGGCAGAATACAGGTGCAGTGAATATTAATTGATGACACATTTCTGCTTATCCACAATAAACCGAACATTTTCGACAATATTCCGTATGATGATTCCGGAATTTTTCATAAATCTAAAATGCAGTTATAATTGAAATAGTACCTTTATGTGAATGAGATTTTAATGAATGTTTTATCATGCCAAATGAAGCTGAGAGAATAAACATTTGCCTCTAGGATGGTGTGGAGCTAAACTGGCTTCTAGACCTGCTAGACCAATCACAGACAGATCTTTGATCGAGAACACAAAGACGACATTAACCACACCTCATAAACGCAGAGGAACCCTACACAGTCCACTAATCAAAACCTGTAAAATAAAGTGAATTAAGAGAGTGACTCTCAGACATCTGCTAAGCCATGATTTACTGCATAAACTGCATCACATTTAGATTTGACTACTCAGATACTATCACATTACCCTATTTAGAATGAACCCCAATATTTTGAACGAAACATGCGCACTGATGTCTTTTACACAAAATGTATCACTATTAATGACCTTAGAGTGGTGCTTGTTTTCAGCCACTTCAGATATTATGAAAACTGTTAATGATATTTCTGTTTATAAGTTAGTATCAAGCTTATTAACATACAGTCCACAGCATCTGAAATACGGTTATTTGTTTGAAGTGACCATGCTCGTGACCTCTGATTGAGTAGGAGTACAAACTCAAGTAGCATTGCAAAATTTGATTAGGTTTTGTCATTGCAGAGCATAAAATGTGCATATCTATTTTAATATATGGCCCTCTTTAGAACTATAACCTGTCAGCTCATTTTCATTCTCCTTGAAAATAATTGTCTTTTTTTTTCAGGGGGCTTGTAGGTGAGAGCGGCTTATTTGGCCAGATAATTTTGAGTTTTATAGCGTGCACTGGATACTTGTTTTGTTTTATGCGAGACCTGTCAACTGCTCCTGGCCCATGATGAAGCATCTTGCCTCAGGTTTAAGTGATAACAGAGAAGCTGCTAGGCCATAAAACCACATGCTCAGAGTCACTAATCACAGCCATTCATCAGCACCACCTCATTTCCATGGACCACAAGGTTCCTGCTCCCATATCTGCGTTTAAAGCACAAGTCTTATTGGCAAGGGGAAGCCTCAGATGACATTCAACAGTTAGATATTGAAAGTGGAAATGACTTTTCTGTGGAAGTATATTGGCTTTTCACATACATTTAGGTGAGATGTAAGGCTAAGCAACAGCTATAGCAAACAGTAGTATGCATAACTGCCATTCAAGTGGTTCTTTCTTATTTAGCACCTTGGGGGTGGAATAATCTAAAAAAAAAGAGCTAAAGTTAGAAACCCTTATGTCCATAAATGAATTTAAAACTACTGTAAAGAGTGTTGTGAAGGAGACATGTTCTTGTTTTTCTTGAGCCTCATTGTGTGTTTTTAAAAAAAAAACATTTTGTACTTCTTTTATCGTGAAAATGTAATTTGGTGTTTGTTATGTACATGCATTCGTTGTGATTTGGCTGTTACCTTAGCCAGCTCTCTCTTGTAAAAGAGATTTTGAATCTCAATGGGACCTTCTGGTTAAATAAAGGTATAATAATAAAAATGTGAATTTTTGGATGTGCATTGAAATGAATTGAAGTTCAAAAGAAAAGAAAAGTTTGTCAAGATAAACTTTAAATGGATAGATAGATAGATAGATAGATAGATAGATAGATAGATAGATAGATAGATAGATAGATAGATAGATAGATAGATAGATAGATAGATAGATAGATAGATAGATAGATAGATAGATAGATAGATAGATAGATGGATGGGGGGTGTGGGGTGTGGTCAATTAAATTCAAATTCCAACTCATGAATTATTTACTCAGCTGCAATTTCAGAATCATGTCGTGAACCCTCCAACCAGAATAAATATCTGAATATTTTTAGGCAACCACAGAGGTGCTGCGATTCCTCTCCAGAGCATGTTTGTGCATGACACCTCACTCTTGTGCTACTGCTTTAGCTCAAAGATGCGCTTCATGCCAGAGTGCACCAAGACAGTATTTTTGGTGAAAACAGAAAGCCGCAGTGTTTGCTTATTAAAAATATGCTCCACTTGGATGCCCAAAGCACTATTCATATCATTCAGGGTAGATAGAGTGTGCTGACAATACCCTGTTTAATACGTTCCCATTTCCTCTCAGCACAATGCCTCATAGTGGCACAACCTCCAATGAGACAACAAGCGTAATGAATGATGTGCGATATGAGATCATTGGTCTTTGTATGGAACTGATAAATAAGTAGCACTTAACCCGACTCTCTGTAAAAAGTCACATACAAATGACTATGCATATTTACCTTGCAAAGATATAAAATCTAATTTAGTCCACATAACAAATCACACAATGTATTTTTCCCCTCCATTTTGTTCCTCTATTATTCCTCCATATATATTGAAACTATTTTTGAAAGAAAGGAATACTTTTATGCGTTCAAGTGGTCGAGTGATAGTAAAGACCAGTGTTACCAAAATAATTAAATAAATAAAAGTTTTATTGAATGCTGGTCTTTTATAGCTATACTTTTAACTTGTTTTTGCCAAATAATTTAGTCAGATAAATATCTTAACCAAGTTTAGTGTTTTGTTCTTCCCTTATATTTAAAATATGAAACAAATATATATTATCCTCTTATTTTGATAATTTAAATCGAACTTCATTAAAAAACAATCCCCTCTGGACATAACTTTTTTGCCACTATACTGTATACTCATAAATAAACGAAATATTTTTTTATGCGGTTTTAAACACAGATTTTTAATGCAGATTTTTTTTTTTTATGTAGGCTCAATAATTAATCTCTAACAAAAATTAAATGAGATATGTTCCAAGACTGAAGTTTTGCATCAAGGTTGATCTGATTTGAATGTGTGAAAAAAACAAAACAAAAAACACGAAAGTAGTGTATATCAATAAACCTCAAGTTGGCTGCCCTCTCACTCTTTATAATTCATTTGTCAGTCTATCATTGTGTCAATCAAAATATCAAAGTGCTAAATTTATCCGACCAAATCCAGCATCTCAGTCCATCTTTGATAAAATGTTATTGCTATATGATTTAGCCAATAAATTGTGCAATATGGCTGGACACAAACTTTGTGCTTCACTGAATGAAGATGGCAGCAGATTGCATTGTCTGAGGCAGAAGTTGAGCCGGGGGCTGCTTTGGGTACTCACTCTTTCAAAGACATTGCCTCTAAATTGAACACAGCTGCAAGATGCCATATTGCTTGGCAGAGGCCCAACTCCCGTATCATCAACATAAATTCACTTCACACCTGAGCAACAGAAGCCATATTGGCAGTCAGCTTGCGTTGTATTGTGGGTGTTTGTGAATGCTCACAACTAATGAGCCATGATATGCATGTGCACATGTGGCACACACACACACACACACACACACACACACACACACACACACACACACACACACACACACACACACACACACACACACACACACACACACACACACACACACACACACACACACACACACACACACACACACACACACACACACACACACACACACACACACACACACACACACACACACACACACACACACACACACAGCCTCAAAGGGGAATTTACCTGATAATGGCAAACAACATGCAACAATTGGATGCAGCAACAATTGCACTTGAAAAAAAGTCGCAATGAGAAACTTCCTAAAAGTTGAAACCTATTTAAAACTGCTATGATGTACTCAAAACAAAGTTCAGGCAGATGCACTAAAAGTGTACACAACTATTACATCGACATTTGGTGAGACCAAATCACCTTGAGAGCAACATCCGATCCCTAACTCATATTTACCATTGATATGGATTGAGTCGAGACGTTTAATCGCCTGCTGTCAACCACAGAGCTCCAATTTCTACTGCAATCCAGCTGGCTTAAAGCTTCAGGTCCCGAATGGATATGACAGGAAAGTAATTAAACAACTTTGCTGCGATTACACAGCTTCATTGAGCCTGAAACCTTCTTTTTATCCCTAGATACTTCCAGTAACTAAATTACAAAATCACACCAAAGGGGTTTTCGAAAAGATAAATATTAGCCATATGATTGTCAATGTTGTGCTTAGTTGGAAGTCCCAAAGCATGCCTCACCTGCTCATGTTGAACGCAGTGCCTCCAGCTGTGTGGAGGGGAGTGACAAGCTCCAGGGACCCCGATACTTGAGGAATTTTCTCTCTGCTGTCACTCTCTGTCCATGAAAGGTTATGTCCTCACTTGTGTATATCAAGCTCACAGCTCACTGGAGAACTGCGTCCACCCGTGGCAGAATATGATGAGGAGGCTGATAAGGAATAAAATGTCAGAAAAGGAGCACAGCCTTCTGCACTCTGCCATGCTCCAGTTCCTCTTTAGTGTTGTGATCCACTCAGTGTTATGACTCTTTCTCCCTTCATCGCCCTCCTCTCCCCTTCATCTCTCTCTATCTCTCCTCTCTATGTCCCTCCATTCTTCTCCAAATCGGCAGCTCTTTTTAACCATCAGTGTGAATCTAAAATGTACATTATTTCTTCAAAGGGTGTTTTCCAGAAAAATGAAAATGCTGTCATCAATTGCTTGCTATCATGTTCAGGATGAGAGATTATTTACCCCTTAGTGGAATCACTTTCCCTGACTATATTACAACAAACTTCTTATGTGTTTTCTATCAGTTGTTTAAAATCTGATCCAGTGATGACAAACTACATTTCCCATAACCCATTGCCAGGTATCCCTGATTGCTTACGTGTCTCACTAGCCTGTTTAGCTCACCCCAAGCCTGGTTATCTCTGTTATTTTTTATTTTGAGAAGTCTAGCACGTGTCACTGCTGCATTTCTGTTGTTTTGGTGTTTGGTGTTCTCATATTTGTGGGTTTGATCCACTGTCTGTTTTCTGGATTACCCTGTTTGCCTCAGATTCCTGCCTGGTGTTTGTTTTGGACAGTTTTTCTGTGTTTTGACTTCTTGCCTGTTTTTGGGATTATGCCTGTGGATTACCCTAATAAACTGCTTTTGGATCCTCAACCTTTGCGTCTCTGAGCAGTTATGCGACAATATTACTATTATATTATTATCTGTGCAATTTATATATTGACTTTTTTTTCTTAAAGTTGTTTTGGTATGTTTCCGTCAATATTTTGCCTAATGTCTATTTTTGTGGTCTATATATGGGAGAAAAAAAATCATACTGATTTGGAACAACATGTGGGTGAGTAAATGACAGAAACTGGATGAAATGACCCTTCAAAATAAATCTAAGGGTACGTTTACACGACAACGATATGCTTAAAACGGAGAAGTTTTTCCTTTGAGGTTTCCACGTACAGACGACACCATTGTCAAAACGATCCCCATTCACACGGATCCACGAAAACGACTAAAAATCACGTTTTTGTTGTTTACACGGAGACCGTTTTTAAAAACTTGCACTTTGAAACCCGTTTTCAAAAGTTCGCGTTTTCAGGCACCCAAAACGTTGTTGTCGTGCAAATGAATGACCAAAACGCATAAAAAGGTGTACGGTTTTAGTTAAAAACGGTGTTGTGTAAACAGCCCCTTAGTCTAAACTGCTAATTATAAACTAACCTTGATTCATAATCCCTGTCCTTCAATAACCTCAGAGTTGGGTACACTGCACTACATTTATCATAGCTAATAACAGCCATCTCAGCCTAACAAAGACCTTGCTATGGTTTCTCTTTTGCCTGTCATATTTGATAAACAAATGCTATAATTACACAGCGACTGGAATTTCAACACATGAAACGATTGCTTTAGAAATGGGTCAGACAGCTTACTGTGCAATAATTCAGCATTTAACTTCCTTTAGACTTGCTTGTTACGCTCGTTAAATGTTTCTGAAGCCAGACAACTTTTGTGCTTTATGTAGCATCTGGCCCAGTCAGACACACAAATTATTCATTAAATTTGATTAATAAATTATATATGTGTGAACCATCCCCTGAAAACTGCAACTAACATCCCAAATGAAGCTAACACGCAGGCAGAGCCAGGTGTCTGGTTACAGGACACATGAAGACTGATAAGGAATTTACAGAGAGTTGTGACTCTCACTTAATTCTCGTTGAAAAGGACAAATAAACCCTTTTAATCCTATACATAACTTGAGAAATGTTTAAACTTATGCAATTTTCCCATCTCGTGATTTTCCTTATAGGATTTGGCACAATTCATTGAAACTCTTTTGGATTAAAGGTGCACTTGGTAACTTTTTCAACTTAATAAATCCGTTTAGAAATCATTTGGATGGTTAAATAATCTGTTCTGATGAGAATGGTTACTTTCCCCGCTCCCCTCAGTGTTCCCAGGCGGAAAACCAGCCTTGCAACATTGGGACTAACGTCCCGGTAAGTTGAAAATAGGAAGTCTCGTGAGAAGCGAGAATGAGCGAGAAACACAAACTGCTTTACGGAATACAAAATGTACGTCAATGTTAAATGATACTGTGTATGATGTATTACCCACCTCGGTAGACATGCTCCACACGATAAAGTTGGTGCGTCTGGGACTCATTTGTTCACCACACCGGATCCGAGCATTACAAAAGCACATGAGCAGCGGTAGAAAGGGGGAGGAGTGCGCCGGCGCGCCGCAAGTGACTTTACGACAGTGATGTGAAAAATATATGCACCGCAGCTGTAGAGGAGCTCGTTGAGAAAGTCAGCAAAGCGGTGGCTAGAGTTACCGAGTGCCGCTTTAATGTTTCAGAATTGCATACCATAGTTAACTAAAATGTTTGGTATCTATGAACTCCAATTTTCGTTCCCTATTAACATTACACTTTGCTAACTCTGTGACACATTAGTTTTATAAGACTCTTGAAGGTTCTTCTGTCAAACACCCAATCAAATTACATATGCAAATGACCTGCTAGAACAGGGGCAAGTTCAAGGTCAAACCGGCACGCAACGTTTTGCTACGGTTTCCGGGTTGAACAACATGTTTCCTGGAAACGGTGTGCAACAGGGTTTGAGAAACGTTTTCTCTTGTTTGGTGGGTGTGTCAAAAATGTCAGCCCAATCAGCAGCAACATGTATATAAACCAAGCGGTATTAAACGCACAAAATGGGTCCATGGAAAGTCGTTTACAAATGTGTCCGCTGGAGCTCGGTATGCAACAATTGAACATAACGAAGACATGTTTATCATAATAGTTTTATAGTAAAGATATAGCATATCAACAGTGAACAGCAATAATGATAAGGTCATAATAAAAATAATAAGGTCATATAGATCATAACACAGTCTCGGAGGTAAGAAGTAGATTATCCTTCACCTGAATTGTTCAATAATTAGGGATCAC
This sequence comes from Phoxinus phoxinus, assembly GCF_949152265.1. Lineage (NCBI taxonomy): Eukaryota > Metazoa > Chordata > Actinopteri > Cypriniformes > Leuciscidae > Phoxinus > Phoxinus phoxinus. The sequence goes on along the minus strand of NC_136880.1, from coordinate 27,167,865 downwards.
AGTTTCCAAAAATCCCTTCACTCGATTGGGATGTTCTCTTTTATTCTGGACGGCAAGGGCAGTGACCGTAACATTGTATTTTGCAGTATTGAACGCAGCCCAGGTTTCTCTAAAGGAACAACTTCTTATTGGCTCAGTCGCCTCCAGAGGGTGTGACATCTTCACACTTTAAAAGATCACTGCTGATTACTATATCACCCGTTTTTTTCACGATTCTGAGAATTTCTGATGTGAAGATGATATTTATTCTGCTTCGGCTCTCTTTCCTGTGGTAAACTATGCATGTATGTGTGAGCATGTTAGATTAGTTTAAGTGTTTAATGTAGTTAATAAAGTCTTGTTTGTATCCCTCAAGGGTGTGTGTTGTTTTGCTCATAACTGCAGTCCCTAATCATGCAGATTTTGACTACATGCTCTGAGTAGTACTGTACAGTAAGAAATCATTCCCCACCCTGGAAATGTTCATTTATTAGAAGTAATAAACAATTAACAATCAGTGTTTGCTGGACAAACAGGTTAATTTATTGTAACATTAATTATGCTACATTAAGTTAATTGGCAAGGCACTGGCAAGGCAATTAATATCATTAGCATTGTCTGAACAAATAATACAGTTTAATTTTAGCATGATGCAAAATATATGTCTGATTTAATTTACTCTTTAGCCTAAAGTATCATATCATGAAGGTGAAAAAGGGTTATTATTACCTGTTTAAATTGGTTGTGTTGTTGGTGACAGTTTACATTTAAAAGCCTAAATGAATCTCTTTATTCACAGGAAGTTCTTACAAGCAAAGTTTACTCTGTATGCATTACTTTACAGATACATCATAAAACATATTATTATATCAAACAACTGTTAATTTGAACATTTAGCGCTGTGGTTTCTTCTTAGAGCCAGGGAAGAATTTACTTAAGTTAAATGGCAGAAAATTGGTTTTAAAGTGCAAAACATACTCAGCAGGGGAGGGCTTTTATTTATTACTTACTTATTTATATATTTGTTTAATGGGTGAATTCTCTTGAGCGCTGCAGCAGAGATACATTACAGCATTATCTAAATGCTAATCGATGTAGCCTGTCAAACTTGGGAAGATTATAAATGATAACATATAATTCATTTGAAATAAAATAGTCTAGACTAATGTGAGTTCCTTGCATCAAGCATTTTTCATGTATTATTGTTGCAGAGAAAGATGAACAAAGAACCCCTACCATGTTATTTTCCACAAAAAGCTGCATTTGCAAAATTAGAGATACATAGAGATATAATTAGAGATGCCTTTGTCCAGGCACTTCTCTGCACAGCGAAGCCATACATGCATATAAGCAGATTGTGTACAATTAATATAAAAAATAATAATAATAATAATAATACAAAAAGGATAACTTATAAATAAAATGTGAGATAAATAAATTAAAATATAATAATAATATATACTCTGTCATGACAATGACAGGCTGCCCTTTTGTTGCATTTCAAGATTCAAGAGAGCTTTATTGTCACACAGCCAAGTTTACAGAGGCGGTGAAATACTAGTCCTTTAAGACCTTGTGGTGCAACATTTAAATTGACACAACATACATGTGTAGAGACACAGAGTAAAAAATTATCAAGACAAAAAGTACCATATGGCACTAGAACAATTAGTAAACAATTACAAAAAGAGGCAAAGCAGCACAAGGTGAGTCAGAGCCGGTGTATTTAGTATGGCTTCCGTGCGGCATTGTTACCATTCTGTAATTATATTGCTTTCACATAAACCTCTGAACCGATTTGGGCATATGAAGGCAAAAGTCTTGACACACTTGTAATGAGGTTAGATGAGATATAGTTGCAAGGACAGCGCGACTCTCATCATTAGTGCACCTGTTTTTCAGAATCACTACCATGAAACCCCAGTGTGAGAGCTTTGGGGTCAAAATAAATTAGCACCAGTGATTCTGAAGCCTTGTAGAATGGCTGAGAGGGCTGTCAGGAAGTCCAGATGGTGTGTTCAATGGAAGGTGTGCAGACAGAATCAACACACCCTGCTTTTCAGAAATCCCTGGAAGTGCGAGGCTGGTAACAAGCAATTTTTATGGTTTCTGGGCTAAAAAAATAAAATAAAAATGACAATGCCAGTCAACAGCACACTGAACTCTAGTGACCGTATATGCACTCTAAAAAATGCTGGCTTGTTTCAACCCAATTTTGGGTAAAATATGGACAAACCCAGCCATTGGGTTACATTTTTACATTACATTTTTAACCCAACATTTGGGTTTGTCCATATTTTACCCAAAATTGGGTTGAAACAACCCAGCATTTTTTAGAGTGTGTGAGAGGAGAGCAGCTCTGGAGAAATAGATACCATTAATTACAAAGCAATCGTATGACGGATCCTCTGGTTCTGCTTGAGTTTTGCTCTGTATTTGATGGAGGAACCTTAAAATGTCATGCTGGATGATAAAAAATTGTAAATAGAACTGTACCCTGCACTATTCAATGGCAGTCAGCATGTGCTGGTCTGCAGGGGCTGCCTGAGGGAATGAGCAATTTCAGGCTCCAGAGCAGCGGTGTGGAGGGATCCCCGCTCATGTGCTCCGAATGAGGATGATATCTGCTGGAGAGAGACATCTGATGGAGCTGTGTTGTCCCTGTCCTGTTATAGATAGATAGATAGATAGATAGATAGATAGATAGATAGATAGATAGATAGATAGATAGATAGATAGATAGATAGACAGACAGACAGACAGACAGACAGACAGACAGACAGACAGACAGACAGACAGACAGACAGACAGACAGACAGACAGACAGATAGATAGATAGATAGATAGATAGATAGATAGATAGATAGATAGATAGATAGATAGATAGATAGATAGATCACTCAAAAAATTAATTCATTACCTACTTGATTCAATCAAAGAAGGTTTTTACACACAAATTAATTTATTTCATTCAAATTAAATCATGTGATTAAATTAAATTAAAACTTATTAAACTATGTTTAATTAATTCCCTTATGGTTAACATGCATTTTCATTCATATGCAATGCAATATATTAATACAAATGTTTAAAGAATTTTTTATTTTATTTTGTACATATTTTATTTATCGTATCTCTCTGTCTCTCTCCTGTTGACTCAATTTAAAGAATGCAATAAAGTTTTTATATCGAATATGAAAACGAATTGAAACTAAATGAATTAATTTCAACTAAATCCATAAAATGTTCCAATATTTAACCTTTTCCTCTAAGAGTGTATGTGGTTACTTTTGGAGTACAATTGACAATTCGCTTATGCCTAATTTCTAACATGTTTGGATTGAACCCTGGCTATTTCTGTCTGTGTGGCAGTGAATGGTTAGGCATTTATAGCTGATTTTCGTTTAAGTTCTTTCTTTTAAATGGCAGAAAACATACAAGGGGCGCACATAATTGCAGCGATGTGATTAGTCTGCTTTTTAGAGGTGTGCAAATGAAGATGAATGTGCATTTCTCCAGTGCTAATGGCAAACTAAAATGGAAGGGGATACAGGGTTAAGAGCAAGGTGAGTGGCAGTATTCTGAGAGGAAACAGTCTAATGATGACAGTAAAATGGGCCACCCTCACAGTGGGCAAGTGGAGGAGACAACCAGTTTCCAGCTCACACACGTCAGACATGAGACAGATTGACATGTACTGGTGTAAGTCAGTGGTGTAAGACATGCTTTCCAAGGACACCATTGTGTGAAGAAGCAGTGGCAGATAAGAAACCTTTCACATCACGACCATGACAAAAAGATTTTAATTGGTTTGTAGACTCTACTAAGTCTCCCTCGAAGGTATATAAGACCCTTAGCAGAGACAGTGTCTTGTTATATCTTATAGAATGGCACTTGAAAACGAGTGTTATGACAGCAACTAAAAATCAACGGAACACTGATATTAAAGAAATACCATATTTGTTTCTTATGTGAAATGAGAGTTTGGATGCAGATGCCTGAGACAAGATGATTGACAAGACGTTGAGTCACCGAGATAGACGTAGGGCCTTTAACAACATCTCTATTTACAACTGCCTTTATCAATTTTTACCAGACTTAGAGAATATTGACCATGACAGTCAAAGACTTTCTACCACTGAAGCGAAATGAGAACCTTGACCTCAACCTTTCAAACAAAGACCACTTTGTCATCTCCAGTTAGCGTTGTCATGGCCACCATGGCTTTGGGGGGCTTGGTTAATTTGCTCTACGGTCCATAAATCTGGCGAGCGAGTGCTGGTTCGGTGGGCTCCGGCGGAGATGAGGAATAGTGCCGCTGAGATTGATGGAAAGGAACTTGATTAGGGGACAAGGGGTGATTAAAAAGCTTGCGGAGAAATGAAAATGACTCCCATGGGAAGTGGGTGGAGGACTCTGAGCTTTGGTATTATCAAGCAATATATTTGTCTTCTCATGTGCAAGCAGAAATGTGCTAGCCTCTTCAATATGCAAATGCCATCTCATAATCAAATGCAAAATATGAGTATTTTCTGCAGCGGGAATATTGTTTTCATTATTCTCTGCGTTTGCATGCATGCAGCAAACATGCTGACATATTCTGAATGTAAAAAAAAAAAGCGAAGGATAGCAAAGGGTCCTCTGGCCTTTATGGATATGCGTTGGATTCACTCGCGCATGACCAGTCTAATCTGTAATAACTTACTGCTCACTCTATAGTGTGAGGTTATGTGCACATGGTAAAATTGGAAGGATTTGTCGCCTAATCTGGAGTGTGCTCTACCTGAAAGAAATTCATTTGATGTTCACGTTTGCAGATGCATTTTCTTTCCTTCCTCAACATATTGCTTAAATGGAAAGTTCACCCCAAAATGAAAACTCACCCGTATGTCAATCCAGCTGTTTATGTTCATACAGTGAAAGTTAATGGGGTCCAAAGCAACATTTGGTCCTCATTGACTTACATTTTATGGACAGAAAAAGAAATCACTTGTGTGTTCCATAGAGGAAATAATGTAAACGATGACAGAATTTTCATTTTTGGTTGAACTGTCTCTTTAAACAAATACTGGCACCTCGCCAATGCTGCCCTTTTTATAAGGAAAATCATAGAATAATTGAATGCTGTGACCTGCTCCCCAAAACACTGTCTCCCTATTAAAGGAAAACTGCCTGATTTTTTGATGGTGATGAGTTCACTGATTTATTTTACACTCATCATATAAAACAGTAGTGAATGTGCTTTTGCAGCTTGAACATCGTTTTTTATTTATTTATTTTTTTAGGTGTGTTGATGCCCTCTGGGGGAAAACACAACACATTGTTTTAATCTGTATGATTTAGGTTTACAATGAGGCTTAAAATAAATTAAATAACACTTGCTTTGGGTTACTGGTACTAGACATGTAATCATTACAAATACAGTATAGAGTTGAAGGAAGCCTTTTTGATTTACCTGGATTTTTGCAGTCTTGAAATTTGATCAGACTCATCAATGTTATTTTTCAATGTGTAAGCAAGCTATTTTCTGTGAATGTACGAGACTTCCGATTCATTAGCCGCTATAATTAAGAGGAACTAGAAGAATGAGAAAGTGCAGTAAATTGTATAAGTTGAGCTACAAACCAGTGTGTTTATTATTACGATAATAATTAAATATATTTTAAATACCCCCTGTGATGAAAATCAAGTTGTTTATAATGTTTTTTTTTTTTATACTGTATGTATATGGGGTGTTTTTAATATGCTTTAAGACAAGCATGTGCAAATTCATGTCAATGAACCATTGCAGAGTATTTTCTCCTAAAAAGTGCGGTGAAAGAAAGTCAGTCTACAAAATGCAGTTTGAAATCGCTGGTGTTTCTTACATCACAAACTACTAACCAATCACATCAACTTGAGGGCTTTAGCATATCATTATGCTCTGAAGTGGGGGAGACTCAAGAGAAGCCAGGTTATCCCAGTGTATTTTTCTGTTGATATGAAAAATCGGGTACATTGGGCAATATAGCGGGTGTATGATGATGTACAGTATATTGCGATGTTATGATGAACTATATGCAGGGGTGCACAACACAGTTTTGGTCTGGTTATCAAGGGTGCACCTGGAGATGCTGCTTGGTACTCACCGCGTTTACGCGGCACAATTATCTTACAAGCTGCCTAAATGTAAAATAACACCATTTGTTCACTATAGAAGTTAAATATATGTTCATTTTTGTTAAAGCTCTATTTCTTATTTGATTAAAATGAAGTGACACAGACAACATCAGGAATATTAGGCTGCTATCACTTTAAGACCGAATACACGGATGGAATATACTGAGTACTGACACACATCCAGTTTGTTTCTCAACTGTTCACTTATGACATAACCGAGAGAATACTTGCAGAGATGGGCATTTTGGTATTCACGATACAGCACAGCCTCTCGTACCTTATTGCTTACGCGTATACTAAATGAAGCAAGGGTGTAGAGTTACATTCACGCTATTTCAAGGCATGAATAAAAAAAATTTCACAGGAAATGTTTATGTAATTTTGGTGATCAAAGATTAGTTTTAAGGGATAACATTTTTGACTAGGAGGACTTTCAAATAATATAATAATAAAAAAAGCAGGTAAATAGACAAGTATAGTCTGCCTAACACAATAATACTTTTTCATGATTTTATTGAACACAATGTCAGCATTCACAGTAGAAGCTGGAAAAAATACCTGAGTCCTTAAATGTAATGGACTGATTGACTCTCACGGCAAGGACCTACACCGAATTTTTCTGTATGGTTCGGACCTGCACAACAGAGTAATTTTACACCATTCTTTACAAAACGGTTGTAGTTCAGCAGTATTCTTGACTTGTCTGTTGTGTATTGCTCTCTTGAGGTCATGACAAAGCATCTCAGTCTGGTTGAGGACTCCAGAAGGAGCATTTTCCTCTATTGAAGATGTTCAGTTGTTGATTTACTCCAATACTTTGAGTCGTTGTCCTCTTGCATTACCTCAACTTCTGTATCAGCTCAAATTGACGGACATACACCCTTACAATATCCTGCAAAATGTTCTGATTAACTTGGGGAAAAATTTTTTTGTCGACGATAGCAAGCTGTCCAGACCCTGAGGCAGTAAATCAGAGCCAAATGCATAGCATTTTGTGTCTTTTCCCCAAACAGCTCAACTTTGTGTTATTTTCTGTCCAGAGAAAATTCAGCTGAACCACTGTGGAACAATTTTGTTCTTTAAACACTAATCGTGTTTAGCGTTGACAGAGATATTTGCATCTGCCAGGGATTTCCACAAATCTTTCACTGACAATCTGAAATTCTTCTAAACATCAAGTACCGTGCGTTTTAATCTTGTAGTCACCTTGGTATAGGAAACCAACTAGCAACAGTGCTAAACTTTGTCCATTTCTAGATGAGTTGTCTAACGGTGGAATGGTGAACAGCAATCCTTTTAGACTGTGATACTGTAATCTTAAGTGATCTGAGCTCTAGCTCTTTTGTTCTAGGCAAGGCACCAACATCTCCATTCTTATTGATTGGACTCAAGGTTAGCCAACTCCTGACTCCAGTTAACTGTTGGAAAAGTCAATAGCCAAGGGATATACTCACAATTTTTACAGTGTCTTCAATAAAGACATAAAACCTTTTTGTGTTATTTGTTTAAGCTGACTGTGTTCAGCCAATTATTGTGACTAAGATCCAATTTAATGACCAATACATGTGAAAATTCAGCTAAATACAGAAGGTTAGCAACCCCCCCCCCCCCCCCCGAACCCTAACCCTAACCTTAACCTAACCCTAATCTAACCCCCCCACACACACACGCCATTTTACAATGATCTGAAATAATGTGTATTTCTCCAGGAAACGTAACACACACACATGAAGACAGGACTGCGCACATCCAATTACTGAGAAATTCATTTTTATTGTTAATATCCTAACTGGGGATAAGAGAGTATTAATCACATACTGTAGTGCTTGGCAGCAACTAGGTGGAGATGGAGTATTACGCTTCCATCACTTAAATGAAACTGTTGCGCTATGATACAAGAATCAATATTAATTTCAGGAAAGAACAGAGGCTTCAAAATAAAGCCGCCTATCTGCTCTCTCCTATCGGTTCTTTTCATAAAGCGAAATAACACTCACTCAGCAGGGGAGAAAAAAGCTTTTCACTTCCAAACATAAAGACATCAGTGTATAAAGGTAAAAATAAAAATTAAACATGGTGTGCTTTTCAACACTAACAAGCAAGACGTCTTTGTCAGGTTAAGAAAGACTCTTTTGTTCTGATACAATGAAGCAGACACATTGTTTACTGGTACAAAGTCAATTTACGTTGCAGTATGTACCAGTGAAAAATACAGTTATTTAAAGTGAATACAAAACCCAAAACCAAACGTGACAACTTCAAAGTGGCAGTTTTATTTTTAAATGAAACCCAGAGGGGATTTCATTCCCAAAGTAAAATCATTAGCGGTTTTTACATGGTAGACAATATCATAAAAATTTAAGATATATAAAATTTAATCTATGAGCAAAGCAAATTCTTAAAAAGTGATTGAATGCATTTAGTAATACATAAATCTTTCCAACAACGCTCTAAAAAGTCATGATTCCCAACCTCTTAAATTACTTGTGTGAATGAATTTGTCTGATGATCAAAGGGTGGCAGATCAACGTGACATTAACAGCCGTTCCAATTAAACTGCCAAAGTTTACTCACTTGTCACGAATATTATCATTTTGATATCTGTTTCACCTGAGGTGCTGTTAACATATATCCTTGTGCTCAATCAACACCCTTCCAAGAAACCCACATGTACTTGATGTGTTAAAATCTGCAGCATGTACATTCGCACATATGTCATCACCATTGTTCATTTTGTATCAAAGTTTCTTACAGCTCCTGAAATGTTATTGCAACTAGACTTTGGATATGCACATCAAACAGCTTACAAACAACTTCAGCTCAGTGCTGTTTTTGATATCCTCTCCTTAGATGAAGCAAAAAAGCCATTTATCACCATTAAAACTGTCCTCATGCAAACTCATGATGTGTCAGTATATTAAGAACACTTTCAGTCCGCCTCTTTCTCTGAGAGAAGAGAGAGTGCGACGAGAAGAGAGGCTTACCTCTGAATCCCGGATGGTTGGTGAAGAAACTTTTTAGTGACATATTTAGAGCAATGAATGTGAGTGTGATTCAGCAGAGACTGAATCGCTTCCTTAGAATTCATAGGGCTTGCAGAAAACAATGCATTTGTAGTGCGGAAAAGGGAATTGGGGCCTTGTTATGGAGGAGGGAAGGAAAATATAGCCTCCAAAACACCCACGTGATGCAAGACAAATGTCTCTAATTTTTTACTAATATGACCTATATACTACTTAAAGGAATAGCTCACACAAAGATGACGATTCTGTCATCATTTACACACCCTCATGATGATTTAAACATGTATAATGGCCTTTTTCACAGGGAAGACAAAAAGAGTAATTTAGTATCACTAGTCAGTTATAGGACAATATGCTTCACAAATAATAAAATGTTTCGTTTGATTAACAAAGTTGTTACAGGCAGGAGACTGCATGCAGTCCATCAAGACTTAAACTTCACGCCACAAAAACATTTATTTCCATCGGCAACTGGCCGCATCAACAGTATTATACACGTTACATTAATCGCATTATTCACATTAGTCTGCTATGCTGCATCTTCAAAGTACAAACTGTGACTTTTTGCACACATTACACTAATTATGCCACGGTTTGGGTTTTGTTTCTTGTTCCTTGTTCTGGTCTGTCATGTGATCCCCTGTTTTAGTCATGTGATCCTGCCTTGTGTTCCCTTAGGCTTGTTCGACCTGAACCGGCGCTGCACAGACCGATCGGTGAATGACATCAAAATACCGCGAGAGCGAATAGAAAGTCAACGGCTCCTTATGCTTTCGAGTTACTCTCGCGGTACTTTGATGTCATAAACCGATCGGTATCAAGTCGAACAAGCCTCTTGTCTATTGTGTCATGTGGTCATTGGTTGATTGTTTAATTGTTCACAGGTGTCCCTTGTCTTGTCGTAGTCTTGTGTATTTAAGCTCTCATGTTTGCCCTGTGTCTTTGTCTAGTATTCAATGTTTCATGTCGTTGTCCAGGTTCTTTTTCTGTGTTCTGAGTTTCATTCCTTGCCATGCCCTTGTTTTATGTTTGATTATGTTTTGAAGTAAAGTTGCATTTGGGTTCTCAACCAGCTTGCATCCAGTAGTGATTCCTAACAAATGTACAGTTTAATGTACAGTTACATTTTAAAATAGATGTCTATTTTATTAATATTTTTATTTATTATTGTACAAGTTGTACTAGGTAATAAAAGCTGATTCTGATAGACTATCAATCTTTTAATAATGCAGAAAGTTACTGATGATTAAAATGTGCATGCATGCAAACAGATTAAAACACTTTAGAAATACTTGAAAATAAGACAATTCTGCATTTATAACTTCATCTTCTAGGCATCTTCTGTACGTTCGAGCTCTGAGGATCCCATCACATCTTCTGGTTCTTTGCTCAGTTAGAGTCAGATGTGCCCAATTTAGTGAACTAAACGACTCACTTCGACTGGATCAATGAATCAGTGAGTTGTTCACTCAAGAATAGCTACACTTGGATCAGTACAATTTGTAAATTAATAATTCTGTGTGACTTGTGAACTGAATCAACAGGATCATCGGAGATAAAATAAGTTTCAAAAGAATGATTCGATCATGAAGTGGACAGCTTTGTTACATTTCTTTAGATTAGGTTTCTTTAGGTTTAGATTTCTTCAGTTCGAAATAACAAGATATGAAACATAGTTGATTTGGATGTAGTGAAGTAAAAGTTTGCCAAAATGAAATTAATCTGGTAAAGTATTTGAAAAAATCCAAAAGAAAAAGAAAACATTTTTTAAAGCTACACTTAAAGCACTTAAAGCTACACTGTGTAGGATTTTCTCCAATCTAGCGGTGAAATTGTATATGACTACCAACTGAATATTACTTTCTAGCCCCTCCCATTCCGAGGGCGTTTTAACTCGTACGGTGGCCGTATTATTCCAAGATTAACATGGCTTCCAGTTCAACTTTGACCATGAGTGTTCCTTCAAGTGATGAGGTTACCTAGACGTTGTTCTAGCGTTATGCACAACCATGCTATAGCCAAGCAACTATACATTTACAAAAATAGGCTGAATTACCTGTCAAGAAGAAAGCAGGCAACTTCAGCGTCTCTTTTAAAATCCTTGCTCCTCATGAGCTCTTTCCATCTTGGAAAAGCCACTCCATTGACTTTGGTCTTGTTGATTTGCCTGTCACGTTGTCGTTTCAATTATCTCTTTCGCTTCCTCTCGCGAGTAATCTCCCCCTCGCATTCGTCACGGTGCAACTGAGTGTAAAAGCGCGAAAAGCAAAGCTTGAATTTCCAGGTATGTCCCTTTGGCTAATGTATTTTCAAGATGGAGGCGCAACATGGCTGCCGCCATTCGAGTGACTCGCTCGTATGTATTCTGTAAATATGTAAAAAAGGCATGCTCTGATCACATGCTTTGTACTATACTTTATTTTGATAATCAGATTTTCTTAATGAAGAATAATATATTGATGTTTAGTATTATTTTAATATAGGGCTATCTTCTGTTCCTTTTTTTTCTGTTGTTTAATTTAATTGGGTGATTCTATGTTTACATATTGATGATTACAAGCTTGGGGGAAATGCAATTAATTGCAATTAATTACAGCAAATTGTGCAATTAATTAGTTTTTTTTTTTTCCCCTTAAGTATTAATTTTAAAAGTGATTCATGGGTTGGCATTGCAGGGTGACCTGTGTAAAACGATTCTTCTAATTAGAGAGACGTGGAATGTCTGATCCAGTACTCTTGTAGGTCAGAAATCTGCAAAGACCTCTTCAGACTGAACACAGCCTTAAGCTTCTTCTGCAGAAAGCATTTCATCTTAAAACAGAAATGCTGTTTTGCTTGATTTTGCATTCTTTGTTGTAGAAGTTCCTGACTCAGATGGTGTATACATGTTTGATGTGGTTTTGGTGTTATATGGAATTGAACATAAGGGATTTATTTTTGAGTCTGTGCAATGTCTTTGGATATAGTAAAAAAAAAGAAGAAGTGAAATCCTTTGGCTACTGGATCTATGAGTTTTATGAAGGATAAGTAATTTAGCAGGTGAGGCAAGGACACTGTCAAGTGTGTGTGTGTGTGTGTGTGTGTTTTTTTTTTTTGGGGGGGGGGATTGGGGGTATATATCTTTATATATATATATCTTAAACAAACAAAAAAAAAATATATATATATATATATTAAACTTTTCCCCAGTAAAGATATCTAAACACCATTGACCAGCAAGACAATACACAACATTAATTTTTTTTTTCTTGTTTAAAGTCACAAGAAAAAAAATATTTTGTAAACTTTAAAGTTTAAAGTTTTAAAACTTAAAAAAAAAAAAAAAAAAAAAAAAAACTACTTGCAAATGGGTAGAGAAGAATAAACTTATTATTTTGGTTATTAAAGTAAAATGTATCTATTTTTATGATGATGTTAAAAATGTAAAACAAGAAAAAAATACTAAAATATTTGGAGATGTATGGCCTTGTGCTTCATTTATATATATTAATATTACAATTATTTGTTGGGTATTGTTTTTGTTAATTAGTGGTTAGTGCTAGAAAATGAATAATTTACAAAATATTAAGACAATAATACATTAGCAAAGGGACAATTCAACAAAGATGTTGATACGAGACAATTACTCATTGGAGCAAGACATGTCAAAAGCTAAAATCATCCTTGTTTTACTGTGTTAAGTGCATAACTTTACAGCATTGTTATTAGAGTTCAGCTTTATCTGGCTCATTACAATAAGACTTAGAACTTGACATTTAGAATCTACTTGACATTTCTATGTGCATTAACAGGTTCTAAAACTGAAGGCAAGTCATCTTTCTCAATACTTAGTAGAGTGAGATGCCCTATTTCGACTGTGAGAGCACAAAAATAGTTTCTGGGAAGGGAAGGAACCAAAAGTTGAAATGTTTTTTTTTTATAAAGGATACGCCGTCTGTGATCAACAGCTTGATTATACACAAGAATAGAAAAATGCACGTGCAACCTGAAGAAAAAAAGTAATTACCTTGTTTTTTGTGTGTCTATCTTCATGCAGGTTATGAATAAGGCCATGTTTTTATTGTATTTATGAACTCATATTGGTGAGTTCAGTATTTGTAACAGTTGAAATTGACAACGGTAAGCAAAATTGGCAAAACATTGTTTGTCAGGCCTGTTTCACACCACATATGTAAGCAACACATATTTATTTCAGCACCAAATTAACAGGTTACATTCATGCTTTTAGCATGAGTTTTAGCACTGAGCCTATGTATGCCATATGAAGCACACTGAAAATAGAAAATGAATTGTAAACCTGTTTATCCCCCAAACCTGTAATTATAGCGTGAACAATTACCCATTGTTTACGGATGTAAAAAAAAATCTGTTGGGCGTGATTTAAGATGATTTAAAAACATGTTTAAAGACACAAAAACAGCCTTCAAAGGGCACCTATTATGCCCCTTTTCACAAGATGTAAAATGAGTCTCTGTAGTCCCAACAGTGTGTATGTGAAGTTTTATCTCAAAATACCCAACAGATAATTTTTACAGCATGTTTAAATTGTCACTTTATGGGGCTCAGAAAAACACGCCGTTTTAGTGTGTATTCCTTTAAATGCAAATGAGCTGCTGCTACCGGCACAGAGGGTGGAGCCTCACGAGCTCGCGCTCAATGGCAGGACAATCTCATCTCACGGAATGATAATATCAAAACAGAAACTCTCAGTAGCGGTGTTCATTTCGACCCGGAGTCGAACAATAATGCCCACAGAGCCAGAGAATATATGCTCCGGAGTCGAAACAATGTTGGACTGTGTACAGCTCACCCAGGCCGGGTCTATGTTAGTGTCCGTCAACAGTCGTGGGAGGGGCTTGTGCAAAAGTATGTCACATTACCCCAATCTGAGAACTGCTTGTTCTGAGACAGTGCTTATGATTTATGGGGATTTTAAAAAAAAGCACTGGGTGTATTTTTATCATTATAGGGTGGTTGTGTACACGCACTGCCAACGCATATTTATGTTCAAACGCCATGTAAAAGTGAATTTTGTATAATAGGTGCCCTTTAAGTCTGACTGAATCCAGAAAATGTAACCAGTTTATCATAACTTTGAGGTTTAGGTTCCACATATAAATTACATTTAATCTAATTCATGTTTGTAATAGTTTCCAATACGCAGGTAACACAATTAGATAACTTTGTTAAGTAATGAGTAAAGTAACACATTACTTTTAATATAAATAACTTTTACATCTGAGTTACTCTTTCAAATAAGTAACGCAAGCTACTTTGTTTTCCTATTTATTCACTGACAGCTCTCCTGTCCCCTTGTTGAAATAAATTGCTATTAAGTTGCAGAGGCGTTGTGTACTCTGTGTGAACATGATGGTTATTGTAGTTCTTAAATGTGAACATACATTTACTCATCTCACTTGCACAAAAACAGATGAAGTATTCTTCAAAATAAATAAAAACAGAGAAATGCAAATATTACACAAACCTTCAATAATTAAATATGTTATTTATTAACCAATGTCTTTGCTGCTGACCTTCGACGATCCAATTCAACCATACCAATAAGTGGTATACCATACTGAAGGGAGGCCGGTACGCAGAGTGTGGCATTTCAAGCAATTCGAAACAGTGAATCATTTTACAAAGTAATTATTCAAATTGATTGGACATTTTAAAAAGCTTAGTTTCTGCCATCACTACCCAGGGGACACTATATTTTAAAATAACATTAAAATAGAAAAGTTATTATTATTATTTCATAATATTACTGTATTTTCCTATATTTTTGAGGAAAATAAATGCTGCCATGGTGAGAATAAAACACAATTGTTTTACATTTCTGTCAGGACCACTATCGTCAAATAAGATTGACAATTAGCATACAGTTTGGATTGGCGGTCTGGTTCTGTTCTGCATGGGCAGCCTAGCATGGATAAGAGCAGGGAGAGCAGCAATAATCCCCCTTAGGGTAAACTGAACAGAACCAACATGAATGTATGGCAGATATCATTAATTCAAGATTTTAAAGTACAACATAATTCGATAATTTATTTTGATTCAAGGGGAATCAGAATGGCAAATACTGACTGGACGAGAGGAGGAGCTGGGGATGGAGGAGGGTAATTAGCTCCTGAGAAATGCGATAGATGTTGATAATTCTGAAGGAGCTTATGAATACGGTGATAGGTAGACTTGGATCAGCTGAGAGTCAGCTGATGCGAGCTTGACTAACGTGACCTGCCAGAACTAACTTGATGTTTACCAACCCACAATTAAATAAATGTTTTATCATAATAAACATAAAAATGAAAATAGTATATCATTGATATAAAAATACGCTTAGGCCTGCGGTATGTAACAGGCCTAACTCTAATCTGAACCAAGAGGGGAAAAGGCAAAGAGCATTTATCACAAATATAATAACTTTATTGTCCAAAGTTTCCATTCGAGTTTGTTATAGACACAAGTTTATACAATATATTCAATAATAAATAAGAGATTCTTTCAAATTCTCTTTTGATAACTTTTGACAAAAAGGTCTCTTATCATTAGCTCCTCTATCAGAGAGACTGATAAAAAAAAAGAAAAAGTAAATCAAAATCTGGCTGGCCAATACAGAATCACTGGAATCAGCTGCCCTCGAGTAAGCCACAGCTCTGATGAATTGCTGTAGGAAGATATCAGAGCGCCACCACAACAGTTCGACAGAAAGACAGCAGGCACACAGATCCTGTGGCTATCAAACTAGTGACAGAGGCCCGTAGGACAGTACGGAGAGGGTTGGAGGGGCTCGTTCACCATGGAAGCAAGCAGCACAGTCTGGGGCAGTTAGTGAGGGCGATCTAAACAGATGTGTTCATGGGGCATCTGTGAGATGTACTGACTGTGACGTCCAGGGCATTGGCCTGGCAGAATTCCTGCTAAGTGCTGGTAAATATGTTTGGAAGGAGAGCCAGCAGGGTGACGCTTTTTTTAATGTGATGTTTATCCTATTCCTAACCCCCCAACCCCCCCCCCCCCCCCCTAGTACATGTACACAGAGGTTATAGACGTCCCTTGCTTGGATCATTGCAAAAACACTGTCAACAGTTGAAAGTTAAATAAAACTGTTCATGAGGCACTTTTTATATCAAAGAGTTTTTTTTTTGGTTCTTTGACTTAGAGAAGTATAAAACAGACATTAAAATGCAATCGGAAAAATTACAGTTCCACGTTTTTTTCCTAAATAATGAACAGAAGAGTGTAAAATATGCATGAGGTATAGGAAAGGCACATAGCCAGCCTTATCAAAGTGTCTTTCCCAAGCCACGTCTTCTTCTTTTAAAGGGTCAATTCACCCCAAAATGTATATTTTGCCAACATTTCCTCACCCTCATGTCGTTCCAAACCTGTTTGACTGACTTTCCTCTCCGGCAGAAAGTTTAAACTGTTTTTGTCCATGTAATCAAAATCAATGTGGTCCAAAACAACATATTATCAACATATAATGACTTTCATTGGCTGCGTTCCAAACCGCATACTCAATGAGTAGGTACTTAATTTCAATAAGTACTTACTTAACGAGCGCTAAAAGAGTAGGTACTTTATAGCCAAATCTCGTTAAGTATGAATGCGAACCGGACATCTGCCATGTTGACGTTATCATGTGACCTACGCCGCGTTATCACAAGTGCAACAACTTAAAAGAGTTGAACGACACGTTTAATTCATCTATCTGTAAATATCTTGATATTGATTAAACTTGCTCATTTTATGGTCTTTTTGAAGAAACTGCTGCCCATATTTTGAGAATACATTTAGGGTTGATTTAAGTTCTTATATTTAACCCTACTTATGTGACCCACCGTTTTATCCTTAACGATATTATTTATTTTTATTACGAAATCCCAAAATTGTCATCTCTTGAATATGTTGTTAATTTCTTTATTTTATATCCAAACATTTTCATCCACAAGCAAAAGTGGCTTACCGTGACAAATACTGACCGATACTTAATTATATTACTTTTTACTGAAAAAAATCAATAAAACAAACAAAATGTAATGTATGTCATATGACATAGCTATGCATGAATACACTCTAGATGTGTATATTGTGAACATATCTACATTTTCATTCAAACAATTAATTAAATAATGATATTTTATTTACTGACAACAATGATAAATATTAATAAAGGAGTAAATTAATGAATGAAAGTCACCATCACACAATAAACAAATGCAAGTCAACACATGAAACAAAGCTTTATTCAAACTACAATCATGTATATAGGCTACAGGCACTGAACCACATCTACTGCCATCTCAACACAGCGGTTCCCATTCTGCGGCTTTATTCTGATGAATCAGCGGACCGCCAGAGGTGAGCCGTGCCGGAGTGCCGGTTGTTGCGTGATGTGTTGTGCTTCACAATCTGAGGCAATAAGGGCCGGTGGAGTGATGGAGGGTCTCGTCCATGGCACGATCTCCAGGATTCAGCTCTGTGCTCCTCATCCTCAGTGCTCACACCAGTCTGCTGACATTTCAGATCCTACAAAAATGCACAAACATAACACAAAAGCAGTAGTTTTAACAGCACAATGTCATTTGATTTCAGTATTATTTAGCAGACAAGAACGCTTTTTTTCCACAAATGCCGCCATCATCTTTCCTTGCAGGTCCTGCTCCACCACAACAGCTGTGCAGCAAATGCACACAAATCAAGAATCAGAAAGGTGCTGTAATAGCTCTGTTTGAAATTACAATAATTAAAATAAACTACAACTTAATATTTAAATTATTATTAATTTCTGTAGTATACTCACTCAAAGCCTTTGATGACAGCATCAGCTTCATGAGCCTCTCTCCACCGGATAAACACACATCTGTTCATCTGTCCCTGTAACATCCAGACAAGACTCCCATAACCTCTGTGATTTATGAGCTCAACACTACATTTACATGTTGAGGTTGTTTTAACTTTTTATCCAACATACATGTTCCTCAATTTATCAACAGTACTAATGGACAAATAAAATAGATAACTTATGTTTAGTTAATTTATAGATCTGTTCTACATAATAGCACACATACATCACTCAGATGTATATTTCATGTTGTGATGTGCTCTTCTGCAATACTTATAAAAGATGTTCCTGTCAGATGTAAATAGACGTTTAAAATAAGCGTCTTTAAGATGTTAATGGTTTATGTAAATCCACGTTAGAGACGTAACTTACGTGTCCTTACTGGAGCTCCTGTCAGCTAGAGCTAACGTTATACATAATAAAACGTGTTTTTACAGCCAAATCACAATCATACTATACTGTCTAACTCCTTTACACCTTCAACAGTTAAAACGTTTACTCTATAGTAGTTTAACACATGCAATTTTAACACAAGGAACCGTGTTTACTCACATTTGAAACCCCGCGCGTCGCTGATCTCCGTGATGTTTGATAATGACGTATCCTCTCGCGTGGCCTCCTGGGATAGAAGAGTATCCACCGGTTGAGCACTCAAAAATCTGTCTGGAAGCAGTAAGCCATCCGGGAACTTCTCGCCTACACTTTTATGAATACTGATGTTTGGAACGTACTGCTTCCTTCACGTACTGTTTTCGCCTACTATATAGTAGGAAAGTAGGCATATTGGAACGCACTTAAGTCCGAATCTCGCGATAATTAGTACGTCACCCAGGTAATTCTCGCCTACTCTTTTGGATTCATACATACTTTTTCGCTCGCCTACTCTTTTTCCCATACTAAATAGTAGGGAAGTATGCGGTTTGGAATGCAGCCATTGTATGGACAAAAAAACACTCCAATCATATCAATAGGAATCCATACGATCAGGAATTTCACGTAAGATTGCCCCATGCAGATTTCACAATAGGTTCAAGTTGGTCACACACATTCGACATGTTGACCACCAGAAAGCTGCTTAGTTTGAAAGTGACTTCTCTGTACTTCATACATTGCTACACTACTGACAAATTCTCGCTATTGTGCAATTTAGCCAATTTTTTTCCAAATGTGACTGCACCTTTACACAGGAGAAAGTAAATCATACAGGTTTGGAATGAAATGAGAATAACTAAACGATGACAATTTTTATTTTAAGGTGGATGATCCCTTTGAGAGCCATGCTGTGTTTTTCACAGAGCTCCTTAAAATGCTCTCAGTCCAGTCTGTCCTTTAGTGCCTCAGCATGTGCTTCGTTTTCCACCTTCTCCGTGGCCTTACACTCATGCTCTTTAAATATCCCAGCCAGCGTTTTGAAACGAGGACCCCAGTCACAGAGATTTCTGTAATCCTCCTTGGGCTCGAGAACCCAAGACTCAATGGAACTGAGGGACTCTGCCACCGAACCCTCTCCCTCATATGCATACGTCACCAGAGAGTCATACGGAGGTGTGGAGTTCTCTAGAAGACAATGATGGATGTAGGTTCTGATGTCCTCGCTGTCCTCTTTGGACACGCACGCACTCGCCAGATCAGGCTCATCCTCTGATCTGATTTTTTGCAGCTGCGCCGTCTCTTTGATGCCTTTGGGATTGCGTAACGTACCTATGTCGAAGGCCTGGGTGTCCTCTTCCCCGCCCCCCTCGTCGTCGTAGTGGATCACATTGTCCCGAACGTCCTCGCTGGACGACATCAGAGTGTCCTGCTTCTTGTGTTTTCTCAGGCCCATATAGAGCACCACCATCACTGCAAGACACCAGAGGCGCATAACTTGTTTTGTGGCGTAATGCACATTGACATACATACAGTACAGGACCTTTGAGTGACAACAGACTAGAGAGAAAAAGGGGTGGTCACATGTTCCAGAGCCATTAGCGGTTTCCTTTTTTTGTTCTGACGTGGGTTTTCAAAATGAGACTAAAGAGAACGGCAGCCCGAGGGTAGCCATAATGCAGTTTTGACATGCTGTCTGTCAACATCGTAGTGCCTCGGTTGTGTGAGAGGAGGGGAGGTAGTTTTTCTGAGCTTTCATCTCCCTCCTCTGAGGCAGACAGTACTCGCTCGCCCCACTCTGCTCAAAGAAAGATGTGAGAGAGAAAGAGACGGGGAGGCACAGGCGCTGCTGCGAGAATGAAAGATTAGACCTAAAAATTCAGGCTTTCAGATGAAGCAGAAGGGGAAATTTGGATAAATCAACCTGCATGTGTTATTAGGGGAAGGTTTTCTCATGTTGTTATTTTCCAGTCTTTTAGAACATACTATTTATTATCACATTCGAATCATTATTTCTGCATCAGCTCCCCCAAGTGGTTGCCATATAAAAAAATCTTTTTTTTTCTGTAATGCTGCCAAATGAAAATATGAAGTCAAAGCACATCACTTCACTGCACTGTCTGCTACAGAATTCACTTACCTAGTCCTTATTGCAATACAGTGCTTTTACTGCAATTCTTCCTCGGGCGTTTCTCAGTACTCCTGTTCCATTTTTTCTTATTGTCTTTATTTTAGAGATCATAACCTGCCACATTCCATACTAAATGTAGTGCATACTTATGTTTATATATGGGTGTTTCTTTAACTTAGGCACTTCGGCTCAAAAAACATACTTTCAAATCCTGACTGTTTTATTTAATTTGTCCACTAACAATGTCCTACATCTGGGATGTAGGATGATTAACAATTGTAATTTTTTTCTTAAAGTCATTAACATTTACACATCTCGCATCTGTGTTTAATACCATATTGTTATTAATGACAAAAAAAAAAAAAAGACATTTCCAAAAGGGTTTAAAATGTATCTTTTATTTTGCTAAGGGTAATTTTATAGCTAGCATTTAATTATACATCTTAATTATACAAAATTAAACAAAATGTTTTCATGTTTTGTACAGTGCATACGTTTAGACACCCAAGTTGCCTAAAAGAGGAAATTGATATTAATGCCTTAAAAAAAAAAAGAGGAAAACTCCAACCTTTAAGGACACCAATTTTCTTTGTGAATGAATAATGTATCGTGAATAAATAAATGTTTTTCCTTAAAACACAGGGTGCATAAGTCAGGACACCCCTATGTTAAATTCCCATAGAGGCAGGCAGATTTTTATTTTTAAAGGCCAGTTATTTCATGGATTCAGGATACTATGCATCCTGATAAAGTTCCCTTGGCCTTTGGAATTAAAATAGTCCCACATCATCACACACCCTTCACCACACCTAGAGATTGGCATGGTTTTATTTCAGTTAGCCTAATAGCTGGTTTGATTTGCATTGAGAGATGATCTTATGGAAAGTACCCCATGCCAATCTCTAGGTATGGTTTTATTTATTCACAAAGAAAATTGGTGTCCTTAAAGGTTGGATTTTTTTTTATTAAGGCATTAAGATCACATCTTTAGATTTTTTAATTCCTCTTTTTAGGCAAAACTTTAGCATGGGTGTCTAAACTTATGCATAGCACAGTATATGATAAAACGTGCTTCATTGTAAATGAGAGTGACGTGAAGGCAAATTAAGTATAATACAAATAATCTCTTAAATTATATGAAAAGAGTACTTATACAATTTCTTCACTAATGTTCAAAAGTTTGAGGTAAATAAAGAAATTAACACTTTAATTCAGCAATGATACATTCAAATTTCAGTAAAAAAAAAAAAACTGTAACAAAAGATTTCTACTTCAAATAAATGCTGTTTTTTTTTTTTTTTTTTTTCACTTTTATTCAGGCAATCCTGAAAAAAAATGGATCACAGTTTCCACAAAAATATTGTTTTCAACATTGATAATAATAAAAAAATGTTTCTTGAGCACCAAACCAGCATATTATAATTATTTCTGAAGGATCATGTGACCCTGGAGTCTAGAGCAATGATGCTGAAAATGCAGCGTTGACATCACAAGAATAAATTACATTTTAAAATATAATACAATAGAACATTTTAAACTTTAATAATATTACACATAATATCTGCTGTACTTTTGAGCAAATAAATTCAGTCTGGGTGAGCATGAGAGACCAACCTCAAACTTTTGAAATGTAATGTATAAAGGCATTCGAAAGTTCTTTGTGAAAGAATCAGCTAGTTTTAATAAAAATCCACCTCTAGGAAATAAAAGTCCCAGAAGTTGAAGAAATACCCATATACTAATATTATTTACTTTTTGTTTTTATATACTTTGTTTTGTTTCCATGATTGTCTGTGTCCTTGGGCAAAATAAAATGATAAATAAAAACAATATTGATAAAAATGTAACCCCTACTTTTTTCTTATGTCTTCTCTATTTAGCACATTAAATGCATTATTCTTTGTCTTGCCATAATCAACAGTATTCTGTTTGACATAAACGTGTATAACTCACCCAGCAGAATGGCAATGCACAGCAGTATGGCCATCAGAGCTCCAGTGCTGAGTCCCATGGGAAAGAACACGGCTTCCGCATTGCAGGAAATGAGGGAGCCGTCCGTGTTGCAGGTACACACCCGCACAGACACCGTCCCAGTGCTGCTTTGGATAGGGTACCCGCTGTCCTCCACGACGACCGGTACCAGGTACATGCTCTGCTCTAGTCTCCGAAACCCCCCTCGCCTGGTCGCCACTCCAGCTGTGTTGTCTGAAAACCGAGAGACCATCAAAGTATCTATAATGCAGATTTAGTGGAGGCTATACATGATTGTACTTAGATAATCAGTGATAATCACACTCATGCTTTCAGGGATCATAACCTGCCATTCCAACATTTCTTCATGACAGAATATGATGAATTCATGAGGTACAGACACTGGCCTAATTCCAGAATTAAGTAGAAAAATGGATCCCTTTGAAGTGGAAATAAGTACAGAAAAAAAGTGGTTCTGGTTAAGGGGATAACAAGCTAACATGAGTTACTCCTGGGAGAAGCATGATATACCTTTCTGAGAAGAGACTCTGACGCAGCTGGAGTCCAAACAAAAACACTTCAGGCTGTTTTTATTCAGTGTTTTAATCTCAATAGGTACACTTCTGCCAATAACTTTCATTTGCAGAATTAACTATACATTTAATATCATCCTAACTGAGGAAGGTTAGGTGGTAGTATAGCCTTAAGATAAAACTTTAGGCTGAAATATTCCGAGTGTTGACCCACAAGGTTTATTTTTTAGCAAGGTACTTAATCCCAGGTCATTCCAGTAGGATTGTTTGGCCCTAAGTGTACTCGAAGTCGCTTTGTATAAAAGTTTGCCAAATGACTTCCACTCAAGCTACTGACGCTAAGCAAAAGCTTTTATTTCCCAATGTCATTATAGATGGGCAGTGTGAGATAGCCAATGTAGATAGCCAGTGCGAGCCAAGGCTAACAATGTGTCGTGCAGGGCCAATTGCGTTTGGACCTCAAGCACTGAGCCCAAAGTCAAGTTGTGTTTCCACTATCGGGCCGGGAGCCCCGCAGTGCTACCCTAAAACCTGCCCTTAACACGCCTCCATAGAAAAACCTCACACAACCCCACCGTTTCAGCAGCTGACTGAAAGCTAGATACTAGATCACAAAATGAGCATGATAGAAGTGCATTTTTAGTCTTTACTTAAAGACTTAAGATTCCAGCATTGATATTTGACAAATGTTTTACAATAAAAATGTTAGAGTGACAGTAATTTGTGCCAGGCGAGCACAACAATCATGCTGAATCAAACTGATAATTACCATTTCACATGAAAAGAGAAAATATATTCAGTTGCACCTGCTTCCATTTATTTGCCATCACAGGAATGCAAAAAACAACTCCATTAAGGCTTTTAGGTCCAAAGGCTTACATATTAGAAAAAATATTGATACAATATCATATGGTAACATCACATTTTTCTTTAGAAAAAGTGAGCATTTCTATATCCATGAAATTATGCAATGTTTGAGTGATACCTCATGTCTCACTATACTGTTATCCCTCTCCAGTAAGAGCAACAGAGGGAGCTCATGAGAAGAAAACAGGAGTTATGAGTTTTATGAGTAAACAATTTACAATAAAGTGCATGCAATTTATGAAATGTGGATGCATTTGTCCGGTATCAACAAATGCACAGGGAAGGAACAGATGAAACATGAAACCAATTAAATACACGATTATAATCATGTATGATTTGTCTATGTTTTTCAAGCTGTCTCTGGAATTTTCCATAAACATGTGTATTTATTATCACAATGGTTAGGGGTAGGCAACTTCGGTCCTAGAGAGCCCCTGTCCAGAGTTTTGCTCCAACCCGTAAAAAACTCACCTGCCTGTAGGGGCTGTTTACATGACACCGTTTTCAACTAAAAACTTTTTATAAGTTTTGACCGTTCATTTACACGACAACAGCATTTTGGGTGCCTGAAAACGCAAATTGAAAAAAAAAAAACAGGTTTCAAAGTGCAAGTTTTTGAAAACGGTCTCCGTGTAAACAACAAACACCGAATCTCTGAAGACGATGGCATCACGCACATGCGTATTACGTGTTCAGTCTATAGTGTTTCATCACCATCTAATGGCCTGGCAGCAGAATACAGCATTTTTTGTCGTTTTCGTGGATCGGTGTGAATGGGGATCGTTTTGACAATGGTGTCATCTGTACGCAGATAACTCAATGGAAAAAAATTTAAGCATATCGTTGTAGTGTAAACGTACCCTTAGTAATCCTGAAGACATTGATTAGTTTGTTCAGATGTGTTTGATTAGGGTTGGAGCTAAAAAGGGACATTGGCTCTCTACAACCGACGTTACCCCTGGGTTAGCATAAGTAGCCTTTAGCATCCCATATAATTATATTTCTGCCTCACACGGTGATCAGAATCCCCGTCAGATCTCAAGGAAGTTATTTCAAACACTCGCTGGTGTCTGAAAGTGATTTTTGAGCTGCAAATTGTTTTAAAATGTCCTAGGCCTAAATGTTGAAGTTAGCTGGTAGCCTGGAACAATAACATGGGAAATGAGCAGCGGTGTTAACCCTCTCCTTACTCAGGTAAACTCGGCCTTTGTTTATGACCACTCCACAAGCTCCAGTTGTCCGGCTTTAGACCAAGGTATTGCCCCTGAGGAAGTCCCGGAAGTGACAGTGGAAATGCGTCGGGCCCTGGCACGCTCGCTTTTGGCCCGACAGTGGAGACATGGCTAATGAGGGCCCTGGAATTAAAAATCCCATTCTCCATTGAGAAACTGATTTTTAATTATTTCCTTTCAAAAGAGACCCTCTATCAGTCAGTTTAAAACGTTTTTCATTAAGAAAAATAAATAATTGATATGCCAAGTTCCAGGTGATGAATTACACAATAATTATCCTGAAGACAAAGCTCCACCAATCAGAGAATCACAGCAAACTAATCAGGATAAAAGAACACAGCAGTGACTGTCCTCACTACTGAGAAGCATTGTGGTTGACAATCAATGGGGGCAGTAAGTACTTTTTTAGTGTTAATTTAATCCAAAATAGAGTAAAAACAGTAATATTGTGAAATAGTATTATAATTTCAAATAACGGTTTTTCTATTTTCTATTTTAATGTTTCAAAATGTTATTCATTCCTGTGTTGGCAAAACAGAATTTTCAGCATCTTTAGTGCCACATGATCCTTCAGAAATCATTCTGATATGCCGACTTGGTGCTCAAGAAGCATTTCTTATTATTATCGATGTTGAAAACTGTTGTACTGCTTAACACATTTTCAGGATCCTTCGATGAACAGAAAGTTCAAAAGAACATAATTTATTTAAAATAGAAAACTATAATAGATGTTATACATATATAAATGTTTTATTACTGTGACTTTAGATCAATTTAATGGCTGAATAAATAAAAAAATCTTTCAATACCCTACAATTCTGAATAAAGATAATGGTGTGATTCGTCTTGGAGCTGATTCGTTTGGTTTTTGGCTTAGAATTATTTATTGACGTATATTTTATTGACTGATAAATGAAAATAAGGAAACCGGCATGCAACTTTAATTCTATCATAATTCAGTTTATGTACAAAAATATGATAGGCTACAGATTCAAATTTGAAGCATCAAAGTCAGTTTAGACTACCCTCTTTGATTCAAGTGTCTAGCCAAGTGTTTGTTGTGACCCAGAGGAAATTGAAAATACTTTTCATCCAAGCTTGAAAACACAGCAGGTGCCTGTTGGTCTGATGGTGAGGGCTTTGCTTGGCGCTCATAGCACTGAGTCAACACGTCGAGATGCGCTTGTCCTCGCCTGGAAGGTCGACTGACCCGTCATGAGAGGTTTGTTACGCCTGGGCAGCTGGGGGATTTTTCTTGACAAGGTAGGAGTCATTAAAGCACACCTTGTGCCTGTTTTGCTGTGTAGCCCTGAGTGACCCTGTCTCTGTGAATCACAGTTGATGATATTCATGTGCTGAGAACACTGTGGACTGAGCACGGAGCGAGGCTCACGCGGCACATGGATCACGAGGTGATGTGCTGCACTGGGATGCGAACACTATTTACGTCACAGCACTAGTTCGGTAGCTTAGAGTTGTTCTCCCAGTAGATACTGCTATATATACAAGCTATATATACAATATATGTATGTTGTTTATCTGAATAATATGGTCTAGAAAAATCTAACTTTTAGTACAACTCTTTAGATGCTATTCCAGGTGATTTTTATAAGGGTATCTACTATAGACTGAATATCTAGACACCTTCTATAGAAACATGTTGAAAATAACCTTATTGTATTCCTTTAATTTACCCCCCAAAAAAAATCCAATAATGAGGACCAACGTTGTTTTGGACCCCATTAACTTTCATTAAATTAACTAAAAGTTAAAACCTTCTTTAAATCATCATCTTTTGTGTTCAGCAGAAGAAAATAAGTCATACATGTTTGGAACAATAAGTAGTGTGAGTAAACGACGACACTTTTCATTTTTGGGTGAACTATCCCTTTAAGTGACGAGTTATTCCAACTTACTTCCGTAGTCCCTGATTGTGAAGTTTCTGTTCCTGGTCTGTGATGGGGATTTGAAGTAGAATCGGTGCTCTACAGCTGGCATGTCTTTATCTGTGGCACTGATGATCTGAATCACCTAGAGAACAGATACAGAACAGTGATCTGAATAAAACACCACAGGAAAGAGCTTGAATATTCGTAAAAGCACTTCTAGTGTTCAGCAGTTGTCGTTTTGATTGACAGAGCTGACGTGCTTGACTCATCAAACCTCAAAAGGATCATTTGAGGTTGCCAACTGTCTTTACGACTCAACCACATGGGGCGTAATTTATGACTGGTTCACTGTCAACTTCATAAACCTCTAATGACAAAGTCATTAATTCTGAGAGAATGACAGGATTTAACATGGCAGCGAAAACATATCTTTAGTTATTTTATATTGTATTATAAATGTGTGCAAATAAAGATTAAGTTTGTATTTTCTGACTACAATAATTTCTGACTACATTAGAATCACTAAACTGTAACGCAAAAGCAATGATTTGTTTCAAAAAAGGTTTAACACTTTCCCTATCTTTCATTGTTTGGACAAACAGATAGTCCCTCCCCCAAACCCATGCTATTGGCTCCAATGTTGCTGTGTCTTGCTGGTAAGTGTTTACATATTTCGAGGGCTTATAGTTGTCTCTGCATATTAAACTGGGATAAAAAAATTTTTTCAACTTGACAACATTGTAGGCTTTTTTTCATTTTTAATTTTTATAATATGTATCATGAAAATGTATTATTGTCAGACATTTAGCAAGTAATACGAAAGGAATCATTAATACAACAACAACAAAAAATCCTCATGGAAATTGCATCAATTCATCTTCAAGGGTTTGTGTTGATCGGTTGACTATCTTTAGTAAATTCTGAAAAGGCTTTGTTGTGTCATCTATTTCCCACATTTCCGCATATAAGCAAGGGAACTACGTTCTCTGGTATAAATGACTGAATAGGGAGACACTGATAGGCAGCGTTGTACTGGGAGTAGCTCTCTTTCAGCATGAAAGGAGAAGATCAAGGAACAGATCTCTCACATTAATTCACTGCAGCACCCAACAACAGGCCCAGAAACTCAACTCAAATTGAAGCACAGGTAGACACACACACACACACACACACACACACACACACACACACACACACACACACACACACACACACACACACACACACACACACACACACACACACACACACACACACACACACACACACACACACTTACCTGTCCTACTTTTGCATTTTCACAAACAAACGTCTCGTATATAAAGGCAAGTTCTGGAGGAAACTCATTGACATCCAGGACCTTGATTGTGACAGTAACTTTGCTGGACAGCAGGGGGTTGTCTGAAAGATCAAACAAGGTATTGTCCATGAATAAGATCAGTGGAAACTGGAATATATGAGAAGCATACCATGGAATACATTGTTGCAACAAAAAACTAAAAGAATCTGGCTGAATCGGATTTATATTTGCAGAAAACTTTGTAGTTGTAAGCTGCCTTCCATTAGCAAATCAGCTTGATATAAACATTTTTATTAACAATTCGGTTGATCTCTTGACTAATCTCTTTCATTTTAGCTGGACTGAGCTTTTATTTATGATTTTAAAGATGTGTTTAAGCCTCTAGAAGAAAAGCACTGTTGTATTTTCATTCTTCTCCACTAGATGGGGATGTGGTCTTTAGAAATGTGTTCAACCATCTCCATTTCATTGAACAGTTATAATATGCTGGTAAATCTGCTATGCTGGTCATATTGAATCTGGATAAAACACAATCCACCATACTTACTAACTTTTGTTGCTACAACAGTGACGTTGTGTTCAGCGTTTCTCTCTCTGTCCAGGGCTTCACTGACAGACAGAGTTCCTTCAACAGGATCAACGTCAAAGTGGTTTTCAGAGTCCTTTCTCCACTCAATAGAATATCTACAAACCAATTGATCAAAGACAACAACAACAAACAAATGGATCAATCACATTCAAGGATTATATACATTATATATATATATATATATATATATTTGTTCACTGTGGTATAGATTAGAATTAAAAATTACATAAAAAATGTTTGGTTATGGTCATCAATGATTAATTACAACGCCAGCTAAAGATTGGTATATATAAAATGTACTTTATATGATTGGTTATTGTGGCATTTTGGGCAGTTGCTGATGTCTGATTGGTTAGGACAGCATGCAGTCCAGACTGGCGAGATAAAGTGAAATGGATTTAACAGTGGTGTCTGGAATCACTTGAAAATATAGTTAAAGGCCCACTGAAGTGTCTTGAAACGCGCAGCTTCATTTAATGTGCTGATGTACTTTCCACTGAAACAGGAAGACAGGGCGGCCTTGGGACATGTCGGACAGCTCCTCCCCTTTCTTCAAATAGCCAATAGAGTTTAGTCTATATCACAGCTCAGCCAGAGCCGTTGAGCTCATTAAAGCCGCAGTTTCCTTCTAATCTCTATCCGTTTCTCCTCCTAATCTCCTCCGTATCGCTTTAAAATATGGCATTCTGTGTAGAATTCAAATGGATCCGAAACATTTTCTGGTCTAGGCCGATTTGCGCATGTGATCCGCTCTGTGCTATCGTGTCTCTGGACCGGAGCAGACTGTGTGCGAGCTGCGACAGTTCGCATGACACTAACGTGAATCCAACTTCATTCCCCGAAAGCATATTTACACTGTCTGAATCGTTCCATATCCCTTATATAATGCCATTCACCGTGTAGAAAATAGTAAATGTGTGAAAAAGTGACCGATTTTAGGAGAAGGGTATAGCTGCAGACTAAATGTGAGCATGTGGCTTATTCATTTCACTTTTGGTGTGAAAGAGACTAAATTAGCAAAAAATAGCTTTTTTGTTTGCTTGTTTGTTATTAAAACACAAACAAAGCAAGCCCAGGCCCGGTGAGAAAACGCAAAAAGTATGTAATGCATTACTTTTCATTAAAAGTAACAGTAATGCAATTAGTTAATAATGGAATATTGTAACGCATTACTTGTAAATATATATATATATATATATATATAATAATAATTCCCCAACACTGATAGCAAAATCTTAGTAAAATTAATCCATAATATGTAAATTATTTTTATCTAAATAATGATATTGTTATTAAAATAACTCTAATATCTAAATTTGATTAAATACATAAGATCGATCACTAGATGCATGATGTTGTAGAACAGTGTATGTATTTATACACTTAAATTCTGCTTACTGTCCCTGTGTATGAGCACTTGATCTATTTGAACCTGTCTGTTACTTTTCAGCCCACTGCTGTGACCCTGTTCCTTAGTACAATCTGCCCAGTGGATCAGCTGGGAAAGAGGAAGTCTGCGCTTTCCCTGTAGCATCAGACCTTTATCAGGGTTACATTCCTACTCCTTCCTTTCGTTCTCAGGTGTCTCCCTAACTGCTGGCCTGAGGTATTCTGCTATTCAAGCAAAATCTCAGCAAGAGGACTGGATTCTTCTAGTAAGCACTGCTCAACACTAAACTTCAACTTAGTAACTTCACAAAATGAATTCTGTTTTCAAATCACCCCTTATCAAATATTCCATAGTAAAGTTCAGCAGGTTATACATTATAAATAAAGAAAACCTGACTTGAGGGGATCAGAATGTAAACCGTTAGTTCTCACCATGTTAAAAAAAAAAGCATTATACCAGATTCATACTATTTTTGCACAGAGTTGCATAACTCTGGTCATGGTGCCGGAAATATATATTTTTAAACCAAACCAATGAGCTTTAACATTACAAACTTTGATTTGAATAAAAAAAAATATATATATATATATAAAAGGCTAATGGCTTCAACAAACGTATATATTTCATTGATTAACAACCTCATAGCTCACAGTTGGTCTGTCCGAGTTTTTATTAAAAATCTATTCCCCATATAGAGAAAATGAATGGGATTTTTACTTCTGGAACACAGAAGATGTTCGACTTGTTGAATGTACCAGAAACAATTTACGGTAATTTTTTTATCGTGCTGTCCAAAGATATGACATATTCCCCAATCCATTACAAATTTTCATCACTCTTTGATTTACGGTAAACACGCATGAGGTCACAAGGGCAACAACAATACAATATACTATGCTGTGTAAAACAGCATTATGCTATATTGCTTTTATTCAACAGTGTAATAAACAATAAGTAAATATTGAGTAACTTACATTTTACACACAATATTAACAGTTATTGAATGTATTTTTGCTCCGCCTATAAAAATAGTTTCAAACAAAGTAAATGCAGAATCAACCGTAGCATCTCTGAGCAACACATAGCATGCCATTCATGAACGAATCGGTTTTAAATGAATTGTTTGAGTAAATTATTAAATAATCATTAAAAAAATAAAAATAAAGTCACTTTTAGCCACCTACTGGCAAAACCAACAGTATCTGGAACACGCAAACACAGACAAGCGCAGTGATACAAACAGTGAAATGCCCCTCTTATCTTGTTAAATGTCCGTCCCACGAAAGTCACTTTGTATGTAACAACAATAACTTCATACAACAAATTTGTATATAACAATACATATTAAATACCTTACAAATGAATCACTACTCATAGCTGAAATAGATATTTGAATCCACAAAAAGCAACACTAAATTTAACAAATAGGAAATACACTGAGGTGAAATATTTAACAAGAGCTGTGGTTTTCTAAATTACTACCACCTCTATTTATGTACGTCCATTAAATATTTATATTATAACAAATGCTTTCATAAAAGACAGTGTTCTTGTGTCAAGATCTCAGATGCTTTAAACATGATCAACATTGTAGCTAACACACTCAGGCACTTAAATGAAGAACTAAATAAAGCAAGTGTGCCACATTAAATAAGGTCCACGTTTGCAAATTGCACCAGAAGTTTGTCAGAGTGGATTGAATCAAAGCAATACACACTCTGTTCAAAACAAGATTGCCAAATGCACTGAACCCACGGGACTACAGGTTTGTTATTGTTTTATGTTGTCTAGTATACTTGGATGTAAAGTGGTTTTGAGTTCCCACAGGATGTTGTCTACACATGTATTAAAGGCGAGTAAAATGGTGTGTGCTTCGATTTGACCTACATCTTTGTGTGTGTGTTGCGTTGCCCATACCTTACAGGACTGTTGCCTACATCTAGGTCCTCAGCTGTGATGGCTCCGACGATGATGCCCACTGGTGTGTCCTCATATGTCTCCATGCTATAAGACAGCCGACTGAAGACAGGAGGTTCCTCCACATCCAGTACATTCACTTTAACTGTGGCAGTGTCCTTAAAAGGTCCCAAATGTAGGAATCGATGATCAAGAACTGCGTTTGAAGCCTCTACTTTAAAGGTGTAGGCCTTTCTGGTTTCATAGTCCAGACGCTGTAAAATGAATAATGAGACATCATCAGGTTAAAAGCCTTTTAATTTACTGATCTCTTTATTTCCTTTTCATTTGTGGCAGCAAAAAGTAAGTGATGTCAAATTGTTTGTAGCTATATATTGTCAATCATGACTTTACTCAGGTCATAAAACTATAAAATAAAACTGGTTTCCACAACAGAGGGCTCATGCAGAGATCAGAAGTGAGGGGAGCGGAAAGGAAAGGCTGCTGTTCACTCTACCCTGGAATCACAGGAGGGAGAAGAAAGGAAAAGAAGAAGAAAGCAAGGAGAAAAGTCTTTGGCCAGTGGCTCTTGCATCACTGCGCTCATTCAGCCATGTAAAGGCAGAAATTGGCACAGTCACACCTGAAAAGCAAAGAGTTGTGGAAACTAAGCACACACATTTGATTTCCACGTTTTATGGGGACATTCCAAAGACATAATGATTTTTTATACCGTACAATCTGTATATTATGTCCCAGTGATATTCAAATGGCGGACCTGCTTGGTTCCATACGGACCACGTGGCATAATTGCACCATTTTACCACTTCTACAGACTAAAGTGAGCAGCGCGTCAAAACAACGGAGCGGTTCACACATAGACAGTATATAAGATGGACACAGCGACCCCATAGGTTTCAACGGAGAAAAATTAAGACAATTAGAAGCACTCACTTCCTGATGGCTGGGCGAACTGCGCAGGCTCAAACTGAGCTTGACGACGTAGATGTGACGTGAGCAACCTGTCGGACAGTTGTAAGTGTTCTAGTAGCTGTGCCGAGAGAAATCTGAATCATTCCCTTCTGAATCTCGCAGAGACGGAGAGCGTGAGTATTAGCTGTCCATGAGCTAGCAGCAGGAGCAACTTTATCACTCTCTGTGGGCTTCTCCCTTGACTTTATGCCTCCACGTCCCCCCGATTGCTTGCGAGCTTCTCCGCCTGTCTATATGATAATTTCTCTACTGTGCGACAGAGAGTCGAGTGGTTATGACGCAATCGTTAGCCTATTTTTACAAAAACTGCTTCTATGGGGTCATAACGTAAGATACAAGGTAATGGAGTCTTTTATAAATTGTCGTGTTTCTTTAGAAATAAATAATGGACAAATGGAGTCTTTAAACGCCTCAGATGTAAAGTTATTCGCTGTCAAAGTGACGCCAAAATGAATGGGAGTCAATGGAATGCTAACAGCAGGTGATGGTCTGCTACAATGGCGGCCCCCAAGGGAAGCTTCAGTTTCAAATATACCTGTATTTAGTAATACTGCCCGTGAACTCGACAATCGACTACTTTGGACTTCGACCGAAAACAGGAACTAAATACAGGTATTTGCGCTGGCTGAAATAACAATTTTTATTAATATCTTTCACATCTACTGCAGTCAGATTCACTCGTGTTCACTCTGAAGGAATTACTCAACATTGCTGGGCACTTGTAATGACACATCAAGGATGTTAAGAGGCTAAAAGCAGGTTTATAACGTGCCCCATTGAAGTCAATAGGGTGCAAATTTTAAAAAGAGGATAACACGGTGTAGACAACACCGATTTTTGTCGTTGTTCTCTGTATTGACAGCACTCCAAATTTACAAAAAAATTAGCTCAATGTTAAAATTGACCGGAGTTCTCCTTTAAGAAAACATCTTCATCAATTTCACAACACACGTGTGCTCCAAATACTCACACAACCAAATACAGAAACGCGCTGCAAAAGTTCACAACACAACCAAATACAGAAACACGCTGCAAATAACACAGACCACAACGGAAATGGTAAATGGTAAAATGGTAAATGGACTGCATTTATATAGCGCTTTCACAGACCCAATGGCCACCAAAGCGCTTTACATTGCCTCACATTCACCCATTCACTCACTCATTCATACACCGACGGCGGTGTCAGCCATGCAAGGCGCCATCCAGCTTGTCGGGAGCAGCTGGGGTTAGGTGTCTTGCTCATGGACACCTCGACACTTGGTCAGGTGGAACCGGGGATTGAACCACCAACCTTTCGGTTTGTAGACAAACTACATGAACCACTGAACCACTGCCGCCCCAGGAAATGTTTCCAGGGGAACCAAATAAGTGACGAACCCGGCTGTAATTTGATGAAAATTACGTCAATTCATCAAAGCTAAAAATGTGAATACATCTGTGAAAAATAAGTTTATTCAAGTGAGCTATTAGTAGACTTATTTAAAACAAAAAAATTATTTCAGTCTACTTTTTATGCACTTCTCAGAAATATAAGCCTATATTTGTCTCAATCGAGATATGGGCTACTTAAAATTATAATAGGCCCTATGCACAGCTGCACTACTTCCTGAACTTAAGCAGGGTTCTTTGTTTCCTGTCTGCCAGGATTGGCCAAACTGATTAATCCAGGTGTGTCTGACCAACAACAATAATCAGACACACCTGGATTAATCAGTTTGGCCAATCCTGGCAGACAGGAAACAAAGAACCCTGCTTAAGTTCAGGAAGTAGTGCAGCTGTGCATAGGGCCTATTAAGTATACTTAGCATACTTGGCATACTTTTTACATAGTTTTACATATACTTAAACTAAACTTTTTAAAATGTTGATTTATAAAGAAAACAGATATGCCCCTAAATCTGAGTATATGAATTTATGTGTAGTCCACTGGTAGTGTAAATAGGAATGTACTTCAAATCTATCTACTTCACTCTTTCCCTGCCATTGACTGAATTTTCCGGCTATCCACGTTTCACTGCTGTAGAGGGCGCTGTTACGCATCTTCTGAAATAGTGCACAATATCTGGATCAAAATACAGATGAGGAAGCAGAAACAAGTAATAGAAGATTGCTTTCACAAATGTAAAATAACGTGATCATCAAACATTAAAGCAGGGCTATGCAGTTTCGGGAATTTCTTCGCTGTATTCACGCTTTTTGCTCGCAGGTTTCTCTATAGAGCTCCCCCTACAGCTTCGAAATAGATATTTGACAACACTATCGAAAAACTCGTTGGCGACTCTCAGATACCAGAGGCTAGATCAACGACATCAAAGCAGACGGGACATTCTTTAAAACGTCTTCTGTATTCGGGTTCGAACAGCGTGAGGGAGCACAATAATGACATCATTTTAGCAGATTTTTTTTGCCGTAAAGCAATTCGTTACATCGCAAGACCTGATATCATGCGATACCTCCTGATGCTGCGGCCGGCGGCTCACCGGCCCAAAGTTGCAAGGGTGTTTTTTTCCACTCACAGGCAATAGGGGGTGCGAGACGACCACCATTCGACCCGAAAAAAGTAATATAACCATTCCAATGACTCCGAAGCTGTTCAGTTAAGGTAAAAAACCTGTATAGTTCACCTTTAAACAGCATATAAATAAAAAATGCCTAACATTACCCGAATGAAATTTCGAACCCATGAGGAAATGACTGTGAAGCTTTGAGGGTGTTGATGGACTTGATCCACTCCATCTATGTTTTGATCATCATTTGAATCCAATCCAGACCTACTGTACTATAATTGTTTTTGATTTTCTTAGCTTTTTGTTTAAAACGTTGCTTTTTTTATTTTTATAAAACTTGACAACATTCAAGTGTTGGTTAAAAGAAGGATGGTGTAACGGAGCAGGCTCCTGTACCGCCTCCTCTCCACCACCGGAGGGATCCGTCTCCGGAATATTAACCTTTTCCTAACGAACTCAAATTCCCATCATGCCTCTCACCTGGGACTGATTGCGTAACACACCTGCACCTCATTTACACACACACATAAAAGCCACTTCCACACACCACTTCTCTGCGAAGTCTTGATTTGCCCTGCCCATCATTTCTAAGCGTTATATCCCGTGTTTGCTTTGTATTTCTGACCTTGGACTGTTTACCTCGTTTTCTGATTGTTCTCTGCCTGCCTCGACCCGGACTGTTTACTGGACTTTGCTTATTGCTGCCTGTCTCGACCTTTGCCTGTGACTCTGACCTTCTCTGCATTTCCTCCATTGCCCTGTCTGCTGTTGATTGCCCTGCCTGTCCGACTATTCTAATAAAAAGCTGCAAATGGATCCCACTGAGTCTGGTGATTCATTACAGATGGATGAAGATACAATTAAAAAAATAATAATAATGGGAAGAGTTAAAGTACAGTTGGTATATAACTTAACAAGTATTAAAAAAATACCTAAATAGGAACATACTGTAGTATGTAAAAAGTAAACTATAATGTTATGTTCACTTAAATAATATTTACAAGTATATTTGCAGTAGTATAAAACTACTAAACAGATTACTGGGGGTATACTTCAAAGTGTACTTTCATAAACTAAAATATGTGCCACAAGTATTTGACTAGTATTTGACGATATATACACAAGTCCACTTGTAGTATATTGTTGCAGTAAAAACAAAAAACTTAGTTTGTACTCAAAGTTTAGTACAGTTACACTCCATCACCAAAAAGCTAAATATATTTTATATATTTACAACAACAACAACAACAACAACAAAAAAAATATATTTAAATAAAACACCATTTAAACTGAATAGTTCTTGTTTTGCTCATGGAAGTATAGCAACAGAAGCAATTCTTTGTCTGCATTTTTTGACATCACTAAAAATGATATTCATTTATATATAAATGATCTACATCAACAGATTTTAGATTTGTAAAAAATAAAATGAATAATTCATTTTCAGCACGCCTCTGTATAAACCATGCAGTGGTGTTGATCTGAAAAGAGAAACTTTTAGTGCACTGGGGGTTGGTTAATGAGTGTATAAAGAACAATTTGTATCAGTCTGTTGAAAGCCAAAAACAATACACATAAGTCTTCCAGAACAGCTCAGGGTATATCATTCCTCAACAACAACAACAAAAAAACATTTCAAAGACAACTTACTGTTGTCATTGTCAGCCAAGAATTTTTCAAAGACCTCAGTGCTACTCAAAAAGCATCAGCTTCATGTCTACATCACACTGCTGTTCTGCAGGAGGTCTTGTCATTTGTGACAGCACGCAACAATTATGTCTGCCATTGTCATTTCAAGCTAGTGTTGAGATACGCGTCTGCCTCGCTGTCTGCAGGCTGAGCTAACCATAGTGCTGACCATGCAGAAATAATACCTCAGATATGACAGGACAGAGACCCAGCTGGCCAATCAGAAGCACGCAGAAGCCTATATATAGGAACTTTTGGTCACAGTTAAAGACTGTAGCATTACAACTTAGCTCACAAATTCTGACCTGATAAACAATACATCAGTATCATAGTTGTTTCAGTCTGGTCTATATCACAAAACCCTTCATTTTAGTATAAACATGTCCTGTTTCTGGTTGTTGTGTCCTTTTATGCCTCTGTAACAGAGATTACATTGGACATTTAGATGCCACTGTTAGTTGTTTCAGAGTCTTCTGGCTCTTCCTCAGAGAAGAGCCAGAATCTTCAATCCCCGGTTCCACCTGACCAAGTGTCGAGGTGTCCATGAGCAAGACACCTAACCCCAGCTTCTCCTGACCGGCTGGATGGCGCCTTGCATGGCTGACACCACCGTCGGTGTATGAATGGGTGAATGTGAGGCAACATGGAAAGCGCTTTGGTGGCCATTGGGTCAGTGAAAGCGCTATATAAATGCAGTCCATTCCATTCCATTCCATTCCATTCCAGAATTAACACAAAGACCCATTTCTCTATTTTGGATCATTTCCACTCAAAAGAGTATGCTAATCAGATGCTAGTCCATGGAGTTGTTTTGTTATTCAATACCGTGCACATTCCAAAACTTTCATTAATTCCCCTACTAATTGGCATTTATTCATGAAATTTGTATTGTACTTCTACACTGCAAGTTTTGAAGTATTCAAAATGGATTTCTTCAAAGCAAAATAAAGATATGACTGGATTCTTCACCTCATATGTGTACATCCTTTTAAAGGGACTTTCAAAACTATACTGTACATGTAAAATTGTTTCATTGAGGAAGGCATTACTGATCGCACCTTTAAGATAATCATATGTTGCAAGAACAAAGTCCACCTTTCAATCCTGTTCATATAGAGACAATTATCACTTGAACCCATTACCTCAGTAGATCCTCTTTATGCTCAAACCAGCACTGAGCCCATAAAGCCACGAGACCCCAAATGTTCAGCCTTAGCATTTCAGAAAAGTCCCTGTACAGAGCATGGGCATGATGGAACAGCTCATCAAAGATAAATAAAGGGAGTCTGTTATTGAGGACAGAGGGAAGAAGGGTTCATTGTCATTGACCCTCCCCCATGCCCCACGGTGAGGATCCCACATATTCATTTCCAGACTTTTTTTTGGGTCACCAGATATGGCACACCCATTTTGCAATGTAAGGACTATGTCTCTTTGTCCTGTACAGCCTCAGCCTGGGGAATAAAAAAAAGTGGAGATAAAAGACAGAATGAAGGACGGACTAATATTTTCATTGTGCCTTTTATATTTTACTGTTGATGAAATTTTAAATTATGGGGTCATTTCACAAATAGGGTGCAAAAAGAGGATGGATGGACGGACGGATGGATGGACAGATTTCTGTAATTGTGATTAATTGATCATTCAAATTTGTATATGGAATGTACTATGAAACAAGGCATAGCCCCCTAAAATGCTTTTATATTCTTCATATGCATCTCTCCATCTGCTGCAGAGAGAGATGAATAGCAGCAGTGGCCTGTCATTATGTGTCCACAGACTACACTAGCTTTGAGTAATGAAAGAGTAACCTCTCTACTCCCTGGAGGATGAGAGCACTCCAGCCTCATCCACACACCTTTACCAAGGCATTTGTTTCAGCTAAGCATTTATAGCCAGCACGTCTATGATTGGCCATGCGCGTCTGAGGGAATTTCTGCTTGTCGCATCATATCAAGATGTAGATGCTCTGATGGCCATGGGGGCACTCATTTATTCATGTCCACTAAATCTAAAAAATATTGGGCACTTTCTTGGGGAAACTCAAACAATGTATTTTTAAATCCCCTGAGAGGTCAGCACCCCCAATATATTGCTCTTTTTTTTCACATGTTGGCAAAACAGGAATGAGAAAGCTATGTTCTAAGGACAACCACAAAGAACATAATGAATTGATAGATCCAAGAGTAGTGTGGGTTAAGCATTTACACTTTTATGGCTTTATGAATTATTCATAAAGGATGCTTTGGATGGCCATCCAGTAATAAGATATGACTCACCTCGGGTAAACACACACAGGCCCCTGAATGAAGGAGCACAAGGGGTTATTGCTATCATCCTTGAATTCACGTGTGTGAAAAAGAGATGCAAATGGAATTGTGATTTGCATCTGATGTCACCCGGCCTAAGCCACAAGATAAATATTGCCTAAACAAACATCCAAATGCTGTCAAAGAAATTCATCTTTTCAAAATCAACTTACTGTGTGGTAAAGGAGCTCCTGTTTCATGGGCAATAATGCATAAGCTACATATGAAACTGCGCTATATATTCGTGCGCTATATTGTTAGTCATAAAAGATTTGAATGAGAAAGAAATTTAAGTCATTATTCTCTGACAATCTTCTCCTCAGTAGCAGTTACGTCCTCCCTATACGCAAAGTATGCAAGTTGCGTAGGGCCCCCAAACCACCAGGGGGCCCTCTTGCTCTCAAAGATGATTTAATGACTAGGGTTTAATAGTTTTGGTTTTGATTTTGGCTTCCAACTATTCTGAAAACATGATGCCGCATTCCGTTCCTTTCCTTTAAAGCGGTACGCTGTCGCCCCTTGCATAACATCCATATCAGTAAAATCATGTAACAAAAACAACAACAACAACAAAACAACAACAAAAAGCTAAAAGCATATTGAGCTGCGAAAGAACTGCTGCTCCCCAGGCGGCTCTCTGTCCGTGCGATCCGAGATGGAGCGAAACACAGACAATAGGCTACTTTGGGCTTCGGGTGTGCGCTTAAATGGACAAATGCACTCAAAAATGTCAAAATGCCTGTCTTGGTGAGTTTTCACCAAGTTTTTTCAGTTATGTCTTAAGTGAACATAAACAGTTGGGTAATAAGTAAGCAAGTAATCGAATGCTTGTCGGCATAGATCTGTGCATTTGGTCTTAAAGTGACAGCGTAATATACCTGCTTTCTGTGCCATTTAGTGTTAATCAAACAACAAAAGTAAACAAGAGTTCAACAATTCACTGCTCTTTACTGAATAACTTTAGTAACTTTATTTATAATCAATGTATTTCTATTATTACTTGTAGGCTAAATTGTTTATTTAATGTGTATTTTTTTCTATTGTATTTGCCCTATTGTTTGTCATTTTGACATAGTATTATTACTCATTGTTTCAACTCACAGTTGTTTGTTGACTGAAACTGCTCTGAAAGATCATATTAAGGTTTTGGGGGTCATTTTTTTTTTTTTTTTAATGAACTCATTGATACGGGCCCCAAAGGCTTTTGCTTAGGGCCCCCAGAAGTACAGAACCGGCACTGCTCTATAGCTCTCAATCCTCATTCTTTCTTTCTTTCTTTCTTTCTTTATTTTAAAAGGGACAGTAAGATTTTTAAGAAAATTAATTATTAATTTTCAGCAAGGATGCATTAAATTGATTAAAAGTGACAGTAAAGACATTTTTTATGTTACAAAAGATTTCTGTTTCAAATAAATACTGTTCTTTTGAACTTTCCATTCATCAAAAAATCCTGGAAAATATTAAGTAGGCTACACAGCTGTTTTCAACATTGATAGTAATATGATTTGTTTCTTGAGCGCCAAATCAGCATATTAGAATGATTTATGAAGGATCATGTGACACTGAAGACTAAAATTATGGCTGCTGAAAATTCAGCTTTGCCACCATGAGAAAATATGCATTTTAAAATAAACTTCTGACCGGTAGTGTAAATATACAGTAAGAAACAGCCACATACCTAATCTTATTTTTCTGAGACTGAAAATGACTACAAGAAGCCATACTCTACCTTTTTCAGTATGACCGTTCCTTCTTGTGTGTTCGTATTGCTGTAAATATCAAACATGGAGCTCCCATCACCAGCAACGATGCTATATTCCACTTCAGCATTCTTCCCAGAGTCAAGATCATGAGCTTTGACCCTTCCCACCGATGAGCCCACAGATGAAGATTCAAGAACACGCAAGTGAAAGATACCTGTTGAAATTCACAAACAACTTTATCAGTGATCAAATTCTCCCCTGCAGGAATAGTCATAACACTCTACATTTAGACATCACAGTTAACAATAATCATCCTATAATCACTTCAGGAGCTCTGGAGAAAAGTGCTAGAATGCTAATCACATTTGCAAAAATAAACTCTATGTAGCTGTGTGTGTTTGGCAAGAGCCCTTGAGGTCTTAATCATGGGCAATTGTAAATCTGAGGTTCTTCTCGGGTCATGCATTACTGTTCAGTCCCTGTTTTAAAGAAAGCCCCTCTCTGCTATCAGTGACTGCCATTAACTGAATTAAACAATTCAAATAATGGACTCATGTTTAAGGTTACTTTCCACAGAGCAAATGGAAGAACCAGATTAAATTCACATTAAGATAAACCCCAGGGATAAACTGCTGCTGATATAGAAATGCTGACAGTATACTGTAAGCCTCAGGGTGTCCTATAATGATTCCTGTACATCTACAATCATCTGTTTTTGAACATACTTTTAGAAAACCGCGGTGGGTTGTCATTGACATCACGGAGAGTGATATTGATGGTCGTGGTTCCAGCTAAGCCCCCAAGCTGACCGCCCATGTCCTTAGCCTGTATGGCCACCTGGTACATTTCTTTAACCTCCCTATCCATATTAGGTAAGGCAACTCTTATGATTCCTGAGACAGAAAAAGAAACAGAGAGATGGCATTTAAGAACATACATTTTTTAGCATAAATAAAATGTCAAGATAGAGAGTTAATAGGATACAAAAAAATAAATGAAGAGTTTATTGTAATCAACCAGAATATATATTTAGTTAAAATAAGCCTACACATGAGGAAAAAAAAAAAGTAGTTTAGTCTAATTTACATTCATGAATAATATGGTTTAAAGGAACACGCCACCGTTTTTTGAAATAGGGGTTATTCACCGTCTCCCCTACATTTAGATACTGGTGGGCAAACGCATTTTTCTCTCAGTACATGCATGGTCTGGCTGGATTAGTACCCCCAGGGGCCCCTGTGCACTGAAGCTCATGGAAGCCCCCTCCCCTACCTGACAACCACACCCCCCAAAGGAGGCGATAAAGTGAAGAAAGTAAACATAGGGTCGACTGTTTATGAATCATTTTCTCAGAGATGTTAAATTACTGAAGGGTACCAGGAAAGCTATAGCAAATTTGTATTAGTTTGATTATTTGAACAGCTGTCAAATATGAAATGTTTAGTTTAGCTAATTACATCTTATCTCGCACTTCACCGTAAACTGAAACGTCGAGTCGCGCTGCTAAAATTCGCGCTCAGCAGCTTCAGTGAATATAAAGCCCGCCTACTTTTATTTGATTGGTCATCTCAAATATTCTGACATTGACGAGCAGTGACAGACCGAGGCTCAGTTGAACACACACACCCTGTCATCTGTTTCTGACGTCCGCTGAGGAATGAAGAACGCGCGGATTATAACAAGACAGTGCAAAGCCTGCCGCCGATTTCATGTTTTAAAGCGATCAAGAATTAGTGTACACTACAGTCACTCACAATTTTTTAGGGGGGCTAGGCAGAAGTTTAGTGGGTCTGAAGCCACCATAATAAGGGCCTATAGTGACGCCCATGATCTTACCTGAGTGCTCCTTGGCAAATATTTCAATAGGATATTAACATGAGCGGAGTGGAATAAAGAAAGTGTTTAGCGCAGGATTGATATTCAAAACGGTAAGCACGCACTACTTTGTTTATGGTTTATGTATCTGCAGCCTGCAGCGTCGGGTTCCCTTTTTAAATGCCGAATATAGATGAATCTGCTGAAATAGACAGTTGTCTCAATTACACGCAGAGGAAGAACGCGCATTCTAGCCGACGTGCAGCTTTTTGTCGTGAGTAAAAGTGATACAAAATAATAATAATTAGGCTACTTCTTGTGTCCTGCGCGTATTACGAGTATGCAGATTAAGACTAGGCGATTTCCAAGGCAGGCAGATATTGACTTTGGACCTGAAATCCCCCAACTTCCGTCAAATACCGACGTGACCTGCACCGAGTAACGTTAGGCTATCTGAGAAGGGTATTCCTGCACAACGGGAGGCTGCAGTTTCAGGACCCCAGTTTTAGGACCGCAGTTTTAGGACCCTAGTTTATTGTGACAGCGCCACCTACAGAACTGGATTACCAAAAACACAAATTTAACCCCTTTCGTGGCAAAGATAACAGATCACATTGTTAATCACAACAGATTGTTGTTCAACATTCATTACTCGTTAAAACATCACACTCTTACTTATTTTATCTGGACAAACTGAGCATCATTAGAAAGATTTAAGACTCGATAGTGTTTATGATAAAACTCAAACAGCGAACACAGAGAGATCTGGGTCTCCTCTTCCTGATTTGCGTCAGTAATGTACGCAAGTCTCATTCGCTGTACAGCTGTCAATCATCTCACGTGGTTCAACGTGACAATAATCCTGCCCTTCTGCATGACGCGGTCCTGTTATCCGTGATAACAAAGCTAAGACACATCTCTTCACCTGAAACAAGAAGCTAATAAATGCACGATTTCGAGTATATGTGGTTTGTGTGTGATTTTCGTGCAATTTTGGGTATTTTCATATGAATTAAGAATGTTTACAGTATTGCCAAGCAAGGTGTAGCCATTAGTTGCATATAAATTGCTTTATTATACCATATATCAACATCTTTTTATGACTTAAAACCATTTTAAACCGCGACCGGAATATGGTACAAATATCCTATCTTACTCGATGGTGGTTTAAAGTGAGCTTTAAGTAAAAGTTTAATATTAATCTTTTAAATTGTATCGTGTAGCTTGATGCTACTTGCTCTAATCCACCTGCTGCAGGAGCTATTCTATTCCATAATCTTATTTGTTAAAACATATATATATTTTCTAATGAGACTTAGGATCAAGGTGGATCTTGATACTATGTACAAACTAAACCACCTGGATCCTAGAACTGCGGTCCTGAAACAGCAGCCGCCGCTATATCATCCAGTTCGGTAGGTGGCGCTGTCACAAAAAAACCAGGGTCCTAAAACTGCGGTCCTAAAATTGGGGTCCTAAAACTGCAGCCTCCGGTTGTGCAGGAATATACTACTGGGCTATCTTCGCTTTTGGATTGTTGCGTTTAAGGCGTTAATTACAGCTAGCTACGGTTACAGCAAACATGGTAATTTTACAAACTCAAAATGTATTGCTTTACTGGTGTTTATGTGTATTTAAATGTCTGAAACCTAAAATAAACATGAGCTTGAAAACACAGCATAGGCCTAGTTGTGATATGACAGCGCTGTGCTCGTGCGTCTCTGGCTCAGCGCCAGCCAACGCGCGAAAGCAGTTTGAATCTGGCAGTGATGTCACGTCAC
Source organism: Phoxinus phoxinus (assembly GCF_949152265.1). Lineage (NCBI taxonomy): Eukaryota > Metazoa > Chordata > Actinopteri > Cypriniformes > Leuciscidae > Phoxinus > Phoxinus phoxinus. The sequence continues at coordinate 27,122,889 of NC_136880.1, read as the reverse complement.
TGTTCATTATAAATCCTATGTCTGGGACCGTAACATAACGTTACCGCTCAGGTGTTGCGTGATATCTATGCACCCAAGTAGTGCTGCCTTCTCCACAATAGTTCCAAGTCAATATCTGCCTAGGAAATCGCCTAGTCTTAATCTGCATTGCTATTTGTAATCGTTTGTGAATACACAGGCCACATGTTATCTTGCATCTGAATATTTCTACACTACCATTAAAAAAGTTATAAAAAAAAATATTATGACTATTTAAAATCTAATACATTTTAATCTGAAGGGCTGGTTTTAACTTCCAAAATAGTGACATCAAAAGTGACATCAAATCTAAAACAAGTTTGAGACTGTGTACATTACGAAACAATAAAGTGACATTTACTAAATAATTAAGTTAACTTGAACTCAATGAAACTGTTGCCCTCGGTTATAAGAACAGCACGATTCTCTTCTAATGGACGTAAAAGACCTACAGCGATATGACGAATTAAACAGGCCTTCATTAAACTGTGCTGCAATCACGAAAAGGCAAACCTCTGACATCCTTCAAAAGACTAATCAGTCCTAATAGCTCCCCTCTCAAAGGAGCTACTTTTTGATCAGAAGATGATGGCATGAAACAGTGAATAACATGCCAAAGGCAATGCCGTAGTATTAGGCTCTGGCCATGTGTTAAATATAACAACCACCCAAAAATCAACTATTCCTCACCTGTCTTGGGGTCAACAGAAAAGTAGGGCTGCCCATGAAGGATGCTGTACACAATCCGCGCGCTGTTTCCATAAGTGGGGTCATCAGCATCAGTGGCGGTTATTTGCGTCACACATGTGCCTGATCATGAAAGAGACCATACAAATTTCCACACGCAAAAAAATAATGATGAATACAGACTATATTAATAATCCTGAGATTCTTCCCTTAAAAGAAAAGCTAAATGATCATACTGCAATTGTAAATAGGCATGCATTGTGTAACAGATTTATGGTTCATGTTTGTCTCAATTTGTTTAATCATGTGTCAGCCAGAGGAGAAAGGACTCCTTGCTGAGTCTTGGATCCTCCAAGGGTTTCTTCCACATCAGCTTAAATATCTCAGAGAGTTTTTCCTTGTCAGTGTCGCTTATGGCTTGCTCACTGGAAGTTGTAAAGCAGTATACTTTGTAAAGCTTCAGAACAACATTTATTAAAAGCAGTATACAAAGATAAATAATGATAGGTTTTATATATTTAATATACATTTGTACTTCACATTAGATTCCACTATGATGTAAATAATATGAATATATGAATATATGAAAAGCAGAAAAATGACATAGCAGCACAAATGCATTTGCTCCCATTCTTTGCAAAATGTGAGTATAATTTTTCTTCTTTTTTTGACCTCGTAATGTTTAAGCAAAATAACTCGACCTTCAGGAAAAAAACAATTCTCTGGTGATGTATGCCAGACTTCTCCAATCATTTAGTTCGCTTCAACCCCAACCCTTCACAATCGACAAGCTTGCATTCTTTTGAGTGCAATGCCCACATTATAAAATCCAATCAACAAATAATTGATAGAACCAAGTCCTCACCTATTGTTTTTTTTCTTTTAGGATAATTTGTAAGACAGATGTGTTGCTACTTCTGTTTCATAACACATTTAAAGCAGTAGCCTATAAATTGCTTATTTGTCATACTTTTTTAACTAACCAAATCATATATTTTCAAGTGTACACTATTAAAAATAATGAGAGTGTAAGCTGCATAGATGTTCATCTATTGCACTAGGGTGCCAATCTAAAAATGTTGTTTAGAAATACAGTATAATAGTCAGAATAATCGAGAATTGTGAATGCTTTCCTAGGGTTCAACAGCATTTGGGATTAGTTGTCAAGCCAGCTGGTCTCCCAGCCTGGACAGCTGAAAAGTGATCAAAAGCCTTCTAAAACCATCAAAACAGACCAGCTTAACCAGCTTGGCCAGGCTGGGAGACCGACTAGCCACCTTAGGCTGGTTTAAGCTGTTTTTGCAGCAGGGATAAATCATTCAGTGCAGTTAATTTCTAGCAGCAACAGACTAATGCCTAACATCTTTCACTGACCTTGAATATGTATGTGAACAATCAAGAAGAAGAGTTCAGATCATTACATCAAGATGTACTGTACTTAAAAGCAACATGCTTTGAGGCCAGGATTTTCCCTCAGTATCAAACACCCAACCATCTGGGACATAATGAGAAGTGAACTCACCGATGGGTGACATCTCTGGGACGCTGGCCGAGTATGGGCCCTCCAGGAACTTTGGCTCATTGTCATTGATGTCCTGGACTTTGATAATAAACTCCGACTCGGGCTCTAAGGGTCTGCCCGTGAACACGTCCACAGCCTGCGCTCTCAGTGTGTAATAAGGCTTCTCTTCTCTGTCCAGGCTCCTTAAGGCGTGGATGTCTCCGGTGCTCGGCTCGATGGTGAAAATAGAGCCAACTCCTTCACCTGAGAGAGTATACTTCACCATACTAGCTCCCTTATCCAGGTCAGAGTGAAGCTGCAATGTGAAAAGAGACGATGAGAAATCTCACTGGGAGCTGGTGAGTAAATTATTACTAATTACCATAATTTAACTGTAAACAAATGCAAATATATGCAAATACAAAATCAGCAAACAAAAACAGGAGACATTTGTGTTACAAGACATAATCATTTTTAAACACAAACGTAGCATATCCAATGATAATTTTACTTACAGTAAATCAGATTTGGCCTAACCAAACCAATCCTATTTCAATCTCTGATCATGTGACTACATGTTGGCTAACATGTGGGTGGCATGTCATTACCCTTACAGTTAGAGCATGTCCAAAGAGGATTGATGTGGATAACCCTCATTATTTATTTTCTGTTAGCGGCTCAACATTGATTTATTTACAGCATGGATATTCTTCAGCTGAAAATATAATGGCTTTACTGGAGGTTTTATAGAATTTTCTTTTTTCAGACAAGATAAAAAACAACAACTACTAAATAAAAGATTACAAAACATAAGGATCCTAAGATAATAGAGTGTTGAGGGAAACCGCTATCTTTTCAACTCAGAGGAAGCGTAAGGAAACACCAAATTTATGAACTGACGAAACAGAGTTTGATCCTCTGACTGGAAAGGAAGGATAGTTTGAAGTTATCGAATTAATACTCTGAAATGAAAAATAAATCACTGATGTAAAGTGAAAGGATGCAAAATTATCAAAATGGAAGAAGAACTCTGTACTGCTAAATCATGCCATGTTCCTGCATGGCAGGGTAACTAATAATAAAAGTGCATTAGATCGGGAACAGGCCTTACAAAGTTTCACATTAGCAGATAGTAGATAATCCATGAGCTTCAACCCAGTATTGAAAGAGCTAATCTGTGTCAAGTTACAGTTCATTACAGTTCAATATCACTAATCTTTTATGAATGCCAATGAGGCCAATAAATTAAGAATACACTATCCTAAAATGGTGACCACCAATGGCTGTATAACAGTACATGGTCTCACAAAATGTGTTTAGAGGTAAGGACAATCCTGAGTGTTGACAGTAAAATACCCAGAAAAAAGGCAAGGCTATCAAGAAGAGTTATTTTCGACTGAAAAGGTCATACTTGGAAAGAAAATGTGACAGTGGGGTAATATATCCTCACTGCAAAGGGCAAACAAAAAGTGTTCCTTGCTTCACATGGAAAAATAAAGACAAAAAGAAAACTTGCAGACACATTTGATATAGTAAATTAGTAAATTTGTCAGCATTAAATAAATGTCAAGAGTTGAGAAATTATCTGATTGCTAGAATTAAAAAGATTGTGATTTTGAATCCACTTTAGTGTATTTGTTGGTGTATCTGGAATAATAATTGTAACATATTCACAAAATAGTTGTGATAACTCTGCAAAACGTTCAAATTAGAATCCAATTAAAGGCTTTCTTGGATTCTGCACCACATTATTTGACCACAACTAGCAAATAGGCCGTTCGGACTGTTACACCAGTTAGCACACCAAGTTATATGATCCAGTATTTTTCTACAATTGGCTCCTACTGAGAAAGAAGCAATCGTTTAACTGAGCACTCAAATTTCTCAACCATTTATTCAGACTGACCCATTCATTTTTAATCAGGATATAACTGAATTGAGAGAAGCCTAATGCACAAGGCACAGTGTAAACACAAAGCGCAGAATGAATATTTTCCCCACATTCCTTTTCTTTCTTGCTCTAATTAAACTTTTCCTGTCATGTAACTTTGATGTAACATTTCATGTGTGGTGTCACTTTAATTGTGGCAGCAGCTCAAACATTATGTGATGGAATGTGTTATAATTTCCCATGGTGCCAGCTCTGATCACAATCTTCCCCAACTAATAATTACAGCTATGGCAGGTGTGAAGCCACAATTGCAACACAAAGTTTAAAGTGTTGTGATCTACTGAAAATGCACTTGGACCTACAATGTGAAGTTTGCAGTGTGTCAGGCAGTGAATCTAAACTTCCTGCACACATCAGTGCTGGGGAATAACTAACACTAAATTAACTGCACAAATGTACCTACATTTTCACAACAATTATTCAGGTATATAACATAATTAGCTTTACAGCAACAATCAAACAGGCTCTCTTGCATTGTTTCATTTTAACAGACTGTTTAATCTTTATTATTTTTATTCACATGGTTGAAAATGATCAAATAACAGTGATTATAAAATATTGACAACAGTTAACAATGTCTCTTTAAATAGCAGCATGCTCATTTGATGCCAACATGGGCACCATCCATGCAATGCATAAGTAGCCTGTAAGCCATATTCTTCCAGTGACCCAAGTTAAAGGAGGTAATAGCCAACAAACTCTATTTATAGTGACAGGCTAACATGTTTGTTTGCAATTAAAGCTTTATTGGCTCTTTCTATTGCTGTTCTCAGGTTATATAAATCAGAGGTTACAGGCAAGGCTCTTCCATGACATTTGACTGATCTTGAGTGAATAAGAGCAATGTGTTTCAGCCACAGAAGTAGAGGTGGCATGTGGTTGTGAACATGCCTGTGACAAGCCCCAGTCTCCCGATATACATCCGCACAGACAGCTCTCAGTTAGGCCATACTGATTGGACTGGCATTGACTGCAGACTATTCAATTTAACTCTGATCCCATTTAAGCTGAAGGTGCTCAATTCCAACCTCTTTTGTAGAGGACCTTGATATTGAATTTTCATCCTGGGATCCAATATGGAGCCATTTTAACCTTCTCCCTTTGCTGTGAATACTAATTAAATGGTTTCAGATTATACCATCCACATTTTATGTTTGACAATGTAACAATTTTGGTGCATAAGAAGATGAGATGAAAAAATGCAATTATCACACAGGATGATGTTGTGGACACAGGCATACTATTGTCAATATGTTTGGTTGGTGTAAAATCAGTTTTCTGAAATTTAAAGGGTTAGTTCACCCAAAAATTTGAATTATGTCAGGAATTACTCACCCTCATATTGTTCCAACCCCATAAGACTTTCGTTCATCTTCAGAAAACAAATTAAAATATTTTTGATTAAATCTGAGAGCTGGATCCCTCCTTCATAGGCTGTTAGGTAATTGCACATGCCGGCGAAGAAAAGTTAGTAAAGACATCGTTAAAATAGTCCAAGTGACTACAGTGGCTCAACCCTAAGTTTATCAAGCGATGAGAATACTTTTTGTGTGCAAAAACAAAACAAAAATAACGACCTTATTCAACTATTCATTTTCGTCCATGTGGGCCTCTGACGTAAGAAGTCTCGATGTAGTGTTTAAAATAATTCTAAACTGCATTTCCTGACTGTCCGAATCGTGAGAAACCAACGAGAAAACGTAGAAGTGCCTTACCAACCAATGCCGCAAAAGGAATGGCTTACCTTTTACACTTTTCCATCAAATGATCGTGAGCGTCATCTTCTCAGATCTTGCGCATGTGTCGTGCCGCTCTCGTGAACACACATCAGAGGCCCGCACGGAAGAAAACGAATATTTGAATAAAGTCGAGGTTTTTTTGCGCACAAAAAGTATTCTCGTCGTTTGATAAACTTAGGGTTGAGCTAGTCACTGGGCCGGCAGATGCAATTACCTAGCAGCCATACAAGGAGTGAGCCAGCTCTTAGATTTCATCAATAATATCTTAATTTGTGTTCCGAAGGTGAACGAAAGTCATACGGGGTTGGAACAACATGAGAGTGAGTAATTACTGACAGAATTTTCATTTTTGGGTGAACTAACCCTTTAACTTCCGAAGTGAACCGCTTTGGTCAGGGCAGTTCATGTGTTGTGAACTCTGGTACAGTTTGCAGTTTTGTATGAAACATACATACTAACTCAGGAAAGTTGATGTATGTTTTTAGTCACACCTACTAAAGTTTAATGCATTACTCCACAGCTTTGAATAAATGACCTTCGGAAAGCAGCTAGCATTCTTCGCTTCTCTTGCAAATCTACGACAATCAAACATCTTTGCCATTCTGTTATTTGGTGGGAAATCCAAAGGAACAAATTTTAAAATAACACTTTACAACAGCTGTCTTCTCCAGAGTTGGTACCCATAGATATATATATAGATAGATGCCTCATTTGCCTATATTTCTAACTGTGAGTGACAACATGCTGACCGGTCCAAGATGGCGGGCACACCGATGTGTCTAGAGCGGTTGAATGTGGAATCTCATACATATATCTGATTGTTGCCTAGCTAAAATGGTAAGCATCTGCCACTATCTTATTACACACGGAGGACTCAAGTTGATGATGTAATCATACTGCAGTTAGAAACAATGATCTATATATATTAATGTAGATTCTCCTCTATTTATTATATTCAGAAATGTAAACATTTAAACATTTCTATTTTCCATGTTGCAATGTTTGTTTGTTTTTTACATTTATGTAACAGGTTATATAAATATAATATAAAGGATTAATAAAAATATATGTTTACATTTAAGATTCTGTCAATTCATCCATTGTGTATGTTTCAGCATAGATCTGAATGTAAAATGCATGTAAACTTTACAAACAAATAAGCAAATTGTAATGCATTGCTAAAAAGTTATCCAACATCATGTTTATTTTTATCTTATGATCTCTATCTCAATTGCACCATCTGGTTGCTCAAACCATGAACCATGTTATGCGGTTGAGAATATTTACTTTCAAGCAACCAAAAGCTGGTCATGAACATAGAAGTGAAGATAAAAGAAGAATACGAATAACTAGAAGCAGCGAGTTCTAGTTCAAGCCTTTGAACTCCCCCACAGTTTTATTCTCAATCTATTCTCAATACCTTTGGTCCAAAGCCTCGGCTCTGAGAATATTTGTTTCTTCTTACCTTTCCGACATACTGCGGATCAGATCCCATGTATTCCTCTAGAACAAAGAACTGGTTCCACACCCATCCTCTCTTGACTCTGTGAACTCCCATCATGCCATGTTTCCTATGTGCCATCAGGTTCCTGTGCTGCTCCTTCCCCATCCTGCTCTGGGATGAAGAGTGGAGGGGAGATACAAAGCTTTTGTCTAAGAGGCACCAGAGGAACAGCAGCAGGCAGTTCCCCATGAGCATTGGAACAACCTTTAGATGCAAAGATGGACACAGGTGACTTTTATGGTGAAGGCAAAGAAGCGATGAATCCAAAGCCTTGGTGGCACACAACAACTAACATCCATGGAACTCCTGGGGTGCTTGAAATTTTAGTTAACCACCTGCAAGAGAAAAGAAGCAACGGAACTTTAAATCAATGAGATTATGAGGATTTGTAGTGTGGGTATCATGTTGGCATGCAATGAAAGCAGAAGAAGGTCACACTGTCTGTTATGTTTATCTGTTATGTGTAGCTGTTCAGCTACAATGTAATCTCACTTAAAGGGCTTTACAAATACAGGAAATCTGAGTAAATTGGCTCACTCGAGTTCGTTTAGCACATTTCGCACTGGGAGGTTTGAGAAACAAGCGTGTAAAAGAGACTGCAAGAACGAGTGAGTTTGGCAAGTGTTGAACAACTGTTGGCAGACCTCCAGGACTATCCTGGATGTGCAATTCTGTGCTCATTTTCAGTGCATTAGTCTTGAAAATGAGGTGGTCCCACTTGAATAGTAGGGTTGTTTTTGACCTGGCAACACAGATGTTAAGTCACAGGAAGCACAAGCCAGTCCAGATGCTTAGGGTCATAAATCAGACAACTTTTCTCTTAATCACCCTCTAAATGGAAAGATCTTGAATAATTATGTACAAGAGGACTATCCATCAATGTTGAACCAAATGTTATGAGAATTAAGGCAGTATATTAGTTGGCCACTGTAGAAAATGCAACCAATATCTTTACAATTTTGATTGGGTAGCAGATGGAAATATTGTATGCTAATTAATTTAATACTGTGTCTGGAGGAAAGATATAAATGAGGCCACTTTAAGACCTTGCCACTCCTTTTTAAACAAAGTAGGAAATCTCCCGCTGGCTCTAAAGTTATTAAGTGAAGCTGTTCAAATCAGTGAATCAATAAAAGTCTGCAGAACAAATAACAGAGCTTATTCTCAAATATCAAACTGTACTATTAAAGAAATAAGCTACAGGAGACCCATGTGAAATAGAGTAAAGAAAATTACACATTCATCAAGTATACAATATACAGTACATCCACTATAATGGCTATGGGAAATGATACTTCCACCACCACACTTTAAAATAAAGCCAAAGTTAAATGCTGATCTTCACTGACTCTTTCTGCAGGTTATACTGGTAGGCCAATGAATCAATCGCTTTAGTGATTTGCTCCCAAACATGGAATCGTTCAGGAACGAAACAAGGGAATATGCATGGAATACCATAATACTACTCTTTCTACTATATTTTATTTGGATACGGTAGGAATAGTAGACCTATGCTACAGAGATACACAATTTCAAACACATTTATTCATTCACTCAAACACTTCTTTTAAAAACACAGATTCATAAAAAAATAAATTAATGTCTTTATGAGTGAGTCAATAAATAATTTGCACATCTGATTTGTTCAAAACACTGATTCATTCAAAATGCCACTGCTGTTTATGCTCAGAGAAACAGTAAGTTCTGCTATGGACAATAGACAAAGAAACTGGCAATATTGTGTCTAAATGTGACTTACTCTCTGTTAACTTCTTGTTTAAGCATCATCACTCAGATGGGGAATCTGACACTAGAAATACCATTAGTGTATATATACCAACAGTAAAAAAAATAGTCGCTAGCCTATTTAAACTGTAAGGGTAATACACAATTAGCCAAATTCAGATCAGTAGGATGCAATAAAAAGACATGAGAAGCACATTGCAGTGATTTGACAACACTATTTTCCCATACTCTCAGGGCATATTTTCTCCTGCCCTCTCAAACCCTTATTTTATACTGTACCTGTTAGTGCCCCAACTGAATATATTGGTTTAATATTTCTATTACAATAAATCTAATACATGCACAATTCTGACAGTGTGGGAGATGAAATATGTTTTATTTACATGTGATTTTATGCTGCAACATGCAAAAAATCTATGTAGATAAAGAGGGCAGGATAACAAATAAGCTAGTGCAACATCAATTGCCAGACAGACCACCAAGCAGAGCAAATGATTGCAATACGAATCCCTGGAGACCTCTTGTGTGCCGTGGTAGTGAGATGTCTTATGGTTGGCAGGACATTGTGTCTCTGCAGCAATATTATTATTCCCCACGGAGAAACCTCAGCAATTGTCTCAACACTTAACAAGCTCAAAGACCTCAAGTGCAGTGTACCCAGAAAGAGCATTTTCAGTGTCTGTCCAAAGGTCATCACACAATAAAAACTAAGCCCTCATTATTTTAAACTTCACTTTTTTTTTCTTGTTGACTATGAAAGTTTATTGCCAGTCTGTGGCAAATGAATGAACTGGTGTATTCTGGCTGACGTGATGTAACGTGATGTGAGTGAACTTTACTCTCTGGGTCTGTTGCTGAATAAACATGCGACATTCTAGCATGCATCACCCAGCAGATTCACTGAAATTGTGCTGTCATATCACGTTAGAAACGGAGGGCTGTTAGCAGAGGCTGAGGACATAGAAACTAGAGACACACAGACAACTGATGTCTCAGAGAAAGGACAGGGAGACACACACTGGCATATCTCCACTGAAAGTGGTAAATATTTGAAATTATACTCTTAAATATGTTTCTCGGTACTGCTTTAAAAGCACTGTGCCTCGGTTCTTTGGAGCATAGAAAGATATGCAAATGAGGGAAATCATATAATTAAATCTTAAAACTTTATTCAACAATGTAAAGTTGAGAATTCCCCTGTGATTAAAGGGGATTCCAATTACCAATCATGTTAGCTCCGTAAAGCTCATCCAATTGAAAGACTTGAAGTTTAGACACATGGATTAGGCTACAGTAGAGAGAGAGGATAGGATAGTATTAGCATTTTGGCTTAAAGTCGGCATGAAACTGAAGTTACGACAGTTTTTTCTTCCCTTTTGTAAAGTCTGAGTGAGACGGCTTCTTGAACAAGAAAAAATTTAGAGCGGGACTTGATTTTGTCCATTAGGAATTGATTGGATCGCTGTGGATGTTGTTCCAAATTAATTAAAAAAATAATGATGTGCAAAGATATTTGGTGCATAGGTTTGTGAGTTGTGGCGCACCTATCGCTATGGCATGTTGCTTGGATACGGGGATTTGACTTCATTTGGAACTATTTTCATTAACAAAAACAAAAAAAGGGACTGGAAAGGAAGCTCTAAAATTTACTGTAGGTTAATGTACATAATTTCTTGTTTATTGAAATGTTGAATAAAAGCAATCATAAATCTTGTTGGTTAGAATATTTCAGCCTCATGTTGCAATACAGTATTTCTTTTTTGCAAGTCATTCAGAGGATATTTTCTCAGTAGATGGTAAACTAACCTGCAAAGTGTGTGCGTCTGAGGGAGAATAGTGGCAATTTTTTCTCCAAAGCACTATGATACTCAAGTGTAATAGACATTAGTCAGGGTAAACAGCATATTTCATACGACACAAGCGGAAATAAGGGTTTGAGGGATAGATAAGAGTCAGTATATTGTACTGTTCAGGTATTCAGACAGAGAAATGTCAAATGTGTATTTCTGCAAATTTCCAGTGGACAAGAAAATGAAAACATGAGTTGTAAATATTAGATAAGAGCTAGAACCTAAAGACAAAACAATATATTGAATCCATCAAATTAAAAAATGCCATCTACCCTGAATAAGGTCTGTCGGGGCTTCGCATTTGTGTATAGCGGGGAAAGGCATCAGTGTAACATGTCAAATTACATTTAAAGATATGCCGTTGTTGATTTTGCTTCAGTTTCAAGATTGAAATGGATGGCTATTTCTTTCTTTTCTTTTTTTTACTTTCTTTTTTATTATATCGTGAATTTATTCATGCCTTCTGCCCTGACACCTTCTCTGAAATTGGATAAGTTGCCTCATGTATTAACTGCCCTTGGCTGACTGTAGCCCCTCAGAGAAAACATTCAAATCCCTTTTTCATTTGTGCTCAACAAGAGGGCATGGCAGACACAACATGGCTAACCCGGCAGAACTTAGAAGTGCACTTCACAGGACCAAGTCTTTTGATTCTCAGGGCATTTTGAAAATAGATGCGTGGGTGTGCATGCAAGTTGTGCATTTCGTGACTTTAGAGCACATGGGTTTCTGAACTCGATGTTCTTTTGCTACTGTATGTCTGCCCTCTCATGCTTTACTGCTCTCTTTTTTGCATGAGTGATTGTCATATTAAGAGGTTGCATTAACATTTACCCATAGGGATGAGAAAAATTAGATTACGCAATAAGGTTATTTGGACAGATTTTTTTTTTTTTTAATAGGGGGAATTACTAACTTCTCCAGATAACACAGGAATAGTGCAATATCACTCCTAATAATATATATATATATATATATATATATATATATATATATATAGTAGATATAGTATATACACACACATATATATATAGTATATACACACACAAAAAGAACATAGACCTGTGAATGTCATAAATGCCGTAATGGGGTTGTATGATCAGTATTTAATTCGACCTTGGCCAAACTTCTGTTCATCTCACTTCACTGTCAGCCTTCACTGATATTTCAACCCTCACAAATTGCTTAATTGTGCCTATAATCAATTCACAATGAACATCCTTTTTCACAATGAGACTTTTGTGAACATAAGGATATAAGTTATAAATAAAAGTGTCCCTATTATACTTTTTCTGATATTACTGTACCTTTCATGTAGTTTGTAATTTAGCTATTTGTGGATGTAAACGGTCTGCAAGGTTTCTAAGATCAAGGTGCACAATAAATGGAGTTGTCTCCCAAAAGAAAGAACCAGATTCTGCCTGAAACGAGTCATCAGTAATACTAGCCTTACTTCCTGCATGAACCTATGTAGGTTTGTAACATAATGCCCACCTATGATCTTCATTGGCTGCCCACGAACAATGTCTACTTTGACCCACACTCAAACACTGTAGTTGAATCTGAGGCCTGTGAGAGTATGGTTCGTGTTGTCGACATGTCGAGAAGACACTGTTTTATATGCTGCAAAAGCAAATCAACTTTGCATGCACTTCAAAAGGATGAGGACTCAGGCTGGACTTGATATTGTAAAACCGATGTGTATACAGGTTCTAAGGAAGCGTCCTGGAGCTGAAATTCAGATATGGTTATGGATGTTTCATTTCTGACATGTGCTGTCAGTGGTAGACCAATCACAACAGACTACTAGCCCATCTGACAAATCAGAGCAAAGACTTTTGGAAACAAGGGGTTTAGAGAGAGTGGATCCTTTATCGAACCGTTTCATACTAAGCGGTGATGCTGCAATGCAATATATATGAGAATTTTTTTTTTTTTTTTTTATCTCTAGTGCATGTTAACCTGTTGTAGACCAGCAAAACAAAATTAGAAACCTTTAAAAAAGCATATAAGAAAAAGTTATGCATTGGAGAAATCTTATGATCCATAAAAATGCTTCTCGCTGCTACTTATTTTTTCTCTCTGATATCATGTTCTGGCCAGAGTGTGGTCTTTCCTCCCCAAGGCTGAATGATTTTCAGCACCCACACTCGCAAATATTTTTAGTTAACTGAGCTTCTAGCTGCTGCAATGTTTGGATCCTCTTATTTCTATGATATGAAATATGGGTTTTTGTTCTTTTGTTTTTGCAGTATATGAAAGTGTTTTTTCTCTGTGTCACTGTACACAAAGATGTGTAGGCCTATATGTTGTGTCTGTATTTATTCACAGTCTTAATCTTGAAAGTGAATTTACATGAAGTGATTTACTTCTAAGTTATTTACATAATGTGACTTTTATATAGCTGCATTTTTTTATGATTTTAAAGATTAACATGAGTGTAAGGATTATTATTTTTTCTCTTTTGCTTTAATGACAGCGTTTGAGTTCCAGAAACTCCATAAGTTTGTGTCAAACCTGTTCTCCAGCATGATTTGAGATGATCCAAGGAACTTCAACTTCTGACTGTCTGTACAAGTTCACAAGATCAGTATGACAAATTTGATTATTAAATTAGTGATCTAAAACATTTATTGTTCTTTTTACATCATAACCTTTTCATTTTCCGGTTTAAATTAAATTTTGAATCCCATTGATTTTTTTTATTGTGGTCAGACATTGTGGCCATCTGGGAACACAAAAAAACAACTACAATGTCTATTTGTGTAGTTATATAAATTGCTATTAAAGTCGACATGAAATCAAAATTTACCCTATTTAATTTGTTAGCTCATATTACTAGTCTTGTGGTGAACAATTAATATGTGCAAGTTAATACAAATATTTTTTTTTTTTTTGCCATGGTAATCTTTAATCAAAATCTGAAAAGTTACTTCCAGGGCCCTATTTTAACGATCTGAAACGCAAGTGTCAAAGCGCAAAGCGCAAGTAACTTTGTGGGCGGATCCCGGCGCTGTTGCTATTTTCCCGGCGGGATAAATGGCTCTTGCGCCTGGCGCAAATCTAAAAGGGGTTGGTCTGAAGTAGCTTCATTATTCATAGGTGTGGTTTGGGCGTAACGTGAAATAAACCAATCAGAGCGTCCTCTCACATTCCCTTTAAGAGCAGACGCACTTGTTCCATGGCGGATTGCTATTATAACGGCGGATTTGCCAGCACACGCCAGGAGCAGTTCACAGCCGAGGAGGCCGACGTTCTCGTCAGGACCGTAAAACACAGAGAAGTGACATTGGGGATGATGGGAGAAACCCACCCAAATTAGCTTCGGTTAAACAGGCGTATAATTTGGGTAAATGTTTAGCCTAATCTAGATTTAAAAAAAAAATATCTAGATAGATCTTTTTCACATCTTCACGGACACAACAATGATTTCCCTCGTGTGTTAATATTTTTCCTTGTAATAATGTATGATTTGCAAAAATGAAAACTGCTGCGTCTGTTTATAATTATTAGAGAATCAAAGTGGATGTGCGTTCACACGCTACATTATGGCCAAGCACGCGCCCTTAAAATACCATATCACTAACGCGCAACGCGCCACTGTCTTTAGACTGTTTTTTTCTTGGTCAGTGGCGCAATTGCTTTCTAAAACTGGAAAATAGCACCAGCGAAGTTTTGCGCCGGAACACGCCTCCTCTTTGCGCTGAACCGCCCCCGCGAGCGCAAGTTTATTCCCTAATTTACCGACGTGCGTCTGTGGAGGGAAAAGTCCGCTGTGCGCGGGTGCAAAATAGGAATGATACATGCGTCGGTGTTCAAAGTCAATTGCGCTGGGTGCAAGATAGGGCCCCCAGTCTGGAATGGCGTTCCTTTTCTGATGACGTCTGGTGGCCTGGGTTGAAAACGCTTAACCACTCCCCTCACGCCGTTAGTCTGCTATGAGCGAGAGATGGAGAGGAGGAGCACTAAAGTAAAACCCTGCCCTCTATTCAATATTTTTCGTTTCACTTAGAAATACGTCACAACACTGGAGAAAAGTAATTTGCAACTTCTAATTTGCAACTTCACGCAGACTTTAAAAGTACAATATATTATGTAAATATGGCTTTTGTTGGTTATTTCACCAGATTACATTTCTGGCACGTACAGGACAGTATGGGTGTTTTTTTTTTTTTATAGAGTGTTTGTTCTGATAACCTGGTTATGATTTAGGTTGATTTGAGCATTAATTCCCTCATGGTTTTGGAAGAGCAGACATTCATGGCCCTTGAAAGCTATTTGTTCCATATACACCCTGCACAGTGTCATGATGATTTCTTATTCTGTTGTGTTTGGAACAGTAGAGAGATTTATCATACCTTGAGTTTCATGGGTGATATCGAATTTCGACCAACATCCAGTAAAAGACTGAGTGGTACTAAGACCTAGTTGGGACTTAACTGGTACTTAAAGGAACAGTTCACCCCAAAAAATTAACATCCTGTCATCATTTACTCGTTATCATGTCATTCCTAAACGTGAATTTCTTTCTTCTGTGTAATATATATATATATATATAGAGAGAGAGAGAGAGAGAGAGAGAGAGAGAGAGAGAGAGAGAGAGAATTATAAGATGTTATATATATATATATTTTTTTTATAAATGTAGAACATACAGTGAGCATATTTTTAATATCTCTTTTCTCCACCTCTTTCTCATTGTGTGTCTCTCATTCTGTATTTAGCCACCACATTAATGCAGGCTGTGGTAAATAAAGAGATGTTTAATTGTGCTGTTGTCCTCTGAGTCTGAGATCCAATGAAACGCTGTGTCTAATCTCATATTCACAGAGTTATTGGCCCTTCCAGATGAAGCCCAAGAGAGCAACCTAGACACTGATATACTGCCGTTTGAAGGTCTGAACACACATAGCTGACGTTAAGACCATGAACAATGGCTTTCCATGGACTATTATCAGCTGCGGTGAGATGTTGAAAGCTGTGCCATTGGGAAATGGTGAACAAATGTTATTGTGTGTTAATTTAGCGGCGAATCAATGTTGAATGGATTCCTTGTCAAATGCAGATATGTACATTCCACTGTTTTTAATATGGAAACAATGGGGTAATTATGCAAACACGCAGGAATACAAAACAATCAAACACAATAGCAGTGTATAGTTCCATATAGGGACCATTTCAAACATAGAATCATCCATCATTGTTCTATGTGGCATGAGGCAACTCAGATATACTTATGCTTGGGCAGAACATTGTGATTTTATTGTAGTTTTCAGGAAATTACTGAAGATTTCAGGTCTTTTTTTCACCTCCAGCATGTGCAGTGTCATTATTTGTTTAGTTAACTTCTCTGTTTGATACCCGAAACAAGGTTCTGCACTGACAGTATGACAGCACAATGATCATTTATCTGCCATTCTTATTCCGAATTTGTTTTCCATCCCCGTCGCTCTGAAGATAAAATGCCTGATGTTAAAATTCATGAAGAACATCTTTGAACCATACGCAATCTTTCTGTGCGAAATCTTAAAGGGACAGTTCACGCTAAAATGAAAAGTCATTTACTGACACTCATATCATTCCAAACCTGTATGACTTCCTTTCATCTGTGGAACACAAAGATTTTTTGAAAGTCAATGGGGACCCTATTGGCTTTGAAAAATGTCTCAGTGCTTTTTTGTCCATACAATCAAAGTATCATCTTTTTAGTTCCGCAGAACAGAGAGAAAATCATACAGATTTAGTACAATATGAGTAAATGATGACAGAATTTTCAGTTTTGGGTTAACTATCCCACGACATATAAAGTAGAAATTCATCACAAATCATTTCTTATTCATAACAGCACTCACTTAGGATAAATATTTTACCTATCACCAGTGCATCACCAAGAGCTGACCCCTAGCATCTGCTTAATGGCCGCAAGCTGCCCATCACATGCTTCAGTTAGATCTCAATAACACTCACACATTACGCATATCTACATGAGCACTTGTCTTTTACAGGATGTCTCATTCCAGAGTGATAATAAAAAGTGGTCGACTCACATTTCAGTACTTGTTTAAGTAACAACCTCTGAATGATGATCGCACAACAACTGCAGGAGCTCCCCATTGGAAATACAATTTTTGGAATTTCTATAGTTTGCTTTCACTTCACATTTAATTGGAAAGAAATTCTCTTTGTGGTCACTTTAAAACAGGCTGTTTATACAAAAATGTGCACATACCTTCCAAACGTCCCACAAAGTCTCCCGAGGATTAAAGCGGCACAATCCAGACCTCCAGTCGCTATTGCAATAAACTCTTCGGTCTTGCACATACACTCTCTTTCTGGTCTTCTCCTCAATCACTCTCTGTAATGCGCTCACCCTCTCGCTCTCTCTTTGGCTCTCTTTAACTTGCCCTCTCTTTCTCTTACACACTGTCTCTCCCTCTCTCATCTGAGCATTGTGCAGAGCTCTGTGAAAACAGAATGAGGGGGAGAGCAAAGCGCTCGCTGAATTCAGTATTCACCCCTGCAGTGTCAAGGGGACAGAGAAGAGAGAGAGAGAGAGAGGCTGGCTGCTGTAACGCTCATGTGCGCTCAGGACTGATGCTCTCGGTACAGGGATCCTGTGGGTGTCAGAGGCTGCTCGTCTGGCGTTACTTCCCTCCCAGAGATTGGATCTCCTCCCCCTTTAAAATGCCAGATTAATGCGGGTCCCACTAGTGCTAAACATAGTCAGCTTTGCTGTGTTACCCTCAAGGGATATAGATCTTTTCAGTAAGCGAGCCGGCAGATTTTTGTTACATTGACTTGTTTTCACCTTGCTCATGAACGTCAAACGTTGGTATAGCCTATTCTCGAAATCTCACTAATTCAATTTCCCTACCGTGTTTGGCTTATTTGAATCTCTGGATGTGGATTGACCCAACTTAAAATACTTTTAAAATTCTTTATGATGGGGGTGGGGGAGGCTTTAAGGTTGAGGTCAGAGGTTCTGGTGGTACATACATGAATTTTTGATTACACTTGTGTTATGTGTTGTTCTGCTTATCCACAAAGCAATTGGTTGGACTAACCAAATATGTCGTTCACATAGTTTTACAGATCTCTTGCCTGTAGAGTTCTTGTTTAATAACGTTTTATGCTTATTATACATGAGGAGCGCTACTTTGTTCCAATGAGTTTTCAGTGTGTTAAACTCATTGGAAACTTGAGGATATCCAAATAGAAATCAAGGAACAAAATGCAGAATCGTTTTATGCAATGCCAGCAGTTTATGGCAAAAACTCTAAAAAAAATATAAATTCTGCTTCAATTCATTTAAATTTAAATTATATATCAATGTTAATACAATAAATAAATATTAACATTTCTTAGCGGTGAAGAACGTTTAGGGCAAAAATTAAAGATACCTTGTTGATTTATCGTGTCATTTTTTTATGAGGACACTGTTTTATGGCTCTTTTCCACTGCATGGTACGGCTTGGTATGGCTCTATTTTGGGGGTTTTTCCAATGTGTACAGTACCTAGTAGGCCTACCTGGTTCTTTTTTTAGTAGGCTACCTCGGTTGAGGTTCCAAGCGATTTGTTCGCACAACTTTTTTAAACGACCATCACACGCAAAAAGTAAAGTAAAGTAAAGTAAAAAGTAAAAGTAATGCGAGCCGAGTCATACCACGCAGATTCAACTATTAATGAATCGAAGAACAAAAATATTACATTTATTGTGCCTTGAATATTATTGTTAATTTACAACGTCATCAGAAGCAGAACATTCAGTGGTGAATAGCCCTGCTGCCGTTCTCAAGTCAAATATCATAAAACGTGTTAATGCCCATCTGAAGCATCTCACATCAGGGAATTTCAGTGCATATTTTTTTATGCACAATTAACACAATCAAACATCACTCATACGCACACAACCACTAAATAGCTCTGCCTACAACCTATAGTAAGTAGTTAAACAAGCCACCATTATCTTCTGTAATTGGACCATCAACTGAGACTCAAATTCTGGTCTGGCTTTCCATTTACTTACAACATACGGATGCAAAGCCATTGAGCATGTTAATGGTGTGGGCAATACAGAGTGTTGTTATGTGTTTCTGGGTTTCCAGAAACACATAACACAATCACAAACACTTTACCTTAATTTACTGCTGGTCAGGCATTGGCGTGAATCCCCGAGTCTGATCATCCTCGGAGCAGATGGCATGGCAAGCTTCCATCCGGAGTTAGACTAAGAGATAATCCTCACAACACATGGTGGGCTATAACAGAGAGACTCTTTTTTTGAGTGAGGGGGGTCCAAGTGTGGGGGTAGAAAATCTCTAAAGTTCTGCAATTTTCAGTAGATGCCAAACCATCAAGGTGTTGAGATCATTCAGGCATCCAGGTGTGAGACAAGCTTCTACTGGATACGGTCTGTGATCACTACTCACACATATAGTGTACTGAAAGAGACAGATCTTAACATGTATTCCCTGCTTACACCTGGTATTAGCATCCAGTGAATCCGACCACAGCAAGGGTTAGTAAAGGTGGTCCAAAATGTTGTATGATCTGATCACTGAAACCACATTCAGAGGAAATCGGAACCACATGTGAAGAATGGATTACATACAAACAAAAATAAGCATTCTTGCTCCAAACATCACATTTTTTTTAAGTTAAGTTTAAGGAAAGTTTTTAAGTATTTTGAAAACAATATTGTGCTTTTTTAAAAAGTTAAAAAATGTCCAGTAATAAAATCAAGACCAGGTTTATACGGGGCCATAGTGTGCCATGACAGGCAATGTATTCTACAACTCAAGGCTTTCACCACTGACAACATCTGTGCTTTGTGTCATTTTGAGTGACATATAGATTAGCTGTGTGTGTGTGTGTGTGTGTGTGTGTGTGTGTGTGTGTGTGTGTGTGTGTGTGTGTGTGTGTGTGTGTGTGTGTGTTGGGGGGTTGGGGGTCCTTGTAACACCTACGTTGTGGGAGAAAATGTTTTGGTCCCCATAATAAAAACGCTTATAATTTATACTAAATAATGTTTTTGAAAATGTAAAAATGCAGTTTCCTGTGAGGGTTGTTTAGGGGTACGTAGGATGAGCTAAATCTGACAAACTCTCTATTTGGAGACATCCACATTTATAAAAATGTGTTTGTTTCTTTAAAAATGACACGTCAGTCATTTAAAGGCAGGGTAGGCAATTTCAGATAGGCCACCTAAAGCAAGATAGCTTTGAAAGTGTTAGATCCCACCCTCCCTTCAAAGCCACACCTCCTCCAAAATTGTTTTACGTCCACACTACTCTTTAAAAAGTTTGGTCCCATTAATATTTTATTACTTGTATTTAGCAAGGGCAGATTCAATTAATCAAACGTGACAGTAAGAACATCTATGTTACAAATTATTTCTATATTTTAAATGAATGCTGTTCTTTTGAACTTTCTATTCATAATCTAGAAAATAAAAAATATATATTTTCCACAAATATATAAAGCAGCACAACTGTTTTCAATCAAAATTCATATCAGTATTTATATAAAATTTTATGAAAAAAATGTCTGAAAGGATCATGTGACACTGAAGACTGGATTAATTTTAAAATATGTTCAAATAGACAATGATATTATAGACAAAGATATTTTAGAATGTACTAATATTTTTTTAATATTACTGTGTTTACTGTATTACTGTTTTTACTGCACTGTTTCTGTATTGAGTAAAACGATACTTATTTCCAAAAGATCTTATTTTTAATTGATGTACCTTATATTTCATAAATTAACTTTAAGCATAAATGTTGAATAACCCATTATTTCCCAGAATTCAAATAAATTGAAAGGGACCCTCTTTCTTTCTTTCTTTCTTTCTTTCTTTCTTTCTTTCTTTCTTTCTTTCTTTCTTTCTTTCTTTCTTTCTTTCTTTCTTTCTTTCTTTCTTTCTTTCTTTCTTTCTTTCTTTCTTTCTTTATGCATGCCAGAACCTGCTGGATAGGAGATAAAAAAATATAATTATATCATTCAAAAAAGTAATTGAAAATGTCCACCAAAGGAAAACAAACATGTGATCGTTTTGCTTAGGGAATATCGTGGGACTCTGAGCTCTACCACAATAACAGGTTGTTTGGCAGTTATCCTCATCCATTCACTTATTAATGAACATTATTAAACGCTTTATTGTGCAGCGAAGACTTCAATGTCAAAACTGTTTCACCATACCCGCAGTGGGGGATTCAGCATAAAGTTGTGACAGATGGGTAGGGATATCATTTCAATAAGGGTATTTGAAAGACAATCCGTTGCATTGCTGATGAAAAACCCTATATAATTTATCAGACAGGAGAGGGGAAAACACAGTAATTTTAAGATTTCCCCTGTGCTCCTTCCATCAGATGGTATCTGACAGCGATGGTTCATTTCTCTAGTGAGCGGAGATCCATACGGAGCTTGCTACGATTCAGTTCCTTTGTGGGAAGAAAGGGCTCGGAGTCCAAGCGCAGTATCTGAGAGGCACAGGGGGAGCAGAGGAGACCACCTTCAGACCCCATCAACCCTGCCGTGTGTGCGGAGCGGTCTGCATCCAGTCTGATAATTTGACTGCTGAGGTGCCATCATTGGAATGCATAAAAGAAAGTCAATTTTCTCTGCCAGTCTATTTCCCTTCACTCTCTTTACATTGAGAGCTCTTTAATTTGTTTCGGTCTCGTCACTTCACACACAGTCAGCCTACTTCTTTTCAGTCTCATTAGATACACGACCACAGCACTTGACCGCCTGAGTAAGGTGAGAGACCTGCTCTCACAAAGTCGATTTGCTGGAACTCCATGGTTCTTGGTGCGTTCTATCCACTCATACATTGTAAATTGGTTTTTGTAGAGGAAGAGATTTCACCTGACCCCATTTCTGGTCATACACTTGGTTTATGGGATTAGATCGGGGGCTGAAATCCCCTGAGCTTCATCCACTACTATTTTACATGAAGCTCACCTGAGAGGAAACTCTGTGATACTTGAAAGCACATGGATTAAGTGTTGTCTGAGATGTTTATGGGGCTGAAGAAAACCAAGCACAGGGGAAACAGGCATCGGTTGTCAGAATGAGCTATTTTTATAGATTCGGTCTGCATGCGAGAATGTGAATGTGTTGAAGTCTGCCACTCATTGCGATGAGGCAAATGGAAATCAGTATGGCTTCACTTTCCTCTTCGAGGCAAAACTAATATAACACTTTTGTAAGATGTAAAAAGGCCAGCAAAAGCAACTTCAAAAAGTTACCTAATGGATTGGACTATTGTCCTAGGTGTTAGACCGATGAGACCTATAGTGATGCAGACTGCTGGGATGTGACTTGATTTACACCAAGAATAGAAAGCAAACCACTCTCAGGCAAAAGTTTCATGACATAATCTTTCTTTGAAACAATAAAGCGCCTGCAGCAGTCAGGCAAAAATATAAAGTAGATGATTACTGAGAGTTAACTCGTGTTTGTGGGCTGGGCAGTAAGCTTGGCTATTTTGTGACATAAAAAAATAAATAAAATGTTACATTTAAACCAGAAAAAAAAAAAAGTAATTATATGCCCTGTACTTTGTTTGATCCATTATTTAATCAGTTAACATTCAGATAATTATTGTGTCAAATTATTCCAAAGATTGTTGCAGACAAGGTGGATGCAGTTTAATGAATACAAACATACTTCAGCAAACATGATGCCTCCAGGAGAACCAACCCGATGTGAGATAGCGTTGGGAGAACTGCAGCAGGACTGACATGTTAAGTAACCCTTTCTTTCACCCCCCCCCCCCCTTCTCTCTCTCTCTCTCTCTCTCTCTCTCTCCTTCTTTCTATGAATAAACAATGAAAATAAATCCGACATTAAAAACAAATGATTATGCATTCTAATAAGCCTGGGTATCGAAATAGAATCGAATGGGAATTAAATCAGTATTCTAATTCACAAGCAGTGGATTTGATTCAGTTTAAATTTGTATTTGATTTTATTCGGTTCAGATACATTTGGACAAACCTGAGTTATAAGAGTCGTTTTTCAGTCGTTGAGCTGTATGTTTTTGATTTACTACAAATAACCAGTCATTTGTTTGTGAACTGGACTTCACTGTATCCGTATTGCATGCAGCCTACAAGCACACCCTTATTTCCTGACATTTTTCATAGTACATTTTCAAATTTGAGTAAATTATGATTTTCCTTTATTCAGCTGTTGTGGCATAGATTAACACTCCTACTCACAATTAATCAGAAAAACTATATTTGTACTCAGACCTACAGTTGCAAAAACAGGTACATGTATTCATTTTCAGCAGCAGTCGGGTGGGTGTACGAGGCTGTGTGTCCTGCAGGGGTGGGGTGGCAGGTTGGTGATGGTACAATGCTTCTCACAGAGCACAGCAATCAGGGGGTGACCAGAGAAACCGTGGAGACACACCACCTCTTTCAGTTGATGCATTTAGCTGATGCATCATGCATCACAATCAGCCATGCCAGCGACGAGACTTACAACATCACCGGCATGCAGTGCCAATGTATTTGCACATCACATTCTCTGCGACAATTAGAGAACATTGAACAAACAGTGGACCAAGACATGCCAAGAGGGCAAATTGTAAGCATGAGGCTAAGCTTAGATAATTGCCTTTAGCTGGCCACTGAATAAGGACACATCACATACCGCGGGGGGACATTGCAGTGACTAAACAATTAATTCAGCCATCTTGTCACCCTTTCGCTACTGTGCTTCACACATTAGATTACCTTACATTGTGTACTGGGCTTGCATTGTGTACCTTACACTGAGTACTGGAATGGGCTTTTTCAGGGCTATCATTACGCCATCATTCTACAGTGAAATTAATCTTATTTCTGTAGAAATAAAATGAATCTGAACCCATTTGTTTTAGGGTTATTCCGATGGTGTCATCAAAGAAAAGTCTCAGGAAAGCGGCGAGGCATTAGGAACAGTTCATTCAGTGGGTTAATATCACATCTGGCTAGCTAGAGTTGAGTCCCAATTATAAGCTGTAGATTTGGACTGGCCTGATTTTCTGCTGTTAGAAATTGCACTAGTAATGAAGCAGGGATAATCAAAACAATGTCAACTGAAGACTAACGCTGGAGGCTGCGATCTTTAATGTCCTTTTTAGCGCGCCAGCCTTCCATGCTGTTATCGCTGGTTTGAATCCCGCTCGGCGTGGGGGTGAGTAGGACCAGGTGCATTGGTATGGGGATTTGGATGGGAATGAGATTTAGAAGGGTGAGTGTAATGGAGGCCAGCTAGTGAAGAGCGCTACAGGTAAACCTAAATCTCCTTGTCACGGTTCTCAGATCCACTGTCTCACCCTTGTCTCATGTGTTCGTGTTGGGTGGGTGTGTCTCGTTACGTTCCTCGTTTCATGTGGGCGTTGTCGCTGATCAGGATGATCAGCGACAGCTGTGTGTCATTATCAGCCTCTATTTTATGCCCTGTCTTTCGTCTCATGTTTGTCAGATCGTTGGTTGATGTTGCCTGTCCCGCGTGCTTGTTCCCTGTTTCCTCGTGTGTCTTCGTCACTGGATCCTGGACCTCATCGCCGTCATTCATCACCTGCACACCACTTCGCCCGTCTCAGTCCCTGCGTCACCTCTCCTGCTGTCTGCGTTCCGTCCGCCTGCCTGAGTGAGAGAGAGAGAGAGAGAGAGAGGACCTCCGACGGCGTTTCGTCTGTTGCAGTGTGATTTCTTCTGAGTATTTCTGACGAAATAAAACCTTTTACTTGCTTTTGCTTCCGTCCTGATTTGCATAACATAACGATCTGACCAACTATGGAAGCAGCAAGTGCATCTTCTTTAAAGGAGTTTATCGACCACAGCATTGCCCGTATGGACCAGCAGCAGGAGAGCATCTCGAACACCGGACGCGCTATCCAAACGCTTGTGACGCAGGTGTCCGAGCTCACCCAGCAGGTCCAACTTCTCAGCATGCCCACTGTGCCGCCCACACCGTCCGCTCCCCCCACCATCCCGGATAGAACACCGCAGTCTGAGCCACGCCTCCCGATTCCAGAGAGTTATGCCGGTGAGCCTAAGTTTTGTAGAGCGTTCCTGACCAGATGTTCGATGCATTTTTCATTACAGCCCCGGACATTTACTACGGAGGAGAGCAAGGTGGCCTTCGTGCTCACTCTGCTTAAGGGACGTGCCGCTTTGTGGGGGACGGCGGTGTGGGAGAACAAGGACCAGTGCTGTGACTCGTTCCCAGCACTCGCCGCCGAGATGAAGAGGGTCTTTGACCGTGCCGTGGCCGGCAAGGAGGCGGCTAGAAGACTCGCGGATCTCAAACAAGGAAACACGTCCGTGGCGGATTACTCCATCGAGTTCCGGACGTTGGCGGCTGAGTGCAAGTGGAACGAGGAGGCGCAGTGGGATATGTTCCTGCATGGGCTGGCCGACCGTGTCAAGAGAGAGATTTATATGCTGGACCTGCCCAGCACACTCAACGGACTCATAGAGTTAGCGTTACGAGTGGATGCCCGCATTGACCAGCTGGGCCGTCATGTTCACGCCACTCGTGAATCTGGAGGGGCCGGTCCACGCTACAGCCCGGAGGAGAACACGGTCGGCCACGTCGACGATCACGAGCCCATGCAGGTGGGTCGAGCTCGGCTTTCCCGGGAGGAGAGAGAGAGGCGGAGATCCCAGGGACTCTGTCTCTACTGTGGCGACCGAGGACATTTCTTACGATCATGCCCGGTAAAAGAGCAAGCCCGATAGTAAAGTTGAGGCTACTATCGGGTGGGATCTCCGCCGGGAAGTCCTCACCATCAACTCTCCTTCCGGTAAGACTGAGATGGGCCAACAGCACGCACACCTGTCAGGCACTCGTGGATTCCGGAGCTGAGGGTAACTTCATGGACATTAATCTGGCTTACAAGCTTCACCTTCCCATCTCATCACTTCCTCACCGGATTTTCGTCAGCGCTCTCAATGGTCAACCACTTCCCCACATCACCCTGACTACTGACCCCATAACCCTCATCACCTCCGGCAATCACACTGAAACCATCCCCTTCCTTCTCATGGACTCCCCGGTGGCACCTGTTGTGTTGGGTCACCCGTGGTTGGTGAAACACAATCCTCGGGTGGATTGGGGCTCCAACTCCATTTCTATGTGGAGCGAGTCCTGCCACGAGTCCTGTCTTGTTTCTGCCTGTCCATCTGTGTCTGTTTCTGTGTCACAGGAGAAGCCAGCGGATCTGTCAAACGTGCCTGCAGAGTATCTGGACCTGAAGGAGGTGTTCAGTAAGTCTCGAGCTGCTTCGCTCCCTCCGCATCGTCCCTATGACTGTGCTATAGACTTAGTGCCAGGTAAGTCTCCGACTAAAGGCAAGCTTTACTCTCTGTCTGTTCCCGAGAGGGAGGCCATGGAGAAATATATTTCTGATTCTCTGGCAGCCGGGTTCATCCGACCTTCCTCTTCTCCTGCGGGGGCGGGGTTCTTTTTTGTTGGAAAGAAGGATGGGTCCCTGCGACCTTGTATTGATTACCGGGAGCTGAACAACATCACGGTAAAGAATACTTATCCTTTGCCGTTGATGTCTTCAGCTTTCGAGAGGTTACAGGGAGCATCCATTTTCACAAAATTGGACTTACGTAACGCATATCATTTGGTTCGCATCAGGAAGGGGGATGAATGGAAAACCGCTTTTAACACCCCTAGGGGGCACTTTGAATATTTGGTTATGCCTTTCGGGCTCTCCAACAGCCCAGCGGTTTTTCAGGCACTCGTCAATGACGTGTTGAGAGACATGGTAGACCAGTTCATATATGTCTACCTGGACGACATATTGATTTTTTCTTCGTCTCTCCAGGAACACGTTCAACACGTCAGACGAGTGCTTCAGAGGTTGTTAGAGAATGGGCTTTTTGTCAAGGCGGAGAAATGCGATTTTCATGCACAGTCTGTTTCCTTTTTAGGCTACATCGTCTCCTCTGAGGGAATGCGCATGGATCCTGACAAGGTTAAGGCTGTGGTAGATTGGCCAAGCCCAGATTCCCGTAAGGCCCTACAGCGGTTTCTGGGGTTCGCCAACTTCTATCGACGTTTCATTCGTAATTTCAGCCAACTAGCCGCACCTCTGACTGCCTTGACCTCCCCCAGAACGGCGTTCAGGTGGTCAGACACAGCCGAGGCTGTGTTTACCAACCTCAAAGGCCGCTTTGTTTCGGCTCCCATCCTTGTCGCCCCTGATTCCACACGTCAGTTCGTGGTGGAGGTCGACGCGTCAGAGGTGGGGGTAGGAGCAGTTCTTTCCCAACGCTCTTCCTCAGATGACAAGATGCACCCTTGCGCGTTTTTTTCACATCGCTTGTCGCCTGCCGAACGTAATTATGACATTGGTAACAGAGAGCTGTTGGCCGTCAAGCTGGCGTTGGAGGAGTGGCGCCATTGGTTAGAAGGCTCGGGGGTACCTTTTATCGTCTGGACCGATCATAAGAACCTTGAGTATATTAGATCTGCTAAAAGACTCAACTCTAGGCAGGCTCGGTGGGCACTTTTTTTCGGACGTTTTGACTTTACTCTCTCGTACCGCCCGGGTTCCAAGAACATCAAACCCGACTCCTTATCTCGTATTTTTGATCCATCCGAACGCCCGGTGACTCCCGAGTGCATTTTACCCGAGAAAGTAGTTATCTCAACACTCGTATGGGAGGTCGAGTCGAAGGTCAAGACGGCCTTAGAAGGGGTAACGCCTCCGCCTGCGTGCCCACCGAATCGTTTGTTTGTGCCAGGGGAGTTACGGTCCGACGTTATTCGATGGGGTCACTGCTCCAGCGTGGCTTGTCATCCAGGAGTAAGTCGTACTAGTCACTTAGTAAAGCAACGATTTTGGTGGCCACTTATGGCTCGCGACATTCACGATTTTGTTTTGGCTTGTTCAGATTGCGCCATGGGTAAGACTTCTAACCGACCTCCTGATGGGTTACTTCAACCGCTGTCTGTCCCTTCGAGACCTTGGTCCCACATTGCGCTAGATTTTGTCACCGCCCTCCCGGCCTCCAAAGGCATGACGGTTGTTTTAACCGTAGTGGACCGGTTCTCGAAGGCGACACATTTCATTCCCTTGCCCAAATTACCATCAGCCAAGGAGACAGCGGTTACTGTGATTGACCACGTCTTTCGGTTACATGGCCTCCCGATGGACGTGGTCTCTGACAGGGGTCCCCAGTTTGTATCCAAATTTTGGCAGGAGTTTTGTAGATTGCTAGGAGCTACGGTCAGTCTGTCTTCGGGCTATCATCCCCAGAGCAATGGTCAGTCTGAGCGAGCCAACCAGGACCTGGAGAGAATGTTGCGATGTTTGGTAGCCAAGAATCCTTCGTCCTGGAGCCAACAACTTTCTATGGTTGAGTACGCTCACAACTCCTTACCAGTGTCAGCCACGGGCCTCTCTCCGTTTAAGTGTAGTTTAGGGTACCAGCCACCAATTTTTCCAAGTCTGGAATCCGAAGTCGCGGTTCCCTCCGCTCACGCCTTTGTCCAGAGGTGCCGTCGCACATGGACCAGAGCCCGCGAGACTCTGCTCCAGGTGGGTTCGCGTACTAAGGCCAAGGCCGATCGCCACCGGTCAAAGCCTCCCGTATACGTCGTGGGTCAAAAAGTGTGGCTTTCTACTAAGAACATTCCGCTCCGCTCCGTTTCCAACAAGTTAGCTCCCAAATTCATTGGCCCGTTTCCTGTCACCAAGATCATTAGTCCGGTGACAGTCCGACTCAAACTTCCTCCGGCGTACAGGAGAATTCACCCCGCCTTCCATGTCTCTAAAGTTAAGCCCGTATTTTACTCTCGTATTAATCCGCCCACCTTGGTTCCTCCACCGCCGCGTCTCGTAGACGGGGAACTTACATATTCGGTACGTCGTATTCTGGACTCAAGGCGGAGGGGACGCGGATTCCAGTACTTGGTGGACTGGGAGGGTTACGGTCCGGAGGAGAGGAGTTGGGTTCCGGCTCGAGACATTCTGGATCACTCCCTTATCGATGATTTCAATCGACAGGTAGGATCCTCTGGGAACGCCAGGCGGCGTTCCTAGGGGGGGGGGGTACTGTCACGGTTCTCAGATCCACTGTCTCACCCTTGTCTCATGTGTTCGTGTCTGGTGGGTGTGTCTCGTTACGTTCCTCGTTTCATGTGGGCGTTGTCGCTGATCAGGATGATCACACGCGACAGCTGTGTGTCATTATCAGCCTCTATTTTATGCCCTGTCTTTCGTCTCATGTTTGTCAGATCGTTGGTTGATGTTGCCTGTCCCGCGTGCTTGTTCCCTGTTTCCTCGTGTGTCTTCGTCACTGGATCCTGGACCTCATCGCCGTCATTCATCACCTGCACACCACTTCGCCCGTCTCAGTCCCTGCGTCACCTCTCCTGCTGTCTGCGTTCCGTCCGCCTGCCTGAGTGAGAGAGAGAGAGAGAGAGAGAGGACCTCCGACGGCGTTTCGTCTGTTGCAGTGTGATTTCTTCTGAGTATTTCTGACGAAATAAAACCTTTTACTTGCTTTTGCTTCCGTCCTGATTTGCATAACACTCCTGGCCTCAAGAAGTGCAGTAGCGACTGACGCTGGAGGCTGTGGTCTTTAGCATCCTTGTTAGCGCGCCTGCCTCCTAACGCCAGTTAGAAACTTGTCATCGCGTGTGCGAGTAAGACCAGTTTACCCAGCAAACACAGAACGTTGGCACAACCTTCTAACAACGTTTTAACAAAATGGCCAGAAGGTTGCTATAACTACGTTGGGTTGTGAAGGTTGTTACAGCGTTGTCACAATGTTGACATTAAACCACCGTTCAGGGCCATTGCTTAAGTTGTGTCTATGTCTTGACAACCACTGGACTACTTCATACTCGTCACTGCCCTGAAGATCGAAATCAGCCTTCTATAATTTTTACTATTTAAAGTGTACACTTGCAGGTGTTGATTATAATTAGGCTAATTTACTGATAGCCCCATTAAATAATAATAAGGATAAACTAAATTTAAAAAGTATTTAATTATCTAACATCTGACTAATTAAAAATTAACCTCAAAACATAAAATGCTAAACGGGGGCATTAAAAAAAATGTCAGAACGCCGTCTCTCAGTTGCTGAATGTCGCTCAACAACGTTGCTACAGCCCTGTCGCGTCTTAGAATTCTATGTTGTTACAATGTTGCGAGCACATAGACAGTGACGTTGCCATAGCAGAAATGCAACGTGCCACAGACGTTGCCACAGCGTAAATGTGTTTGCTGGGTATGTTTGTGTGAAATCTGTGAGCTCTTTTAAAACTGTTCAAACCAGGAAATAAACAAAGATTCTATACTATTTATAGGTTAAAATTGTGTATTAGTGACCATGTAAATTAATCTATACAAAAAGTCACGACATAGAAGCGTTTCAGTGGTTTTAGTGACTTTTGTACGGTGGCAGAGAGAGCTCAATGCGCTGCAACTAGGGCTGCACAATTGCTCACAATGAAACCACATGCGATTTGGCAAAGGCTGCGATTATTTTATGCACAGTTTGTCAGAGCAGCACGGCTGGATCAGTAGTAAATGCTGCTCCACCTGAATGCCAGAGGGCGCTCTCACGCAGACACCCCAAGTATGCCCCGCTGCAGATGTATGATAATGCACATCATTCCAGGAAATTCCTACCATTGTAGCTGAATAAACAGAAGATTAAAAAGCTTTGATTGATTAAACATGATGATTGAATAAACACACAACTGCCTTATTCTGTATAACAAGCCACATCATCTCACAAAAGGATGCTCAACTGTTGTTATGAAGTGAGTTTGGAGTAAAAGCATGTTATTAAATGTTGTCTTGTGTTGGAGAGGTTCATAAATGCTTCTCATGTTTGAAAAGATGTTTACAGAGCCACACATCAATGACAAGCTGTGCATAAAAAACAATCGCAGCCTTCGCGATTTCGAAATCGCGATAAGCCAAATCGGTTTAAGTGCGCTTACATGTAAATCGAGATTAATCGTGCAGCCCTAGCTGCAACTGAAGAAAACATGCAAATACTCAGAACACAACCAAATACAGAAACTCGCTGCAAAATAGTTGTCAGAAATACTAACAATGCACATACCATCATGGGAAAATAAACCAAAAAACTCACCTCTCTGGTGATCGACTACACCACTATCAAATAGACACTGAACAATAAGCATGTCCCAGCCAGGTTCGTCACTTGTTGGGGTCCCTTTGAAACATTTTCGTTGTGGTCTAGTGCTATTGTCAGCCAGTTTCTGTATTTGGTTGCATTGCGAGTATTTGCAGAACATTCTTAAACAGATATTTTCTTAATTTGCTGGTGTTTCTTCTGTTTGCATGCATGTGTTTGCTTCAGTTGCAGCGTGTCAAGCTCTTTCGCAGCACTTTGAGCTTTCTCGGCCACCATACTTTTGGCCTGCTATGGTCAATTTATGTGCTCCTGTCCTGCTTCTGTGTATGCATAAACATGTATTGGACTGTTGATACTAGTGGATTAAGGGTTTTGCAGCACAGTAAACCTCTCACCAAGTCCATCTAATAAAGCCTTAGAGATGCACCACAGAACAACATTTTGATTCAAGGATCGTTCTCAGTCAAAGACCAGCAACACCTGAGTCATTCACCATGCATGGCTGGGCGGTGAGAAACCTCTACTTGAAATCTGTAATTAAAAGAGTAGGCCAAGACAGAACTTATACTAATGTGGAATTATATATGAGAGATTTTGGGGGGGGGAAATGTAAATTCTTTGTCATCAAATATATATATATTTTTTTTTATAAAGTAATTAAAAGTAGTATTGATTAAATTTATTTTTTTGGCACTAGTAGCTCAGTTGTTTTTAAAATAATGTAGTAATGTTTTTCCATAACAAGATATGTTTTACAACACAGAACAGTACAGTACATCCCCATTTTGTGTGTGTGTTTGCACAAACAAGAGGAGCCAACACTGTAAAAAAAATAGAATAACATTTGTATCTTTTGTCAAATCAAATGCGATAACTAATGTGTGAAGATAACATACTATTTTGAGTTTCTGTTTATTAAACCATTCTTCTTCATTGTATTAACTCAAATTTTGAATTACAACGAACTCAAAATTTTAAGGTAAATTGCTTTTTTAAGTTAAACCAATTTTTTTTTTTTACAGTGAATTTGTTGTCTGATGACTGATGAATCAGTCACTACAGTGAATCAGTCTGATTTTGTTATATAAATTAAAGGAACACTCCACTTTTTTTGGAAATGGGCTCATTTTCCAAATCCCCTAGAGTTAAACAGTTGAGTTACCAGTTTCGAAACCATTCAGCCGATCTCCGTGTCTGGCGGTACAGTATCACTTTTAGCATAGCTTAGCATAGATCATTGAATCTGGTTAGACCGTTAGCATCTGTCTCAAAAAAATGACCAAAGAGTTTCGATATTTTTCCTATTTAAAACTTGACTTTTCTGTAGTTACATCGTATACTAAGACTAATGAAAAGATTTTCTAGGCCAATATGAATAGGAACTATCTCTCATTCCTGCGTAATAATCAAGGAACTGTGCTGCCGTACCAGCAGGCACAATGATATTACAAACTTAGTGCCCATCACATTGGAAGTTACCTAGCTAGGGACTATATTCAGGCACTGCGTAATATCACAGTTCCTTGATTAATACGCAGGAATGAGAGTATATTTCCTCGTTTTTAAGTGTTTTTTATTAATATTTAATGTAACTGCATGTGTGTTTCTTAAAATATCAATTTTGGCTCTGTTTTGTCCCCTCTCTCTAAAATGTACTTTACACACTCTCAGAATTAGCAAAAATCAATGAAGTAATGAGAAAAAAATATCCAAGAAAGTTTGAATGTGACCTTTATATTAAAAATAAGAAGTAAAAGAGCGTTTAGTACAAATCATAAAAGTGCCTGATAATGAAGACACACCCATTTTTGTCATTGCATTTGTTTGTTTGTATTTTATTTTATAATTATATAATCTTCCGATTTATATCCTTTAAAATAATAAGGTTCCCTAAAATATCTTGTAGTTAGCTACTTAGAACCATGTAATAAAGCTTTTGTACTTTTCAAAAGAATAGTTTGACTACTTGAAATGAAGCTTGGCAAGCAGCAGTTTAGTAGCCTAATCCAATCCTTTATTTGCACAGGTAATTATTCATAAAGTCTGATAATCATATATTGTGCAGTCTGCACTATGGGAGTGGGTAACTGTGGAAAGTAGAGGATGCAGGTGCCATTTGTATTCAAGTACCCTTAGGCAGATCTGTGAGCCATTCAGCATTGGGAAATGTCTGCTGCTAAGCATGAGCTCACCTGCCATGTATGAGTCGTAGTCCATCTACTAAAAACACATCCAACTGTCTTTCACCCTACCGACCAGGAAGCAGGCCTTGTGCACATTCAATTCACCTATGGCTGGCCATCAGCAGTCGATGCGGAGAAATAACAAGCTGATGAAAACACTCAGAAAGACAATCACGCATACGGCCACAGCAGCATTGCAGATGTTTCCTCGTACATGCTAAACAAAGGGGCTGAAACCAAAATAAGCAGGGGATCTCTGAAAGCTTAACCAACTGCACACTTCAGGAATGATAATTGCCCTTTAGACCAACGAAACGCCAACGAAACGCCTGGAATAGAGACCCACACTGGCACAGATCAATGCCAAATCACAAGGTGACCTTAGTGCATACAGTTAAACTCCTTTTGATATTCTGTCCGCATTGGGAAAAGGTCCCTTTTGAATTAATGATGGCATGTAACTAATGAAATGTCATCTTAAAGGGTCATCTCATCCATCAACATTACATGTTTGTGTATGTACATGCATATGCCCTCAAACTTTAAAGCATATTCGATGATCTCGATGTAATGCATTGGTGCATTATCATTGGGCCTTTCAAAAGACTGATAACATTTGCTGTACGTTCCAACATGGGCAGAACAGAGGATGTTTGATGATCTTTCCACATTCACATTCAACTGGTAGAGGTGGAAGACCATGTAAAGGCTCCTGAAACATTAGAGTCGGGCCATATATATATATATATATATATATATATATCACATTACTTTGAATTCATTGGCCTCAACATTTCTGAGACGATCGCTATGAGATTCCTGTGACATTTCATTTGTTCTCACAGTGGTGGGCAAGACTGTTAGAATTTTAAATGTGATTGATGTGCTCCAATCACCATAAAAATAGGAGCACAAATATAATGGAATACTGATGGACACAAAGCACATCCACCAAGGTCAGGAACTCCTCTCATTCTACTCCCACATTTTCAACGAGCGGCCGCTTACGAACCAAATGCAATTGCACTACATTAAAGCTGTACCCATAATCATCGCCTGCTGCCGTGCTTAAAATATTTATACATATTTGTAAAGGATATGATTTGTCAGCATGGGCAAATGGTTTAAATAGATGTACTTAGCATTTTAAATGGGATTATAATATCAGGGTGTATATTCTCTTTGTCAATCTTTCATATACCCATGAGGTCTTGCATATGTCACGAAAGCTTCATTTGCAAACATGAACAGTCTATTCACAGTAATGCATATGTAATGTTCTAATGGTTTTCAGTTTTCATTTTTTTTTTTTTTTTTATACATATCATTACTTAAGCTTATTATCATAGAGAGTAATTCATTGATCTGTCTTATATCTGGCACATAATATATGCTTGTTTAACCATCTAACATAATTCTTGACAATATTTATACAGCTGTGTAGATTTTTAGGGGTAATGTTCTGTTTTTTGTGTAATAATTGTTTTTTGTTAAAGTTCAACAAGGAGAGGAGCTCACAGACATAGGCCTACTAGTAGGGATTTCTTAAAAAAAAAAAAAAAAACTTTATACAAAGACCAAATGTTTTCAAATCGTCATCAGTGTTGTATCGTAACAGACAATAGCACACCTGATTGTTGAACTTTGACTTTTTTTTTTTTTATCTCCCAACTTTACTTTTCAGTATTTGGACATTTGCTTTTTGGCTGTTTTTGCTGTTTAACACTGACATTTTACAAGCTAAAATGTTATGGGGGCACAATTGCTTGAAATTAAAATTACTAGCTGACATTGTATGAGCCTAGCTCTTTGGAAGAGGAAATATATTTCAAGGACCTCTTTCTCATTTAGACCTTTTGCTTTCATCAAAGGGGGCTTGATGAAAACACCACAGATTCAAATGCATCCAGTATCGATTTTCTCAACTAGCCTATTTGCTTTATATGGGCAAATGCTTCTGCTTATCTCTCTACCTGCTGAAAGGGTGTATTTGTGCTGGACATTGAAGGAAAATTGCCAAGCATGAGGTTTAGATTTAATGCTTGTCGTTGAATGTTCTCCCTGCCTCTTGAGACAAAACACATTCTGTTTAATTAGTTTCAATCTGAGATTGTCTTGTCTTGTGTTTAAAAGTCACTACAAAACTGAGCTTGAAATGACAGACCTAGGTATTGATAAAATATTCTAGATTATAGTTTATTGTAATATATTAGTGGTATTTTTTTTATATTGATAATTGTATATTGGTGTTTATTTTTTAAGACATGGTTTGTGTAAAATAGTCTAGAAAATATATTTTATATAATTTATTATTGTGGTGATGAGACTAGTTTAGCGGCATTTTCATTGTATTTTAAGACCTAGGAATTTGTGCAAATTATACTGTATGCTAGAAAATATAGATATTGTGGTGATGAGATTATCATTAGTAGTATAGCCGCTGTATTTTTTAAGAACTAGGTATGTGCGCAAAATAAGCTACAAAAATAGTTTATGATGATTTTTAATAATGAATTACTCTCAGTAGTAGTAGTAGTAGGTTTAGTAATTATTGCTATGATGATTACAATTATTAAAATTGAAAGTAGTAGCTGAAAGTTTTATTTTGTTTTGTTTTATGGCAAAATCATATTTTTATTTTTTAGGCTAAATGCGCATCTGCTTATTGAGACCAATATACTGTCAGTGTAAGGACGAGAAATGCACAATAAAAAAGGAATTTCTCATCGCTAATAAGGATCGGCCTATTTCATTGTATCCTAAAACGCTAAAAGGAGGGACATAGGAAAAAGCACACTTGCAATTGGCCATAATGTTAAAATAAGAGGTTTTGGACTTTTGGTGTAGCATAGTTGTCTGTTTGAGCTCTCCTTCTTATATACAGTATATTCTTCTTAACACATACACTCCCAATAATTAAAACATTATCTATGATAATGAATAAACATTTGATTCTGAGCCATTTCCTCTGTGCCGTGGAAAAATATTCGGTAAGAGTTCAGTGTCTAGTGTTAATGAGGAATGGTGCTTCGCGTTTAACCCTAAACTGAGCCTCTAGGGACTTAACCGCACAAGTACTGGCTGCAGGATCTCTTATACTGGTATTCCCAATGGACAGTCACAACATCCCACCTTAAACCACTTCCAGCTGTTAGAAAAATGAAATAGACGTGATGTCATCATATAAGTCACACGCCACACAACTCTTGTGTAAAATGCTCTGATATTCCCAGGCCGCCCATGACCGGCCTCATAAATATTCATGTGGAGATGTGACATCTCATCAGCTTGCTGCTGAGGAACTGAATCTAGCTCTCATCTCTCTCAAATGCCCAGTTGCTGGTGGCTGGCAACTACAGCGCTTTTCAGATGCTAATACTGGATATATTTTGCTCACATCACAGACGGGTTGCTTCTGCATGTCAATCCACAAGCAATTTTAGGAGTAAATTGTTTTGATTATGGGAGCCAGTGCAATTTATCGGGTAGTTCTCTTTGAAGACTGGGACGTATTATAGAGAAAAACACAGCTTGATGTCACTGTTATTATACCAAGGTTATTACACCATAAATCGTTATGTTTTGCATTGTACTCAAAAAAAATTATATTGTTTGCAATTGACTAATTAAAAACGTTTAAACAATGACTATTGTAATCTGGTAAGTTGGTTTGTTGTTCATTAATAAAGAAAAAACAAAATGCATTGAAAACAATACATCATTTAAGATGTGGCAGAAAAAAAATCAAGTTAGTTGGTATCATGTGGTATAAGCATGAACAGCATGTATTTTTTTTAATTGAACAGCATGCATTTTAAATAAAAAAATATGAATGTCTTTACTGTCACTTTTGTTCAGTTTGATGCATCTTTGCTGAATAATTATTTGAACACATACAACAAGATGGTTAATGTACCTTTTAAACTTAGTCCTAAGGGTGTTTAACACTGCACTTATGCTGGAATGCGCCAACCACTAGTAGATGCCAGGGGTCATCAGTTGATGTAGGGGACACATCATCAATTGTGTACCTTTGCGTCATCAGGTGTTTCGGCCTTTTAAACATAATACACCCTCTGCAAAGGCAGGCCCACCCTTGCCTGATCAGGCCCGGGTGTGTGTGTCCATCATCTTGGGGCCCATCTGGGGTCTTTATGCTTGACCCAAAGCAACTGACTGTTGTGGTCTATTTATTTATGTATTTGAGCGCAGGGTGTATGTTGTGTTTATTTTTTCAGAAAAAATTTTGCCTGTGCATTCTGTGGTTTTAAGTAATCTGAAACTGAAAACTGACTAGCTGACATGGTCAAACACCTCAGCTCAGGGAAATATGTTATCTCTGGATGTTTAAAGATATTCTCGCTTTTCCCTAAATGGCTGAACAAATTAAGGAAACATATTAGGAATACATTTTGTTAGCATAATTTGCATATGGGTGTTTCTGTTTAAAGTGCTTTGACCTTTACAAAGTTGGTGAGGATTTTATTTATTTTTAAGGCCAAGGACATACATTTTGTTATGGGCTGAAGGGGCTTCTGACAATAAAATGGCTAATAAAGGTGAACAACTGAAGTTCAGAAAAGTCCGTCAAAGAAAATATTTTTATTCAAAGTGAAATGATCCCATACAAGCACCAGATAATTTTAAATGGCAAATGTTTTATATTATATTTTAACAACATCCTTCAGTTTGACATTCTTTCATTGTGTGAAACTACTACAATATGACCATTATCATTCCTATCAGTTATTCATTTCCAGTAGTTTCTCATGATGAATAGATATTATTATATTATTATTACCAAATACGAATAGTTGACCTTTGATAAATCAGTGTTCCCATGGAGACTTTCCCTAGAAGGAAGCTCATAACACTGTATTGTTATCTTTGAGTCTAATTTGTTATTTTGACTCCAATTTATTTATTTTTTTTTCAAAAAAATAAGAAGATTTGATCAGTATTCTAAATTACACATGAAATGGCAAGAAATGTCATGGGAAATTGACAACCTTTTGAAGGTGACTGACCTTATAGGGCAGATTGAGATAAATTGAGTTGTTACTGGTTCTTCTACAAGCCATTGGAACTGCATGTTTGGTTTATTTGCGGGCGGCGAGAGCTGAACCCATTTTTTCAACTGACCTAATTTATTTTTAGTTTGCATTATATATACTCCATAAGCATGCAAGCAAAATTAAACCAGGGACACAAGAGCTCTGTTCCAAAATATTTTGAGCTGCCTATACTTTGACAGCATTTTAAGACATTATAGGCACGCTTCAGTGTTCCAAAATGTAAGCAGCATATTATTTACTCTTTTAAGATATTTTGTTTTGGAATAATCGTATAGTCAATATCCTTAATGTATAAGATAATCCCAGAATGCACAGCAACGAGATCAGTGAAAAAATCCACAAAATGACAGACAAGGTAATTGAACAGAAATATAATTATTATGTCATCCAGTACCAAATAATATTGATATAATATGATTTTTTATTTTATTTTATTTTTACTATTTTACCCAATATTTATGTGTTATGCACAGTGTTGTTATTAACTAAAACTATTTTTTAAAGTATGCATTCGTTAATTTAAATAAAGCTGAAATATAACTATTTAAAAAACTTAAACAAAATTTATAAATGACAACTAACTATTAAATAATTGTTAGTTGAAGTACTAAAATTACTAAAACTAAACTGAAATAAAAATAATTTTAAGCCAAAATAAAAAAATATATAAAAATGACAAAAGCACACAACAAAATGTGTGCTTTAAAATAACAGTGGTCCTATGTATTTTATGTATCATGTTGTTAGCTAAGCAACATTCTAACTGCACACTATTAAACCAAAGACTTAAGATATAAAAAAACGGTACTCACATATATAAATGGGAGAAAGTGCAATGCGCAATATGGTGGAATAGACCTTTTTTAAAATCTTAGATTTTTAATGGGAATGAAAGCGAGGCTGTGGGGGAGTGTCATACACCTCTTCAGTGGGTTGTACTGTTATTTAATGGGTTTTTTGGGGGATTATTCTGCTGACGAAACACTGCAAAAATATCTTTCCATGAACAACATGAGCTGTGGAAAATCATAAGTGATAGCTTTACAGCTTATTTACGAGGTTGTTAATTGATGGCATTTGCTTTGTTAAAGACGTCAGCCTGCATAATTTCATCTTATTTTTTTAAAATAATCTTGTTTAAGAATTACTGGTGAAAACCTACCATAATGCTGTACAGAAAACTCAGCCAATCAGAGAGTCGAAAAAAGCAACACTCGCCAAAATATCTTGTTAGCTCCGCCCACTCCCATGAAGCACTGCGAATGGCAAAAACTAGTCGATCTCTCTCTTAAAATACTTAAATGTTTGCATACTGTACACACACACACACACATATATATATATATATATATATATTATTATTATTATTATTTTTATTTATTTTTTGCAATTAACTTAAAATAGATTGTGTATTGTATTTTGTGCACACACACACACACACACACACACACACACACACACACACACACACACACATATATATATATATATATTAACATACTCAACATTTGTAAATGAGTAGTTTTATGTTTTTAATTATGTGTTTAGTTAAGTGAAATTATGGACTTTGATTAGGCTTAGTTGGTCGTGAAGCTCAGTAGGTTTTGGAACAGAGCAAACATATTAGACTGACAAATAAAGTCATAACTCAAAGGAACATGATTTCACAAGCCAAAATGGATGCCATGTATGCTTCAGTCTGGAAACTTCCCCAGTGCTCAGATCCACCTAAGCCACTTTCCAGGATAAAAAGAGAAAAGCACCATAACAGGGCTTTAGAACATTGCAATGTTTTCCGGAGGGGTTGTATTTCCATTTCTATTTTCTCTTTTGAATTCATCCCACCAGGTGCTTGTTATATAACATACCAGGGATGCTGGGTCATTCGGGGCTACTCTCATGAAATATTGACTCCCACCTGACTTGAGTGGATATTTTTTACCTAACTTTGAAAACAAGCCAGAACATGTTAAAGTATATTATGCATATTTCATGCTGGTAATTTCAGCCTCCCTGTTGGAAGTTTTAGACTTCAAGACAGATTACGTGTAGCTCATATCAGAGTGCACAAGTACGCTGCTCAACAGTCCACTGGCATGTTTTGGTTTCCTATCAGACATTGTGATCATGTCGGACACAGTTTACTCTGGATTTGATGTGGATGCTTACAATTATGACAATCACACAATCTCAGACTTAAATATTAGACATCATGCATTACATATTCTACCGTTTGCAGACAGAATTCAAAATGCCTTTTTTATACAGATACAGAATGCTTTTAAACAGATATTCATATACTTGAATAATTAACGCTCGGGATTAAACATGTGAATGTCTTGCACAGTCTGTCGGTGGAAATTCCCCATTTGAAAATGATACTGAGCAATGTCACCGCTGCCTAGAAGGTGATGGTCTATCAAGTCAGTAGAGGGCCAAATGTCACCAAGAAAAAGTGTGACTTATAACACCCCTGCTCTTTTCAGATAAGTCTCAGGCAGGGAGGCAGGTAATTTAAACTTGCGGTCAAGCATGGCAATAACCTTTAGTATTATCAATGACACAAGTATTATTCACAAAGACAGACTGAGTGATGTCTGAGTGATGCACCTCCAGCATTATTAAAGCTGACTGAGTGTCCTCACTTTCATATCATACCAACACTGAAACTGAAGAGCTGGGGAGGATAAAGTCAAATAGATTTAAAAAGAAACACAAAAAGAGAAAGAGAAAGTTTTTGTTTAAACTAAAGTATGATGTTAGTTTTACAAACAGGATCCTAAGCAAACATGGATTCGTAATGACTTCTGGAGGGTCTCTCTTTTAAATTCTTTTAATAGCGTATACTATTCAAATTAAGTTAAGTACACTTGTTTAATAATGAAATTAGAGGCCTAATAAGAACCCTTCTCTAAATCATCAATAATTCCTCCACGAACGCTCAGCTTGATGTTTTTATCTTCATTCTCTTTTCCTCACTTATTTAAAGGTGCACTCTGTAATTATTTCCTCATTAAAAAAAGTTTTACCCCTGGAGTTAAAAAATAAATAAAAAAGTTAATACCATGTCTTGCATGAGGTGAAGACGGCTTTAAAAGCGGATTCATTTTAAATGGAGCGAGTTGCCTAATGGAAGTTGATAGGCTATTTACGTAAGATCGAATGACCAGCTGAATATTTATCCTTTTATCTTGGTATCCCCCTTTTTCTTTTTCTTTTTTCTTTAATTAAAAATGATAATGCATTTCTACAACATCATCAGTAGCTGAAAACTATTATTGGGTATGTGATGCTGCACATGAACAAAACAAACAAAAAATGAAAAGAAACAACAAAATTTGTATAGTTACTGTATTTTATATCATCATATCACTATTTTTTGTACTTGACTGCGTGTAATTGTCCCACATTAAAGTAAAGTGCGTTGGATGTGGCTGTAATGTTTGCCGTCAGTCATTTGCTGTTTTATTTGTCTATTTTCCTGCAACTATGTCAGCTCCCTAACAGTCTAATACTCTGAGAGTTAG
The DNA here is from genome assembly GCF_949152265.1 of Phoxinus phoxinus. NCBI lineage: Eukaryota > Metazoa > Chordata > Actinopteri > Cypriniformes > Leuciscidae > Phoxinus > Phoxinus phoxinus. Next base: position 27,080,960 of record NC_136880.1, on the reverse strand, counting down.
TTATGTTGCAAATTAATGAGAGTTAGTTGACATGTAGTTGCAAAGTAACTTTTAGTTAGTAGAATGCCTAAAGTGGCATCAAAATAAAGTGTAACTTGGTAAAGTAACATTAAACAACACTGGACCCCATTCACATTCAATATATGCAATAAAAAGGAAAAAAGAAGAAGAAAGTCATACATGTTTGGAACAACATGAGGGTGGGTAAATAATGACAGACATGTCTTTTTTTGGGGGGGGGGGGGGGGGGTGAACTGTCCCTTCAAGAAGATGTTTCGAGGTGCTTCATACACAATATTTGAAGGATTACTCATGGCTTCAATATTTAAGGTAACAACACCAGCAGTGATCATAAAGCCATTTTTGGAGTGGAAAAAAGAAAGAAAAAAAATCACTCCTCTCTGGCAAAGAATGAAATGTTGATTCACAAATATGTAACGTGACAGAAAATTCTTTGAGAAATGCACTGTGAGAGAGAGAAAATCTGCTGAAGCAGAACAAATTAGGCAATTTTAAGTTCACTTGTCATGAAATTCTCTCAAGTTCACTTGTCATTTTATAGATATATTTGGTAATTTGCACAGTGGGAGACTCGATTGAATGGTTTGTGCAAATACTGCATGACTGTGTGCTCCTTTCATTACTCCCACTAACAGGTTAGGCCTCTGATCTTATTAAAGTAGTGAGGTATTCATAATAGTGTGCAGTGGTTCATGTGATACACTATTACAGTAAGTGAGCCTGAGTGAATAATTTCGGTCATCTATCTCCAGTATACAGTGTTTGTTCATATAGGTAACATTTTCATTAGGGTAAGCTCTTGTTTATATTGTGCTCGCTCACGGTGGTTTTAGACTTTTTTGAATGCCTAGATACAGTATACAGATACAGCAATACTGCATTCATGAAGTTTCACACCAGAGAAACTTCTACTTTTTGTCTGTTTTTCTCCATCTTATGTTACATACATCTGTAAAATGGATATTTTTAGAGTCAGTCCCAACTCATTTGTGCATGTTCTTGGTGGTTCATGCTGGTACGCAGCTGGCTACTGCATTGCAGCGTCACCGGACAGCCTCAAGCTGCATCTTTTACGGTCACAGAGGCGTTTGCGTGTGTCATAGTCACTTTTGTCCTATGGCTCTGTGGGACTGCGCATTAGGGCATTTCATTCTGTTTGCACTGTGGATTGCACACATCATTTTAATTATATTTCTCAATATGACTAACCATTTCTTTAGGGGTCTTCTTTTTAATTAGCAAAAATGAATGAGTACACCTTTTAAAGGGATAGTTCACCCAAAAATGAAAATTCTGTCAGTAATTACTCACCCTCATGTTGTTCCAACCCCGTAAGACTTTCGTTCATCTTCGGAACACAAATTAAGATATTTTTTGATGAAATCTGAGTGCTGTCTTACTCCTCCATAGGCTTCTTAAGGGATTTAAACTTGCTGGCCCAGAAAGTTATTAAAGACATCGTTAAAATAGTCCAAGTGACTACAGTGACTCAACCATATGTTTATCAAGCGACGAGAATGCTTTTTGTGCCCAAAAACAAACACAACTAACGACTTTATTCCACTATTCATTATATTCTCCATGGGCCTGAGTGTGTTTTCGCAGTATATCTGCGCAGCGCGTCTGTGTTGCACGTCACCACGTAGGCTCACTATTGGCCGACGCTGGTCATGTGTGTGATGCGTGTGACGTACAACACAGACGCACTGCGTAGATATAATACGCAAACACACTCAGGCCAATGGAGTGGTGGTAAAGTATGATTTCACTTTTCTAACTTAATGTAAGTTAGTGTGAAATATTGCGGTTTGAGCATAAACATCTGCAAAGTTACAACGCTCAAAGTTCAAAGCAAAGGAAGATATTTGCTTTTAAAGAAAAGGACTACAACAAACGGTTGGTAGGGACTACACGACATTCCTCCAGGGTTAGTGACATCAGCAACCCTAAAATTTACATAAACCCCGCCCCCGGGAACACCCAGTCCATGTTGAGAAGAGGAAAAGTTGTTGTATTAGAGTACATTTGTGAGTCAGCTCAAACTTCAGCATCCATCTTTTCACATGCAACAGAAAGTCACTCTGTGTGCATTTCACAACAGTTCCTATACGAGCGATTTATAGATTATCATGACAGAATATGCTAATTGAAGATATTTAACTCCACATCAGCAACATAAATTCATCAACTAACCAGTTAGAGACGTCCTGTTGCATTCTACATGTTGTCACTTCTTCTTGAGTCTCTCCATCTTTGTCTGACTCCGTTTTAACATTAAAGGAAGAACTGTATCTGTCATTTTAGTGTGTCTGTGTGAGGAAATGGAGCTGCTAACACACGCAAGCTCGTGAAACCCCGCCCTCTGCAGCAGCTCATTTGCATTTAAAGGGCCAGGCACAAAACGGTGCGTTTTTGCAAACCCTCAAAAAGTGACAACTTTAACATGCTTTATAAAAATATCTGTGGGGTATTTTGTGCTAAAACTTCACACATACACTCTGGGGACATCAGATATTTATTTTACATCTTGTGAAAATGGCATTTTACCAACCCTTTAATTTGTGTTCCGAAGATGAACGAAAGTCTTATGGGGTTGGAACAACATGAGGCTGAGTAATTACTGACAGAATTTTTGGGTGAACTAACCCTTTTAAGACAGAATGTTTCCTATAGTTAAACAAAAGAGTTACATATTTTACATTTACATATAGGCCTATACGCTTTTGTCCAAAGTGACAAACAGAACATTCTACTCATTCATTCCATTGTATGTGTATATGATAGATAGATATACAGACAGACAGACAGAAAATTATCTTGATGGACAAACCGTGCAAGTATCATAAACTTTTGATGATCACGGAGCTTTTTTCTCTCTCCAATAATCCAAAAGCCTACGGAAAAATCCTGTATGTTTTTTCTCGAGGGAACCAGTGTGATGCTAAATTATGTTTTATTAACCAAGTTGGGGAGGAGCAATTTCAGTTAATTAACACTAACACGAGTGCAGAGCATTCAGTTAATCAACGATAAGGGGTGTACAGCAGTCTTACCGCTGTTCGTTGACAGTTATCAGCATCCCTCTATCACCCTTTCTCTACACTTTTAGTTCTAACCACTTCTATACATGGGGGGAGTACTCTGGGTTCAGGACAAATTCCCAGCTCGGAGCGCTCCCCCCGGACAGCACGCCAAATCTCTAATTTGAAAAAGCTTTACTCCCTCTAATTATATGTAAGTGTGAACTCATGAAATGCCGGTTGGCTTACAAAGTGATGTCATACTTGCAACACTCTATATCAATGTCAATTCAGTATCAGCAGCTTTATTGCGTCTCTCAGGAGCTAATTACACCTCCTCCATCCCAAGCTCCTCCTCTGTCACGACACACACACAAAAGGTTGATAGTCCAAGCGCAGTTTATTAAAGGGTAATCCGTACTCACAAGCAGTCCAGGCAAGGGTCGAAATCCAAAAGGCAATCCAAAAACACAAGACATAAACAAGCAACAGGAACGGAAGTGTGGGGACAATATACAAGGATTCCACACCAAGTGATCAAACAGACAGGGTATAAATAGGCAGACACTAACAAGGTGAGTGGGAACAGCTGAGTGTGATAATGAGTCCGAAAAGGGTGATGGGGATTGTAGTCCAATAGTGACTGACACCTGTGGGGGAAAAGGACCTCTAGTGGCTACCCAGGGGACATCACCCAGACATTGTGACATAACCTCCCCTCTACGGAGCGGCTACCAGACGCTCCAAGACCCACAAAAAACAAACAAAACAAGAGTCCAGGCGGGAGGTGGAATGGTGGAGGATCAGGGGGAGGGATGGAGGGCCAGGACCATGAAGGGGAACAGGAACAAGGGGTGACGGTTTAGCCGGCGGCCAGGACGAAGCAGACAGTCCATCGGGCGGCCAGGGCGGTGAAGACCCCTCGGGCGACCAGAGCGGAGACGACCCCTCGGGCGACCAGGGCGGAGACGACCCCTCGGGCGGCCACGGCGGAGACCTTCCCTCGGGCGGCCAGGGCGGATCCGGCTGTGCAGGCGTCTGGGACGGGGCAGGTCCTTCGGGCGGCCATGGTGGAGACGACCAGGGCGAAGACGACCACTTGGGTGACCACGGCACAGGAACAGCAACAGCCACCGGCTCAGGAACAGCAACAGACACCACCGGCTCAGGAACATCAACAGACACCACCGGCTCAGGAACATCAACAGACACCACCGGCTCAGGAACAGCAACAGACACCTCCGGCTCAGGAACAGCGGCAGACGTGACGGGGCCGGCAGGGCGAGCAGCTCGGGCGGGGCCGGCAGAGCAGGATGCCTGGGCGGCGCGTCAGGGATGGCAGTCACCTCCGAGATGATCTCCGAGTTATGAGCCACCGGACAAGTCGTTGAGGAGACCTTTCTCCTCCTCCTCCGTCTCCGGACCACCGGACTCGGGACCACCAGAACTGGGACCACCGGACTCAGGACCACCGGAACTGGGACCACCGGATTTGGGACCACCGGAACTGGGATCACCGGACTCGGGACCACCGGAACAGGGATCACCGGAACAGGGACCACCGGACTCGGGACCACCGGGCTCGGGGCGGCGTCAGCATGGCGAGGCTCTGGTACATCCCACTGGCTCCGATGTATAAGGTAACTGGTAAAACCCCCAAAATCCAGGATTTCCAGTCCTTCCATCTCCCATTTAGGTAAAGGATCATCCAGGCAGCTGTTAAACAGATCCTTGAGGGTAGCATCAGTATAACCCATGCCTCTTAAAAGCATCCAAAATGACTGGGACAGGCAACCCACCGTCCGACCCTGCTGACGTAGGGCTGTTAAATTACTAAAACGCCCCCTCCTCTCCTTATAAGTGGTTGGGGGACAAATACGAAAACCCGTACTGCTGGATCTATCCATCTTGGTGGAATCCGACAAGGGTGATGGGGATTGTAGTCCAATAGTGACTGACACCTGTGGGGGAAAAGGACCTCTAGTGGCTACCCAGGGGACATCACCCAGACATTGTGACACTCTCGTCCTGTCAGGACTGGCCTCTGTTATTGCTGCTAGGTTGCTATACAATGCTAAGATATATGTACAATACAATGACAATTTTCAGAAAAGAATTACACTACGATGTCCAGAAATCTATTTCAATAGTACATTGGGTTTAATTTGTCATTTAATGAGATCTAATGATTAATGAGAACGAATAGAGAGTCTTCACAATGGCGATAGATTGAAGCACGTCCGAGTGAAGACTGTGCGCGAGCCACAAGATAAACCATGCCACTAATAGCAGCGGCAACGAGCTTAGCAGCTTGATTTAAAAAACAACCCATTTCTGTGTTTTGACAAACGAATGCCCTGCTAGTTAACTGGAGATGTTTTATTTATTTGTATTAGGTACATCCGTGCCGCGAGTTGTTTCAAAAAGTGTTGGGGAGTGGGGACAATATCGACCTTGGCAAAAACTCATATTGCTCCGCGTCCTGTCAACAATAGACGCTAGGTCAGGTGGTATTTGTAGCACAGGGGGCGGGACGTTTTACATTCTAGATAGCATTTGATTGGACAGAATATGTTATGAGAAGCTGAAGTCTGCGGTGACGTCATAAAAATCTGTGAACCATTTTAGCGGAAGTGAGGGACTGTAAGTTTTAATGCTTATATAAATTAGAATTTTGTCATTGGTTTGGAACACACCAGCTTATTCATAACCTTACGCATAACATATACTAAAAGCTAAAAAACTTCAATTTTTATTTGAGGGGGCCTTTAAGGTATTTTTATATTTCACATTAAGATGACCAAAACCAGCAACTTATAGAAAAGGACAACATTGACTCTATGTAAGTCTTATAGAACAGTTCAAAGTCTTGTCTAATGATCATAATTTTTTTGCAGTGTAGGCGCTGCTGTCCCTTACATAGTTCACAACATCCATATCTTATTTCTTAGAGACCCGTCACTGCTTTAAAGAGAGGTTTCTTTGAATATCTGCCACAAACTTCACTGCAACTTTGATCTTGTCAGTGCAGTAGATAATCTGTCAATAACGTGACTTTCTAAAACACAGCATGTTTGCTCAAATCTCATTTCAATTAAGCTATAGTGTTTATATCCTGCAGGCCTGTTTCATTGGCACATACCCCGAATCAATCAATGTTCGCACTTCAGGAAACACATTTTTCACAGCATACTTTTATTCCAGAGATTCCCATCCATGTCCATCAATATGTCACCATGAGGCTGAAGCCAGCTCTAATTAGCAGTAAAGCTTTAGCCGGGCTGTTGTTCCTGTCCTCGAGTGAAAGCCTCACATTAATGTCTCATCTTCATCTTGACACTTATGCCATGGTCTCCCACTATAATCAATGCATATAGTGAGTAGTTTATTCATGGAGGAAAGAAAAAAAATCCTATTTAAAAAATCAATGCATCCATTTGGGGGAAATATTTCATTTCATATTCAAACATTACGCTTTATTGTCTGCCACTCCAACACAATCTCATGGGAAAAGAGGTGGTGATAAAACTATTTTACAAGGTGATGATTTCACCTTCAGGTCATGGCCTAATGGTAGAGAGTCAGACTGCTAACCCTTAGGTTGTGGGTTCTATTCTCAATGCTGACAGGACCATGGCACATACAGTAACCTCAATTGCTCCCCGGGTGCCACAGCAAAAATGGCTGTCCACCACTTTTGGTATGTGTGTCCACGGTTTTTTCCTGTGTGTGTGTGTTCACTACTCAATACTTCTAATGCACTAACTTGGATGATCAGAGAACAAATTCCAAGTATGGCTTACCATACTTATCCTTCACATGCCACTTTCACTTTTGTATGGATTTGTCCGTTGTGAATCATATGGAAACATAATATTTTTAGACAAAAAAAAAGTAAGCATGATGGTCCACCGATGGTCCATGATGGTAAACAGATTATGTGCGAATAGAATTGTACAAATTCATACTACACCAATTCACCAAAACATAAAATAGATACGAAATGCCATGAGAATGTGTTGGCCACTCTGACCAAACAAAACAACGTGCACATTGTAATTACTTGCATGTATAACACTTTACTTGATACTTCCATGCAAAGTGTTTTACAGCAAGAGGGGAATCTGTGTGAACAGCATCCATGCAGTGGATTATCAGGAAGCCGTGATGATGAATTGAAACTAATGGGGGTAATTTGGCTGGAGGTTCTCGCTTGCTGGGATTTTAATTGGCACAGTTAGGACCTTAGTTTAACATCTTGTCTGAAGGACAGTGCCTTTTTATACACATATTTTATACAGTGTTTCTGTCAGAACTGGACCGTGATGCAGACTGGAGGGAGAACACCCCCTGCTGGACCCTAAAACACTTAAACGGGGTCTCCTATACTGATCAGGCTCAACCCTGCTGAACCCTTCAAGAGGTGTAGGGTGAATTGTTTTCCCACACAAACAATTAAATAGTGATTTATTTATTTTTTTAATAATAAATGCTAAGCTGCGATTCAGCTTAAGGAGAAATGTTTTATCCTGTTTTTGTAAAAAACAAAAAAGTGGAATATCAAATATTGAGCACTTATATATTTCTTTCTTTAAGTATCTCTTGCTTTTAATTACTGTAGGCTATAACAGTGTGACACTCAACTAGAAAAATTATGTTGTTCAACACAGATTTGGAATGGTCTCAAAAATCACGTAATACTTGTGAGGTAATACTGCCACCCAGAGTTCATCTGTGCTTATGCTGCCTTCTTCTATACTTTGTCATATAACATGTTATGCACTTTAAATGAAACCAGTAATTTTTGTTATGTAACTTGTTGCTCTGATATGACTTTAGACCTTGGCTGCTCTCCGTTCTGTGCGTACATATTGTTTATTGTTTATTTTTATTGATTTTATTGTTTTATTAATTCAAAAGGATACTGAAATTGAATAATAACTGAGACTGTCACATAAAACAACAAACAAACAAACTGGTTCTGAAATATTTTAAAAATGTTTTTGAAAGAAGTCTCTTTTGTTCTCCAAGGATGCATTTATTTGTTCAAAAAAATAGTGAAATAGAAATATAGTGTGCACATTATAATTACTTTTGAGTTCATTTGTGTCAGCTGTGTTTGATTAATTATGTCGTTTCAGTTTGTTATTTAAGATGCACCCTTGCCTGCGCTCAGTCACTGTTGTGTTAAGATGTGTTAGCACCGCAAGTTTGCCTGCTTTTTGAATTGGAATTAAACCTTTTGAGTTTTTGGAACCTGGTTCTTCTGTCTTCTTCAGATTACCTGCATACATCGTTACAACTTTGCTTGATACTTCCATTCAAAGTGTTCGACAGCAAGAGGGGACAGCATCCACAATGTACTAGACGTGTAGATTATCAGGAAGCTGTGTTGAATATATGTGGTACAGCTCATATATATATATATATATATAGTATATATTAATCTGTACAACATATTTGTTGGCATGACTCACAGTTTGGCTGCTCTCTGTTCCAGCGTGTCTTCATATTCCTGTTTTTGATGTTTTATTTTATTTTCACATGCAGACAAACTGCACAGTAAGCAACATGAAACAAAAGTTATAATTAAATAATAATGACTAAAAGAGCTACAAAGCTGAATGAGAGTAGGTCGATTCGCTGCTGCTTGTTATCTGTATACCTTATGAACACTAAGGGCCCTATTTTAACAATCTGAAACGCAAGTATCAAACGCGAAACGCAAGTAACTTTGTGGGCGGATCCCCGGGCGCTGTTGCTATTATACCGGCGGGGCGGGATAAATGACTCTTGCGCCCGACGCAAATCTAAAATGGGTTGGTCTGAAGTAGCTTCATTATTCATAGGTGTGGTTTGGGCGTGAAATAAACCAATCAGAGCGTCATCTCACATTCCCTTTAAGAGCAGGCGCGCTTGTTCCATGGCGGATTGCTATTATAACGGCGGATTTGCCAGCGCACGCCAGGAGCGGTTCACAGCCAAGGAGACCGACGTTCTCATCAGGGCCGTAAAAGACAGAGAAGTGACATTGTATGGGGATGGGAGAAACCCACCCAATTAAGCTTCGGTTAAACAGGCAAAATGTCGGTATTGTGTAAGATTTATGCCAATTTTTTTTCACATATTCATCGACACAACAATGATTTCCCTCGTGTGTTAATAAGTTTCCTTGTAATAATGTTGATTTGCAAAAATGAAAACTGCTGCGTCTGTTTAGATTATAGAATTAAAGTGTATGCGCGTTGTTCACACGCTACATAATGGCCAAGCATGCGCCCTTAAAATAGCATATGACTAACGCGCCACTGTCTTTAGGTTTTTCCTGGTCAGTGGGGGAATTGTTTTCTCAAACTGCAAAATAGCACCAGGGAGCGTTTGCGCCGGAACACGCCTCCTCTTTTCGCTGAACCGCCCCCGGGAGCGCAAGTTCACCGACGTGCGTCTGTGGAGGGAAAAGTCCGCTATGCGCGGGTCCAAAATAGGAATGATACATGCGTCAGTGTACAAGGTCAATTGCGCTGGGTGCAAGATATTGTGATTTATAAAAACAAACTTGACAGGAAAATTTGCACACCTGCATGGTGTGTTGCAAACTGACCCATGCGTACAAACGTTTTGGAGATGGAGCAGTTTGGCGACACCGATGGTGAGCTGGAGTTAAATGTCTTTTTGGTCACTTTTAGACAGAAAATCAAAAGACAATTATATATACAGAACGATAATGTCCGCACCAGCGAGCGCCTTGGGCCGTTTAGTGAAACTGACGCATAGCCTGACGGCAGATGAAGTAAATCCGTAAATCTTAATTATGAGTCCTAATCATACAATGCATGTTCACAATAACAGTTTAAATAAATAAAAGAATAATTTAAACAATTTTTTATTTCTGATATAAACATTTAGATCAAATATGCCATTCTAATTAATGGAGTTAAACACTTAATCTACATGAAATCATTACTGAAAAGTTACAAAAAATTAAGTCAGTAAATATAAATATTTGTTGTGGATGCAAATGCTTTTGAACAATTTTCCTCTGGAAAGCTGTGGTTTAATGTTTTAACTACAGAGATAATTGCTAATCATGATAATAGCAGATTGTCTGAGAAAATAGTTTCGTGCAAATAATGCACAACAAGGTCTATCTGTATCCATTAAAAATATAAATCAATAAAAATACTATTTGGTCAGTTGAAAAGATTGAGAAAAACTTTCTCTGAAATGTATTTTACTTTGATTTATTTTTTTCAAAAACAAGGCAAGGATAGGCTATAAATGATTTGTATTAATGTAATTTGATGCCACACTCGTAACTCACACAAACACAGCAAGTAGAGTTGAAGTCAAAATCACTTTTATTTGTCCTTTTTTACCATTTATATTGTGTTATCCTATTCTAAACAAATATGTTATGGTCTATTATTCATTATCAGTCCAAGAGTGAAATAAGTAAAATTTCAAACAACTAAATATATTTATATAAAGTAGCAGGAAAATAAAATTTTCCCACTTTTCCCACTCATTTTAAAAGTTGCTTTAACCTTCAGCATTTTACAAATTAATATTGTACAGTAAGTTCCAGTATATAGCATTGTGCTGGTAGCTGCAGTGTATATTGAAAGTTTGTGAAGGACACTTCATACAGCAAGCTGAAGTGTTTTATTTATGGAGCATCGTTTGAAAGAGAGTGAAGTCCATCCCACCTACAGCATCTCAATTACTGTATTTTTCCCTACCTACATGCTGTACAGCACAACTGTCATCCACAGATATTATAAATGATCCTCCTCTAAAAGGTTTCACCAAATGTTGCATTGCTTTGAAGTGGTCATTTGGATTTCAAGAGCAACACACAATACTGTACTCCACATAATCAGACATACAGTAGAGGTACAGTATGTTTGTGTAACCCATTAATGGAGATTACGCAACATGTGTCTTTGTACAGTAGACTTCTAGCTTTTAGTTTTACACATTCTGTAAGAAGAAGAAAATCTGCAAACCATGTAATGACATCTGCAAACCACAACATGACAATGCAATCTATAATTCGTTAAAGAAATTACATATTTCCATCAAAGCAACCACTCAAACACTCTATTGTGTGTGTGTGTGTATACAGTGTGTGTGTGTGTTATATTATACAGTTGCAATCCAAATTATTCAACCGGCAAGACATTTTGCTGCCAAGAGCAAAATTGTATCAGTAAACCATTATATAATGTTTATTAATACACATTTGAGTGATTCTGAGAACGTAAAGTTGATGAAACTGAAAAAACAAAAATCGATTGAAAATTGTCTCTTTATACATTCATATACAAAATTATTTAACCCTTAAAAGTCCAATTTTGTGCAGCATCTTTTATGTCTTATAACCTCCAAACGCTGCCTGTAAGTGCTTAGAAGCTTCTGTCACCTCTCTGCAATCTTGGCCCATTCCTTGCTTGAAAAAGCTTAGATCATTGATAATCTTTGGTTTCCACATTACAACGGCTTTCTTCAAATTCCACCAATATATGGCTTGATACTTCATAGAGTTCATGTTGTCCTTCATACAGTCAAGATTTCCACTTCCTGCAACAGCAAAGCACCCCTATAAAACTGGACCACCTCCATGTTTGACCATGGAGATGGTGTTCTTCTGCTTATAAGTTTTGCCTTTTTGCACCAGACATACCATTTGGTCAAAACACTAAAATATTCTTCCAGAACTCCACAGATCTATCCAAAGGATTTTTAGCTCAAGTCGGCCTTTTATGTTCTTGGTCAAGAGTGGCATTCAGCAAGATGTCCCAACATGAAGGCCATGCTTGTCTAGTGTTCTTCTTATGCTCTGCATGGAAATGTTTTTTCCTCCCTTCATCAGGTCACCTTGCAAGTCTTTGGCAGTAAATTTAGGTATTGTCTCAGTTTCTCTGATTAAACAGTTTATTCCCCTTTTTGAAATGATGTTTTCTTTCTTTAACACCCTCAAAGTTTTTCTGGTACAACAAAATTTAAACTTATGAATAAGGCTGCCAGCTGTGTATCTTTGAACTTTGTGTTTTGGAAATAGTATTGTAGCCATAGACTTTCTAATGTAATAAAGCAATGTGTTCTCTATAGCTTTTGTGAGAGCTCTTTAGACTTGGCCATATTTGCTACTCAGCTTTAGCACATGTATGTATGTGAAGCAGAACAAGCTAATTCAGTTTTGTTATAGAGTTTTCAAAGGCTTATGTGATTGTAATTATGTGGGATGGATATATGCACATGGTGGATAAAATGTAGAACTTTGTGTCAGGTATTTTTCAGAAATCTGCTCAGCTCTCCGCTGAGTTCTGTGGGAGCAGATTCTGCGTGGGCCTGTTGATCAGTTTAGCTGACCAATATTGTAGGCTGATCCACCTTCCTTACTGTACAGTCCATAAAGAACAAAGACAGTATTGCTTGTGAGTTCAGTTCAGTGAATCAAGCACCTTTTATATAATTTATACATGATGCCTCGTTCACACAGACAGTGATTTGATTGCTGAAGGTCAGGGATGCTCCGACCAGGATTTTTGCAGCTGATACCAACTTCTGATTTCTAGTCATCATGAGCTGATGCCGATCATTCAAGCTTTATGCAAGCTCTCTGTTGACTGTCACTGTTAACTTTTTTCCAGATAAAGTAATACCACAGATGTTGCCTTTGTTATATTATTTACAGTAATGTTGTAATTGTTGTTTTAATTACGAATAAATAAGCACAACAAATATGCATTGTACAATGAACATTTTGATAGGCCTTTAAAAACAGCTTACACAAAACACTATCAATATTAGGATACTTTGGCTTATATTAAAGAGCCTACAATACTTCAAAACATTGCAGCTCCGTTCCCTGATGGAAGGAACCAGATGTTGTGTAGAATGAGAAGCACTAGGGATTTCACTTGGGAGCCCAAACGGAATAGGCCAATGGAATTGGCATGTGGAATTTGTATGCCAGGCCTCCAAGCAAAAACAGCTACGCTCCTCACATCCTATCAATACCCAGGACAACTGGACAAACCCACATCAGGGGGACCCCCTCACCTCTACAAAGGGGTCACCTCTACTGATTTTTTAAAAGAAAGTTGTTGTTTTTTATGGCTGAGTAAACATGGTTGTTAACATTGAAAAGTGTTCTCCTTCTTATTGAGAAAGGAATACTATGGAGACCACATCTTACCCAAAGGGGAGAGGTTAATATGTGGAAAATATATCCTAAGGACTCACCAGTGGGGAGTACTAGATAGGCAAGAGAACCTGTGGGTGAGCTCCACCTGACGAGGGGTAGACTACCGGCCACAGCGACTGGTGACAGAGCTATCTTCGTCCAGGGGAAGACACTGGGCTCACTGGCTGGGAAACTGAACAGTGGAATAATACATGACATGGGATCACTGTTAAGAAACCAGTACATACGGAGCTCTAGCCAGATTACAAGGGCTCACCTGAAAAGGGGCATACCATGAGTAATGGGCCTGGTAGATGAGTTCGGCAGATGAACTCACTATCAAGCCTCTGTACTCACTACCAGGACTACCGTTTGTGTACTGAATGATGGAGAAGGGTGGTCCAAGGTTCACCATTCAAGGAAAACTCTAGCTGGTCCTAAAAACACACACATTATCACATCAGAGAGGGGAAAGGCACTAATGCAAGGACTACACCCAACCAGTTTGTCCAAGATTTACCTGTTATTACCTAAAACTCGAAACGGAACTGTTTCCATGCAGAGATGAAAAGTTTGGCTGTGATACCCCTAGTGGAGTGAGCTCTCACTCCCAATGGGCACGGTACACCTTGTGCCTGATAAGAATGGCATCCACAATCCAGTGAGCCATTCTTTATTTGGAGACATTCTTCCCCTTCTGCTGACCTCCGAAGCAGAAGTTCACTGCAGAAGTTCTGTTCAGATCACCTGTAGCTCTGCGTATGCTTGGTCTCTTCGGGCACATATCCAGACCGGGGTCTCAGGACAATGTGAGAGTCTGCCGGCCCTAATTCCAGACACAAATCACTAACAGAGAAGGCTTGTAGGTCCCCCACCCTCTTGATGGAGTGGCTGTCTTCATAGAGAGGGCACTAAGCTTAACTAATTGTTAAGGCTCAAATGGATCTTTCTGTAAGACCAAAATAAAGATCCCAAGAGGGGACGAGGTGAGGTCCTGGATGATTCCGCGATTTCTCAGCATGGGGACAGGAGAGATGTCAGTCAGTAAATGGGAATACAAAGTAACTTGGGCTACTTATTTGAAAAAGTACTCACATTACTCGTAATGAATTGCCCCAACACTGATTTTGACAATGAATCAGTTTTGTTGCTGCTTAAAATGAACATTATTCAGAAGAAAGCATTTGCAGAACAACTGCACAAAAATTGCACACTGAAAAAAATGAGTCGTTGGATCAAAGTAAAAAAATTACTTCAACTTGTTACAAGTAATTGGTTTACTTTATCTCAACTTAAAAAATTTTTTTTACTCAAATCACATTTCCATAGTCAACTGAAAGTAAAAATACTCTTTGTACCAAAGAGATTTGTTTAATTGCCACTAAATTTAAAAAAAACTTTTGGATTAACTTAATTTTTCACAATTTAAGAAAAGTTTCAGGTTTCATTTTTAGAAAATAAATACAAAACAAAATTATACATAACATGAAATATCACTGAATTTATGTTTGAAAAAAGAAGCCTTACACTCTGGAATCAAACATTTAATGGTTTATTTGTTGCAATCTTAAGACAAACTCACAAAACCCTGAATTTCCACTAAACATTTAGGCAATAATCAGTGCATGACAAAAAAAACAAAAACAACATTCAATAATAAAATAGTCAACAATGACATTTTGTAAAACAAAATCATCAATAATTTAACATACATTTGCAACAGTAAATCAAACAATGTCACATTGGACAAATGATTTTGCATTAAATTCAGCAACATTGTCAAGACTGAAGAATTCATAACGTGTAGTTTATAAAAGTTTTTGTTTAAAATAAAGTTCTTTATAGAACAAAAACATTAACAATTGACATTTCAGATGAATTGATTTCATTAAATTTAAGAGTAACTGTTAACACAGAAAACCTTAACTGTTAAAGGGGTCATGACATGTTTTTTTTAATTGTATTATTATGTTCCCTTAGGTGCAATTATAGTATTACTATAGTTTTTTTTACCAAAAACTTTTAAAATGTAGTGATTTATGACCTTTTCCCACCCTGTTTCTCATCCTCTGATTCAAACAGTCTGTTTTGGGGGTGTTTCCCCTTTAAGAGTTCAGTGTTAACGCCCACTGTTATGATTGGCTAACGTCAGTGCCTATGCATCAATATTAACGCCCCCAGCCAGAACGTTTGCGGATTCGGCGTAACTGTTTAATAGCGGGTGATGCATGCGAAGCGATGGCTCTGGCAATGATAAAACCTTATTATGTTTGAGCCAGAATCAGAGGAAAATGAACCATCACCACAACAACGAAGACTGGATCAGCCCGTGTCCACATGGAAAGTGAAACTATTTTGAATTAATAAAAAAAAATTAACCCGAGACACTTGAAAACGGATTATTGTTGCATAATTATCCAATAGCTTCATTTGCTAACAGTTTAACATTATTTAACTAATTCCAATGAAATGATAGGGTGTACCACGGACAAAAATGCATGCACAGACAGGCCATCTTAGAAGATGCAGCATTGATAAAGGCAACATTTTTAATTTTCTATCACATGTAGGCCTACTAGAAAGGCGACATATTTGCAAGATTCTCTTATACAAATGTGTTTATATTAGCCATGGTAAAAAGTAAGTTTGCGTCGTCGTTATTGAGCCCATAGTCGGCACGGACTTATCTTTGAGCAACCGTTTTCTGGCAAAGCCAAGCATCATATTGGGATTTTTTCCTCAAAACAGTCATCCTTAAATGTATAGAACACTGCCGTGACTGGGACGTCCGCAAAAAATAAAGTGCATCCATTTTTCCCTGACGACTGGATCTTTCAGCGTATTTAAAAAGTAGTTTAAAGTTTTAAATACATTACTTACAGTTTGCGTCGTCGTTGTTGAGCCCAGAATAGACGGCACGGACTTATCTTTGAGCAACAGTTTTCTGGCAAAGCTCAAAACAGTCATCCTTCAGAACAAACGCTTAAACTAATACTGCCGTGACTGAGACGTCCGCAAAAAATAAAGTGCATCCATTTTTCCCTGACGACTGGATCTTTCGCAGCGTATTCAAAGATGTTGTTTGTCCACAGCCAGGAACAGCACATCTGCGGCGTCGTAATCTCCCTGTACACAGACCCACTCGCTGTCCGTCCACTGAACACTTGTGAGGCGCGCGGCGCGCGGGCGCGACAACGATATACGAAGTGAGCGTAGTTGTCTTGCGCTTTAAGCGTAACTGTCTTCTGCTGGAGGCGGTCTATATGCAAACGCTGGTACGTCACTTCGTACCGTGACGTCACTTCTTACCATGGATCCAGAACGAGCTGTATTTAGAGCTTGATTAAATAAATGATTCGTTTATAATGGGGAGGACGTCTTAAGCTATGAAACTTGCAGGACGTTTTAATGGTACAAAGACCTCTTATGCCTGGTTCAGATTACACAATTTTTTTGTCGGTTACGATAGTCACTGTGTCAGATTACACGATTTTGAATCCTAAAATCTTGTCATGTCGTGGACAAGAAACATGTCAGACTACACGTTGCTTTCTGACCAGTCATCGCGTGCCGTCGCAGACATTCACTCGCACATATACTATGTCATATACACACGCACTCACTCTCACACGTATATACACACACACACACACACTGGGGTGAGGGACAGTCCCGAAGTTTGAAGCTTTGTCCCGCAAGTCATAAGCAGTGTCCCACATTTTAATTTTGTCTGCATCATTTTATTTAATCGTCCTTTTAAATTACAATTATACAAAAAAAAAGTTAATAAGAAAACACTGAACGTGCGCAGCCGTTATTATTGGTTCTAGCCAGAGCGGGAATTCGGGAAAACAAACACTGAGAAAAAAAAACAATTCTGCAATAGAAAAATGGATCTATCCGGAGCTCCCGAGAAGAAAAAGCGTCTTTGTTCGTAAGGAATGGGAGAAAAAAATATATACATGGTTAAAACCAGTTACAGGTGACCCTAAAAAAGGAGATTGCTGTGTAGCCACCGAAGTTTCACCATCACGCATGGAAAAGACACAAAAATAGGCTACTGAATCCGGTAAGAACGCATTTAATCTGTAGTCTTTCCTAATGGAATTTGTGTTTATTTGGAAATGTGCTTTTTAGCGATTGGATTATTATTTTCACTTAATTATTTAGATTGAATAGACCCGTGCTGTTAAAATGAGTTTTATATTAGGCTATTAGTGACGTTCACAGCGCCGGTCAGCGCCGTCATAGACTAACATTTTTATAAAGCTAGCAAAGACATCTAACGTTAATATAAAATCAATATTTATTCACCTATAATAATAGTAAGTTATCTCCCTCGTGTCCCGCGAAATCAGGTCTGACCTGCAACAGAGCAATATAGCCAGGTGGTCACCCTAGCACACACACTCACTAGCACACACTCTGTCTCGCTCGCTCACTCACTCACTCTCGTCGTGGAGGACCGAAAAAAAATCAAACATGCTAGTCTTTTTGTCGTGATGTCGTGAAGCATCGCAGACGCGACGTAGGTTGTCGCCCACTATGACACACTATACGAGATGAAACGATCAAATCTTGCGTCCCGACGCCCGTTGTCGTTTACGAATCCCCACGACACCCTGCGTCAAACGAATCGTGCCAAAATCGGGCTAAAATCGTGTAATCTGAACCAGGCATTATATACCAAAAGATCAAGGCAAATTTGGTTTCTCATGTCATGACCCCTTTAACACCGAAGTCCTTGCCCCAAAAAAGCAAACAGGTTTGGTTAGAAATTGGCATTGAATTTGTAATGGAACGTGGTCAATTTATATTTTGTACAAGCATGTACTTAGAAATAAGCTAAATGTGTATCTATTTACACACCTGAGAAATGTTAATTAAAATCTTCCCATAAAACGAAATCAATAACATTTCCGCTAATCAAGAACTACTTGTTCTGCACTGTAAAACAACGTGGTTTTCATACTGAGAAACCACAAAAAAAAAAAAAAAAAAAAAAGCATGCAGGTTCAGACTACTGGGTCTTAGAAGATTTTACTCCTGGAGCTTTGAGAAGAGGTTTTGCACCTTCCGCGACATCTGCCTGCTTTCTATGTCCATGATGATTTTTTGAATTGCCTCAAAGGTATATTTAAGTTGTTCAGGATACCTCAAGTTCAGGGCGTAAATGATGCCAAACATCATGACATAAGCAGACGCTACTGAGGACAATTCAGGCAAAATCTCCATACCATCAATGACAATGCTGCACTCCATGGGAGTGCTTAGACCATTTTCACGGAGCAGAAAGACCGCCATGGTGGCCTGTCCAAGTTCTCTTTGTGCTTCGTCTTTCTGGGCAATCTGAAAGACACACAAGCACAGAGAAAGTGAGAGACTGCAAGAGAAAGATTCAGTGTTTTTTTAAAGGAGTCATATAATGCCATTTTTGTACAAGTTAATATGATTCTTTAGGGCAGGGGTCACCAAACTCGGTCCTGGAGGGCCGGTGTCCTGCAGTTTAGCTCCAACCAGGTCCAACACACCTGTCTGAAAGTTTCTAGTATGCCTAGTGAGACCTTGATTAGCTGGTTCAGGTGTGTTTAATTGGGGTTGGAGCTAAACTCTGCAGGACAGCAGCCCTCCAGGACCGAGTTTGGTGACCCCTGCTTTAGGGTCTAAATGAAAAGTTTGTAATATACTTTAATTAAGAATTCTCATTAGTATTGTAAGAAAACACTCATTTTACCTGGTCAAAAACAGCTCTGTTTTCAGCACGCCATTATAGTGCATACCGTATGTCTTTAAATGATATTGAGCTTTGCTCACCCCGCCCAGTTTTGACAACACACATGGAGTGTTGCCTTGACAACAGTTGAGGGTATATTGTGGAGAAAGAATGGCAGCGGGAATCTGAGGATATCTTTGCAACCGTATCAATTTGAACAAGATGACGGCCCGAAGTTCAACAATTAAGTTCTCGAACAGGACGTTTCTGAATGGTTGGTTAACGTAATGTCACTTTGATCTATCTTTGTGTTTACTGGCAAGGTAGAGTAGTGAGATACGAACGCTATGCGTTTACTGATGTATACGTTAGTCCATTGACAGATTGATGTTACAGCTAATGGTCATTAAAAACCTTTTTCCGGTAAATGTAGGCTTGTAAATGCGTAACGTTATCTATGCAGTGTTAATCAGTAACTGTTATAAACCATCTACAAAAGTAAGCTTAGTGTAGTGTTACCACGTTAACTTTAACACCTGCGTACACAGTCTGTAATAACACAATAACCATAACGCGTTGTTCATTAGAAACATGGGATTATGAATTATATTGAGAACGTCGTACCGGTACATAAAAAACATGGTGTAATGTACCCTGAGTGTAAACAATAGCCGTATTCATCATGAAGCGTGCAAGCGAATCTTTGCAAAGATTAATATAAAGGTTAATAAAACGTTACACTCACGTCTTCTGGAGGTGCAGCAGGAACACAAATAACGTTAGTTGGTACAGATTATTTTTTCTTCTTAAAACCCCCTTTAAAGGGGTCATATAATGGTACATGCAGTTTTACAAGTTGATTGTACTGAAATGTGTGTTGGCAGTGCCTGCACACAACCATAAAATGATAAAAATCCATCCAGTGTTTTTTTAAATTAATCTCCTTATATGTTCGCCCCCCCTCTCAAATCAAGCCGTTCGACCTAGTGACGTGACATGGTCGGACGCCCATCCCATGATTGTTGATTGACAGCAGCGTTTCAACACAGACCCGCGTGCGTCATTGTTGATACTGGAGCACTGTCTATGAGCAGAATGCTTCTAAGCGAGATTTGCACACAAAAACAATCGGTTTCACCAACACTCAAAACCAAAATAAAGTGTTCTAACCAATCACTGACAGGGGGTGGGTGTTGTGAGCACACGACTTCAAGTGCAGCCATGCACGAGCGCAAAACCTCACAACACCCACCCCCTGTCGGTGATTGGTTAGAACACTTTATTTTGGTTTTGAGTGTTGGTGAAACCGATTGTTTTTGTGTGCAGATCTCAGAGCCTAGGCTGCCTAAAGAGACGCGTTTTTTGACGGCCTGCCTATGGGGCGGGCAGCTAGCGGACCGTTAGGAAAGATTAGATGAATGTGATCTTTTTTTTGGGCCTGAAATTGCTGATACAACCTTTAATCTTTGCAAATCGCTAGCTGACTTCACGATGGATGCAGCTATTTTTACACTCAGGTACATTACAGTTTGTTTTACATATACAACGTTATCAAAATAATTCATTATCCTACGTTTATAATGTTACGGTGTACGCACAGAACAGAGAGGCGGGGTGAGCAAAGCTCATTATCATTTAAAGACACATGCACTTAAACGGCGTGCTGAAAACAGAGCTGTTTTTGACCAGGTAAAATGAGTGTTTTCTTACAATACTAATGAGAATTTTTAATTAAAGTATATTACAAACTTTTCATTTAGACCCTAAAGAGGGTGTTACTGGTGTTCAGAAGCAACACCTGTTATTTTTTGACTAGGTGCATAACAGTAATTACCGGTGTTGTCACACGTCGATTTACGGGTTGGAAAATATCCTCACTGTCACATCCCTACTTTGACCATCCAAACACCATGACATTAAAAAGAGCTCAATTTAGTGCTGTGTGTCTAAAAGGCATTGAACAAGTACTTATGTGTTTTAGTCTTATCGTGCTCTTTTTATCAAGCACATAGCCTACCGTTCTTATTTTCACATTTATTCATGTCTGTGCTTTACTGTAAGTAACTTTAAGTACCCTGCACACTAAAAAGCTGTTATATTTTTATGCCGCAAAATAAACAACTTACCAGGACCATATCGACACAGTATATAGTCACAAAGATTTAATTAAACTTTGAACTTTTTAAAATACTAGAAATGTAAAACGTGTCCATTAATTACTTTTTCCATCATTTATTGATAAAGTGTAGGCTAACTTCTCTGATATCGACTTTGAAAAATACAAATATTAATCAGTTAACTGATCCTTGTGATTATACATGTATGGTAATAAATAAAAAAAACTCTAAATCATTTTTTAGATTACTCACCATATGTAATTTGTCCACCACAAGATGTCAGCTGATCAGAATTTTCACAGGCCGTCGTCAGTAGTCACGTGTTAGCTAAAAAAGGAACGCAAACTTGTCATCTGACTTAAAGCATATAATAACTTGTTACACCACACCAACTAAACTGTTAGGATACTTGGCTTATTTTAATGTATAAATTACTATTCATACTTTATTTCTCATTCACCATGTTTCTTTATCAATCAAATGTCAGGAACTGTAACTTATGCAATCCACTCAATGAACGCAAATCAGATAGTTACACGCAATGTATTATATAGCCTAACGTTACAATATACTGGTAAATGGGTATCTGAGCTAGGGCTGTCACGAATATTAAATTTGGTAGACGATTAGAGTTTTACCGTAGCTGTCTGAACGCGACGCAGTGTTTGTTTGAATGCCAAATGGAGAATGATTGACAGTTGCAGCGGGCGGGAAGACGAGTTTCTTCTGTCCCTTACAGTTACAAGAGTCACAACAAGCTATGAAACGGCGTAAAACCACTTAAATCAATATATTACAATTTCTGAAGGATCATGAGACAGACGTGTGATATATTTCAGATTATTTAATTATTGTGACAGGCGTATCTGAGCATTAACGTTAGTCGTGACTGCCTGTCTGGTTTTTGTCCATAGCCGGAAGGTGGCAGACATTTGACGGTTAACGAAGGCGGTCGCCTCGTAATTTTCAATGCAGAAAACCCCCAAATTTATAATGTAAAAATATAATATGAAGTAATAATCCAAAAATTATCTATTACTAAAGTTTTTATTAATGGCTATACGGCGTTTACTTAACGTTATAGCTAACTTAACGTTACACTAGAAATATAACGTTACGATGACTCTGACCAGTCTTTAAATAAAACAAACAGGCTAATGTTAACGTTACTCAACAAAACACAGGCATTAACGCATCACATTCTACTTTAATATCATACAAGTGTAAATGAACAGCGATAAAACTGAGGAAAACCCCCCGTAAAAACTTATTACTCACCAACGTGGAAAATGTATCCGCATTCCGCACCGAGATGCAGCAAAACAAGATGTCGGCCGATCAGAAAATTCTCGCCCCAAAGTCGATGACGTCAGTAGTCACGTGGTTTGAATATGAAAGTAAAATTGTCATTTGATTTAAAGCAATTAGTTTAAATTACACCCAAACACTTAGTTTTACTTCAAGACAATTACATTAATTTACATTAGATCAACGACAAGGCAGAAAAGTGAATTTATTGAGTCAGATCAAGTATAAAAAGTTATTTAACATAACAACAAGCCATATGCACTTTTTTCAGTGCAGTGATGCATAATACATCATATCATGAATGAGATTTCACGAATCAAACTCCCTCAGAATGACAACAATTTCTGACTCGGTTTTCCATGGTGTTATTATATTCTGTATGTGGGTAGAAACAAATCATATAGAACAGTGAAATCACTCACTGTAACATTATCTTCATCTTGCTGACACTCTACTGTTGTCTCACACAAGATGGATCACTTGATTGCTATATTGTATTTACCCCTGTTGGTTTTCGCTGCATTGAGTAACAGCTAATTTGCATAAATTCATATTTTCTCTAGTTTGTTGTGTTGTTGGACACAGCACCATCCTGTCACTGATGCTTATGCTGCTAGAAACCATCAGGACTCATTGAAAGTTAATGAGTTCTGGTCGCTTTGTCACTGCAGATTGATGTCAATGTGAACACTGCTTCAGACTCTATAGACATGGTAATCTGAGGCTATAGGTTCAAATCCTGGAAAATGGGCATGGACTGAATTTCTGCACCATGACCTCTTGTGTATTATTAAGACTCTATGAGAAAGAAAAAAGCTTGATCATGCAAACCGGAGACTGCAGTTTCAGGACGGCATTTCGTTTTTTAAGTAACAGTTCCAATGTTATAGCACTTACTATTCAATTATTTATTATAATTTTGTAGGAATTATTTAAAGTTTGAATCATTTAAATTTAATTGATATATTGTCCTAGCCAACCCCTAACCAAAAACAACCCTCTTGATTTTTTTTCCCCTTAGGTATTTGTTTCAACATATGAGCCCCTATATTCTGGTTTTAAATTCATTTGTTTAGCACAAAAAGTACCGGTAAGCTAGTTTCTGTATGAGACTTCTTTTTAATTAGCCTTAGCATATTGTGGCGCTTCTCTTCTGATTTGCAACCGGCTTAAAAAAAACGTGCAGTGTTTGGGCTGCAAACTTAGTTTACGAATTAGATAAATTAAAATGATAATAAAAATGAGTTTGTAAATTCAAGCAGCATAATGAACGGTTTTTAAACAGTTAAATAACTGTAAGCAGCTGACCTTGGAAGACTTGGCCACCTACACTTTTATATAAAAATATGGTGGACAGAAAATAAAAATAAAACATTTCTTTGCACCTGTATTTTTGTTTTTATAGGTTTGAATCAGGTCTCCTCTGATGGAGTAGAATTGAATTATTTAAAGTATGCATAATTCTACCTCAAAATTAAGTCTTATTATTGAAACAGAATGATACTGTGCATGCCGTTTCTCTCTATGATAAATCATCACAAATAATATGAAATAATATTTGATAAAGAGAGATCTTACTGTGTTCCAAGTTGGCTGTAGACACAGAACAAAAGCCTTTGTGAAACCAAAGTTGACAACACAAAGGAATTATTACACAACAGCAGCATTTGGCATTAAACATTTGCAAAAATTCTGCATTGAACATACAGTAATTGCTCTAGACAATGCGGAAAACTGTTAAGTTTCCACTGGGGAAATTAAAATTAATTCTCACAGCTAAGATCCAGTTTAAGACAAAGTTGCAGACTTTGGCAGGCCACAATGGAAAATATTTTTCATAAGATCCCCAACAGTGAACCCTGGTTGTGTCACTCCCGGTTGCAAGGAAGGGTGAAACTGGATCTTAGTGCAGCAGTCTTTATTGAAAACAAAATCAAACTAACAGAAATGCTTCTCAGAAATACCAAAAACAAGGACAGAACAACCGGTAAACAGCAACGACGACAGACAACTAGACAGGACTAAACACAGGGCTTAAACACTTTGAAAACGAAGGGAGAAACTAACTAGACACCTGAACTAAGGACTCGAATCAAATCTGTAACCAAGTAGACACACAGGCAGGGGATGGAGGAAGACTAAACCAGATAGATTAACCAGGAAACACAGACATGAACAGAAATGAAAAAGAGGTCAAAAAAGGAAATTCTAAACATGAACAAATAAACTCAAAATGTGACAGGTTTTCTATTTCCCAGCAACCCTCTATTATCTGTTAACCTTCAGTTCTTGGCCTTTGTGAGACTTCGAGATAGAGAGCTAAAAAAAAGTTAGGCGACCAGAAGTGCATTCATATTTTTTATTAAAATATATACTTAAAAAATGTGGATATAAAACACTTTGACAATATTCATTCACACAAGCGCCGTGTGCTGCAGCATTCTTTGTGACACTTCTATTTGATTTTAGTGTAATCTGCAGTTTTGCAAATTAAGCAAACTTCACACAAGCAAATGAAGTTGAATTGAACAACGTTTCATACAGATGTAGAAATACTCCCCTGTTCCTCTGTAAGCTTTCAGTGCTGTAATGATAATGCTGCATTTATGTTTCAACAAGGGAGCACTTCACAAGATGTGTAGAGAGGCCGAGTCTGAAACATTTCCCCACTCACATTCACTTGTAGCCAATATAACTGAAATCCCTCAATGTAAAGTCCTGTGAAGAAACAGTTCACCCAAAAATTAACATTCTGTCATTTACTCATCCTTACACCGTTCAAAACCTGTATGACTGACACATTCTGAAGACTGACTTTATAGAACTTAAATACACATATTTTGTTTTTTCTCCAGTTAATTTTGACATGATGTCAACCATGAACATGGCATTGTAGCACAACATGATTTGGGATGCTGAATTCCTGGATACGCCACCATCGTCAAAGGATGGCCCTGTCCCAAATGGCACACTTCATGTGCACTTGCGGTCTTGTGGACACAATGGCTGCCACAAATATCGTGTCTGTTAAGCCCACAAGACCGTAGGGTGTCCCATTTGTCATTTTAAGTTTCAGAAGGGTCCCCTTTGCGGCGGATATGTGCTCACGATGCACACTTTTGCCGAAGCCGCACTAAACCAAACTCAACAGCAGACGTCTACCCAACAGTCAAGGCGGCATTACGTCATGAACGTGTGACTTGGAGGAAGATCGCAAGGGCTTAGGGCTCCATTTGGGACAGGGCTGTAGAGGAACAGAAGAGTCCTTTACAATCTGTCATAAGACGGAGGCAGTCTCGTCACTGTCCATGTTTTTAAAGTCACAAACTCATTCATTCATTTTGCTCCTCTGTCAAGTTATTTTTTTCTGCTAGTGAACAAAAAACTAAATCACCATCACTTCTCTTATTAACACAAAATCACCTTACCACAACACTGTCCACAAAAAAGTCCATCATAAAAGTGAAATTCCGCTTGTGTTGGTAGAAAACAAAGGAAAAAAAAGACTTCATGTGTGAAGTATCCCTTTTTTGTTCTTCTTTCAAGTTATGCCTCCGAGCATACGATCCGATCCGAGCGTACGAGATCTGATGCCGATCCGAGCGTACGAGAATATGAATGTCATTGAATGGCAGCCTAGGTGGCAACTCCCGTATCCTTTCCAATGTACATGTCAGCAAGTTTTTTAAACTGTGGCCCCCAGTTAGAGAGGTAATCATATTCATGGTCTCCCTCAGTCACAGAGGACTCCAGAGAGCTCAGTGACTCAGCGATTGATCCATTGCCCTCATAAGCATAAGTGGCGAGAGAGTCATAGGGAGGTGCGAAAGGGTCTGTGTCGTTGTCCTGCAGTCTGCTAATAATGAAGTCTCTAACATCCGCACACTCCTTCATGGGTGAAGGTCTGTGATAGGGAAACAGCATCTCAGGGATGATGTCGCGCCGCAGCTTGTTGCTCTCGATCACCTCCGGGTGGCGCAGTGTGCCGATGTCAAAGGCTTGCGTGTCCTCCTCGCCGCCCCCCTCGTCGTTGTAGCTGACTACGTTATCCCTGACGTCCTCTTTGGAGATGATCAGCGGTTCCTTCCTCCTCTGCTTCTTTAAAGCTGAGAACAGCACCACAATCACTGGAAAAGAGTGAACAGATATGTCTTGGTCAGTATCATTATTGTTAAAGCTAGTATGAAATTGATTTATTTTTTCCTAAATGTTATTTTCTCTTATTTTTTTGTTTATTCGTAATTTTTTGTCATAACTGGATTGTCTGGAGAAATTACAGACTTTTCTCTGGTGCAGGACTTTACCAATCATGTACAGTAGTATGTTTAAACCCTGAAAGCTCAATCGACTGCAAGCTCACATTGAATCTGCCTTTATCCAATCAACAACCAATCAACACTGAGATGTATGTCACAATACAGAACAAAGATCTGTCACTACTTCCGTTACCATTGTTGGGGGGTAATACATTAAGTAGTAATGTGACTGAAATGTCACATTATGTGCAATAATGTGCAAGTTACTTTGTTTTCCCATTTATTGACTGACAGCTCTCCTGTTCCCTTGTTGAGATAAATCGTGAGTAAAGTGCAGAGGCGTTGTGTGCTCTGTGTGAACATGATGGTTATTGTAGTTCTAGACCATAGGGTATCCAAACCTGCAGCTGGAGTGCAGCATCCAGCAGATTTCAAACAGATTCAGTGAAATACAGACTCAGAATATTATGCAAACCTGCAATAATTAAATATGTTAAATAAAAATAAACCTTATGTGTTTAATCTCACTGTATTAACCAATGTCTTTTGCTGCTGATTCAAAAATGACTTTAGAGAACATCACTTCTTAATTTATTTATTGCTGAAGCAAGAGTGATGAACTTTCTTCTCCTGCGTTCTATTTTTCTGCTATCCAGAATGGCAGCACAGCTGAAAGATTTGTTCGAGCTGCGCCCTCTACTGTACAGGTTAGAATTTATTCCAGTCTGAGGCTTATTCATTCAGCTTTTGGTGTGAAAGGGCCTTTACTTTAAGGGCCCAGGGCTCCCTTGTAAAAGAGATTTGAATATCTCAATGGGACATCACCTGGTAAAATAAAGGGTAAATAAAAATAAATAAATAAATAAACTTTAGCCAAAAATATAACTTGTTTATTATTAAATAAACAAACAAGCAAGCCCCGCCTAGTTGAGAAAAAGTAACGCAAAAGTAACATAACGCATTACTTTTCATAAAAAGTACATAGTTAGTTACTTTTTTTTAGAGAGTAATGCAATATTGTAATACACTATCCTTATCACAGTCAAAAACTACGATGAAACTAAAATGAAAACATTTTCATTAATTGCATTAAAGTCCCTGTAAAGGCAATTCTAAAAAAAAAAATCTAAACACATTATAAATGTTCGAAATGTAGGCTATTGCTAAAACATATAACAAAGACTGAACTGTGAAGTACTGGAGTTAGACCGTTAAAAAGTTTTTCACCACTGCTGTGTTCCGGATTATTTGGGCGGGGCTAAAACGGTGGCTCGATGACGCACTGGAGCCACTGAGCTTCTGGCCCCGCCCCTACTTGATGACGCACTGGAGCCACTGACGCTGGCCCCTCCCCTAACAATAGAGCACATTCACATTAGTTTGCCGCTCTGTCAGTAGCCTATTATTAGTTACAGCCTACAGTTAGCTAGCTATGCCTTCGTCACGGAAATGCGTAGTAGGCCTGGATGCGATCACGTACAAAACAGATCGGTGTCCTTATTTAAATTTCCGAAAAACGATCACATCAAGAGGAGGTGGATTCATTTTGTGAAGAGCCACCTTGATGGAGATCTGAGTATCGCCGCCAAAACCCAAGGGATAGATTTATAAACTTTTGTCGGAGACAACTGGGATTCACTGATAATCCGCTGTTACTGGTGAATGTGGCCGAACCGACTATCTCCCGCCTCGGCCTTCATCCTCCCGTCCGTCGCGCCGACAACTGGTGCCATCATCGGCAGTGCGTGCCCACCAATGAGTGTAAGTTGCCTTGTGTGTTTATGTTATAATTATAGAGCTGGTAAGTCCCGCCCCTTCCGTAAAACCCAGCTGGACCTCAAAGTTGAAAAACCGTCAATGCAAGTGAATGGGAGAAAATAATTATTTTCTGGTCCCGTTTGAATTGTGCCATGAATGTGAACATATGTTGTCTGTGAATTTTTTATATAATCTTTCATGTTACAAGTTTGACAGTATATGGTATGATTCGTCGGCTAGCAGTTGTGGAAAAGACATAACGAGAAAGATTACATGTCGCCTATGTGACGTCACCCCATAAAGTTGACTTACCCGTGGTTTTCGCCAACCTCAACGATTTTGTCCTCTCCCTGAAGGAAGGCGGTGAAGTGCACCAAAGACACAGCCATGTCTAGCGGGATCCGTGAGCTAGAGCCGTGTGCTAGTGGTGTTGACGTTTCAAACGCGTCGAAAGCAGCGAAGAGTTGTAGTCCACAAAGTGCTCTCACACAAAGTCTACCTGTATCAAACTTCTACCCGCTAAATTGTAGCATTTTTCACACGAAAGATTATATAAAAAATTCACAGACAACATATGTTCACATTCATGGCACAATTCAAACGGGACCAGAAAATAATTATTTTCTCCCATTCACTTGCATTGACGGTTTTTCAACTTTGAGGTCGAGTGGGGTTTTACGGAAGGGGCGGGACTTACCAGCTCTATAGGTAGTCCACAGTTGAGTGTGGCGACTGCAGCTTTCCAGCGAGTGGGCGTGGTTTCAGCGCAGCCAGCGGACACGCCCCCAGCGTTTGAGAGCTGAGACTACTGCTAATTTTTTTCAAGATTTTGATAGTTTATTTTACGTACTTGCCGGCTTTTTTATCATTCAAATTTGGCTGGGTGGCTAATAACAGATTTTTCTGTGGTGTGACAAACTCAGAAGTTTAGTTTAGTTTTAGATACATGGTATTATAAACCTTTTGAAACCTTTACAAGTCAACTGAATTAAACAATCAACACCACTAAAGTGAAATAATAATAGACTTTGAAGAGTATCTTAACACCGTTAAGCATTTTTAAATTATACCAGTTAGCACGTTATCTTTGGAAGTCCTGAAATACTAAAACCAAAATAATAAAATAGGCCTACTGAAAAATTAAATAAACTGAAACTAAAACTAATGAAATCTAAACTACAATAAGGTTGCCATGGGTTGCGACATGAATAATATTAATAAAAAAAACTAGGACTTTGCTAAGAAGGATACAGTAAAAACTCACTAAGGAGGACAAGGATGCAGAGAAGTATCGCCACTAGCGCCCCAGTGCTGAGGCCAGCAGAGAGCAGCAACGCATCAACACTGCAGGAACGCATGTTGCCGGTGGCGTCACAGCTGCACACACGAATGGTCAAAGTGCTGGTGCTGCTCTGGATGGGGTAGTCGCTGTCGGAGATAACTACTGGCAGATAGTAGACACTCATTTCACGCCTGTTAAATCCACTTCTTCTGGTCAGGATTCTGGCTGTGTTATCTTTGGGAGAGGTGGGGGTTAAGAGAACATTCAAACAGTCAGAGCTAAAGATATTATCTCATGCGGAGTCAAACAACAGGACAAATAAAGCTGTTTTTGTTACTGCCAAAATAGAAAAAAAGATTAAACATGCGTTTTCCATAAGCTTCAAGATTTAAACGTCAAAGGAAAGATTTATTCACCTTCATTATCAAAGATGGTGAAGTTTGGATTCATTGAACTCAAGCTGAATACAAATTTGTGACCCACAAGAGGTTCGTCTGTGTCGATGGCACTGATAGTCTGTATGAGCTGAAATGGAAGACACGTTTTTGAATGCAGAATAATACGTTCTGTTTACAACCATTTTAATAATTTAATAATTCCATTTCATGGTCACACAGTCAAAAGCATATAATATAGATTTTTACATACCTGCCCAGCTTTGACATTCTCACACACAAATGTCTCATAAATCATGGCAAACTCTGGCGCATTGTCATTCACATCCAAAACTTTTATCAAGACAGGAACACGGCTTCTTTGATGAGGGTTATCTGACGAGAGTAACACAGTGTAAAATAGGCAGGAAAGATATTTTCATTCTCATACTTATTTAGGTTTAAAGAAACAGGCTGGTGACACATCATATGTGATGTGTCACCAGGCAATGCTATTTTTTATGCATGTATTTACTTACTCATCTCACTGGCCAGGACTGAGATGTTGTGCCACTTTGACACTTCCCTGTCAAGAGACTTAAGAATTGTGATGGATCCATTCTTGGGGTCGATGTGGTAGAGCCTCTCTGGGTCTGTGTGGTGATCTACTGCATATCTATGGGCAGGTTTAAGCAATAAATAAAAATAAGTTGAATAGTCACTGACATTCCCTGAAGTTTGAAGAAGGGGTGTCATTGCATAGCAGTTGTTATAAATTGGATCAGCCAGCTGCCAGGAAATGAACTGTGACTATATAAAATATGACTTCTCAACTTTTATTTCTCATCATGGTGATTTCCAAGAGCAACTTTGCATCTCACAATGTGATTTTTCTTTTGTATTGTAACCTTTTTAAAGTATTCTTAAGTTTTTAGATGGGCACTGCTCCAACACTATTTTGTACTGTAAACTAAATTAAACTCACTGGAGCAAATTTACCAAACAGTTTGCACCCAATTTTTGCATTATATGTCAGTGCAAAAACCTGCATCTCATTTGCTAGCCACCCACAATCCAGTTTCACTATCTGCATATATAGTACTGTGGCATGTGTTTTTAAATTGTCATTCGTTTCACTGCACACAAATCTTTCTATGTAAATTTACTTAAAACAAATTGTGCATTATACACCAAAAGTCACTATTGGTACATTTTCTAGACATCATGGCAGCAGTAATTCATCAAATGATAATCGAATGAAGAAGAAGAGCTTAAATTGGGCATATGTCCATATTTTTTTATATATATTTTTTTTGCAGTTTTGCAAGTCAAGTTCATTTTTGTTATGTTAAAGACTTGATTCAGGCGCTGGAGCAATGCGGCCCCAGTAAAGTATGTCAGATCCCGGTAATCTGCTGTACCTTCTACAACCTAGAGCAGAATCAGCATGCAAAACTGAGAATTGCAGCATGCAAATTACATTCAACAGATTTTTTTGGGGCGTGTTTGTGCCGTTATCTGATTTGCATAATTTATTTAATGATTCAGGTGCTGTGCAGCAGACAGTGTGCGCAAATAAACTGCTAGCAGGTGCAAAACCACTTTGATGAATTCCCTGCAGTTAGTGTTGAATTATTAAATATTTCAAGAGCTCACTGAATTGGGTAATCTGTGGCATCGGGGTCCCAGGCTGTAATAGTTCCGATTGCTGTTCCTTTTGGTGTGTCCTCATTGACCTCAAAGACATACTGAGGCCTGCTGAAGATGGGAGGCTCATCCACATCTTTGGCTGTGACCTTGATGATAGCTGTGTCCGAGAATGGGCCCAGATGAAAGAAGTTGGGGTCCTGGTGTGTGTTAGTCACCTCCACTTTCACAGTGTACACACGCTTGCTTTCATAGTCCAGTTTCTGGATGAAGATCAAAAAGAGTGGTTGTACATATTTTCACAGGGTTATACAAGATCACCTATTCATAAATATTGATACAGGTTATTACCTTTTTGACAACGATAACGCCCTCCTGGGATATCTCATCTGTAATTATATCTAGATAGTCTTTGCCGTCTCCTTCTACA
The DNA here is from genome assembly GCF_949152265.1 of Phoxinus phoxinus. Taxonomy (NCBI): domain Eukaryota; kingdom Metazoa; phylum Chordata; class Actinopteri; order Cypriniformes; family Leuciscidae; genus Phoxinus; species Phoxinus phoxinus. Next base: position 27,048,845 of record NC_136880.1, on the reverse strand, counting down.
ATTCTGTATTTCATTTCAGCATTTTCTCCCTCGTCACCATCATTGGCTTTTATTCTGCCCACAGTTGATCCGATTTCTGCCGACTCATAAGTGCTTAGGTGGTATGAACCTTGAAAAGAAAAGAGGTTACATATATTTCAACCATTTTTAGTCTTAATTCTAAGGCTTTTATCGCTTTTAAAGTCAACATTGACCCTATTTAATTACTTAATGCATTGGTCTATTCTATTCTATTCTTAAGACAAAAAAATCCTCATTATATTTTAATTAACTTCTAATAACTAACTAATAACCAATAGCAGCAATATATATTATCTTAGTGAATTTGTTATTCAATGTACAATTTTCACAATCAGTCCCACTTTTTCTTGTTAAATATGCCATCTTTCTTGGAATTATGTCAGAAATACAATTCACAGTTAAAGAAGTTCAATATGTCAGAAAATCAATTCAAACAGAGGGGTTGCAATTCACTTTGACTTTATAAGCACTTATGAATTAGTGACATCTTACTGTAAGCAAACCGTGGCGGGCTGTCATTAACATCTGTAAGGGTAACGTTGACCATGGTGGTTCCAGACAGACCACCCATCTGTCCTGCCATGTCTTTGGCTTGAATAACAACCTGATACTCCTTCCGCACTTCCCGGTCCATACTGGAAAGAGCTATTCTGACAATTCCTGCACAGAAAACACGGATTTACCATCAAGCTTAAAACAACATATCAATAACATAGTGTAAATGTAAAATGTGCATATTTATATTATATAAAATGTATCAATAGTAATCTGTAAAAAAACAAAAACTTTTATATAGCAAAGACAATAAATTGGTAAAAAGTGACAGTAAATATTTATAATGTTACAAAGGATTTCTATTTCAAATAAATTATGTTCTTTTAAACTTTATATTCATTATTCATCAAAGAATCCAGAAAAATAATATGTACTACGGTTTAAATTTTTTTTTTTTCTTGAGCACCAAATCAGCTTTCTAGAATGATTTCTAAAGGGAGTAACACACACACACACACACTTTAAATGTATTCTTATTTTCTGATTCTGCCTTTTCGTTATAAGAACATGTAGGCCTACATGTTTATTTATTTATCTACTAATGTTTCACAGTTTAATGCAGGACCGTTTTTTTCAGTCCCAGGGAACTTATTGCATACAAAAAATAATTTATATTTTCTAATTTATTTGATTTATAGCTCTACTTTTTTTTTAAAGGGCCAGTATTTTCTGTCCCTGCTTGGGCTTGCGATTATGCCTTAATCTTAATATTTTGCATCCGTAACCTTTATATTGCTACATTTATCAAGCTTAACTTGCATTCTTCTCAGCAAAAGCAATAATACAAGCCTAGCATAGTAATTTGTTCCATTTCAAAGATTTATTCCATTTTGTGCAAAGCAAATATTCTAGCTGGATCTGTTAACCAGGCACAGCAGTGTGTGATCTTCATGCTTCAGACATTCCACATAAAAAGTAACATCCCTGTCTTACCTTGTCAAATGGCCTCAGGCATGCGTCATAGTAGTATGTCGGCAGAGAATATGTTTTCAACAAGATGTTTGGAGGACTCACCTGTCTCGGGATCCACAGAGAAGTAAGGCTGCCCTTGTAGGATGCTGTACACAAGTTTAGCACTGTTCCCGTATGTGGCATCATCTGCATCAGTGGCATTGACTTCGATTACAAAAGTACCTATAAATACGAAAAAAAAAGAAAAAAAAATGAGTTTTGAGAATAGAGATGAGAGTAAATGGAGATATGGAGATGTTCAAAAAACTGCCCTGCTTGTTTTTTCTGTTTGTTTTTTTTGGCATCAACATAAAAGAGATCAAGAATGTTGTAAAATGTCCTCATATTTGCCAAAATCTGCAATCAAAAATAAGTAACTTCACTATGACCTCTAATATTTGGTATCATACTGCATGCCAATTTGTATTTAAAGGAAGGAATTGATAAGCATCTGAGTTAATATTTCAATCGAGCATAATTGAGAAAATAACTGGGTCTGTAGAACTACGAAAGACCAACCTCTCAGCAATACAAAATTCCTTTGTAATTCCTTTGGTGGTTGTGTGTTTGGCAATATATTTACATCATATTAAATTTCTCAATTGTGAAGAACCAAGCTCTCAAAAAAGGGGTACAGTCATGAAAATAAAATAAATAGTTGGGTCATTGTTTTGTTTTCAGAACTGAATTATTAGCATTCATTATGGTTCAAAGGCTACAGTGCCTCTAACCTAGATTTACCACCGTTCCTTTTATTAGAAAATACAGATGGAATTGGTTTTGTCCTAGGGTTGTGTGTCAGAGGGTAATGAGCGCTTCATAATATGGTGACACTTTCACTTTGATTGAGGGCAATAATTTCATAAATACGATGTACAGTCCCTTATATTAGATTCCAGCTGAAAATGAGAGAAGGAAGAACATCATTAGATTTTCTTTGGGGAGACGATACCAAACAGACTGCTTCACTGCTTGAGGACTGACTTGATTGGAAACGGGATAACCAGAGGTTATTATGATATTACTGAGAAACAGCATGAATCTCCTGAATATTCATGCGCTGTGAATATGTATGGTGCAGTGTCACTGCTAGCACAGAGCCACTGATTGTGTGAGACAGTGGTGATAGATGATGTGCGAATGGGAATTAGATGTAAATAGAAAATGTGATAAGATGAGCAAATAGAATCTCTTCCATTAGACACTACATCAGGACTCAAGAGAGGCAGATCCTTGCGGGCACTGCTTTTAGTGATTACATATATTTGCATTTGACTACCTGCAGTACATATTACTCACTGTACATTCCTAGAAAACTGCTACTTTTAGGTAGATTACAGTTATACTTATAGGTAATAAGGTTATTTCTGATTATTAACAGAACCATGGCACTAGTTTAATTTACCCCTCCAACCCCCCAACATCAAATATGTCTGAACAAAGTTTTTTTTTTTAATAACTCATGTGCCATTTATTTCAGCCCGATCTCATGAAAGTGCGTACGTTAAATGTTATTTCTCGTGCCATTTTTACGGCAAAAATAGTTTTTTGCGTGCATATGATATGTAGTTTTCACGTGCATATGATACGCACTTTATGGTGTGTAATACGCACGCACTCCCCACCCCTAATCCTACCCGAGGGTTTTCACTGTGTAGCTTATGCACGCAAAAAAAAAAAACATTTTTGGCGTACAAATGGTACGAGAAATAACATTCGTCGTATAGGTACCTTCATGAGATTGTGTTGTTTATTTATATCTTTTCATTTTTAAATTCAGGGGCACGCAAAATAAAAATAAAATAAAATATTTTTTTTTTTTTTTTTTGAGTAACTGTATGTTAGTATGATAAAGTCTTAAATCAAACGCAAACAAAACGTTTTGAAAGTTCAGCTCACTTGTTTAAATGCCACACTCCATAACAATACATGCTTCAAAAACTCCTAAAGCCTCTAAAAACCAATAGGAGTGAGCATCCTTGACCTTAAAAACACTGCAGTGACAGGAATATCACACCCTGGTGCAGTATTCCAGCATGACAGTAAATGCACTTCAAATAACAACAACCAGAGAAAAAGTAATTTTCATTCGCTCACCGACGTCTGACATTTCAGGTACACTGGCAGAATAGACAGCCCTGGTGAATTTGGGCTCATTGTCATTGATGTCATGTATCTTGACAATGAATTCAGTGGCAGGCTCCAGGGGGAGGCCCGTGATCTTGTTGAAAGCCTGGGCCTGCAGTGTGTAAGAGGCCTTTTCCTCTCTGTCCAGTCTCTGTGTAGCATGTAAATCCCCAGACTTCTCATCGATACGGAATACTGTGCCTGCTCCTTCCCCGGAGAGAACATATCTGGCAGTTCCGTCCCCTATGTCTTTGTCTGAGCGAAGCTGCATGGACAGAAAGCAGACAGTGACTTAACCATGTCGCAATGCACAGATTTGAAATTTGCCAAATCATTTGTGGATATGTTTTTTTAAATCAAACACTCTAATCACTAGTAGAGTATATAGCATAAAGTCCTTCCTTCAGCAAAATGTTAATGTGATATGCTGCCATGTTTTATTAACCAGTGAACTTCAGCTAGTCTTGTTTTCGATCATGGTTAGCAGCTTAGAAGAAGAATCTTTTGAAGGGAAAGCTCTCTTGGGACAATAGAAACTCATAAAAGCCACAGACAGAGTCTTAAAGAAAGAGTCTTAAAAGTACAAGTCTTCAGAACATATTCCATTAAATACTAATGAAGCTTTTAGTCCGATTTTACCACTGTGTTTTTATTGCATTTCTAAAAATATGAAATGTTAGGCCTTTTAGTACATGAATGATTTCCATGACTTTTCATTTTAGTAGTGAATTGAAATTATTTCCATCTTTGCCCACACTGTCATCCCATCATTTAAACTGGAACTCATCACTGTCCTCTAGTTCGAATTGATTGTTGTTGGTAACTTGTTAGAAAACAAATCAATAACGCTTTGTAGTCAGTCAACACTTTTTTTGCCATTTTTTTTTAAAAATACCGTTAAAATGTAGCTTTAGGATATTTGACTTGAAATGACGTGATAATAATTACACTTTATTTGAGAAAGAAACTACAAAAGTCTTGGACTTGGATCAAAACGTTAGCAAGCAGTGAATAGATTCTATATTTGTCAATTTTTTTAGGGGAGAAAATAGCTAGCATTGAACTATCATCTTTTTTTATTTCATTATTTTTTTTTTTTATGAAGGGAAGTTTAAAAGTCATAGTATAAGAACAAGCCTAGTCAACACTCTCGAATATTAGGTAAAAGTCATCGAAAAGAGTCATTTTTTTTCTTTAAAGTCTTAGAAGGGGAAAGAAAAGATCCCCTAATTGAAAAATAACCCTGATACATCCCACCGGTTGGGTCATTTAGTTTCCCTTAAATGGGTTGATTTGCCCTAAAGCTGTTCAACTGTCACCGCCTGATGCTTAATTAAATTTTAACCTGTGGGATGAGACTATATGGGTTCCAACAGGCTTCAGTGAATAAAAAAAAAATCAAATAAGCAATTGTTTCATGCGTTTATGAGTGCAGTCCAGCATCTGGCCAGAGTCATGGCCATTTAATGCATTTATCCTGGGCTCTAAAGTCTGTTTTTAGAAAGAGCCAGTGGTCTGATTCCACCTGCTGACCACTCAAACACACTCAGCGCGTCAGCAGGATCTCATAACAAACACTTTATATAATCCGCACTAACTGATATTACATAGGAAAACACCACAAAGCGAAATGTTACAAAAGCAGCTTTTTATTTGCCTTAATATAAAAGCTATTCTGATCCTCAGGGTCCCTCAACAGTGTTCACTGCATACACATTACTCCCCCTCAGTTTAGAAATAAATGAATATATTTATATTGCAGTGCACTTATTTCAAACAATATAAATTCACATAATTTGTTCATATTACTTCCAACCCTTTAATGTTTTGTTTTTTTTCCGATTCATTTTGTTTCTGTTTCATATAAACTGGCCAAGTCACGTGATTTGAGTAAATGAGGATTATTTAGTAGCGTACGCCAGTTTTTTTTTCATTTGTTTTACGCACCAAAATTATTAAGACTACATATTTTATATATATTATTAGATTACAGTTACACTTTAATGAAAACATGCGATTGTAAAATGTGAATGACATTTATGTGTTTTTGTTGCATTTACCACCAGATGTCCTCAGCATGTGGTTAAAGCTTCTATCGATTCAAAAAAGAGTGAATCATTTTGTGATGCAAACCAATTGATTCTATTTCAGTGAGACCGCACCGCAATGATCTCTCCGAAAAAAGGGTTGTCAATAATCTGTGATGCATAAACGTAACATTACATTACAACGGAATCCGAAGTCACTATTAGTGCACAGGTGAGTGACATTTTTTTGTGCTGCCAACCAAACGACGTCAGTCACCCGATTGCAGTCCGAACTCTGTCAGAACGTTTTTACAAAATATTTAGCATTTTGCATTTTAACGGCAAATTACTCAATAGGAAACAAACGTATTGTAATCGCTCTGGAATCGGATAGTGACTCCCTTTATCTGATCGAATCGTAACCTAAATGAAGTATTATAGTCTACTTCATGCATGTGATGTGGGCAACCTCTTGACTCCTTTACACTGCAATGACTGACTGGCAAGAGATATCGATGCACACTTGTTCTCTTTGCAGTTTAATTTTATACGCTCCCTCTGATTCAGATCTCACTTGTCTCCTTGCACTAGCCAAATACAGTAATTACCATATCAAGTCCACTTAATCCAAGTGAACGTGCCCAAAGTTTAGTAGACAGGTTCCAATTGTGTACATGTGCACAGCTAACCTTTTGACTAAGTGATGCAAATGTACGCTTTTATGGTGGCATTATTAGTAGCCTATGTGCTAAACAAGAATTAAATATTTAAATAAAAATAGTATGGTTTAAACCTATTTGTCGTATTCTATACATGTCCTCCAAAGTTTGTACGTATACAACTCAGTCAGTGTTTTAATAACAGGGGCTGTGCAGCTGAATGTCAGTATGGACTCCTCTTTCATGTTTAATGTGGCATAAATATAGCATGCCTCTGAACTGCGACTTGATGAATTGCAGTCCCTTCCTTCACACAGCCACTGCAGATGGGTTGGAAGTCAATGGGGGGAATGAAAAAGAGTGAGTGAAATAGCCCATAATTGTTGATTCCTGTCAGGTCTCAGCGGAGCCACTTTGTCCTGGAAATGAGAGCGGTAAAAAACTAAACCCTGGTACAAAGTATTCTATCTCGAAACGACTCTCTCCCACTCTTATTCGCTTTCTGTCTCCCTGGGATGTGAATATTCATGCCTCAGTGAGTGTGTAATTCATATTTGCGCTACTTTATGTTCTTTGATGATGGCATCAAGTTTTCCGAAGTGCCTGCCACACAGCAACGTGTTCAAATCCAGTGTCAAACCATATAAAGCTCAGGGAAACGAAAGAGGAATGCAGAAATCAGGCATTTGCATCTCCTCCAAGCCCTGTTTTGCTAGCCAAGGAGGCTTGTTCGTTCTGAGCTTGTGTTATCATGGACTCTCACCTTGCCGACATACTGATAGTTACTTCCTGTGTATTCCTCCGACAGGAAGAACTGCCTCCACATCCAGTCTCTTTTGGATCTGTGCAGCACCATTTTATCTCCTTCCATCAGACGGTTCCAGTTGTGAAAGAGATTCCCATCATTCCTCTCTAGCAATATGACTGGAGAGCTCAGGTGCGTAAAGACCAGTGGAAGCAGCCAAAAGAAGTGATTCATTATCATTGCAGCCAATCGATCGTCACGATGACAGCGACTCCTTATGAATAAGCTAAGTAGGGTGGGCAGTGCTGAATTGAAAGCGATGTAAATGGCAACATCAGCAACCCTGACATTGTAGAATCGCCTTTGATCCTCCTTTGATTCCCTATAAAAAATAATCAAAGCAAAAAAGTTACATACAGTGTGTTGGAGGTCACTGCAGCCCTTGTCAAGATGCAACACCCGTTTCTTCTACTGTAATCCTTTTGTTGTTTGCGGAGTGTATCCCACAGGGCCTTCATGCAATATTCCATTCACAGAAGATCAAACATGTAGCAGCCTCACACAAAACTTTGCATATAACATGCCCATGCAATTAACAGAAATGCTTGCATTGGTAAACATGGCTAAAATGGCATTCTACACCAGGTCTGGGTTAAGGACAGGATAGACTGTTATCATAGGTTAACCGAAAATGGATAAATAAATAAAAAAGACTACTGTACATGTATGATATAGATATGGGTTGGGAATTTAAAATAGATTCCCATTCTGGAATCAGATACTGATTACATTTAAATTTAATTTACTGATAATGTTGTCTGTTACAGAACCATGTTGTCACCATGAAATCAAACATGACAGTATTAATATTTTATGGAAGATTGCAGTACTTATTATGATTTATCTATGCACATCATTATTATTTTTTGAAAGTTCATGTGCCCTCATAATCTTTTATCAAACTAACATCTCCCTCTCGCAGCAACATCTCTTCTCTGATGACTTGTTTACTGCCCAGAGGACAGGACAACCTGTTACTCACATGAGATCACAGCAATAGCTGTGGACAACAATCCAATCAATTTCCCAATGAAGAAAATCAAGTCCCGCTATACATTTTTTTCAGTAAGCCTTTTCACTCAAATATGTCACAATAGGGGAAGAAAAGACTATCGCAACTTCCAGTGTATGCCATATTTAAATATAAATGAATGATAATATCCTGTCTTGCCCACTCAGGTCGTGATTGTATATAGATGACTAAACTGTCCGTATTCCTGCCTGCACAATATTAAATGATGAAATAAAAGGCAATTTACATGAGTTAATAAAGATGCCAAAATATAGACTAATGGGAAAATTAAAATGTACATTTGGCAGATGCTTTTATCCAAAGCGACTACACATTTTAACATTCTTATCAGTTCTTGCTTTCCCTAGTCGAACCCATGACCTTGGCGTTGCAAGCGCCACCACTCTACTGTTTGAGCAACAGGAAAGACTTGGCATAAAAAATGTCATAATGGAAATTTTACCAACCAATCTTTCACGGTGACAGTGACCAATTATTTTCCTGTTATTCGGTCGAGACCCTCAGCATCATTATTGATCGAGATAACGTTCGCATCTCATGTGGGGTTTTTTTTTCTGCAGTCACAAACAATGATTAAACAAAGTGCAAGTGAATGAAGTAACAACCCTTATTCACAAATTGATTCTTATTCCAATGGTATCTTCTTATTCCCTTGTCCTCTTAATATGTTCCACATCCAAATCGATTTCCAGAGTGAGTACTATAGTACGGGTGTTATAACTACATCAGAGCCAAAAGAAATCAACGTACGTTGAAAAGCCTGTATGCGGAATCAATAGCAGACCTTGATTATATGTCACAGAATGACTAGGGTTGGATTCAAATGCTGGTCACACAACCTAAAAGCTCTTGCTCGCTGCCTCAAATAGTGATTGCTGCTGGCAGAGTGGCCTGCCATGTTTATTCCTGAGCTTTCTGGCTGAGTGTTTAAGCATGACAGCCGATGTGAGATACATTCAATTAACTGGGATTAAGTGAAACATTACTCACCTCCTGTTCACCTTTTAGAGAGCATTTTTCACTAGCATCTCCTTAAATGTAGCAAACAGAGTTTTAAATGTCCTTAAATGTTTAAATGTCTGTCCTGAGAGATATTTAACGCTGCTATTACTTTTCTGAACCGCTGTAAGCATACACACCAGTGTTCAACATGGCCATCAGGCTTCAGTTTAGCTGTCAAGTTACACGGCTACACACCTAAATAAATAAATAAATAAATGTGTACAGTAAATATTGATTTGAGTTTATCAGCCTAGCAGCAACACAAACACAGCAACATTACAGTAACATTAATACTGAAGTCCTACAATCGATTACTGAGGCAAGATGGCGCCAGTTGCATTTGTATTTAACGAGAGAGCAAGTCTGTATTTTGTATTGTAATAGGGCGCTAAAGAAAATTCTTTAAGCCATTGGGATCGCTTGGGTTCCTAATGGAGACCAGATTTTGAGGGAAAACATGATTTCATGACAGGTTTTTTCCCCCTAAAGATTTGAAAAACTCTTTGTGAAAGAGTTATATGGCATGAACCAAAACCAACCAACAAGGTGGATCACAACATAGGAAACTTTTTTCTAAAACGGACAAAAGGACCAATGTACAAGACTATGTTCTGAATGGCTTTAACGAGGGAAAGAACTACAATCCCATGAAGCACTGTGAACAAAATAATAAAAATACAAATGGAGAAATATAAAACTGTTGATTTAAAGATGTTACTTATGTGCGTATGTGTTGCTTAAGCAGCTGAAAGTCTGTACATTTTGAAAGACTGTCCACTTGGGATTTGAAGAAACCGAAAAAACGGACTAATTCCAGAAGAACTGTGGCAACGTCTCCAAGACGCTTGAAGAAACCTACCCTCAAAGCTACAGTACTGTGAAAAGTTTTAGCCACTTGTGCAAAAATGCTGTAAAGTGAGGATACTTTCGAAAATAATGTCATAAATAGATTTTATTTATTAATTTATCTTCTATTAACTAAATCAAATCAATATTTGGTGTGACGTGACCACTGTGATGTAAAGTCAGATTAATTTCTGTAAAAGTTCTTTCGGACAGTTTCAATGAACTGGTTCAAAAACGATCAAACAATAATGTTACTACACATTTCTTTTTTAACAACTCAGTGCCGTGTTATATCAACAACACATTCAAATAAAGTAATTTGTGTCAATGCATTTTAAAACATTCAAATAAAACGTTATTTGTGGAACGCATATCAAGCATGGTGTTAGTTCTGGCAGGTCACGTTAGTCAAGCTCGCATCAGCTGACTCTCAGCTAATCCACATCTACCTATGAATACAATGCCTATCACTGTATTCATATAAGCTCCTTAAGTATTATCAGCAGCTATCACGCTTCTCAGGAGCTAATTACCCTCCTCCATCCCCAGCTCCTCCTCTCGCCAGTCAGGATTTGGCATTCTGATTCCCCTTTAAATCAGACTGAATTCTCGAATTAGGTTGTACATTAAAATATTTGCAATACATTTCGTTGGCTCTGTTCCTGTTTACCCTAAGGGGGGTTATTGCTGCTTTCCCTGCTCTTATCCATGCTAGGCTACATGGATGCGCAGGAAGTTCTAGCCCAGAACGGAACCATACCGCCAGTCCAAACTATGCTAATGGTCAATCGTAATTGCTGATTATTGCCTGTCATTCACTTAAGTTAATGGTGTTTGTGGTCACAGTTTCTTTCCCAGATATTTGTCTGATATGACTGACCAACATTGAGTAGCTTACATCTTGGATAATATTCCTAAAAGTTTCGCACCTACAGCACACATTACAGACATGCATGAACACGGATATGTTCTACATGTCTAAAGTATATAGAAAGAATAAACCAGTCTTTTAAAATCCTTGATTTTACTTTACTTCAAATATAATCTGAATGCACAAAAAACTATTGTAAAATGTATTTACATCTCTCATCGGAAAGGTTTTTGCAGGAAGGTTTGAATAAAATTGTTTAATAAAATACGTGCCACAGGCTTGCATAGTATCGCCAACTCGCTCATCAGACTCCTCTGTAATCCTCAACAAACTTCGACAGCTGGTTGAACCGGCTGATTCGGGTCTTTTTGAGTCGTATGTGCTACTTCGGCTTGTGCGTCTTGCGTCATCAACCCAGAACTAAAGCTTGATTCAGTTAGATTAATGAACCGGCACGACCGGTTACTTATATATACCAGTTCAAAAGAACGATTCATTCAAGAACTGAACATCACCAGTGACCACCCTTTCCACAGAGTTCCACATTCCAGCTATTTCATATGCAAAGATGTTAGCCAATCATAGCAATGGGCGTTTACACTTAAGTCTCACAGCAGACTGTTCAAACTGCAGACCCTTCAAACAGACCATTCAAATCCGAGCGCTAAAATCTGGGTAGGAAAAAATGCCTTTTATTTCTAAATAATGAAAAAAAATAAGTAAAAATCATACTAACATTATAAGGGCACCCCGTGCACCTTCATTCATAGTGCTTCGTAAAAAGATACCATTAATTTTTAAAACATTAATTTTAATGTTTCTACATTATTTTGGAGATTAGTGTGGAAGTATTAGAATATAAAAACTTTAATGTTAGCTGTGATTAATCGCGATTAATAACAGAAAATTTGTGATTAATAAAACATTTTTATCGATTGTCAACAACACTAAATATACATACATACACAAATACACTCACACACACACACACACACACACACACAAATGTTTAAGTAGCTTGAGAGCAAAAGGAGACTATTCCATTATTTGTTGTGCACATGGGAGTGAGCAGGTGCTAAAGAGTTATTTAGATGTGATTTGCTTGTAGCAAATCTCTGATTGATGGACATTTCTTTGCAGAATCATGATTAATGTAATTTTCAACTAGGAATTGCACTGTTAAATATGATTATTTGATTTTAAAAAAAGTTAAAATAATGCAGGCTGCGATGGCTTGTTTTCTAACCCGCCTATAGAGGGTGTGATCTCACTCACAGAATGTACAAATAGTGTCAGCCATCTTTTTTTGGAAGCTAAGCTAACAGGCTCTTGCTCTGTGGAGAAAGCTGAGTAGTAGGGGTTACCATACATCCTTTTTCCCGGACATGTCCGGCCGTCGAGATCGTCCAAAATGTCCAGGATTCGGCTTTTGCTTTCTACAGTTGCCATTCATTGTTTACATGCACACCTTTTGTTTCAATCTAACTGAATTCATTCTGATTAGTGAATGTAGTTACATGAACGCTAAACAAGTGATCGGTTAATGTGCGTTTTAACTTTGCTAAGAAAATTCCCGCTCCTCCCTGAGTGATACGAGACCGGTGCGTCTCACAGGTGCCGCTCATCAGTAATCACGCCACCGGCCTCGCGTCGTTCTCCCGCGGCCCTCAGCCTCGTCCTGCTCGCCACAGTAAACATAATGAATGGCGACTGTAGAACGCAAAAGCCGAATCCCAGACATTTTAGGCGATCTGAAAATCCCGGACAGACTTGTCACGGAGACTCACGATAAAACAGCGTCTTTTAAGTTTCGAATCAACTAGTAGCCTAGCCTTGTTGTTTAACTGCGCTCTTACCGGTAGGCGTGGCTTGGGAGTGGCCTCGTAGGGCAGCGAAACAAGTGCATTCTGGGAGTTGTTGTCTTTCATCCACATGAGCTTGGCTTTCTACATTTTCTGGCTTTTCTCAGTCTAGAAGGCTCCAAATTAAAAAAATATTTTCACATTTCTACTACATAAATGACCCATTCTAAATACACATTCATCTTTCCAGAGGTGAAGTATCCCTTTAACAAAAGCATATGTCAATGATTAAGAACATTGTTGTTACTCTCATTAGGTCTGTCTTTAAAGGATTTTTAAGTTTGAACAAGTAATTGTTAAAAAATCAATTATAAATATATTCTTATTGCAAATAAATTACATTTTTTACTTCTGGAACCCGACTGTTGCAATGGAAATGTCAATCCTCTGAATGCCTCGATTGACCAATCAGAATCAGGTATTCCAGTGCGTCCACTTAATTTCTGACCTCTACCATCTCAGAACATTCATCACATTCCAACTTCCTTTGTCTTTGTGCACTGCAACTTCAGAACGACTAAATTTCTGTCAATATGAAAGGAATTTTCCATAAAATAGCTTCCAGTTTAACATATTTGCAGAGTGCTTAAAACTACACGTTATACTCATCATTCAGCATGACAACAGGCTATGGCTGTGTGTGTAAATGTCTTTTTGACTGTTTAATATCGTTTAATAAAGTGCTGTGTATTTCCTTGTTAGTCTTGCCCCCGGCTGGCATAAAAACCATTTCTGTTTTGTAACATGTAATCCACTTTGATTATTATTATGATTAAATGCTGCAGTTATAATTTCAACTCTTTCCATGAACCTTATTAGAATATTAATCCTAGATGTGCACCGCATAATAAGCAGCCTTTGACATCTCATGAATTTTAAGGTATACGTGGTCAGTGAATTGGCCAGGGAAACAGAAAGATGGGCATTAGATACACTCTCGGGCCGTGTCATATATCACCTATTAATTAGCATTAATGCCCGCAGCTCAGAGTCAAGTACATTTAGTCCTTGTATCTAAGCTATCGTGGAACCGAATCTTGGCTCTCTAATGACACATAATACCTTTTTTTTTTTTTTTTTCATTTTGCCTGAATACAAGTGCATATGCAAATCTAATGCAATTTTTTATGCCCATGACCGTCCTTGCCATATGTTCAGCAGCCTAAATCACCTACATAACTGCATATATTTAAGCATTAGTAATAAATATATACATTTACAGGGACTGAAGGCACTCTTATCCAGTACTTTAACATTTGACACTAACAACAAGCCACAGATGCAACAGTTTCCACTTGGGGGAGCCCAAGACCTTTTTCTCTCCTCTCTTCCCTGTATGAATCTCCCCATCACTCCATACCTCATCCTGGACGGCTCTCACAGCTGGCCTCTCCCTTGCAATATTAATGCCCTGTCTTCTTTGTTTTGAAACTTTGGTACAGATCAGATATGCACCATGTTGATCGCCTGCCTGGAGGACCGGCTTTGATTCTGCCAGGTTCACAGACTCAAGGCAATCATTTATACCCTGAGTTATTAGACAGAACACTTTCTCTGATTTCGTGTGGCTCTTATGAATGTAATGAATTCAAAAGCAGGAGCTGACGGAGGTCCTGTCTGATTAAAAAAATTACGTGTGTTGTCAGAGAAGGGCAAAAAGGAAAAGGGAGGGCTACTCGTACACAGTTGCGGATACTAGAAATGCTCACTAACAGTGCTAGATGTTTAACTGTTATGACATTCCCACTACAATTCAGATGTATTCAGACTAGAAGAACAGTCCTTGACCTCCTAAAAGGCCTTTTTATAGGTCACTTCCTCAGGTCAGGGTGTAAATGTTATTACAGTACCTCCCTGAAAAGAAATACATTGGTTGGATCTTTCACCTCATTATGAGGCAAATTGCCTCGCATTTCGAGGCAGAAAGAAATAGAGGGAGATGATATCAGGAGACCGAAACGGAGGGAGAGAGAGAGAGAGAGATGCCCTGAGTGGAAGCATGTGGGGCTTTATCTCTGTGTTGAAAGGCAATTATACATGTGACACTGGCTCAGAGGAAGTGTGCGCTTTAATTTGTGTGAAACAGTCATGCCATTATGTGTTCACGTCAGATGTATAAATCAAAGTTTACATACTGGCTTGAGTTCAGAAGCACCAAAACCTGAAAAATCTGATCTAAACCAAAGTCTAACAACAAGAGTGGTTTGCATAGTCAATGTGCAAGGACGTTTTTTAGGTAATAACATGTACACACAGACAAGAAACAATCCTTATTGGCCATACTGCACCCAGAGTGATTTGTCCACAGTCTTACATTTGACTTCCACAGTCACAAGTGGTACACACAATTGCAACGAAACGCTCATGGTTATCCATCCTACATGAACACTTTAAACACAGAGCGCTGCTTATGCAGGTTTAGTGTTCTAGCTTTGCCAACATACTCCAGAATCTGCAACACTATAGCTAAAACCCTGGGTTAAGGATCACAAACAGAGACAGTGGTGCATGAAAGCAGTTTCCTTGCGTTGGCAGTGCTATGTTTTATGTCAAGGATCAAACACGCACACAGACCTCTAAACACGTGTGCACACCTCCTTGTAAAAAGCGACGGGGCGATTAAACGCATAGGGATAGAGGAGGATTTCTAGAAACTTTAACTGCAGTGATGACTCCTGTGGGTGGTAAAGTTAAACTATATGTGCATTGGTTTAAAGAATGTCACACTTTGTTTGCACATAAATAAATTGAATTACTAATTATATAGCCATATATATATATATATATATACACAAACAAATATAAACGTCATTTTCAATTCAATTCATTACTTGAATATATAATCCAATTAATTACAGCAAATTAAAATGACAAATGAAATCAGTTAGAAAACACGTTAGATGGATAGATAGACCGAGCATAAATCAAAGGGGCAGATGACTGGCATTTCATGTAAGATTATATGACATGTAAGATTATATGGCACATATGTGGCATTATGACAGAGGGCAAAAGCCATTAAAATCTATTACATTAAAAATCAAGTCCATGATGGGGTTGTTAAAATGGAAAAATGTAATTCCATGCAGATGGAAGCATTCCAAAGTATTGTGGTTTAGATTTGAGTTTCGACTGTTGTCAGTTCCACGGCAACATTTTGGAACTAGTAATAAAATTGCAATGCTTTTTCCATGCTATTTAGATTAGCTGGCGTTATCTGAAGAGTAAAAAGCATAAGGCTCTTACCTTAACAAAACAGCCTCCTGTGCTTTTCTGAGAGCATGTCATCCTCATGGAAGTACGACGCTGGCTTCGATGCTCGCCTCTTGGCAGCGCTCAGATTCCAAGACTGACTACAGTTGTGTGTGAGACTCCAGCTGCCTCTCTCTCTTTCTCTCTCTCTCTCCCTCACTTACACATAAAGCCCTCTCTCTCTCCAGCTCTATCCTTTCTTTCTTGCTCTGCTGGACAAGGATGCAGTTTGCAGAGGGGAGCAGGCTCTGATTGGCTGCCATTCATAAGATTGTGATTGGGGATGGAGTTGACTGTGGGGTGGGGTGGGGTGGGGTGGGGTGGGGGGGGGGGGGTGAGGGGAGAGAGACCAGTGTTGGCTACAGACCAGGGCATTGAAATGAGGACAGTGGGTTTAACACAGCAGGCGTGATGACTTTCAAGAATTAAATCTTGGACTAAAAACATTGGTAAAGGGCAGGAACCCGAGGCATATCCGTGACACGCTTAAAATGGCAAATTCGAAATCAGCCTAACAACGTTTTGCAGGGGCAGTTGTTTTCATCGCACACATAAGAGCAAACATAACTGTCAGATTTTTCTGTTGAATACATAAATCAGATTACTCAGAATGCAGAAAGGGCAATACACACACACACACACATATATATGCATCATGCATGTGTGTGTATGTGTATTGTCAAGATTGATGATAATACGATTTTTTTCTTGAGAACCAAATCAGCATATTAGAAAGATTTCTAAAGGATCATGCTTAAAATTCACAGGAATAAATAAATAAAATATATTGAAATATAAAACAGTTATTTAAAATTGCAAATATTCTACAAATCTCAACAGTCGAGCCTACAGCTCAAACATTAGATGATTTTCCCAGGGAATGATAAAAATGTATACCTTGAATGCAATGTAAGCCGCTTTGGATAAAAGCATCTGCCAAATGCATAAATGTAAAATGTCAACTATGTACATAGAGTATGAGTGTGTGCAATTATAGAATTTAGAATTCAATCTGATCTGAATGTTTAGTATAAAACTATGAGGATATCATCTGAGGTGATATGAAAAAAATGAATGTAAAATTGAAAGAATGTTGCATCAAACCGTGCGTCTACTGTATGTAGATTCTCTCCAACTACAAACAGTATAATTCATACAGATCCACTTTTCACTTTCTTTGTACAAAATTGCTTAAATTTCACATACAAGTCCTCTATTGTATGTATAGCATGCAGTTTCAGGATAAGTGTCACCGTGGATAAGTGGTGGAGATGAGAGCGCATTGAATACATTCTGACTGTCTCTGAGCTAGAAAGAGCCAAGGTGGGGATGGCAAATAAAGCTTTTCATTTGAGCCCTGCTTTGATGTGCTATATGAGGTGGATCAAAGACCACACTGATGTGTCTGTCCTACGGCACAGATGCTAGGAGAAATGCCAGTCAGTGTATTGCAGAAGAATAAACAAATAAGTTTGTAATGTGCCACGTGAGCCAATAAGATTAACATTTGTTTTGACTTTTTTAACAGTCTCATCATTCAAAGTTCAAATGATGCGTATTTCAGCTGAACAGAGCTTGCTTGTACTAGAATATTTATTATATCTAACCTAAAAGGGTGAAGATGAACAATCATTTTAATTTAATCTCAATGTTTTTACAATAGAATGTATGTTTCTGTTTCACTCTGCGTAGTTTGCAACAATAAGGATCATTGTACACACTTGAGCGCAGCTAAACTATATTTGCCACAATTCAGGTGCTTCAAGGATGCTAATGTAACTGATTTAATATCTGATTCAAATGAAACCTTGCTCCATTTTTACGTTGATTTAACTGTATCCAAGTACTGTATCAATTCAATGGTTTCCTCACTATATCAATGCACAGTTGTAGTCTCAAGGTTATGTCACATGATCCTTCAGAAATCATTGTATGCTATATTTGGTGTTCAAGAAACGGTTCTTATAAATAATGTTGAAAACAGTTGTGCTGCCTAATATTAAACTATGATAAAAAAAAAAATTTTTTTTTTAAATGCAAGTCTTAATTATCACTTTTGATCATTTTTATGCATCCTTGCCAATAAATGTATTGTTTTCCTTGAACAAATCTTACTGACCCCAAATTTTTGAATGGTAGTAGTGTATACAGCTTATGTTTTATGATTATTTCAATCAACCCACAACAGTTCATCTACCATATTTGAGCACCGATTGCCTCAATGTACTAAAGGATGGATCAGTGCCAGCTACTGTTTATTGGTCCCAACGGCAAACCTGCAACCCGTGAGTAAGTGTTGTTACTCATTTCAAATATGAAGAGGGTGATGCATAAGACTTATGCGTAAATTACCTTAGCGAAAATGGCCCCTTTAGTTCTAAAGGTTACAGAGAGGGTGGAGTATTGTGCAAAACTAAATTATAAACTTGTATTGTGGTGGAGAAAAAAAAGTTGTGAAAAATATGTACAGATATTTGTAGGCAAATTTCATACTTAAAACATGCTTTCCAAGTGATGCACACTTTCAAATGCATCTAATTGAAACATGCTTAAAGGGGTGGTTGAGTATGATTTAACTTTCTAACTTTAGTTAGTGTGTAATGTTGCTGTTTGAGCATAAACAACATCTGCAAAGTTACAACGCTCAAAGTTCAAAGCAAAGGAAGATATTTGCTTTTAAAGAAATAGTTTTTTAAGGACTACAACAAACGGCTGGTTTGGACTACACAACTTTCCTCACGGGTTAGTGACATCACCAACCCTAAAATGTACATAAACCCCGCCCCTGGGAACACACAGTCCATGTTGAGAAGAGGGAGAGTTGTTGTAGTCGAGCACATTTGTGAATCTGCTCAAACTAGCATCCATCTTTTCACATGCAATAGAAAGTCACTCTGTGTGCATCTCACAACAGTTCCTATACAAGCGATTTATAGATTATCATGAAAGAATATCCTAATTGAAGATAGTTAACACCACATCAGCAACATAAATTCATCAACTAACCATTCAGAGACGTCCTGTTGCATTCTACATGTTGTCACTTCTTCTTGAGTCTCTCCATCATTATCTGAATCAGTTTAATAAACATAAAGGCAGAACAGTTTCTGTCATTTTAATGTGTGTCTGCGTGAGGTAATGGAGCTGCTAACACACGAGCTCTTGAAACCCTGCCCTCTGGGTCGGAAGCAGCAGCTAATTTGCATTTAAAGGGCCAGACACAAAACGGTGCGTTTTTGCTCACCCTCAAAAAGTGACAACTTTAACCAGTCCCTCCAGAAAAACGCGATTATGCGATTGCATGATTCAATGCATAATCCGCCAAAGTCCGCATATTTATGCGGGGGGTGCCTTTTTTCAAATACGCCGCACTTTCGCCGCATAAATTGCCGATTTCCGCGCGCAAAATATGCGGGCTTGCATGATTTCATAATTCCCGCATTTTCGTTGTAAAAAGTCACATATATCTTTGCAGAAAGTTGAAAAATGTTGCGTTTACTTCACACAAGCGCAGCCATTTGCCCTGTTGCCATGGGAACGCTATGAAGTGACGAAATTGCGCGACATCATTGAAAAGCTGCAAACCCCGTAATGCTGATGAAACCATGATGAAGCCCGCAAATCATTCTCATTTGCCAACAAACATAAACACAAAAGACCGCGCAAAGCAGTTTCGCAGTGTGTTACATGACAGTGGGGGCAAATTATTTTGTACTCCGTGCAACTGCGTGTTGGACCACAGGCGGAAGTCGACGCTGGACAACCACTTTGCCACTTTGTCATTTTTACAGAAGTTGTAGCATATTCATTTTGTAAAGCTACAGAACTTGTTCGACTCATCAATATTTTGTAAGTTTGAGCCATGTGTTTATTAAGGTCTGAAACAATACAAGATGAGAACTTAAATACTGTATTCCCAGCACTTTATGTGAGGTAGTATGCTTGCTTATCATAGGAAGTAATAAATGACTCTTTACATTAAAGTAGTAGCCTAGTGAATAGGGTGTTGGGGGAAAAAAATGTTTTTCTCTTTTTCATCAAACCGCAGTTTTTGCAAGTTCCCGCAATTTTTGCAAGTTCCCGCAATTTCATCGCATAAAATTTCATAAATATCCCGCATATTCCATCACATTTTTTAAAGAAAACGTGCCGCATAATCAAGGATTTTTGCCCGCAACAATCACTAAAAACCGCCGCTTTTTTCTGGAAGGACTGTTTAACATGTTATATAAAAATATCAGTGAGGTATTTTGAGCTAAAACTTCACACACACACTCTGGGGACATCGGAGATTTATTTTACATCTTGTGAAAAGGGCATTTTACCACCCCTTTAAAGGGTGCACTGTATCACCAGATTTTTTTTAAAAATTGAATTTAGGTACATTTGTGAACTTGTGAATAAATGGTATATATATATATATATATATATATATATATGTTTCTCAGTTCAGTATATTTTCTTTATTTAATTCAAATATCATTGCAGGAAGCCTTGCCTGTTTACATCAGCTCAAAGCCAAAGCCATCTTCTCAGAAACTAGGCTACTTTATATTTGTTTTCAGTGCAGTCTGAATTATAAATAATTTGTATTAGCTGTGAGGACAACTAGTCAGTATGGTGATGCATTCTAACAAGATTCTAAAAGCATCTCAATAATCAATCATTTGTTTTAAATATAAATACTTTAAGAAAGTTTAGTGAAAAATAATCTACTTTTTTTTTTAAATGTAGTTTTATATCTAAATGTAAAGGATCCATTGAGTTAACATCCACAAATGAATAAGCGCAAAGATTCAGGGAGCAGGCTACACTTTGAACTCCGAGAAAACACTATTTTAAGGGTAACTCTCGCCAAATTGCAACCTAGGCTATTTTTTGTTAATCTACCCGAGTCAAACATTCATGTAAAAGCATAATTAGAAGGGAAACGCCACTTCTAAGAATGACCGTATTTTCGTTTTCGGTCAAAATGCCTTTTGAATGGGAGTGCTAGGGGCACTACAATGATAGCATTAAAATCGCTATTTTTAAAACACTGAGGCTCGATACAACATGAAACTGTGCTTGAAGCATCACCAGGGGCTCTACACATGAACTCGAGCATTGACAACATTGTTTGTGTACACAAAGTTTACTAAAAAGAAAGGTTTTGCACGTCTCACTTTATCTTTAGTGTTTCCGGTGGCTGGAATTTTGTCAGTCAAAAGTAGTCGATCTCCGAACGCAACGTAATGAACTGACTCCATATGAGGAAATGTCATGAACTTGTAATTCCAATGAAAATCATGATAACTTAGACACTTAGCTCATGGCAATTTATATGGAAAAAAGCTTTCCATCTTTACTCTCTTCATGTTACGTTGCATTCAGAGATCGACTACTTTTGACTGACAAAATTCCAACCACCAGAAACACTAACTGTACAAAACCTTTCTTTTTAGTTAACTTTGTGTACACAAACAATGTAGTCAATGCTCAAGTTCATGTGTAGAGCCCCTGGTGATACTTTGAGTACAGTTTTATGTTGTGCCGAGCCTTCTTAGTGTTTTAAAAATAGCGATTTTGGTGCTATCATTGAAGTGCCCCTAGCACTCCCTTTCAAAAGGCATTTAGACCTAAAACTAAAATATTGTCAATCTTAATAGTGGCGTTTCCATTCTAATTATGCTTTTACACGAAAGTTTGACTCGGATAGATTAACAAAAAGAGCCTATAGGTTAAATTTTGGCGAGAGTTACCCGTTATGCTCCGCTGCTTTCTTCGACCCTCTCTGTCTCTGGTCCTGCTTGTGCTCACTCAGTGTGCAGTGTGAGAGGGGGAGTGGCCAGCGGCTAGAGCAGCAAAAGCCAATGTGTGCTTTAACCGATATATTTAACGATATCTTTTGCATTTCTAATCCAAACAAAGTCAAACTTGGCAGTGCACTTACTCGTGCTCGTAGCAAGACACCTTCCAAGTTTGAAATCCATCGGACTAATGGTTCGAGAGATATGCGAATAACACACAAACACATACACACACACACACACACAGACGTACCTGTAATTTATAGATAGATTAACTATCTACGTATCTAGATGAATTGACTCGATTGAATCAGACTTGTGGCTGTGGAGTTGGGTCTGCATTTAAAAAAAATCTTGTTGGAAAAAAACAGCTTGTTACCGGTAATGCTACATCCTTTTGAAAACCGCTGTAATGTTGCTGGACAATTTACTTAAGGTTTAGTTCTTGTTAGGCTAGATAAACTCAAAGTAACTAGCTCATTTTCTATTGGAAGTGCTGTCAACGCAGAAGCATGCTACCAAGAACTGATGACAGATGGATGGTGAATGAAATGTTAATGGATTCAAACTCCTTACCCCATGTCTGGGCACCATTACAGAGATAGCAATGCGGAAGCATCAACTGCTAAAATGATTGAATGTCACAGTTAAAAGTCAAAGGAAAGACAAAATGTGTAGAGAAAACAAAAGCAAAGTAATAACTATATCCCTCCTTATTTTGGTTCTTGGCATATTGCAATGTTGTAGCATGTGTTATTTCATACAACGCCTCCTCCTTTTCCTCCTGACAGTACCACGCCTCCACCTCCTTGTCTTTCTCCCTGTGTGCCTTCCCTTACATTACTCTTGGACAGTTCTTCTGCCAAGACTAATGATTGCACATGGGCAATTTTTTGTCACACCCATGGACCTGTTAGCATTTCTAGCCAATGCATAAACAGTACATTCATAATAGTAGCATTCTCTCATGTTTATTGCACCTTTTGCAGTTTTTTGCAATGTCATTCTAACAACATCAATATTGTAAGCAAACTCATGAACAGCTTCACTAACACGGCCTCAAACTGTTCCCTCATATGAGTGCTGGCCAATGCATATTTGCACACTTTGTGACGAATGCACTAAATTATGGGTTGCCAAGTGTAACCTGACTAATTTTGTGGACTGAATTAATCATTGCACTTTAATGTATTTCAAACACATTGAGACACAAGGCAGTTGCATTTTGTCAGCGAAAATGTGAAGTCAGCACTTCGTTTTGTGCATAAAACTCTAAAACTAAAAGCAATTTTGTTCATGAATTTCTTCTCATTTCATGCACATAAGGGTGAATGTACTTCGCAGATAACAGAAAAAAAACATTACATCACAAAATGCTTAATCTGACTCTATTATGTTGACATGATTATGTTGTACAGTTTCACCAAGTACTGTACAACATGTTCCTGGATCAGCATCTTTGTTAATCCTGGAACAACATAATCAACCAATCAGATTTGAGTTTAAGTTTATGTCAAGTTTAGGCTTACAACCAGGGTTAGGTGCTTCTACACCAGTATAATTCACCTATTAGTTCCCTCGGATTTTAGGGATAACTAAGGTTAGGATTAAATTTTTAGGACAGGAATGTTGTTCCAGGAACTTCAAAATATGTAAACCTGGGAATGTGTCTAACTTGGCAAAGTCAGGAAGTGCCAGAAGTTGCAATAGTGTTTTCTTCACTATTTCATGATCTAGACCAGGTGTTTTTAAACTTTTTTATGCCAAGGTCCCCCAAATGTGATGATCCTCTAGCAAGGGATCCTAAAATATAATGGCATCTATATATTATATTATATTATATTATATGCATAAAGACCCATTTGTTCTTGAAAAGTATAAAAAAAATAGAAAAACAATGAAAATGAGTAAATATTATCTGAAAAGTATACTTTAAGACACTGAATATAAAATAATGTATGTCAATAAAACTAAATAATAATTATTAATCAGATATAAACAATAATGCAACATTTTATTTTGTTTGTTTTTTCTTACATTTTTATGCTTTTTAAAATTATTTTCTTTGAACAGACCCCCTGCCACCATCTGTCCATACGTACAGTCCACACAAAGTATGCCAGATCATGGTAGTCTGCTGCATCCTCCATATCCAAGAACTCTGTACATGATGAGATACAAATTAAATACATTATGTTTTCAAGTACAGTATATTTAACATATACATTTAACATATTTTGTTGTTTGAATAACATTAATGACTCAGACAGTTATTTGAGGCTGCTGTAACTTTAAGTGAATTAATCTAATATACTGTCACACATCCGGTTTTCACCGAGCTGTTTATGATCACCATATCCGACTGTATTTACGTGAGATAGTCGACATGATGGGCCTTTTGACAAATGTGTCTGTATTTGGCCATTCAGGCGCAAAGAGAACTGAATGCGGGATTGCGTGCTGTCTGTGAGAGTGCCTCTGTTTGTGGCATTACCCGATTAACCTTTATTGAATTGGACATTAAAACAGCACAGAGATCATGCGTGCAAATAAACAGTGCTGCCATCGGCACAGTTCATTCTCTTTGAATTCCCCTTATGATGCCATTTTGAACCCTGCATCTATCATTCTTACTGTCCAACATTATCTTTCAAAAAATCAATAGTCTTGATTTATCAGTTTAAAATTGAGCCGGAATGGAAATGAATGCTCTCATGTGACACTGAGCTTTTCTCATCAACAGGTTGTGGCGGCTTTGCATAATAAATTGCAAGGCTTAGCAGACATGGCCAATTGATTAGCAAATTAAGAGGCGTTCGGTTATGTGTGCACAGACAAAGGCGTGTTTGGCGCCTGGCAATAGCTGTCGAAGATTTTGACTGATTGTTATTATTAGTGAATTTCAGTCACGCAGCACGATTTATCAGCACCGCTGTAGCATCCTGCTGACAGGACCTCTTCCTCTCCAGAAACACAGCATTAGCGGTGGATCTGACTCACCCTGTCTCTCCCTCCTGCAGGGCTTCACGTGAGGCTGTTCCGAACAGACTGACTGAATGTTACTGCCAAATTACTTCTGCTCGATTCTTATATTCATGCCGCAATGTTTCCCGTCTGTAAGGTATTTTAATATTTGGTGTGAACAACCAATTACAGATGTAAATTCATAAATCAGGCTGATGAGCATTGGGCTACGTTACGTTTGACGCTTAAATTTGACATTTCATGCCAGGGCTTAATTATATAAGAATCTGAGGCAATCCTTTCACCACAGAGGAACCCCACTAAGATCCCAATACCCCATTGATTGAAATGATAATTGTCTGTTTGCAGAAAGAGCCCAGGTGCAGTGACATTTTGCTGGTTTACCATGAGCATCAGAATTGCCCAATCAAGGCAGTGCTCCAGCTGACAGGCCTGGTGAGGAAATTACTAACACTTGAGCAACAGATGGCTTTGGCCTCCACACAGTCTGTGTGGCCATCATGGATGCTCCATTTGGGAGGGTTTTGGAGGAATTCTCTCTGTGCCGCCAGCGCTGGCTTTCTAATACAGATTGTGGTTACAGTTTCATTAGTGAGGGGTACAGTAACTTAATAACAAATGTATTGAAAATATATTGTTGAAAATATGATGGAATATCACAACGCTTAACGCACATCAGTAATATACTGAGATATAAACTGTTGCTGCTCAATTGTATGTCTGAAACTGCTGGAAAATGTTTGGAGGAGATGAAAGGGCCTGGCAGACTCATTTTACTCTCATAATCTGATATATTTCTGAGTGGCACAGGATACTCAAGAAAAAATATAGAGCGGAACTGTCTGTAATTGATTGAATCATGAAAAGTGGGCTTACTTGGAGAATGGAGCCAGGTGGCTGCAGCGGATGGCTTGAAAAGGATTGGTAATGTCACCTAAAAAGGATCCGCATTCAGAAGTGGAGTAAGTACATTTTTAAGAAAGAGTACGAAGACAGGCATTTTTTTTCTCGAAAATAAAATACTCTGATGAATGCACAATAAGACCTGGAAAGTGTATTAAGAGAGTAAATAGAGTCAATTTCATGTTGATTTCCAGTATGGATACAGTAGGGAGTGCGGTGCTGGGGACTTTTAATTTGGTGAATATGAAAGGAGGAAACATGTAGACATGTTTGATTGAATGGAGAAAGACTGTTTAGGGAAAGACCTGTAGATCTTTTGTTAAACAATTTAAATGGACAAAAGGGAGATGGAACTTTTCCCATGATCCAAGATTTACAACCATTTGTGTGGAATTTTGGTCGCAAATTATTTTTGTAAATAAAATGGTGGATTAAAGCAAAATGAACAAAAGTCTAGATGAGATCAATCTTTTTTTTTATGATGATGCAATATAGTGACTTCTTTGTAACATGATTATATTAATATTCATACAGTTTAAGGTATGTATATTTGTACAATTTTAATTATTATGTATACATTACCATTCAAAAGTTTATGTGACACTGAAGACTGAAGTAATAGTTCCTGAAAATTCAGCTTTGCCATCACAGGAATAAAATACATTTTAAAATATATTAATAGAAAAGTTCCATCATTTGCGTGACATTTACCAAAAGTGTTAGGACAATCTGACTCTACTGTGTTCTGCCCAAGGTGCAATAAAAATGTTATGTTTAAAGTTGTAGTATACTCATAATCTCTGCCCTTGTGTTGTAGGTTAATGTGAGCTGTGTGTAATGTAGTGATTAAATCAAGCACATCTTAGTGGTCGATCAATCCTCTCTCGTTTGCCCAGCTTTGAATCTGATGCTAATAGCTATTTTTGTCAGATAGTGTCTACTGCTGTTTCTTTATAGTTCAGGCCTGATGGTTTGTTCCATCTATTGATGCACTCAATATTAGCACTCTTTTTGCAGATACAGGTACTTCAAGGCAGGAAAAGAGCAGTATCAGTACAGTATATTAATTAATATGGTCTAATGGATTTTTATGGAGAACATATGTAGGCTTATTAGAAAAATGTGCCTCTAACTACAATTCACTGCAGTTTCCAGGTGAAATAGGCACTCCTGGCAGTTAAACAGCAACAGCTTTTATTCCTATTCACACAAATTATGATCATTTACAGGGCAGATTATTGATTAATGAAGACTTTTTTTGTGTGTTTCCTTGCACAATGCTATGTTATGACCTCACTGAAGAACACAGCCCACAAATGATGTAATCATTCGAATTGGTTCACCTGTTTGTGTGGAGTAGGAATTATGTCAACAATGATTCTCTGTGGTATCTCACATGCCTTTGTTTTGAATCCAGAATACAATCCCATCAGATGCTACAGCTGATGTGAGAGCTCAGACAATTCTGGTCATAGTCACACGGTCAGGGATTAAAGTATGTGTACAGCTTAAGGTTAAGGTGGGCCGCACATGGGAGTGAAGAAAAGGCTGCATGTGTGAATTTGTGAGAACTTCAAGGGCACTAAGGCGGGTAATCCCTCAGTGGTTTCTCCGTTGGTTCTCAGAACCATGAAAAATCTTTCAATCTTTTAGGGAATCATTGGGAATTTTCATGTTCTCCCAGATGGAGGCAGGGTGGTGCAGCCTGGCAATCACAACATAGCCCACTCACACCAGGAGCTCTGGGGGATTTTGTGCACATCTGCTGTTCAGCATAGCTTGCCCTTGCCCTAAGCGTCCTTCACTGCATGCTCTGATGGTGGCTCATGTAAAATGTGGGGGTTGTCTGGTATGGAAGATGCAACTTTGAGTTTTGAAGAGGTGGAGATACCTCTTCTAGTACCTACTCTAGTGTGATTACGGCAAGGTCAGACCCATCTTCATGGGTCTTGGGGGTCATCCAAATGCATAAACCGATGGCTTTGTAGAGAGCTCTGCAGTCATCTGTTCCTCAGCAGACTCAGGCTTTTAGACAAGGTTATTTTGTCAGTCATTGCGTAGGATGATAAAAAGCCTGTCCTCACTTAAAGCGAACCACGGGCTCTGCCGGCAATGCTTGCCTCCATTATTATGAGAGATTCCTCAGAGATAGAATGAAATCTTTCGTTATTGACCTTTTCAGTCTCTGAATGTTCTATGATGTTGCGCTGTGTTGTGATGCTTTCTTGAAGGCGCTTCAGATGCTCTCCGGCTAAGCTGAGGTGTTAGGGATCAGAACGGAAAGCCACTTTATATTCTCCAAGGCTGTAATTTATGTGTCTTTGTCCCCAGCAAAATATAAACTTCATTTACGAAGAGTTTTCGTGAAGGGAGTTTGAAGATAGGTGACAGATAATGTCTACTTATTTATTGTGCTTGTTATCATAATTTCTGTTCAAATTGATACAGGGTCAATAGCATTTAGGGGTGTAATATATAAAAGGAGAAAAAAATCACATTTAAAACAAATAGCAAGTTCTTAGAAAAGTACTCTGTGTATTCATGTATATGAAAAAAAGTCAATTTAATGACTTAAAGAATGTCATGTGGTGTAACCAAAGAAAAATGAATACCATATTTTCCTTAAAGGTACACTGTGTAGTTTTTTTTAAAGTATTTTATTAGCTAAAATCAATGTCTTTATTCATAAATTTTTCCTCAATGGTGTACAATTACATCTCCCAATAATCTGACTTATCCTCGTACGCAAAGAATTTCTTATCTTTATTTACATGGGACAGGTGACTCCACGGAGGCTTCCATGTCGTTCCGCCATCTCGAAAAACTATAATAGCAGAGAGGGACAAAAAGCACTAGGCTACCTCAGCTCATTTCGACAATGTGTTTTCGTTCAGAGCCAGCGTAACGTGACTGACACCAGCAGAAATGAACAAGGAGAGAGGCGTAATGCGTGTCACTACCCCGGTAAATTTGAAAGGTTGCCCTGCACGGTAGACCTACTTCATAATTCAGGATCATACTAATGCCGAGCCACAGGAGAAATGCCAAAATTGTATTTAAAAGAAAACGTGACCGGCAAATTCAAAAACCGAGGGTAAATAACGGGATAGCTTTACCCAGGTGGAAAGAGCTAATGAAGGAGAAAGACTTTGAAAGGGACTCTGAAGTTGCCTGCGTTCTTCTAGACAGGTAAGTCAATGTTACTGTCTAAAATGCAAGCTTTTTTTCATTGCTTGGTTGTGTAATTCATTCATAGGCAGCATAACAGTAGAACATGTATAGTTAAACACGACAAAGGGCTATTGTTGTTATAGCTTCTTGGTACATAACGGCTACCGTAGTTGCAACACGCATTTGAAAAAGCAAGGCACTAGAGAGCACTATTCGTTTGAATGCAAAATACCATTTCACCGCTAGATGGGAGAAATTCCTACACAATGTACCTTTAAATCTTGAATACAAACAAGTGTACACATCTTAATTGTTATTTTCATATCGCTACATGGCATTTTACAACCTTGTCATGTCAGAAAAGGTTCAAATATCTTATATTTTAAAGGGACAGTTCACCCAAAAATGAAGATTCTGTTATTGTTTACTCAACTTCAAGCTTTTTTAAACCTGTATACATTTCTTTCTTTGGCTGAACACAGACTAAGATATTTTGAAGAATGTGGGTAACCAAACAGTTGACGGTATAGCTATTGACTTCCATGATATATTTTTTTTTTCCATACTATGGAAATCAATGGCTAGCGTGCACTTTTACCACATTCTTCAAAATATCTTTGTCTGTGTTCAACAGAAGAAAGAAAGACATACAGATTATTTGTGTATCCGATTGGAATCTGATCTAAAATGATTGACCGTTTTCTGGAATATTTGCATTGGTTTCTATGGCAATGACGTTGTGATGATAGGTATAAGACAAAAAACAACTGCAACATGGAGGGGTTTGCAATACAGATGTTGCCTTATTCACAATATTATATTATGTAGCCGCCGTGCTGAACTACTGCATGAGGACTACGGTGAGGCAGCGTCAGAAATGTATAGTCATCTCCGTCGTCTCCGACGGTTTTAAAATATGTCTCTTATATTGTCATTTTCCTCTCTCCGACACTTTACAACAACACGATCTTGTTTCAGCAGCGATTTTCAGCATGTTTCCTATATGTCCTATGTTTGTAACGTGGAGTCAGAGGCGTTCGAATCCATTTGCAGTACTTTATTAGATGAACACAAACACACAGAAGATTAAACACAGGCAGGCAATGAAGCACAGGAGCGATCCAGAACTCGAGGTCAGAAACAGGCAATGGACGAGGCAGGCAGCAAATGTTCTTGAACAGAGTCTGAGGAAACAGGCAGGGATAGAGGAACCAGGGAAATCAGGAAGACTAGGACTGGGAGACAGGGAACAAACGCTGAGAAATGTATGCATGGGCAAAACAAGACTTCGCAGAGAACAAAGGGGAGAAGGGTCCAGATTAAAGGGAGCTGAGTGTGCACAGGTGACAGAGATGACAGTGATGATGATGACCAGGCAGGGAAGGACGGTGATGAGATGGTGAAGGGAGTGATGGGAAGTGCAGTCCTTAATACTGGGGGGAAAGTGGTCTGGACAGACCAGGAGGAGGCGACGCAGAGCGCTCCGTGACAATGTTCCTATATATCTGATGTTTACATTTTACATGCAGTGAGAAAGTCACATAAACCACGCAAAATCCGATCAGAGCTGTCAGACTGAAACAGATTTCCAGAAATGCGATTTGAATAGGATTTCAAATCACTCGAAAATCACTCGAAACTGATCTTTTTTTAGGGAAGTTGTGTTTTACTCTCCAAAAAAATATATTAAACATAATTTTTCATTTGTAAATTAAAAATTTGCTGCTCATAAAAGTGGTGTATTCTGTCATGTATGTAGAAATTGCATTTATAATGTACTGTATGCCTTTTTTGAATGAAATTGATACATACGACAAAAGAATGAGTGCCACATTATTAACTGTCCCCAGATTGGATTGTGTCCGATTGGTGTCCGAAACCATTGTGGACTTTATTGAGTGCACTCATTCAATCCCAAAATGCAACGCGATAACGAGTGTACAACTGATGTATGCTCAACGGCTGGAGAATACCCATAATGCACTGTCAGAGTCATGCCGAATGAATTCCCGCATCTCACCAGAATATGGCGCCTGCAGCTGAATCATCCATTTTACAAACCGCTGGTCCAATGTGGCTGCAGCGTACTATCATACAGGTATAAATTCCTTTTTACTCGATTATTAAATTGTTTCATTAAGATATTATACATGCTAGTTTCAATGACAGAATTCAAGATACATCTTTTCATTGCTCCTGGAGCTGACAATTTGCTAAGTTTCAACACCAAGCACATTTTATGCAGAAGCTCAGCCATTCCGGCGCACTCAGTGTCCGATTTCACTTTCTCTTTTTCATTCACTCCTTTTCATTCACTCCCAAGTGGACGGTGTAATGTAGAGAATAGTGAATGAGGGTTTAGGGGGCGATTTCGAACACAGCCCATGCAAGAGTCTGTACCAGTTGCTCATGTTGCATGTGCTGAATCCAGACCAGTTAGCGCCTGTAACTACATCAATATTTCACGCAATGCATGCTATGTTAAATAGTAAGATTCACTACATAATGACCCTGGAAATAATCACACCATTCCAGTCTTAGTCCAGCTGAGAATGAAATTGCTTGCACCTCCAAATTACTCATTACTGAAATGTAGTTTTCTCGCCTAATGGAGGCGCAAGGTCGGACATCATGCAGGAATGAACTATGTTGAAAACTCCAAAGGTTTTATAATAAACTTTGCAAATGGGCTGCTTGCTCAAAACCCTGTATATCTTTCAAGGTTAGCATGCCAAAACAGATTTTACATTCTGTTCCACCCAAATGAATAACACAACTAGTGAACCTTCATAATAAGTCCTGTGGAACATTAGGATTTATTGCAAGCAGATGACTACATTGAATCCCTTCCACCTTTAGTTACAAATGAAATACATTAACAAAAAGCTTTTATCCAAAACGGCTTCAAAGCGTAAGTATTAATTTAAAATCTGATTACTGTATGAGGCTAGTAATGATAAGCTGAACTTTAACAACTAGCCTAAAAGTAGTGCTACAGTACATAAAAGACTATTATAGATACACGAGAGGACTAACTAAATTGCAATAACAGTGGTGCATTTGCAGTGCGTAACAAGCTATACAATAGAATCCTTTATTTATTGTTAACTTAACATTTTTATATATTGCATGAGCTTGCATTTTATTCGTTTCTGTCATGTTCTTTCCTAGTATTAATGGTTTGCATCATGCAGTTCAGATATTTGAAGATCAGGATTTTCCAGTAATTTATCTTTATTTTTTCCTCTTTGTCTTTTATTTGAAGTACACCCTAAAGGCAAGGCATTATCAAGCTGAGGCTTTGGGTATGTGATGATCAATACCATTAATTGCTTGAGTTTATTATGCCCTCTCATATATATATATATATATATATATTTTTTTTTTTTTTTTTTTTTATTAAAATGATGTTTATCATGTAAAAGGAATGTGGAGGTTGAAATCATGTCAATGTGAAGGGAAGAAACATATGTTTTGAATGAACCGTTCTCAACCAACACGCCTGATATGCCTTTCCATGGCTTTATTACTTGACATTAGCAGATTTTTTTTTTTCATCCTAAGTGACTTATATTATACTAATTGCATGGACACCGTCTCTGGAGCGTCCTGGGGTTAAGTGCACTTTTCAACACCACAATGGTGATCGGAGATCTCATTAAGTCTCTGGTTCATGGACAACGCTCCCTCTCAGCTGCACACATTTCTGATGTCGCTCCCGCATAGAACCTAAGACAATCCGTGCGGAAGACAGAGTCAGAAATGTGTGGAAAGAAGTTTCTTGAGAGTGAGATTGCTATTAAATTAGAGCTAAACGAATAGGCAGCGTTTCAGCCGGAGTCGATCCACATGTCTGCTAATTTTCAGTATGGAACTGCATCTGTGGGAAGTCTTGAGCATGGAAATATTAAGCACTGATTAATTTGTCAGATAAGGACAATCCTAGAAGAGGATGGAGACTTTCAGTTCTTACAGGCAGAAAATGTCAGGATGGGTATAGTATGTTTGTACAGAGGCTGTGTCTCTTATGCTTCGGAAATAAAGTAAAAACAGTAATCGCGATTTATAAGTGTCGAAATCATGACGTGTATGTTTTTTAGGGGTGCACCAAAATTTCGGTCGCCGAAAATTTCGGCCGAAAATGGCATTATCGGTTTCGGGCCGAAATAAAAAAGCCAGCCGAAAATGTCAACCGAAAATGAATGTCAACCCGCGCCCTCCCATCCGCGTGCAAGCGCTTAGGTTTCACTCACGGTCGAGCTGTCACTCGTCACCCTCCCCTCCCCTCCGTGCTCAAGCAGGTTTCACTCACAGTCGAGCTGTTTGCACGCGTCTGCAAAGATTGAGCATGTCAGCGGTATGGAAGTATTTTAAAGTTTCAGATGAGGACAACCAGCGCCGCCGCTCCCACCACGCGCATCATGCGCTGTGCATAGGGCACCAAGAGATGAGAGGGCACCAAAAAATTGCGTAATGAAAAATCAATAATTATAATGCCGATATTATTACAATACAGACATCCCAAGTCTCCCGGAAGTTCCGGGAGTCTTCCGCATATTGATAGCGGCTCACTGATGCCCGCGAATTGGTTAAAATCTCCGGAATCTAGAGCGAGCGCGCCCGCGAGACAGAGACTGTGCTCCAAACCGTGTAGCGTGTGCACGGCAGAGAGGGAGCGAGAGCAATAGACAATTATGTTCACGGTTCTCTGATGTTCGTTTATGGTCAAATGACATGCAGGTAAACAAATATTTTTTAAATCTTTGATTTACTGCATAAAGCGCATGTAATATAAAATAAATATAATATATAAAATATTTTAGGTTTTGTTATGTAACTGTTAGTGGTAATACAAGTTTGATGATTATTCTATTGGGTTGTGATTTTTCATTTCAGATCCATTACAAATTAAGCAATATAAATAAATGTATATTAAAGTTTTTAAAAGAAGCCATTTTCGGTATCGGTTTCGGTTTTCGGCCAAGTGCATCCTAAATGTTCGGTATCGGTTTCGGCCCAGAATTTTCATTTCGGTGCATCCCTAATGTTTTTTATTTAAATTTTTTTTGTATCCAAGTCCCATTAATATAAATACTTTTGCTCAGAAAAAAAAGAAAAAAAAGAACAGGGAACACTTTTCAAGGGTTACTTTTGCATGTTAAGTTGTTGTCATTGTTATTGTTAGCCATTGTTAGTCATTGTTAGCCTAGTCCACCATCATTAGAAATAACGGATGCTATAATATCGATCGTCTTCATTCCCTTAGATTTCATTCCCTAATTGAAACTGCAGATAATTAATTCAAACAACATGCATTTGGTTTTGTTTTTATTTCAAATGGAAAGAAAAATATTTCTATAAACAATGTCTGGCCAGGAATTTGCTGTTTAATGTGAGATTGTAATTGAGGTAGCCAATCAATGGTCTGAAGTAATTAGAAATGACAATATCCTCAATTTGATTAGAGGCACTTACTGGCGTTTTTCAACAGCATGTGCAGGGGGAGAGAGAGCAAGAGAGACGCAGAGTGCTTGGCTAAATAGAGTGCTTTCAGAGCAATGGGCTCTGCTCGAGAGGCTTGCCAGCAGAATTTAATGTCTGTAAAAATTTCTTTTGATATCGCTCTCCAATACAACATTCTACTTTCATTTCTTCAAAGGATAGCATAACTGGGACATCTTGGCATTAAATGCAGATTTCTGCTGAGCAAGAGTGCAAAATCACAGGCTTTGTAAAGATTCAAGTGCACAGTAACCAAAACAGACTCACGACAGCTTCATCAGAAAATAAGTCACACTGTCATCTTTTTTTTTCTTTTTTTTTTTGAGTGCGTGTACAAAGGATTTTGTACGAAGTTAGTCTGATTAATTATTACAAATAAGAATTTTTTTAATTTTGTGTTTTTAAAATTGTGTTACTTTTTATGGAAAGTAACGCGTTAGGTTTTTCTCAACTGGGCTGGCCTTTCTTGTTTGTTTTTTAATAACAAAAAAAGTTATATTTTTGGCCAATTTAAAGGCTCTTTCACACCAAAAGCTAAATGAATAAGCCTCAGACTGAAGGAAATGCAAATTCCCGCCTGTACAGTAGAGGGCGCAGCTCAAACAAACCTTTCAACTGTGCTGCCATTCTGGATATCAGAAGGATAGGATGCAGTAGAAGAATGTTCAACACTTACTTCAGCATTTAAAATAAATTGGAACACAAATGTGAAAAATGTGATGTTTAAGAATATTTTTATTATTAGTATGGTTGAATTGGATCATCGGAGGTCAGCAGCAAAGACATTTATTAATAAAGTGAGATTAAATACATGAAGTGTATTTGTGTTATTTAGCATATTTAATTATTGCGGGTTTGCATCAGCTGCATAGTACACGACATGAGTGTACAGCGCGCCGAGCTGGCAACAATCACACTTTCGTCTAAACGCAGACTGGAGCTTTCAATATTGCTGCTATAGCTTCGGATGGAAAAAAAAGGGAGAAAATATTAGTGTGCAAATGATTTGGTGAAAAGCAGAGAACAGCACATCCATTCCTTTCAACAAAAAGTGTGTGTGTGTGTGTGTGTGTGTGTGTGTGTGTGTGTGTGTGTGTGTGTGTGTGTGTGTGTGTGTGTGTGTGTGTGTGTGTGTGTGTGAGAGACTCCCTTTAGAAATCATTCTAGAATGCTGATTTGGTGCTTAAGAAAAAAAAAAACATTTAAACCGTAGTAAAAAAAAAATTCTGTATTCTTTGATGAATATAAAGTTTAAAAGAACAGAATTTATTTGAAATAGCAATCCTTTGTAACATTATAAATATTTACTGTCACTTTTTACCAATTTATTGTGTCTTTGCTATATAAAAGTTTTTTTTTTAACAGATTACTATTGATACATTTTATATAATATAAATATGCACTTTTTACATTTACACTATGTTATTGATATGTTGTTTTATGCTTGATGGTAAATCAATTATGTCAACAAATATTTTGGTTAATTGAAATAAAATAGAAAATTGAACTTAAAAAAAAAAATTTCTTCGCAAAAAAAAAAAAAAAGAAAGCTAATAAAAATGAGAAACAAAAAATTACAAAAATTAAAACTGATTTATATAATTATTTTATAATATAAATACTGTAATATATATACATACTATAATACACTGTACATACATATTGTAATATATATATAAATACTATAATACTATATAAATAATACTAAAATAACACAGGCTAATATGATGGGCAAACAAAGCATCATCTTCAAAAATTCAATTACGCGTTGTCACATTGTGATGGACTGCCAGAAAAATGTAGTATTCTTTCTTATTATCTTCAAATATTAGCAAGATATGCAATTAATTTGATTGAGTAATCTACATATCATGTCATTAATGCGATTACAAATTTGAATCGGTTGACAACCCTAGTTCAAAGACAGTATACTAAAGGACCATAAAATATTAGCTGTAAAACAGATGTTTTGAAGTCAACAGCAAAAGCAATCTTGCAGTCACAGCTCTCTTTCCAGACTGACATCTGACAAGCTTGTCAAAAGCTTGTCAAATTTCTAATCCTCAGTCGTGGCTGGCACAGTGTGTCAGGTGAAAATTAGGAAGCCCAATTGCTGTATTGAGATGAAAAGCTGCCCACCAGCTGCGGCCACTGGATCCATGATGCATGTTCGTTGAGACTGACAGTAGTTACATTGTTTACAGGACAGTGGAGCCAACTGCTCAGTGCTTTGCTGAAGCAACAGACGTACTGTGCCTTTGTGTAGTTGCCTCGGAGCTTTGATTCTTTGTGTGTACATAAGCCTTGATCTTAACGCATAGATTCGTCTGATAAGCATCGAGGAAGTGGCAGCAATGTTAATGACCCGTCCGTATTCATATTCAGATCACGTATATGTCCAAGACAACATTAATGGCATGTATAAATGCCATGGGCAGCGGGTTGTTTCTTTCCACTGGTTGCTAAGTAACCTTGGTGCTGTAAGTGTGTGATTAGGTTCTCCTGAGCATCAAGTGAAAACTCACTGGATGCTCAGTGCATTTCATATTCCAATGTGAATCTCTTTATTTATTCTGTTGTTATATTTAATGGAAGACTACATTTGTAAATAGAGTGGGCTACAAACCATTGAGCCCTATATTGAAGATTTAAAGAAAAATAAATTATCGCTAACCAAACAGCATGTCAAAAAAATGTCTTGTTTGTTTTATTTGAGTGTTTTTTAAAGTTGTTTAATTAAAGCGACATATATATAATATGTATAGTGTGTTAGTGAGTATATTATGTAAAATAAAAATGAAAAATAACAAAATATGTTTTTCTTATTATCTCTTACAATTCATATTTTTTTCAACGAACTTGAAACTGAGCTTCGTAAAGGCAAAATATGTGTCTGTTGTCTTTTGTAGTTTGAAAGTCGCCCTGTAGTCAATCATTTTATCCCTTAAAACTCATCTTTGATCACCAAAATTACATATCTAAAAGTTTTTTTCCTTGAAATAAATACTTAAAATGTTAGCTTGAATGTAACTCACCCTTGCCTCATTTATTATGTGTTTCTATGAATATGCAAATTAGCCCCGCCTCCACTCACTCGCACCAGCTCAGAGATTCACTCGTTGACGATCACACATTGACGTGATTGGTTACAAGGTAGTTAATGACGTCAGAAACACCAGCCATTTTAAACCGCGATTGTGAGATAATTTCAGATTTAAAAAGTAGATTTTTACCACAATTCAATTTCTGTCTGTTCCACACACAAAGCAACTTTAAAGTCCAAAGCTGCTTTGTGTGTGTAACAGACAGAAATGTAATTCTCAATAAGCATTCTTGAGAATTCTTTGGAGAAGTAACAATTTCTGAATTTGAACTTTACAATGAATCAGTTGTCTGAATGATTCAAATTAAATCTAACTGGTCTGGTTCTCAGACTCACTGAATCAATGATCAGGTCACATTGGTTATATAGGCTCACTGAGGGCACGATTATCAGTGAACAATGACTTAAATTTCACTCTTTTCCTCACGCAAATCTTGATTTCAGAAGAACTGGAATGGAGTGTTTCTGCTTTCTCAAGACTGTGACAGAAAACAGCCATTTTAATGGGATGAACTGTGTTTAGACACAGCATGAGACTCTAATTATTTGTTAATGAACTTTGTGTCATGTTATCTGAATTTTGCAGCAGCCTGAAGAAAAGAAAAAAAAATGCTAGAGCTTCAGTTGAGGGAAAAAAAATAATGCTGTTCTTTAAAACACAGCACTAAGCTAAGGATTCATGTGAGCTTTTGCAGCAGCAATACAGCAAAACACAAACACCACTGCAAGTCTACAATCTCAGGGCCTTTAGGATCTACTTTGCTCTTTAAAGAAAAGGGTAATTTCACCAGCAGTTATTAGTCAGAGTGAAACTTCTCAAGAGTACTGAGATGAAATATCAAGACTTTTCATCAAAGTTGAGCTTTCTTCAGTTCTGGGAAAGAGCTTGTATTTACTCGCTAAGAGCTGCATTGTTTAGGGACTGTGTGAAGGACACAGCAGTCTCCATGAGAGCTTGATCCTAAACGCATTCCTTGATCTTCTCAGTGTGACCTCGAGATTTATCCACACACAAACCATTGACTATTCCCCTTGCTGTCGAGTAATCAAAGTTTAAGACCGTAAGACAGCCAAGAGCCTAGTAAGTCAATCGTTTGAAGTTTAAAGGTCACTATATATATATATATATATCGTTAATTTGTTATTTATTTTTAAATCCAGCAATGCTTTTATTTTTCATAGTTTTGACATTGGTCATTTTGAACTTTTTTGCTTAAAAATAATGCATAATTATGTAACTCAGATGTGTGTCAATGAAAGTTATAGAGATACACTTTCAACCTAGCCTAATTGTTTGTTCCTATAGATTTTCCAAGTTGTATCTTGTTTTTAAATGTACTTGTTTACCATACCAAATTTCAGATTCAGAAGCTCTCATGGTAGTTGAAAGTATTTTGTAAACATAATTATATATTTATCATCAGTATGCAGCAGATTTCTCAAGGTTGGATTGGGTAGGTCAAGGTTATCATTTACACTGAACAAGACTGCATTATGCTAACAGGGGCCACAATGCATCACAGAGAGATTTATAAGAGATGTGATTGTAAAGAGCATCCGAATAATGTCCACTAAATCACTGGAGAGGGTACATCTGAGAGGCCTGTGCTGTAGAAAGAAGGATGATAGAATGGCATTAGCATGGCCTTGATCGCTCTGATTATTCTGATCCATAATGATGTTAAAGCAGCACTGATCCCCTGGGAACGTTGTAGGCAGAGGCCAAAATTAACACCCGCTAAGTGCCGAATACAAGTGAAAATTGTCTTTGGCAAGCAAATAATACTTGGCCGTTAACTTTATTTAAAACTGTGACATCGTAAAGTGTACAATTGAAGTCAAAGGCAAGAACCTCACTGGGAAATTTACCATCAAAAGTTTAGGTTTAGTGTTGTTGTTTTTTGTTTGTTTTTTTCATATGGCAACACTTTTTGTTTAAAACAGTATTCCTTGTTTTAAACAACAAAAATATAAGGAAGAAAATAATGTGTCTTGACATTTTGTGTGACAGTTTTGTGTATCATCTTGAATTTGTTGCTGTGATTGAGATGATCTTCATTGATTGTCACAAATATGCAAAAAACAGAAAGCTAGAAAAAAAAAATGTACAGGCCATGAAAATTCTCCTTAAGAAATGTTTCACAATTTCCAAAATATATTAAGCAGCATAACTGTTTTCAACATTGATAATAATAAGAAATGTTTCTTATTATAATGATTTCTGGAGGATCATGTGACACTAAAGACATAAGTAATGGCAGCTTATTCAGCTTTGCTAAAATACAATATTTGTTTTTATATTTCAGATATGATAAAAATGTATTAATTAAATATTCTGTGCTCATATCTGAGTGTGATTCATGAGAACAATTTGTCCGATTTGTCTTTTAAGATTAAATATGGTGATGATGTAGATAAGTAGTAACACTGAGCTAATAAAACAGTTTTGGTTGAAAGAGCATATGTACTGTACTACTGTAGTACTGTAGCATTGTGACATTCTGTGATAGTATGCGCTGTATGCCACATCCTGTGGTACATGACACCTGACATGACAATTCTAATGTCAGAAAAAAAAAACTGATCATAATTTAGGTTTGTTTTGATAACTATGATTTGTTTCAATGAATGCATCAGTGCATTCATTCATTTATGAATAAATCTCTATGGGGAGATATCCACCTCGCATAGCAGCACTGTCCAGGTGTGGAGAACGAGATAGTAATTGGACAAAATTGAATTTAAATTATGTGAAATTGAAGTAAACAGGGGGTGTAAACCCAGTGTGAATTAATTCAGCTCTATCTGGTGGATTTCATCGTCAATTTTGTTCACTACAGGGACACAATTATTCTCTCAAGAGCCTGCAGATTTGACTGTGCTTACCTCTAATTCAACCTAAAGCCTGCTTTTCCCAGCCGCCAGTATGTTTACTCTTTTTCTATTGTAATCAAAAACCGCTGCTCGTGTAGGTTTAGGCCATTGCAGAACATTGCAGCATAGACTTGATGTCAGATGTCGATGCTTTGATGAATTAATTGTTGCGAAGCTAAATCAACGAGAGCTCCTCGTTGAATTCTTCCTGTGCAGGTGAATATTTTTGGTCTGTTTTTACCATCTGGTTACTTTCTGAGAACAGCTGGATGTCAGGAATAAATGCTAGCATCTCGCTTGTCCTGCGAAATATTGGCAAATGCTCAGGGATCTTCTCTACCGGGCCAATTAAGTCTTGTGTATTAGCTGCACACAGGTAGCTTGTGTGACAAGTTATTGACTTGTTTACATCTAGCTGTTCCTTTTCCAATTATATTTTGCTCATTCAATAGCTAACAATTGTGAGACTGGTCAATTACCAATATCACACGACTGTACATGTGGAGCTGGAAAAGCAGTGCACCACGCACTGTACATTTCACATGTAATGAGACATGCTCTCCTCCCTGTCTGCTCATTTTACCACCTTTGCTTTTGTTTAAAAATGTCTCCTGCCAACATCTTAGTAATAAAACAAAAGTCAATTTCAGAGGTTGAGACATGTCAGTACATGTGTCAGACATATCAGTCACTGATGGGAGTGACACCAGTAGATTTATTGTTACCAGTTTAATAAGTTCTGCTTTGACTCAGAAAGTCAGACCGTATTCGAAGTTGGACTTTCAATAATGAAACCCGAGAATCCACATCTTGGATTTTGCTGAGATGTAGGCCTATCTGTATGATGTTATGTGAACAT
Organism: Phoxinus phoxinus; assembly: GCF_949152265.1. Taxonomy (NCBI): domain Eukaryota; kingdom Metazoa; phylum Chordata; class Actinopteri; order Cypriniformes; family Leuciscidae; genus Phoxinus; species Phoxinus phoxinus. The sequence goes on along the minus strand of NC_136880.1, from coordinate 27,007,648 downwards.
GCAGGTGTAGTTTAAGGGCGTTTTCACAGCTGGCTCGTTTGGAACGTTTGTTTTGGAACCTGGTGTGTTTTCTCTCTTAGATAGGTTCGTTTATATGTGAAAAATGGCAATCAAGCTCCATCCTCACAAAACAAACAAACTCTGTAGCAGTTCACTTGTGGTAAGAAAGCAATACCAACGAACCAGGCCATGACATAATATATGATGGGTAATTACGTATGTTGCATGCAGTGTGTTTGGTTTTCTAATGCCTCTCCAAAAAAATCAAGGGTTAACCTGGATCAAAGACGAAGTGAAATGCCTTATTGAAATTTAGTTGTACGAACATATTGTCCAAAACACATACAAATAAAACTCATAAAGTAATGTAATGACAGCTATATACAAATTAAGCCACAATCAGCCTTTGTCTATCCATCCTGACTGATGACCGCTATGAGCCAAATCCTGGAACATAAACAAGTGCATGCTGACCAATGAGATGAGAGTTTAGTCGCACTTGACTTTTATTAATTAAATTTTTTTTTTGTCAATTTAGAAATGTTCCCTGTGAACCGAACCGAGCCGAACCAAGAGGAAATCGCAACATTGTAACAATTGTAATCCTTGTTTCGGAACAAAGCAAACCATCTACAGGTGTGAAAACGCCCTAAGATACACATTCACTTTTAAGCAGATGAAATGCATAAATTAGTCAAAGGCTTTGTTCACACTGCATGGAAAATGTTTTTATTTTTTTATTTTTCAGAAATATATAATATATATTTTTGAGCAACTGTTCAGACTGCAAGTTTTATGTAGCCTGTTTAGAATGCATTCATTTTTATGTAATTTCTTTCTTTTTTTTCTTTCTTTTTTTTTGTTAAGGCAACATAGTTTTAAAAGTAACCACTACCCTAGCAACCATTTAGAGCATGCTAGCAACCATATAGTAAAATTAGCCGGCCATATTTCGGCGCCAGAACATTGTAGAATCAAAGTGTTGTTGTTGTTGTTGTTGTTGTTGTTGTTTTTTGATATGGTAACATAGATAATCCATATCTCAGCACCACAACATTGGGACTTGGCTCTTTTGATTCGGGCAGACATCCATTCTATTAGATTCACTGTGGTAAATGTCTAGCAACAATAGGGTTGGGAATCGAAAAATCAATTCCAACTCTGGAATCGGATACTTGTTATAAAATGTAAATTTCGATTCCGTTTATCGATTTTTGATGGGTCTCCATACGAGACCGGTGCGACGCGCAGATGTCGCTCATCAGTAATCACGCCACCGGTCTCGTGCCGTCCTCCCACGGCCCTCGACCTCGTCCTGTTTGCCACACTGTTCTTTTCAACTTTCTATTCATTCAAAGAATCCAGAAAAATGTATCATGGTTTCCGCTCAAATTTAAGCAGCACATCCATTTTCAACAGTACTAACAATACAAAATGTTTCTTGAATACCAAATCAGCATCATGTGACACTGAAGAATGGAGTAATGATGCTAAAAAAAATCAGCTTTGCCATCACAGGAATAAAATATAATTTAAAATAAAATATATTTAAAAAATATTTTGCAATATTCAATGTATTTTTGATAGAATAAATGCAGTTTTGGTTAGCATAAGAGATGTAGTGTAATGTAAATGATAATAAAAACCGATGATATCAGATTTCCCACTGTAAAGAGGTTTCAAGAAGGAATATCCCATTGAAATGCAACTTAATGTACATTTGTGTCTCAGTCAGAAGTCACATCTTCACTGTTTTCATATCCTGCTCCATCAAAGTCCTTGACTTCCAGTTAGACAGTGTTTAGATAATCAAAATGTTTGTATGAAGTTTATATGCCAGTAATAATCTAACAGACCCCTGCTAGTTCAGTTTCTGCACCCCTAATCCTACCCCACAGGCTGCTATCTCCCCAAACTAATTATGCCATGTCTCCATACTGCGGCTGCTCCTTTTTCAAACACGCCACACTGTGCTGGTACAGACACACTTCTGTTCACCAGTGCCTCTTGCTTTCCTCATTACTCTCTTTTTCCTTCCTCTCTATTTCTGTGAATTATGTATGCTGTTTCTATCACTCATACTCTTCCAAAGACTTTTCTGCTGGCAATTAGTGATATTGAGGAACTGCGGAGAGAGAATGCGTCCCTTCTGAACAACAGATTCACTTTTGATTTGGGAAAGAAATCACAAATGTGTTTGTAGGTTTAAAGGGGTTTGCTTTGCATTGTGATTAAAAGCTGGCTCAGATCAAGTTAAGCTGCCTTTGAATTATTGTTCTTTCTGATATATATATATATATCAGATATTGATATATTGATATATATATATCAATGTTTGCCGTTTCCCGGTTCCCGGCTCCTTCTTCCCATAACATCTAAACTGGGTAACACTGGTGCCGAAACCCAGGAAGAAGGAGGAACGCGCTGTCAAAGAGCCCTCGCCACTGTGGGGAATCCGCGGTGCCATCGATTATGGCTGAGCAGAGTCCGTCAGCATGGGCGCTCGAGTGAGTTGCTGGGGGGTCGGTCGAGCTTGCTGCCGGCCGCCTGGGTGCTGGAGGGGCGTCTGCCGTCCGTTAGGTAGCGGAGGAGTTGCCGCCGTTCGCCGTGGGCCTGAGTCTGCTGCCTTCGCCATGATGGGGTGAAACATTGAACGGGGAATCCTGCCGACTACCCGAACACGGAGGAGCCGTCGCCGTCCACTAGGCGGCGGAGGAGTGTCGAGCCATCCACCGAGGGCTATCCAGCACCACCACCAGGCACCGTGGAGAAGATCACACAGCTGGTGGAGGACCAGATGGTAGTGCGTTGTGGGAACCGGACTAAGATTTTATTTTTCCTCTCTCGTCTCTGTCGCTCCTCATGCTTCCGTCTCCTTTTCTCTCGCCTTGTCTGTCCATACCCCCAGGTGCCGCGGCCACCGAGTCCTTCCCCCCTGGGGTGGCGTGGGGGGGGGGGGGGTCGAGCGCAGTCTTGTGGGTACCCCCCGGCCTGCGAGGGGCGATGGGGGTATGTGGCGAGCAGGATGAGGTAGAGGGCCGAGGGAGGACGGCACGAGGCCGGTGGCGTGATTACTGATGAGCGACACCTGCGTGAGACGCACCGGTCTCTGCCTCTCACGGAGGAGCGGAAGCATAAAAAGGAGGAGCGACAACAGTGGAGATCGAGAGAGGAACAAGCCTGAACTTGTGTTGTATTTTGTTTTATTTTATTACATGTGTGGTGGCAGTCGACCGTGAGGGACTGCCATCTTTACTTTCGTTTTAAAATCTTTAAATGTTTGCCTGTTCCCGCCTCCTTCTTCCCATAGCATCTGAACTGCGTTACACTGACATTGCCTGCAAGAAAATCATACATCTCACTCAAATTGACAACTTTACAGCAGGCATAATAAGCATATGCTTGAAGTTACTTTTGCAAAACAGTTTCAAAAGTTTGTTTGTTTGACTTAACAGTATTTGAATGGTCTTAAAAGGGTTTGCGATGCTAATAAGGTGTATTATTCGATTCTATCTTATTATTACATAAGATCACTTATTTTTATGGTCAGTTGAGTACTGTATTCCAAATGTTCACTCAAGCATGGTCCTTTTTTATCCAGTGTTGTGCCTCTAATATTTGTTTTTATTGACTTTTCTAGAATGTCTTCATGCTTTTCTGAGGTGAAAATGATGCAAATGTACAACAGTGGTTCACAACCGGTAAGTTGTAACCCATAAATGAAAAGTAGGTATTTTTTTATGGGTTCATGGACAGCTAAAGAAAAAAATTGTAAATGCATATAAAATGCAGATTTTTGGTGCACATTGGAGTCACAAGGTAGAAACTAGACAGATAGAAATATGCCAACATTAAAGGGACAGTTCACCCACAAATGGAAATTCTGTCATTATTTACTTACTGAAATCTGAGAGAAGTCTGTCCTTTCATTGACAGTCTATGCAACTATGACGCTTTAGAAAGTTCATAAAGAGATTGAAAAATTAATCCATTATTGAGTGTTTTATCCAAATTTTCTGAAGAGACATGATCGCTTAATTTGATGAACAGATTTGAATTTAAAACATTGATCAGCGAACACAAACAGAAGCTCAATGGTACTTTCTTGACATGCAAAAGCAAACCTCATTGGTTCTTGCTGAAGCTCAAATGTGCTGCGTAACACACTCTCACACATCAAGCAAACATGCTTGAGCTTCCGTTTACCGCAACTGTTTTGTGAGTTGATGAATGTTTATTTGTGAATAAAAGCCTAAATTCAATCTGTTCATCATATTAATCAAGTGTGTCTCTTTAGAAAATTCGGACTAAACCACTCAAGTCAATTCAAATGGATTAGTTGTACGATCTCTTTACAAACTTTTTGAACCATCAAAGTGGTAGTTGGACTGTCAATGGAGGGACAGAATTATCTCAGATTTAATTACAAATATCTTAATTTGTGTACCAAAGATGAACGAAAGTCTTTTTGGGTGAACTAACCCTTTACAGGGTTGCTTGAAATGACCTCATCCTAAAAGCCATAAACAAACTATGGTTTTACAAATTAGAAGAAACCAGTGAGAATAAACATGGGGCATGTTAACTACAATGTGTGAAATCTATTATTGGCTGCCAAGGGCATGAAACCATTCAAATGACCTTTAAAACCAAAAGTTTTTTTTCCAAAGCTTTTTATTTGAGTTTTTCTGTTCAAGTCTTGTTAATGCTCATGGTGTAATATTAATGCATTTCAGTTTTTGATTTTAAGAATTTTTATTTATTTATTTACAAACATGAAATAATTTGGAAATTTTGATACTGAAGCAAACCATTTTAGAGCAACTGCTGCATTTCAGAAGTAAATTTAATGATTTGGACCATCTTCTCATATGCTCAGTTGAATTTGTAGTAATTGAATCTTCCACCTGAGGGCAGTGCTAAATAATTTAAGAGTATTCAATTATAGTACTATCAATTAACAAAATTAATCATCATATCAGTTTCTAACTCCCTCACAGCATGAGGAGAATAGAAAGAATACATGCATCTGTAAAGGTAGAATTTGTTGCTCTCAGATAGCATTATTATTTTAATTCTTTGTTCAACCATTGATAGTCTCTTGGATACTGCACACCACCTCTCAAGGCTATGTGGAGGAATACATAAAATAGTGGTAGAAAACATAAAAATAGAGATTATTTTTAAAAAATCAATTATGTGGCCCTTGTCAGCAGGATTTTGACAGTGTAGCCCTGGGCAAGTTTTCTTTCTATTGCGTATAGCTTTGTTATTTATAAAAGAAGAGGTCATGTATATTGTACTGTGTTAAAAATGTGTATCTAAAAAGAGATAAACGGAAGCACAGAAGGCATATAAAGCAAGGTGTGTGACCCATGTATTACAGAACAGATATGAATTCATTAAAAATCCACAGAGCACTAATGTAAGTCAGATGAAGAAAAGTGTGTTAAAATGAACATTTTGGCATCTTTTACTCTCTCTCACTGACTTTTCTTCTTCTGTGGAACACAAAAGGAGAAACTATTGGTGGCTCTTATCCATGCAGTTACAAAAGGGACTGAAGCTTTCAACCTTTAAATAGGAGGCTGAAGCACCATAAAAGTGGTCCATATGATTCATTCTCTATTCTCCAAGTCTTGTGAATCATTTGATAACTTTATGTGAGAAACAGACTGAAATTTAAGTCATTTTTTAATGCTATAATGACAACCATCCTTATGTTCTCTGACACATTAGTTGGAAAAGTAGTGATATCAGATTAATCAATGGATCATTATTTGTTCATTCGGTTCACAGAATGATTCATTTAAGAATTTGACTAATCAGTAACAGTAATTATTTGTTCTAATCATTAGCCTATACCCTTTTTCCCCGCCATCGATAAACATTTCCGGCAATGTTTTCTCTGTTATATGGGGAGGCAACATTACGCATCTTCTGAAAGAGTCCTGAATCTCCGAATCGAAACACAGGCGAAAAGAAGCAGAGACAATCGATAAAAGCATTGCTTCTGCACATGTAAAATAACGTGATCATCAAACATTAAACAGCATAATAAATCAAACATTTAATTCGGTAAACATTAGGCTACCGAATGAAATATCGACCCAGGACAAGGTGATCCATTTTCCCCTACATTGTGAATCCATTTTCAAAACCGTGTTTTTGTTTTATTCTGAATCACAACGGTACACCTATAAAAAGTGTTTATATTCTGACTATTTTAGACTGGTTCGAGTCATACCACTGTGGAGTAACACAGTACCTGCGTGACTCGTCATAGACATAAACAGAGAGAAGTAGCTCCGGCTACAATGTTCTTCCGCAAGAGACATACAGTTCTGTTCTATTAACCGCTAGAGCGCCAAAAGTTACGGAGTGCAGCTTTAACCACATTCAAGTGTTGATAAAACAAGAATGCACAAAGCTGTTAGTTTAAATCAGATGCTCTGTTCTTTCTTTTGATGTATTACATTTTAAGATTTGTATACTACAAAAAATTCTGGGGGCCATAAAGGTTTTGTGGAAATTATCAAAAATGCTGGCGGTGGCTTTTAAAAAGAATCACTGGCAGGAAAAGAGTTAATGATTATTTCCTCTTTTTTTTTCCATGGCAGAAAGTCATGCAGGTTTAGAATGAGAAACTGAGTTAAAATGTTTGGTAGAACTACTCCTTTAAATATCTGACTCTCACTATATCTATATAACATTTTCATTAATTTCTCCGTAGGTTAGTTATTTCCATAAGGGTGCAATGAGATGAAATGGGTATTTTGCAGAGCAGTTCACATTAAATGCAATATTGATCTACACCCAGTACACATGAATATAAGTATGAGGGAGAGAGAGTTGGAAACTCACAAATGATCCATAATTAACTTCGCTCTGCCTGTCCTCTTCCTCTCTGCAAATGATTTGCACTTGATTCCCCGCTGTGGCTGTAAAAGTCTGAAATTATGGACCATGTTTGTGAAAGATACATTGAAACTGAGATCAAGACGCTCCTAGAAGATGGCCCTTTCAAAGTGCATGTTGTGTTAGTTTGTGAACTGATTTTTTTACAGATCTGTAACAGCTCTCTTCCTACTGGTTCACTTGAGATATCAGATTGTGAATTTCGACACGCTATTATGTGGAGGGTGTCAACATTAGTTTATTTGTTAGTATAATTTTTTCAGTCACATCAGGATTTTATTAAAGAACGTGAAGCACAAAACCCATCGGGAGGTCCCAACATCACACAATGCCACATGGTAAATAAAGATCTGAAGCTGCGATATCAAAGCCTTCCCTCGCTGCAGTCTGCAATACCATGGGACATCGACATAAATCTGTGCAGCGCTTACTGTGAGGAAACAAGAGAGCCTCATTACATTTTTTATATAGATAGATATATATATTTCGCTTGTTCTTTCCACTGTAGGTGATCCCATTTGCCACAATGATATCAGGGCTGCACGCATTGCAAACAGGGCTCGCAATTTTTTTCCGTCTGTTGAGTTCTTCTCGCACGCTCATTTACGTTGGGTTTTCATATGCTCTCATAATGTAACAGCTGGCCCAAAGGTTTTCATTTTTTATTGATGCACTCAAAAAAATGACTCTTTGGTTGAACATGATTTAATCATGGACAGTGGTTCCACGTGATTGCTTCAAGTTATTTGAACACGACTGAATCAGGTTTTTTGGACAAGACTGAATCAAGTTATTTGAACATGATTAAATCAAGTTATTTGAGCACGACTGAATCAGGTTATTTGGACATGATTAAATCAAATTATTTGGACGAGTCTAATTTTAATTGAGTTTACTCACTTCGCTTAAGTTCATCCAACATGAAGTATTTGGGTTGAGATAACATGGTTCCATCATGTGGAACCACTGTCCATGCTTGAATCATGTTCAGCCAAAGTTATTTATTTGTGTCTATTTAATAGACAGTGTTAAAATAACATACCATCAACCTAAATATAGCTTTTCTTTTAATACAATGGTGGCAGTCTAAAGATGGTACTGATTGCATCACTAGCAAACCCATTGGAGTTGCTTTTAAAGTGCTTTTAAATTCTTAGGTCCTCCACCGAAGCACATGCTGGACACTTTACCACAATGGTAACTCACCCATAAACACCTACATATAAGAAAGTCATTTAAAATACCAACATAATAGAATTTTTTTATTTTTTTATCAAAGAACACTGCACAAAGCAATTACGACAGACCAGGAGGATATTCTTAAGTATTTATTGAAATACAACATTTACTTTACAAAACATTCTCAGGCATAAAACAAAATCAGCGGGCTTTATAGTAAAAATAATTAAAATAACATTAAAACAATCTTATCAGACTTTTTCACCAAATAAGTGAAAACTGCACAAACAAGAAAATATGCTTGTTTAAAATTTCCATTTTAAAATGGTAAAAATGTGTAAATATAAAATAATATTATAATAATAAAATAACTGAAACAGAAGTTTTTAAAAAATTTAAAGGGATAGTTCACTTTGAAATTAAATGTTGGTATGTTTTATCTTACCTGAAGTGCATCCAAGATGTAGGTGTCTGTCTCTGCAGTAGTTTCAATTTTGATATTTTTAGGTCAAACTGTTCTTTGTCTGTCAGTCATATGATGCAGGTATATAGGCACTGTCTCCAAAAGCATGCAGAGAAAAGTCCCACTTAAATTCCCCATCGTAAGTGCACATTGATGGCCTAAGACACTAAACAAGCGGTTTGTGTGATAAAACGAACAGTATTTAAATAGTTTTTATCTCTTTTACACAACGACGTCCAAGTGATCTGTTTACACCGGATTTCTTCCCCAGAAACTAATCTAACCGCCTTCGATTGGACGTTGCATTTTTAAACTCAGCAGAAACGCGTGTGATTGGCTGTACGGCTCAACGCATGCCTTTGATTGACCTGAACAATGAAGCGAGTAGTGTGTCAAGATAGAAGGCTTACAAATTGGGAATAAGTGAAAACTCAACACTCCCGGATAAGTTCGCGCGAGCTTAGGCCATCAATGTGCAATTACGATGGGGAATTTTTTATTTTGGACTTTTCTCTGCATGCTTTTGGATACAGTACCTATATACCTGCATTATATGACTGACAGACAAGAACGGTTTGACCTAAAAATATCAAAATTGAAACTACTGCAGAGACAGACACCTACATCTTGGATGCACTTCAGGTAAGATAAAACATACCAACATTTAATTTCAAAGTGAACTATCCCTTTAAGTAAAATGTTTCCTATAGATTCAACAGCACTTTATGAATAAACTGAGAAGTTAGTGTACTCTAAATATGGGCATAAATAAGTGCAAAAAACAGCAGCAGTGCACTGACCAAGACTTGGTAGACATCACCACCTCATCTTCAATCAAAACATCCAGTGAGTTTAAAGACAACGTTCCTCCTCACCGATGGCGACACTGCTGCACCTGGTCAAACTCATTTTTCTAAATGCATAAAATAAAAAAAAAAGTAAAGTGTTAGTGTATGTCACCACATATCATAAAAACAACCCTTTTGAGGGCAGACATTTAAATTTTCATAAATTAAAATAAAGGCGTGAAGGATCAGAGTAGTGTTTATTCAGTAGGGTTTGTGCCCATTTAAAACCCTGTAGTAGTTTTCACAACACGTCTTCCAGAGATGTTTGTCAGAAGGATTTTATTGGGAAAAAATGTCAGGGGTTTATCGGTTGTATGTTCTAGAGCTTAAAAAATAAAAAATAAAATGTAATTTGGCATCAGTCGTTTCTTTATTACAAAGTAGAAAGTAAAGTGGTACTTAAAAAGGATAGTTCACCCCAAAATGAAAATTCTGTCATCATTTACTCACTATCACATCATACCAAACACAAGAATCTTGTTTTTTTTATATATATATATATATATATATATATATATATATATATATATATATATATATATATATCCATGGGACCATCCATCAAAAGTCTAGACAATCAGTTTAGCTTCAAGTACATAAAGACATAGCTAATCCATACGAATAAAGCAGTTTTATACAAGCCTTCCAACAAGACACAGGCTTGATTAATACATTTAATTGAGAAGCTTGAGATAGCACAAACTGAGGTTTGTGTCAAGCAAGCACGATTGAGCTTCCCTTTAAAATATTTGCATTACATGTGTGTATTGTTGAATGTATATTATGTGAATAAAAGACTAAATTAACTTACTTTCTGAAGCTTAAAAATAAAGATTTCCTAGACTTTCAATGGATAAAATATGACAAAAATGATGAAATATATTATTTATTTATTTTTCTTAAGATTAACAAAATTATGGTTTTGGAACATGAGGGTGAGTAAATCATGACCATTTTCATTTTATTTTTAGGTGCACTATCCAAGTCATGCATGTATGCTAATGTCAGCTAAAAGGATAAAGTATTCCTAAGTAAATAATGTAGTCCTGACATGTTTCCTACCTTGTGTGTCTTGAAATCATCAGCTGACTCTTCCTTTGAGATAGTAGACATGTCAGGATCGTAGTTCTAATGACATCAATGCCATTTTTGCACTTGAAGGCAAAACACAAAACAATGGTAATGTAACACAATTAAGCAACATTTATTGAGTTTATTTTTATGATTCATAAGACAACTTTCAACGACTGCAAACCTAGTATTAGCAATTACCTGACACCTTTATACAAAATCCAAGGCAAACTTCAGGATAAGTGGAAATATAACACAAATTATATATTTTTATCCATTTTAAGAAAGTATACTATAGCTAGAATATTCAAGACTTCACTGGTATTCTTCTGAAGTAATACAAAGTTACTCTGAATCATAGACAGACTGAAATTTAAGTTGAAATTGAACTTAGCCAATAGGTTCTAAATAAAAAATGGTGGCACACTTCATTACATAAAACATCATTAGTCCTTGGATGTCATGATGTTATTCATGTGGTGCAAGAAACAAAATGGTTTGATGTTAGTTGAGGTTTGCGTAATTTTTCGTTTGGGCTGTGTATGAGTTGATCAAAGATTTAAATTTAATTCTAAAAATATTGCATTTCTTCAGAAGGTTTTTTTTTTGCCACTTGTGCTGCAAGACATCTCTGAAACTGAACGATGTAACGTAACAAACAATGTATTTAAATAACTGGTCATAATATGTGACCATTTACATCTCATACAACACTAAAAACAATCAGTTTTTTTTTATTATTATGTGAATTCTAACTTTACTTACTTCGTTTTAGGCTCATAGTATTGCATCATCTTGTTGACATTGATATCACACCATCCCTCACTGCCTTTACTCTGAAAATATTTATTTACAAAGCATGAAAACAACATTGTTAGTGTGGGTTTGGGTTTCAAATTAGAAAACGTGAGAAGCAAATAACAGTCTAAAATGTTAACTAATGTTAGCAAAACAGCCATCATAATCGGTCCTCGAGCCACTTGTTCACCGAGACTTCGGCTGCTTTAGTAATAAGCATTACATGGATATGCTAGATAAAATTGACGAAACAGATCATAAAACGATTAACAAAAAGTTTTAACATTGTAATGTATGAATGGATGGGTTTGCGTTAACGTTACCTGTTGTTTATGTGGTGTGAATGACGGTTAGAGATGTAACGTTAACGTTAACGTTAGAAGATGGTCCGTCCGTCAGCCGTCTCCGTTTTAAAATAAAATAAAAATTGTTTGTCCAACTGTGAGAAATCAAACACAATATTTATTAATTTCCCACTGACAAACTGTGGTGGTGTAAAACACTGCATATTTAACGTAACACATGCCGCTAATAACTGTCTTTGATGTAACGTTAACGTAAGTTAACTTAATGGCGCGCGCGCGTTGGTTCCGTTTCTTTGCTAGCTAACATTAGCTGCTACGTACATTAGCTACTGGGATGGTTAACCTTCAGATAAAGAAGTACGACAATAAGACACAAAACGTTCAAATGTGCTTTAAATGGGGATAAAGAAGTTCGAAATGCTCACCTGTTATTTTTCTTGACCGTTAGCAGTCCTGCTGTGACCCGTGAGTGATGTGAGCGCGCAGCCAGTGTGGGGGATGGGCGCCTGGGGCCCTGGGCAAACAAACGACTGCCTGAGAGAAAATGCGCGCGTTTTTTTTTTGCTTCTTGTGAAACACTCCTGGATAATATTTTGCCATGAGTAAAAGTAGTTAAGTCTTAATGATTTATGTGGCTTTATGATTTAAATTAGATTTATGTATTTACTATTGTTTATGTTTTTATTTGATTAGCTTTTAGTTTAGTTATAAAAGAAAACGGCATAATAAAATGAGCCCTTATGCTATACAAACGTAATTTCTCAGAGACAATTATTTAAAAGAAATTAGAAATCATGGAGTAAGTAAAAAAATATATATATATAGGCTATATATATATATTGTGGTCAGGCATAGACGTAAACTATCAGATTAAATTAATTTCTGAGTTACTTGATTGGAACTTGTTCTATTAAAATGAAAACATCAAGTTAAGCCAAAGAGTAACCGTTACAAGTCAGTTTAACATGATGCAATAGTGTTTGAACATTAAACCTGATACAATGGTGTTAAATCGAAATGAATGGTTTAAACAAAGTGAACAACATCAAAGAATCATTTTTTTGAGTGTGTGCTTTAATAACATATTCCCCACTGCATGCAGTAGCATAATTTGTTCCTTTGGTTTGAAGGCATCTATCAGTTCTCTTTGTCCCATATGTGCAATGCTTTCCCCCTTGAGAATGTTAAACCTGTTACTGTTGACTTTAATTCCAGCACCTCGGGCTCTATAGTTCACTCTTGAACTCTCAAAATGATCATCTCTAGATACAGTGTGAAGAGAAGTTGTTGCTGAAAGAGTGCACTGATTCAAATTAAAGGGAAAAAAGTCAATATTTTGCTTTTGTCTTTGAGGTAAAAGTTGTCTTGGTGGTAAATACAGGTCAGGTTATTCTTGCTGGAAAAAAAACAAACATCTTAAGCCAGCCTGAGCTTGTCTTCGCTGGTTTTAGAGTAGTTTTGGGCATTTTGTCAAACTGGGAAAACAGTTCATTCTTTGTTTTCTTACACCTTGAAAATAGATGCAGTAGGCTATAGAGTGTACATACTGTACATGCATGTATGTATCGAAATTTGAACTATTTGAAATATATTTTTCATAGTATTTTAATGTATTTATTTCATGAGTATTTCACATATTTATGAATAAGGAATTCATACATTTTTGAGGATTTATGCCACATGACATTTTACAACCTTGAGTTGACCTTGCATTTATGAAAAAAAAAAGATCAAATCATTTTTCTTTCCCTGCATATTAATTGAACCCAATCACACTTATTATTATTATTATTATATTAACCCTGCACGAATTGACAACTTCCGTCAGGTTTTTATTATTTTATTGCCTTATGTGTTTTTATTGCTCTTTTAGAACTTTTATTTATTTACATTATTTTATTTATTTTATTAAAGAGATTTTCAGATGTCCACTTAAGTGGATAGTATGCGATTTTAGTTTTAACTGAAGAGATACTAACATAATGACATTCAACAAACCAATGAAAGAAATGATATAACATCGTGTAAAAACTATAAAGTATATGCAAAAAATATATATAATACAGCTTCAATTATTGCAAACGCAATTGAGTTTGTACCCCTTTCGAGCAGCAGATGAAGAACTTGAAGATGAAGAAATAAAGTTGAATGTCACATGTCTTTGAGAATGTGATTCCGTCAAAGATCTCTACAACTGGTGAAGATACAACCAACTCAGATTATGTAGAAAACGCTCACAGTCCCTCTATCAGAGTATGTTGATTTACCCTTATTAGCTGATCATTTGGATTATGTTAAAAATTGACAAATTTCTACCGTAGCTCTCCTCAGGATTTAGGATCTCCTTAGGATTAAGGGATGTAGAATATGGTCATGCAGGATAAGGCATTAGTATGTGCTTTATAAGTACTAAACAGCCAGTATTAGCAGTTCTCACTTGTTCATAGTGAGAATTTGCCTTTAGCTAAGCCAGACCCTAGACCCTTGGACCCTAAACTAAAATGTTACTATATTTTACAGTCACAGTAATAGAATGAATTGTAGCTGAAATATACTGTACCTGGTGATGCATGATGTCCAATTTAGTGGACAGGTGATTAATCAGAATTTCCTCCCAATCTAAAATCAATACTTGGAAAACTTAACAATGATATGACTCCTTAGATGTTACAGTACTTGATGCTACAACATCTCCTAGGATAAAAGGAATTGATTTATATTCTGTAGGATGTCGGCCATCTTGGTTTGGAGACAAAAAAAACTATAGGTTGATGTGCAATGCCATCAAAACCCATGCAAACGCATAAAAATGCTTTTGGAATAGCTGTCTACTGTAGGGACCTCTATGCGTGAACGTGTTAATGAATATTATAATTGCAGTAATTGGATTCAGTGTCTCACTGCATTCGTCTCCTCTGAACCTTTTTCTTTTTCTGGCTCCTGAGAAATGACTATAGCACATTCATTGACATGTGTATGTACTGTATAGTGCATGGAAACTTGCCTGCAGATGGAGTCTGCCCATATTCCCCAACTTTTTACTTCAGTAATTTTATTATAGCCCTGAAGGGAATGCAAGCATGTCACATCTCACGACCAACCAATTCTTAAACCTGGCAACAACAGTACTAGACACATTTAGGTGGGCTGTACCTGATGGAATGTCTTATCACTACACCGGAATCAGAGCAGAACTCTTTGTGAAGAAAATATCAGGATCTCTTCCAACTCCTCCCAAATGGAGCATCCATGATGGCCACTCAGACTGTGTGGAGGCCAAAGCCATCTGTTGCTCAAGTGTTAGTAATTTCCTCACCAGGCCTGTCAACTGGAGCACTGCCTTGATTGGGCAATTCTGATGCTCATGGTAAACCAGCAGGATGTCACTGCACCTGGGCTCTTTCTGTTGACAATTACCATTTTTAGTCAATGGTGGCACAGAGAGATCACAGAGTTCCTTTTGTGGTATAAGTGACTTCCTCCTATGATGAGTATGTTAATCGCACTCAAACTACCAACTTCAAATGTTAGAAATCGAGATGAAGAGTAACATTACTTTTCACTATTTCATAAGTAAATTATTATTACATTATTATTGTTGCTGCTGCTGTCAGTCTTATACCATCATTACGTAGGCAGTGCGAGATGTTTCTGTTCTCCAGCTGATCTCAACAGGAGATTGATTTCGGAGTGAAAACTGGGTTCGTCTCAATCAGCTCCCTAGTTCAGTAGTCGGGGCACTGATCAGGGCCATTTTGAGGGCTGTCTCAATCACAAAATCTGTCCAGTGCACTAAAACGTTCGCTCCCTAAAAAGTTCCACAATTCACAGTGAAAACGCCATTTCTCTACACTTACGCCAAATGCCAACTCTCTACACGAAATAATACATGTTTTTTAAAAACAAACCATTATTTAATTATATTTCAGCATAAACATACATTGCTAGACAGGTAATTAATATAATTTAGCTAACATTTATAATGTGTTAATGGCTGAATGTTGCACATAGAATGTTGCACATAGAATGTTGCACATAGAATGTTGCACATATTTATCATAATGTTTAAATTGTTTATAAATACCAGAAGTGATGTTGTACAATGAGGATGTTATCATGTTGCCAAAAATAGAGCTGTCGGTGTCCAAATGTGTAGTGAGCCAGGGTCCTTACTGTCCTTACCAATGCCCAAATTAATGTACAAGATACTGATTCTTGACCTAGGAAGCTTGGGATCTGATTGAGACGCACCCTGTAAGAAAATAGTTTTAAACTACGGAAGTCAGTAAATGGGCGAGTAAATGATGACAGAATTTCCTTTCTGGGTGGACTATACCTTTAAGAGTTATTTGCATATACATTTTTTGAATATATATTTGAATATAGAATGATGTTAATATGCATCATTTCTTTTAGAATTTTTTTTTATAGATGTTATATATCTTTTTATATATACATACAATTATATTTTATGTTACACTGTTTTGCTTCTGAAGTATGTATCTTGTTTTAAGCCCCAGTTGAGGGGTGAAAAAACTTTCAAATATATATATTTTATTGTTCATTCATTCATTTGATTTATTCAGAGTTGTAATATGATGACTTATATCGGCATGTGACTTTGGAACTTCTCCCAACACCTGTGCCTTAGGACAGCTTTTGGTGTAGTCTTTGATCCACCTCATAGGACATCAAAGCAGGGCTGAAATGAAAAAAAACTAACCTCAACTCCATCCAGCTCAGAGAGAAAGAGGAATCTATCAATTCTCTGCACTCCAATCTGAACCATATGACCACATATGACACTTCTGCTTAAGCACAGATGTATACAATGCCAAAAGTGCAGAAAGTCCCTCACAATAACTTTCGCAGGGTGACAGATATGCTTGATGAATCATCACAAGGTGTGGACAAAAGACCAGTTTCAAATCTGACCTTGCAGATATTCATTAGGAAAACAGTTTAAATTGTAGTTGTGCTGACAGAGCACAGGGGTGACACAGGGCAGGAATAAAGGTCAGCTTTACTATGATTGTAAAGATGATTCAAGGCATCCTAAAATGACAGTGTGTGCAGAGTTTCAGCTGAATAGTGTTTCTTTTCTGAGCTTATATTCATAAGGAAAAGGCACTGGATAAGAGGAGGCCCTGTTTGTCATTGATATGAAAAATACATTTTAAAGTCTCTATGCTGTAACCGTAAACAGAGGTGCAGAAATATAGATGTAGGGCCAGATTTACTAAACGGGGAAAATTAGCGTGAGAGTGTAATTCCAAAAAAGTGCTGGTGGAAAGTTATGTGCGTGATCTACTGACGACGCGCAAATTAAAGAACACAGACGCAGCCGGATCATTTCCATAATTACCAAGAGCAGCGCAAATTAGCACCTGGTTTAAGACATGTTTTTTGGGGGTGGTAAATAATGGCACAAATCCCAGTAAATTGATCAGTGCATACCTTAGTAAATCACCTTGCATGATTCATTTAAATACTCTCCTACAAAGGGGAAACTTCTACAAATGCATATGCAACAAGGTCAACCACCAAAATAACCTTGTTCATGCCTTTTCAGCCCAATTTTTTCACTGCGTCTCTTTAGTAAATCCTGATAGTAGTTTTTTTTTAACACCAAAAGAGGATTTGCACTGGCGCAAGCTGTTAAATACATCCCGTATGTCTAATTTTTGTGTTAATAGCTTTATCAAATGTATTGAAAACAATCGCTGCATCTGAAACTGCATACTGTATGGTATACTTACTTCATTTGGTTTGCAACCGTAAAAAAAAAAAGTTATATCTATATAGTATGAATGAAATCCGGATATACTACAACCGCCATTTTGTCACTTTCATGTGACCTACGGCATCAGTTGCCATTCACAAATCCTCTCCCGTGGCCTCATGGGATAGTAAAGTGTGCACTTTAGAATCTCGTTGGAAGAAGCAAGTCATCCGGGTACTTTTCACCTGTGCATTCGGACATACTATTCTGCTCACATACTGTTCCCCATATACTAAATAGTATGGAAGTAGGCATATTCGAATGCAGGAAATTATTATTTTAAACAGATGTGTACATTCTCCCTTTCTGCCATTGGTCGTTCAACAGATAGTCCCACCCCAAACTCATGGGATTGGTTGTTCCATGGTGTTTACACTTTTTTTTTTTTTTTTTTTCTTTTTTTTTTACGTATAAGTGGCTTACTTACAGTTGTATCTGCTCAATTTTTGCCATTTGTTTTATTTCACATTGTGCCAGATATTTCACTGATCTCTTTCAGTCTCTCATCTCCCTCCTGATCTCACTCACAGTATGTCAGCCAATGAGAGTCTGTGATGCAAAGAGTTTCCTTATCTAAGCCAAGAGTGGCTTGAAATGGGACTGAGGAAAGGGAAGGAAGATCATGGATTTGTGTGACAAAAGGAAGCAGAAACCTAAGATGCTTAGAAAGAGTTTTATTTTCAAATTGATACAAACAATCCAAAACTAGGCACTGCAAATAATTGTTTATTTCGGTTGCATGTAACTTGTGTACAAACATTTAATGTAAACTGTTAATTAGCATAACATAAACGTACATGATAAAGCAAAGGTTAGAAAGTGTAATATAGCTATTTCCTATTTATTAAATGTTGTACTTTAATCATTCACTTGCATGTATAAAATCGCTGAATTCTCTTTTGAGTCTTTTTCAATCTTAAATATATTTCTGAACAGCACAACTTATGCATAAGACATATAACTTATGATTCATAATGTGTTTTAGAGTAATTAATCACAAATTATTATTCATTTAATTCCCATTGACTTCCTTCAAACAATCTAACCCTATAACAATATTAACAGAATGAGCATTTGAAGGGCTTATGGCTGAATAAAATACTTCACAAGTAATGGGGGTGATGTATGCAATAGCCTGTGTGCACTTAACCATATCAGGAGCTCAAAAATAGGAGTTAATGGACCTTTGGCTTTTGAACATAAATAGAAAAACAAAGAAATAGACTAAGCTGGACTTAATGAGAGTGCTAATGCAGCCATAATTCTTGGAGCCTTGGAACTATGATGAAAAAAGTAGATGAGAGTGTGTGAAAGTGAGTGTATGAGTGGCCTTGCAGATTGCAAGAACTACATCTGCATTTTTCTCTGAGCCGGATATAGAAAGTGTTAAAATCCAATATCACTGTTATGCATTTAATACGAGTCTCTTAAATTTAGCAGATTCAATCATCAGTTTTATTTTTGCTACAGATACACATCCTTAAACATCTTGTTTTAGTATTTTGTGTAATTTGTAATTTTAGTAATTTGTTTTACAAATTTGGGAAAAATTTGTAACAATTTTTGTTCATAACCTTTTTTGTTCCTGCAATGTATCAAAGGACAATTAAGGTAACAGCTACGATATTAGAGCTGCTGATTCAGCCATTCGGATCACTTGACATTCAACACACCTGATTAGATTATTCAGATTATTCATCAGGAGATGTGGCCGCCTCAGGGATCGATTAGGAACAATGATGATAAATCACTTCCTCTGGCTGCTTCCCCACCTGAGCACCGTGGTAAAAAAAAAAGTTGCTGCAGAGGAGCTGTGTGAAAGTTTTGTACCGAATTGATCCATCTGATCCACGACAATGGAAAAGTAACATATGAGGCAAGAGATTTTCAGACAAGTATACGGAGCTATAGCCAAGCTACACTAGCTCTTCATAGGCAACCTGTTTTGAAGAGTTCTGTGGCTGTATTTAATCAGTTCTTTCTCCCAAATGCTTCTACAACTCAACCACCACTAGACTGATTTCAAGCTTGACAGATTTCAATTTATTCCTTTGATAGATTTATTTCGTGCCCACAGCAGGAGCAACACATGTCTATATCTAATAAAGAAGCTTCTGAGAAAAAAAATGGGTGGGATTCATTTTAAAGGAAAGGCCTCGGCATAAGCAACCCACATACATGCGAATGACCAGTGACAAAAGGTATCAAGCAAAGAGCAGTGTATTGGACGCAGTGCTGGGACTGTTTGAGGATCGAGAACATTACATGAATCTGAAAAGCAAGGGGATATAAAACCACAGACAAAGCATTTTAATTAGGACCTCAGTATTTTCTGGCTGACCAAACATCCTTTTCTCTAGTAATCATAATGGGTGTATCCAGTTTTATGAGGGATTGCTATGGAACAACAAGATATGATGCCCAGCTGTGTCTTATCTAACCACAGCTACATTTATTTGATTAAAAGAAAACATAAAAAAACAGTAGTATTGTGAAATATCTTTGCAATTTTCTGTAACTTTTTGTATATTTTTAAATGTAATTTATTCCTTTGGTGACAAAGCTGAGTTTTCAGCATCATTACTCCAGTCTTCAGTGTCACATGATCCTGCAGAAATCATTCTAATATGCGGATTTGGTGATCAAGAATTGTCAATGTTGAAAAACAGTTGTGCTGCTTAATATTTTTGTGGAAACACTGCAGTGTTGCCAGATTGGAAATGTCCAAGTATCGTACCAGAAGCTCAAAATGATCATATTTGGAAGAAATGTATGGTACACGAGTCAAACGGACAGAATTCAGCTATTTATCTAGACCAACAACTTTTTGACACAACCTGCAAGTCACTTTATTGCTATGACCTCGCCTTGGAAACAACTGACCTAAGCGCCTCAGCAGGAACGTAAACTTGTGCTCGTGAGAGAGAGAGTCATTCTCCACGATGATTGGCCGAGAATACGTAACGTGAGACGAGATGGAAGACATGCATAACACCAGATCACATACTCCTCACAATCATGACGGTAGACGTAGGATCCACAGATCAATGAGTATAGAAGCCCTATGATTGCAATGACCATGATTTGGAGTGTCTTCTAACCCCAGACGTTTGAATGGTGGTATATAAGACCACCATGTACAATAATGCATTTTATCTCGAGTATACTGTTAAGGAATTCAAATATATTCCAGTTATATTAGCACCATTATACAGATCCCTGTGCTGTACTGTATGTAAATCATATATTAAGGGATTTTCCTGCCATGAGAGTAATTCAAGCTTGAAGTACCACCTTCATGTTTTTGTGAGTCCACAGCAGTCATCACAGCCCTAGCTGAGCAACAGACAGAGTGCCTCTCCAAACCGCACTGATAGAGAGCACGCAAAATGAGTGAGAAATCTATAGTGTCTTTTCAATGCTTAATATATCCATCCATGTGATTTTAATTTAATGCTTTTTACTTCATAAATATTGATACAGTACATGCACTTACATAATTGAATTGCCATATATAATTCATTAATTAAATAATTTATTGTGAAACATGTAATTACTTAAAAACAGAGCTAAATGTGATATTGCCAGATAATGATTTGTCTGGAACGGTCGAATGTGGATCTACATATACACATCTATGCTCAACCACAACCTTAAAGGGATAGTTTACCCAAAAATGAAAATTCTGTCTTCATTTACTACCCTCTTGTTGTTCCAAATCTTTATATATTAATTTGTCCTGTAGAACACAAAAGTAAATATTCTGAAGAATGTTGTTGGAGTGGCGTAACTTTGTTTTAAAAAGTGGGTGGGACAAGATTGTGTGTGTTGGGGGGAGGTAGTGGTGCTAATACAATGATATATTATTTATATACATTAATAATTGTTCAGTTTTAATGGTACACTGAGTTTAATTGATCAAAGTCATGTTTAACGTTATAGTTGCATCCTTAAATATAAAATCTACTGTAGCTGATACAACATAGTGTTAGTCCTGAGTCTTCAAGTCCGTGAATGAATACATAAATCCGCTTGAACGTCTTAAAACCAATGTCGATCAGTGATTGTATATCACAAGCAGTGACACATTTGTGTGTATTCTGTTTTGTGATTTAATTTCACCGTAAGTCTCTGCAACTGTGTTAAGCGGCATCGAACACTCAGCATGATTTTAAAAATCCTCTTATTTAACAAATGAACGAAATTAATATTCTGCCAGTCAACTGGTGTTTCAAAAAGTGGTGGAGATATGTCCCACTCGAAAATGACGCCTATGGTAATCAAACGGTTTTAGTTGCCATTAGCTAGGTTTCCATCTAAAGTTGCGAATTTAACTTATGCACAATATTAAAATATTGCTACATCCAGGAGCCCACCAGCCCCTTCACACCCCCCCCCACGTGAGGTGCTGGTGATCTCTGTGTCCAGACCCTGGAGACGAAACTTCCCAGCGAGAGACGTTGTGGCCTCCTCCTGACGATCAGTGCCTGCAAGCCCCGGCACCCCCTCTCGTGCGGTGCCAGCAGTCCCAGGGTCGTAGTCCGATGTGCGTGGCGTTTGCTCCCAAGTTCTCACTCACTCCTGCCTGTATTTCCAATGCCCTCCTCAGGCCAGAGACTTCTTGCCTCAGCTGCTCCACTCGGCTAAGCAACGCCGAGGCATCCACATAGCCAAACCCGACAGGTGGCAATTCGTCCAAGTAATGTGAAACAAACCGCGGAATATTCTCATCACACTCATTTAGAACCTTCAGACAGGCCTTGATATTATTCACGTCCTTCTGTGGGCCTTTGTCCGATACAGCGTAGTGTGGTTTTCGGGCATACATCAAACAAAAGCCGCTAAGACTCCTCAATCCACTCAGATGAAAAGTTGTTAGTCAATTTCATCATGGCTTAGTGTCTTCATTTTAACCACGATGAGGTTTAACAGTTCACCCTTCACTATCACCTTCCCATTATCCGTTTTGTAGATTGCAGGTTTTGTACGGGGGCAAGCCGAGCCTCCACCAGCGGCACCCACCACCGTCGCCATTTCCGCCATTCTATTAAATAAAAATAATAGTAATAAAAATGGAAGTTGCTGCAATCTGGGAAGCCACTGTGGCTCCTTTTTTCTCCATCATAAATGACTTGAGTCTCAGAGCGCGCAGACGAAATGTAATAAACACTGTCTTTTACTGTTCGGATTCCTGTTGTTTATTGGGAATGCAGTCATACATGTGAATACAGTTCTGGGAGGTCATTATATCAAATCGTTTTGATAACTTTGGCTCAGCCATATCAGTTTGTGTGTATATGTCTTCTTATAGGATCAAATGTATCTGCTTCAATTGAGCGCATACATTTTTTATGCATTTTTTTGTTGTTGTTTTTTTGTGATATTCCAGAATGCGCTTCGAAATAGGGTGGATGGATTGTGTGGACTTTTCTGAGTGAACTATCCCTTTAATTTATAGTTTAGCGTTTGTTTTCTTTTGTTATATTTTCTAGCAAAGCATAATCATTTGTTATTGAATATTCTTGCCTAACAGCCGTGAATCACTTTTCAACAATAATGGTGGCGAATCGATAGAGCACAACCTCTCATATTGGCAGCGTTACATTTATTAGGGTAAAGTGACAAGTCTTTGCTTCCCTCCGAGATTTCAAACACCACCTTAAGTAATTTATCCCACACAGACACTGATGCAGTATAGGGCACGTAATGGAAGCTCCCTTTCTGAATTGCAGCCGTAAATCATAGTAGTGATTTCTGTTTAATTACTTAGTAAAACGAGCCGTTATTATCGTAAATATTCATTTTAATAGCACAATCAATCTGCTTCGCAAATATATACGATTGTGTTTAAGCAACCTACTGAGCCAAGAGAAAACTTAACAAGGCCGTTGATATGTTAATTAGCTTTTTTTGCAGCTGGCAGACTTAATTAAGCCGTATTAATGAAGAGGATATAGCCACATATAGTTACCGTTACAGTTGGCCTATGCAAAAGGTCAAGCGCTCGTGCGGAATTTGCAAATCTGCAACAATGTCGTGCTGAAAATACTCTGCAGATTGCTTACATGTGGCATCCTCTGAATTGCACAAGGTCGACTGGGCTGAAGCCAGAAATTCATCATGCATTTATATGACCCTCATCAGGACACGTGATATGCCGCGGGTGACTAGGTAAACTTTATAGGGCTGCGAGAAAGGTATTTTTTTTGGGTACTCACTCAAACTCTGCAGTTAGAGACCAAGGGGACTGTGATTTCGTTATGCTGATGGATTTTGCTTTCCTTGGGCAGTTTATGTACAGCAGTGAGTGACATTCATTTGGTCTGGCACACTGTTCTCTGTCTCCTGCTTCGCTGTAGCACTGCAGTTGGAGTGCATTATTTGATAGATGTGCCGAGGAGAGACTGTAAAAACATGAGTTGTGACAACGCTTAACTGTCATTGCTCTTAAGTTTTTCCTCCAAGACAGGAAAGAAGACGAAATGATTCTCCCTGAGCAGATTTTGAATTAAGTGCCTATGTGCTTATACTAACAAATGGGTCTATATGAATACGCACGGGTGTTTTTGTAGATGCTGTGTCCATTTAAAATCACCATGTCTTAATAGGGACCTTGTTAGTCAATGGCGGCCCAGTCCATCAAATAATTACACACCCGCCAAACTGACCGGCACAGCAGCGTTCAGCCCTATATACTAAAGCACATTCATTATTTTCTTCCCACTGTTGTTTGAACAACACAGAGATGTTTCCTTTCCTCCAACAGCAGGTCTGAGCAGTTGTAGGGTCAGGTGCTCCCCTCATAAGCAGGAGGCTAAAGGCTGGATGAGGCTTAATGAGCTGTCGCAGTCAGCTGCCCGAAATCCTCCAGGCCGGCACACGCTCGCTCGATCCCTTGCTTTCTTCTTTCTCTGACCTTCTACTGTCAGCAGGCCTGGCCTCAGAATCAATTCATCCTACACAGGAAGAGATTGGAGAAGTGGGACAAGAAATGGAGGTTGAATCACTGTCAAGCTTCGCTCTGAAATGTCCCTGCAGCACCCCGCATACTCGAGGGTTTCGAGAGCCGGGATATATTGAAATTTCTCTCAGATGCAGAGTTTTCAGATATATTCAGAATGTGAATAGGAGAAGTACTTGAAATAGTGTGTTGCAGGGAAATAAATCTTTCTTTTCGCTGCGATCTTTGCCACTCTATCAGGGTAAACCGGGTTCAAGTCAATATGTTCGCTTCAAATAAAGAAGAGTGACCCTAGCCGAATCATGCAACGTGTGCGCCCGATGTGTAGGTTGTTAGTTTGAGTTGAACGTGCACTTTTTTTAGTACAACCACCCCCTCTGTAATGCTGAATGTGTGCCTTATGATGTTGCTAGAAGTGCATTAGTCATTTTGAGCACTTTTAGGGCCAGATTTACTAACAGCTCGTGTCAGCGCAAACCCTCTTTTGGTGTTAAAAAATGACTGTCAGGATCTACTAAATACATGCAGTGAAAAAATTAGCGTTGCAAAAGCGTTATTGTGGCTGACTTTGTGTTTGCGACTATGTGTTTGTTGGAGAGTATTTAAATGAATCATGCAAGGTGATTTACTAAGCTTTACGCTTGTCAATTAACTGGTGTTTGCACCATTATTTACCGCCCCAAAAAAACATGTCTTAAAGGAATCCTATTATATTTTTTCGCTTTTTCATCTTTAGCTAGTCTATAATGTTGCTTTTTGAGCATAAAAAAATTCTGCAAGGTTACAAAGCTCAAAGTCCACTCCAAAGGGAGATATTTTATTCAACAGAATCCACTTTTAAAGAACTACAACAAACTTGTTGTAACTTCTTGCAGGAACGTGTGGACTACAAACCAATTGTACGCAAGCTGTAATAATGTAAAGATTATAAAAAATATTTTTTTTAACAATCAAGCATGGAAACATATTCAAGTACATGCCAAAAACAAAATCAAGACTTCATAAAAGGGCATCATTTAAACCAGACGCTAACTGGTTTGCGTTGGTCATTATGATCCGACTGTGTCTGTGTTCTTTAGGCCTTCTCCACACTAATACGTTCTCATTGGAAAATGTGTCCTTTTCTCTCCGTTTTGACCTTGACCTTAGGACCCACACAGACCACAGGGTGAGCGCCTCACTAACACCTCTACAAGCAGCAACCTGGATTTCCCAGGAGTCTCCCATCCAGGTACTAACCAGGCTCAGCCCTGCTTAGCTTCAGTGGGCAACCGGTCTTGGGCTACAGGGTGATATGGCTGCTGATGCATCGTTGCATCATGCATACAAAGACATCGTTCTTATTAACGCTATTCTAAGTTGATACATTTGAAAATGCAGTTTTTGTGTGTGGACTGTGATGACGTACACTTAGTCATGTGACGCATATAGAACCCATAGATGATTTATGTTTATACCTGTATTGTGCCTGTTATGTGCTATTTACTTAGACTGACGAGCCAGACCCACATCAAGATGTTGGTTCTGGGAACACACCATTGGCAGGGCTCAATCTGAGGGGCGGGATAAACGGTTGTCTTTCAAATTCCCTCTTCATGCAATAGGATAGCGCTACAACCAACCAGAGCAATAAAGAAAGTGATGTAGTCAGAGCGATGGAACACATCTTCCTTTTTTAAGAATGACTTCAGTGCCGTTCTTTGTTCTTTTCTCAAAGAAAAACTTAACTCCAAGTCTTCCAGAGTAGCAGCCAAATCCAAATCGATAGACCGCTGTTCGCCAGCAGTAGCCATCTTCTTTGTTTTCAAGTAGCAGGGAATTCACGCGGAACCGTCGCAACCGTCATTATGTTAAGCCCGCCCACCGACTCTATACACGATGTGATTGGCCTGAGTTTGGTTTTTCCAGCTCGCAAGTCAACGGAGAGTTGCTAGATGACACTGGCTGCATTATAAAATTTGCTGCCGCTAGGGTGCGTCTAGATTTCTAGGCTACTATTCACTTTCACACAGTTGCTAAAATATGTTACTTTGCACACTTTTCATATCACAGTCCTGCAAAGATGACAGAAAATTCACTCGCATTTGGTGTCCTGCAGAAAAACATGAGAGCAGTTGTATTTTAGACCAAACATATGGTAAATGGACTGCATTTATATAGTGCTTTAACAGACCCATGGTCACCAAAGCGCTTTACATACTGCCTCACATTCATCCATTCATACACCGACGGCGGTGTCAGCCATGCAAGGCGCCATCCAGCTCGTCGGGAGCAGCTGGGGTTAGGTGTCTTGCTCATGGACACCTCGACACTTGGTCAGGTGGAACTGGTGATAGAACCACCAACCTTCCGGTTTGTAGACAACCTACATGAACCACTGAGCCACTGCCGCCCCTATGGGTGAGTGAGTGCGTGCGTGCGACCTGGACGCATCAGTGAATGGTGAGATATTTTGCTAAATAAAATTATCCAGCCAGAAGAATTGCGTGATAACTTAAATATGTCTTGTTCTGTCTATGTCATCTCAGTGAGCTTTTTATGAGGGTTTACCCATGCGCTGGGTTAGGGTTAGGTTAGGTTAGTTTAGTTTAGTGAATCTAGCGTTTTCCGATGTTTCAGTGTGGATGAGAAAATTTTGGTAAATGCTTGAAAACGCTAGTGTGGACTTTTTTTAAAACTCTATCTGGATTAATGTAGACGTAGCCTTAATTGCACGTCGTCAGTAGATCACTGATTTTTTTAGAATTGTGCTTTGATGTTAATTTGCCCTGTTTAGTTAATCTGGCCATTAAGTGTGTGCATGTGTGTTTGTAGGGTTAAATTATCTCTGTTAATTTCTGGAGGCCGTCTGATTTTCTACAGTAAGGAATAGAAATGCAACTTTATGTTGTGGAATAATCATCGTATCATATTCTTATCACAAAAGTAGAGAAAAGAGTGTCATTTTTATGAGCTCAAGTCAATTTTATCTCCACGGCACAGGTTTAAGGACAGCTGAATTTAATTGTTTCAAGTTTTAAAATATAAATTATGTTTGCAATGGCATTTGTAAAATTGCTACGCCGAGCTCCTAGGGCTAAATTAACCCCAGGAGAATAGAGCGCATTCCTGCAGGTGCTGATTAAACCCAATCAAAGGAAGATTAAAACGGTTAAAAGAAATAAATTAAATGAAATTGGTTATGCCTCATATAAGACTTATTTTCCAAGCCTACATTTTCCTTCTTAAATAAAAATTCTGATGTTGATGTCATAAAATAAGACATTATTCAGTTGTTTAAAAAGTGCTGGGATGTCACAGCCTTTAATGAGGTGCACAGGCTCAGAGATCTGGGGCTCCCTGCATCCCATGGGAGGAATGAAGATGGGCGTTTGCTTTGGAAAAGTTTTAATGAAGCTTTAGAACTCTTTTCATAGAAACCGTTATTTTCAATGCAGGAACTCGGTGAAAAGAAATCACATTGAGCAGAAATATGGATGGAAATACTGCAGTTGGAGACATTCCTTGCTGTGAGTCATTTCTTTTCAAATATTTTCCTAACTTGCACAATAAATAAATAATTTGAATTACAATTATGGTTTGTGCTGATCAGCAGATAGTTATTTTGATGTTATGGCCAACAACCAATACATATATATAAGTTTTGGATCATGCTGCTCACTTGCAATGTAGGCACTACCCCAAATATAAAGTGGATAGTTCTAATTCGTGCTTCTATTGATTGGTCAATATGGTGTTCTATTTGTATAGTATTGTATAGTTATATTATATAATATTTTCCACAATATTTACCTTCTATTATACCATGGTCTGTCTGAATACTCGATTTTGATTGGCTAGAAGGTGTGCAATGTAGTTCCAAGTCAGTTTAATCACAGGTCTATATTAATGTGCTGTAGTCATTGAAGCACACACACACACACACACACACACATGCATACGTCACACACTCAGAGAGCAGAGGTCGCGGCGCGCACACAAAGAAACATTCTAGAGCACAGAAACTTATCAATGCTGCCCATTGACTTTTAGTAATAAAATGTCTCAGCAACGATAAGGTTAAATCACTATTTTGAAGTAATTAAACACTTTCCCCGCCAGCATTAAAAAAAAAAAAGTTACCAGACACTGCCAGCATTTGTGATAATTTACACAAAAATGTCATGGCCCTCAGAAAATTTGGTTGTTGGATTATCTTGAATATCTCTATCACAATAATTAATTTAAATAAATGCTAAAAGTCATTAATTCAAACAAATGTAATCTTACTCACTAATTTATCTGTGTCTGATTCAAAGCGGGCAGAATGCTAGATCTAACGAGCCGTAACTGAAGAAAGTAACAGTCAATCTTACCCTTCCTGTCAAATTTTGCACTGCAAACATCAATAACAGCTATACGTTTTTAATTCTTTGAGGAGTTTAACGCACTTTGCGTCGGGTTGTTTGTTGCCTCGTGGATTATCCCTTACATAACTAACTTCTATGAGCTATTCATCCCTATGCAAATGCTAGCGGATAATTATTTTGTTTCATAGAAACGTTATTATGTCATGGACTACATTTTGTCTAAGAATGTCACGTTCTGATGAATAGCACTTTTTTATAATGTGGTTAGGTTTCCTACTTAAAACCTTTTAACCATCACTATATTCACAATATATGACACCATTGCTTGAATAAGACACTGCAGGTGTGTTTATGGTGTAAATAAAAGATGCATTATGCAGTGCAGACAGCTTTGTTGATTGTAACAAGAGTGTTGGTGAGATCTCTGTACATGCACTGTCAGTGAGCTGCCACTGAACTGCAGGGCTCAGACAGCCGCGTGAGACGTGACTGACATGATGCACATACATGTTGTGACAATTACGCGTCAGCAAGGAGCAGAATGTACAATTCAGATGTCAAACAGATCCTTGCAAAACATGGCACCAGATAGCAGTGCTCTGTACGGGAAGTTTTTGTCGGGTTCAGTAACGGTTAATATTTTTGCACTTAACTAAGGTGTATTTTGCATATTGTAACTGTTAAGCTTACAACCATGTTTGGCTTGAAGCAAAGCAGGCATGTATTTGAGAGCTCCTTCACTGCTGGATGCTATGGGTTTGCTGGATTATATGAATGCAAGAGATTTCTGGACAGTGTTTATATGGCGATTTAGTGATTGTTTTCATTAAAAATGAAAAGTTCTGTTTCATATAAAAAAAATATATATATATCACACCAAAATTCTGCATATATTCTTGATTTGATTGAAAATTGTATATTTTACTTATGCACATGTACATGTACATGTGTGTACGTGTGTCACACAAGATACTGTTAACATAGCTGCAGCTTCTAAAGAGAACATGAGGATCCAGGAAGGCTGTATAGGAGCCCATATGGCCAGTCGAAAATGAGTCAGCCTGTGTAACCTTTAACAAAACTGGAGAGGGACAAAATGGAGGAGGAACTGATTTACACAGTGAGGATGATAGTTTTGATAAGTAACCCTCCATTTTTAAGTGTCCAGCAGACTTGTTGAGATTGATGAAGCGGTGAGAGGAAGAAGTTTGTGTTTGTGTAACATTAGCAACACATTAGCTGTTTGATAACAAAGTCAAGCCACAGGCTAATCATATAAATTACCATTATGATGCACAAAACACATTACCATTCATGTTTATTATTAAAGTTTAATTTGAAGGGATACAATTATTGACTGCAGGGGGACTTAAAGTGTTTTTTTTTTTTCTTATTCTTTCTCATTTGTTACTCAGATTTTTGGTAACACTCACAATAAATATCCATTTGTTAACATTAGTTAACTACATTACTTACCATGAGGTATGAAAAATACTTCTAAAGCATGTATCAATCAAAAGTTATATCAGTTCATATTATTTAATGGACCTGAGCTAACATGAACTAACAAAGAACAGTTGTATTTTTTACCAACAAACATTAACAGATTACGAAGTGGTGTAACAAACAAATTTGTCATTGTCAGTTAATGTTAGTTAATGAATTAACTAACGCTAATTAATGGGACCTTACTGTAAAGTGTTACCAGATTTTCTTATGCTGATAATAAAATGTATGTTGACAACAGTAATAATAATTGAGAAAAATCTGAGATAGAAGCATTTTAACTGGTTTCTGACTTGTCAAGACAATTCATGAGATACAATAACCGATGTCTGATGAAGACCCGTTCGATGGGTTTTTCTGATGAAAAACCGAAGTACACGGTTTTTAACTAATAAAGTTGGATTTCTTCAAGACGAGTGAGTGTTGCACCCTTTTCCAATTTGCATACTATAACAGAATCAGTTATAGAAATGGTGATGGGTTTGAAAGAAAGTGAACCTGTCCTGGTTAAATAGAATTCGTTTTTCGTATACAAACACAAACCTGGAAGCACAGATGTGGAGATTCCATCTATGAAAGTGTGAATCAACATCAGCAGTCAGTGCAGTGTACCATGTAGAAGTGTTTAGGAGAAGTGAAACAGAGGACACCTACTGTATCTCCATATGGAGTATCTCTGCAGTAAGTCCATTGAACAAAACTGCCACACATATCTAAAGCTAGTTACCACGAAACTCAATGACCTCTGACCCTAGGATCCTGTCCACTTCATTCTCATAGAGCAGGTAAGAAAACACTTTAAGAGATTATTCATATTTATGAAATATATTTTGTTTTGCAAGGAGATACACGTAATTTGACCAGGCGTTTATTTTATTTTTTTGCCTGTCAAGCCATATACTGTACAAGTAAGTGTACTGTAAGAGGTTTGCGGTACAATTACAA
This sequence comes from Phoxinus phoxinus, assembly GCF_949152265.1. Classification (NCBI taxonomy): domain Eukaryota; kingdom Metazoa; phylum Chordata; class Actinopteri; order Cypriniformes; family Leuciscidae; genus Phoxinus; species Phoxinus phoxinus. The sequence continues at coordinate 26,976,523 of NC_136880.1, read as the reverse complement.
GCAGGACACTGAAGTAGATGTTGTAAGTTATGCATGGTGTGCTGAGTGCACTAAATTCATTTGTAAAACCTTCCTCTTTGCAGTATTTAATTGGGTCTGTGTGTCACAGCACACTTCTGGGAGTATGCTATGTTGGAAAACTATGTTCATTGTCTACTTACACTAAAAAGCTCTGTAATATTGGTGTGTTTTCAGAAACGCATTGTGTGTTGGCAATACATAATACAATTCATACTGGTTATCTAGCTTGTTAAAATGAATGACACCCCCAGTGCATTTGTTGCAAGTGCCACATTCAAGGTTTTTCAAAAATGCAGAATTCAAAGTGTCTTTTGAATGTTTAATAGAAAAAAATAAATGAAAAGTACAATGGAATGAAATAAATAGCCCCTAGGGTTATTGTAAACAATGTAGTGAACATTCTTCAGGACCTTTTGGATGCAGCAGTGTTGGCTGAAATGAAAAGATACCACAAGGATACCACAAGTCCATTCATAACCATGTATGGAAACCTTAAAACTGATGTAAACTACAACACATCCCTTCTATACAGGGAAATAAGTATTTTCAGTGACAGCTGTAATGCAACATCTTGCATAAATTTAGCTGTTAATGTGCAAATTAATGCATGCATAAACAGTTTGGGTTTGGACTCACATTGCCAAAGGTATTCTGGTGGTGGTGTGGAAAATGAGAAATGCATGGGTATGGGTACAATTTTAAAGATGCTATTCTAACTGTGTGCTTTAGATTACAGGTGAAACTCGAAAAATGAGAATATTATATCGTGCAAAAGTTCATTTATTCCAGTAATTCAACTTAAAAGGTGAAACTAATATTATTCTTATTACATGCAAAGTGAGATATTTCAAGCCTTTATTTGTTAGAATTTTGATGATTATGGCTTACAGCTTATGAAAACACCAAATTCAAAATTATAATATTGTAAAAAGGTTTTCATAGCTGTAAGTCATAATCATCAAAATTATAACAAATAAAGGCTTGAAATATCTCACTTTGCATGTAACGAGTCTATATTAGTTTCACCTTTTAAGTTGATTTACTTGAATAAATGAACTTTTGCACGGTATTGAAATTTTTCGAGTTTCACCTGTATGTAAATGAGTTTGACAGGGAAAAGGAAGGGTGGGCCACACTGTGTGTGCCTCTCTGATGCCTACAGCCAATCACAACACTGGGGTGGAGAAGCGCCAAAGTGCAATCTCCTCCTCATCGGAAAGGGATAAACACGCTCTCAACAGACACTCCTTGTTTTGAATCTCCGGTTCGTCCAGTGAGACAATAACAGATACACAGTTCTAAGTCTCCAGCCCATTACAGGGAATGCAGCAACAGATACACCTCTCTGAGTCTCCAACCTGCAAAGGTGAGACATTCATAGATTAGATACAACATTCTGAGTCTCCAGCCTGTGAAAGATGAGACGGCAAAACATCCATGCTCTGATTCTCCAGCTTGTGAGGCAGCAACATACGACCAAATTCTGAATCTCCTGTCTGGGAGGAAAGAAAGATTAAAAAACACTGAGTCTTTGTCCAGTGTGACAGTAAAACAACATGTCCAGAGTCTCCATACCAGAGAGACAAAAAGCGGATTAACTAAGTTCTGAGTCTTTAGCCCAGAGAGGCAGATGACAGAAACACATTTGCAACAAGGTTAAGCTCATGAGCAAACCTTCACCTCAAGGTACCAAGCTATCTGCGTGTTCCATATTGTTAAAGACCTACAGCATACGTCAGGGCCTCATCTATATGTTCCAGATTTTAGGACCCTTTTTGGTGCCCCAGGAGATCAGCATCCCATTGGTGTTCAAGGCTGTTGAACGGATTCCGGCTTGTTACACAGTCACCGCCATCAGACTGCTCACTCAACCAGTTGAAACGGAAAGATCACTTGGCATTGTTGTGTATTATCAGTATGTTATTTTTCTAATTTACATTAGAGCTAATACAGCTGATGCTAGTAAATAACAAATAATCTAACATATATTTGTTTGATGCATAATAAGGCTTTTTAACTTGTGGGCTAGTTGCATAGCTCTGGTTAGGGTTAGATTCTGTTGGAGCAATTCACCTTTTGGCAAGCCCATTACTTCAACCTACAGCTATACCTTTTCCAAAGCCATTCATCAAAATAATAATCATGATCTTACAATGGAATTTGTATGGACTGTTTTGTTTTTTTGGTGGTTTTGGGGACATGAAATGCATTTTAGTTCAAATTATTGTTTTTAATCATTTTTTATCATTGCAAAATACTTTTTACACATTACCTTCATCTTTTTGTTTCCTTTTCGACTGAAATACAAACTCAATCTACTGTGTAGTTACCATATACTGTACTGATTTATGGCCATGAATATAACATATCTTGTTATCTTACTATGAGAATAAAGCAATCTGTGTAAACATGCTACACAGTTTGAAATGAAAGGCAACCAATTCTCCACCTGGCAACATTAATAATTAGCAATGACATTTATTTGTCTTTACTTTGTTCCTCTGAATGGAATAAATTTCCCTTCACAATTCCTTGGTGAAAAAACACTTATGAATATATTCATAGAGGTCTCATTCTGCAGAATTTTCAGTTGCTGGGTATGAATACTGAGACTGTGTCCCAAACCTATTTTGATGAAAATACCTTTTTTTCCCACTGAATATTGTTTACCAAGGGGCTTCGTGACATTCTTCAGTCAATCTGAAATTAATCTCTCATAAATAATGAGAGATTAAACAGCAGCAAATTTGCACATTTGAAGGATCTATTAGTTTTAATCCACAGGTCTCTGTGTTGTTGTGAATTTTATGTATGTTTGTATATTAAATTCTGATTCCTGAATTCTGATGAAAGCATTTACAGCTTTATTGTTCCAAGCAGTATTTAAACAGCATGACCCCAGGCCTGACAGTAAGCCAATAGAACCTCCACTTTATTGACTGGTTAAGTATTTGCTTGAATGCATGAATGAAATAAAATAGAACCCAAACAAACAGTTTTGTGATAAACACATCACATCTCTGCAGAACTGCAAAATGATGGAACCAAGTTTAAAACAAGCCTTTTTCGTGCCCATCAGTCTACAACAGCCATGATGATAGAGTTTTAAAGGACCCCGTCTCAAAGCATTGAGGGTCATCATTTTGTTGACTAACAACAATTTAGATTTTCTTGTATCTAGTATATTTTTATCATCTAGTTATTCTTGTCTATTTTTTTTTACTCTCATTAGGCTACTTAAACATTACTATTCAAAGATTGCTGTCTCAGATTTCCCATGACGCTGCAGCAGCAAAAATTATTAGTAAAAATGTTGAGCGTTGCAACTAATACAATATTAGCTGAAGCTGAATTCAGTTTGATGAATTGACCCAGTCATAATCTTTTGAAATGAGAAAGGAGTTGAATGCTGCAACTAACCTGATTACGATATGCAATGTTTTTAAAATGATTCTCAGATCAGGTGCTTGAACACTAAAGGCACTGGAAATGTACCCTATATCAAACACTTGCTTTAGAACATCCGATTTTGTTTCAGGCATATCATTATTTTTAATGAGACCAAATTTAATATGTTTTCACCATAAATTAAATTAAAGAAGAACTAAACCAGCAATTGTTGAGATTTTTTAATTTATTATCAAACTTTGAACATGTGATATTTACATTTACTGTACGCATAATGTCACAGAACCTTATCAGTGAATAAGATATCACTCTAAAGCAATGTTGGAGTTAAAATCTTTTTGAAAAGAGGAAAAGCATTGTATAAATGTCACAGGTGGTTGCAGGAAGGCCGACGAAGATGATGAATAAAGTTCCAATATGAAGTTTAATGAGGGTAATACAAATAGCACAAAGACAGGCTGGGCAACACACTAAAGGTAACATAGAACGAAACGGAGAATGAATGTGAGGGATAAACTTATAAAGCAAAGACAAACGAGGATAATTAATAGAACACAGCTGACACTGATGAACTAATAATGACTGTAACCAAAGAGACAGATGAGTGGCGGAATCTGAACAAAGACACGTGGCAAATGACAACAAACTGAAAGTCCATGAAAACAAAACTAAACTGAACATAATGGTGACACATATATGGGATGAAGAGAACTAGTATTTCAACTATAATAAAATAGTACTACTATTATCAGAGCAGAGCTATCTGGAAGAACTAGAAAAATATATAGTTTGTATTTACTCACATCTTCAAATGTGTAATGAATCTTTTTTTTTCTTCTTCTTTTTTTTACGGTACACAGATGGCCAGATGGGAACATGTGGAGAGCAGTAAATCACGGACCTGTTGTGGGTGAAGAAAAGAGAGGCGACTCTTAGTATCCAATGAAAAGAGGTTGTTTTTGACTAGTGTTAAAAGGAAAACCAGTCTTTTCAGAGGAGAGTTATAAAATGGATATGGGAGTGCTGCCAGGTACAGGAGGGAAACAGGCTTTCACAATGTCATTTAATGGACTGTGTAGTGAGTCATAAGCTTCAGAGGAAAATTCAGCTTTTACCATGAATTGACATGAAAATACCAATAACTAGGGCTGCTCACTCTGGCCCTTCAGTGATCTGCATATATATCACCAACAAACACAGTGCATTTTCCCTTCGCTTCTGAACCTAAATAACTATAATGTGTCAAGTATGTCTACTTAAGATCTCAAACAGAATGTGGGTAGATTTAAAGTAATACGAAATGCCCTGTGTTTTAGTGGTCTGTTTATGAAACTTGGACTATCTGTCACACCTTTTACACCAGTGGTGAATATATCTCAGGCTAGGCTTATTTTTGAAAGTCAATTTTTTTATATAGGCCATACTGCAAAAAAAAAAAAAAAATCTACTGAATATTTCAACTGTTATTGCCCAAGAGAAAACAAAACAGTGACCTTCTGTGACTCAGTATTGGGCACATATTGTCACAATGGAACCTGCCTATTAAACAGCGGATTATAGGCTTTTCAGCAAACAATTTATACAGTAAACAGTTTGGAAAGAATTTGAACTAGGCATTTGTGTAACTGGACTTTGGATAACAATGAAAAGAAAGAAAACAAATAACTTTTTCGCTCTTTCATGCATAAAATGATTTTGTTTATTAATTTAACATGCTAATTGATAAATTAAATGTTATTTATATTACTTCATTTATTTGTAGATTTTTATATTATTTTCTTTAAGTAAGTGCTATAGACAACATGCCAGACTTACCAAGAGCAGGCAGCAGAGAATGTGAAGAAGCCGTTCATACTGGATGTTTGAATGCAGAATCAGCTAGACACTGTCATCCGTTTTATTATTAGTCATATGTTCTCTCCTAAAAAAAAACTTAATGTATTGATGATGTAGAACCATTGTATCTTACTGACATTGTTATGTATGATAGATTCAGGATGCATTTAGCCGTGATTAAGATCGATAATACTAGAGGTCTAAAGCTGTTAAGCCATGAGGCAATAGCATGTAACATGGACTGCATGTATCAGACTACATGATACACCCTACAACTGCAATTAAAGTTTCATTAAAATGTTGCCTCACTTTCAAATCACTTCTTTTGCATTGGGGCTATCAGTTTTGTTGTTGATGATTTCGTTGTGTGGAGCCGGGGGGGAGGATATGACACCATCAAGCTGAAGGTGGGATTGACTCTGATTGAGATGAATGTGCCAGCTGTATCACAATAGACTATAAATATTTGATGGTTTAATGTGACACTGCATCATGGGTAATTAATGGCTATAGTATTAACATTTAGATGGATTAGGCCTGCATCCCATCCTTGTCTGTTTCCTGCTGCACATCAAAAAATCAGTGCTGACACGCAAAGACATCGCTACTGACACAAACCGGTACAATGAGATGCGCAGATATTGTAAACTGTCAAGATCCAGGTGCAACAAATCACACAGACTACAGCTCTCTGCATGCACAGAACTCATAAAGTGACTCATGATGCTCAGAAGCAACATCTGTGTAAGACAGCCAATTTAAGACACAGCAGTACTGTTGAGAGATGTCCAAAACTAATGAAGATTGCATATGCAATAGGTCTTATAACGTGATGATAAAGTTTTAAACAAAGTAGGTCACATGTATTAGATTAATGGTGCAGGATCAGGACCATGGACAGCTCTTCTCGGTCTGGATGTTCAAGCCTGGAACATTTACATTTATGCATTTGGCAGACACATTTATTCAAAGTGGCTTAAAGTGCATTCAAGATGTATATTTGGTCAGTTAATGGATCCCCTGGGAATCAAACACATGACCTTGGTGTTGCTAGTGTTATGCTAGTGTTATGCTTTTTTTAATATATATATATAATTTATATGTCAATGATGATCATATAAAAAATTGTAATTGTTTTTTTAATTTATTATATTTTTAGCTACATTATTCATTGGTTAAAAAAAAAACGATAATTTGTGTTAATGTTTAACATTTTTTTATTCATTTTGTGTTTTTATTACTATTTTATTTCTTACATGAATGAAAACAAGACTGAGGGGCAGAAGTACATTGTATTGTATTATTGTGTACCAAAATACTAATTGTTCAGCTGCCGAAACATGAAGTACAAAAAAAAAAACCTTTCAGTAGACTTTTTAAACTTTTTAAAGTTGTGATGTGGAAATATTGTGATCTAGGACATTTATACAAGCGTTCACATCCACCAGCTGGAGTGATCTCCACCAGAGAGCACTCCTCCCTGGTCCATTGCCACCACTTCCTGAACTACATTTCCCATAACCCATTGCCTGAACTCACCATGTTCTGATTACCACCTGTTTATCATTATCTCATTCATGTTTGCCTATTTAAACCCGCTGTATTATTTTTTTTCTTTGCAAAGTATTGTATGTGCAGTGTCTTTTTGGTTTCCCATGTCTTAGTTTTGATCGTCTGCTGGTTGTCCTGGATTTCCCTTTTTGCCTTTGTTTTCTACCCTGGAGTTTTTTGTTTGGATTATCTGCATGGGCTCTGACTAATTTGTCTGTTCTATGGATTACAATTTGAGTATTGTGGATTGTCCCAATTAAAGCTTTGTTTGGATCCTCAACCTGTCTGTCAGAGCAGTTTGTGGCATGCTATTGTAAAGACTATAAGTCTATCCCTCACAGCCTTGTTTTCATCCACGTAAAATTCAATGTGGCATCTACCCTAAAGACTAAACTGCAATTTTTTGGCAGGTTCCACTGTGCCCTGCTATGGTTAACGTGTATGATGTTTCTATTTTCTTTATCATTAACAATGGAAATGTTTCATAGCTATTTATTTGTAGTCATGGTATGTACCTAAAATTATCTTATAAAATAAACCTACTGTGAGAAATATTTATTGGGAGTAAAAAGTGTGACAAGCCCAGGTCTCCTTTTGTGTGTGTGTGTGTGTGTGTGTGTGTGTGTGTGTGTGTGTGAGTGAATGAATGAGTGAATGTATATACTGTATATATATATATTTTTTGTGTAAACCAAGCAAAATTGTAGTTGAACGTAAACATGTTTATTTAAAAATAAAACATAACTTAAATATATACATTTTTTGTTGTATGGAAAAAAATACTAAATAAGAACAACTTTTGTTTTCAAACAGTAAATTAAAGATGTCTTTTTTTTCCTCCAGTGTGAGTTCTCATCCTTTTGTCATATCCAGATCAGATGGTGGACCTGCACCTCGACATGACCTCATCGCAGAGACCGTGCCTAGACAATCCCATGCAAGGCCTCGTCAACATGAAAGTCATCGGCATAGATCTTCAGCAAAGAACATAAGAGCCAGACAAGTCCTCTGCACAAACCCCATTGACCAGCTTCATACCAGCGTGATGAATCCGATCTTCAAGCAGAAGGAACTGGATTAAATATTTTGAATGCTACTGATCCACAATCTGACTTGTGATGCCGCCTGAATCATAATCACGCCCTGTTGGTTCGTTGGCCATGCTGAGCCTGGTTTCTCTCAAGGTTTTTTTCTCCATTCTGATGAAGTTTGGGTCCTTGTCACTGTCGCCTTTGGCTTGCTTAGTTGGGGACACTTAATATTCAGCAATATTACTGATTTGTCTGCACTGACACTATCAGATACTGTAAGAACTCAACTTAGCAGGATGATGACATCACTCTTTTCTGCAGAGCTGCTTTATCTGGATTGAACTCAATTCATAATTGATGTACTTTACACAGTTATTAAACTAAAATGAATCAACACTGAACTGATTTCAACTGAATAATGACTGTTTACTATTGTCTTTTTAGAGCCGCTTTGCAGCAGAGTTGAATTCTGTTTGCATCACTGACTCGTTATGTCTATCACTGCATGTAAAGCTGCTTTGAAACTATCTGTATTGTATAACGCGCTATATAAATAAAGGTGACTTTTGAAGCGCATGCAAAGTCGATTTGCAGCACTGACTACATCGTCTACTCGACATGTCGACAACAAGAACCAAACTCCTCCGGGCCTCAGCTACAAGTACAGTTTTTGCCTGCAACCAATGAAGACCATAGGCTAGCATTGTGCAAATGTGTTACACTGATATGTAGGTATGTAACAGGACAGATTGGAATTGCTGACGACTCTATTTGTCGTGCACAAACAGCTATATTACACACCGCATGAAAGGAAAAAAGCATAATAGGGGCACTTTAAAGGGAGAAAACATATTTTAGAAATTGCATTCAAAATCCACTTGGCTCAGTTATCTCAGTTTGAATGGCCATGACACTTCTGAATTGATGGCAGAATCTACTGTGCTCAAACCAGATTTTGTGTCATTGCAAAAGCAAGTAGAACATTAAACAACTTTTTCTAACCTTCAATAAATCATTGTTTTGTGGTATATACAGGGTCTTGGAAGGAGAGCAAAGGGCATGTGCATTGACCCTGATATATGCCAGCCCCAGCTTTTCCCTGGGCCTGAGCCTTCACATTGAGCCTCAGACGAGCAGTCCCGCGGACTTCAAGAATATCCTCGGCTCCTCAACGCATCCTTCACCCACACGCTGTCATCAATGTATATCCAGCAAATTCATCTGAACTATTCTCCAGTGCAACAAGCGCCCATTCTTCATCCCTTCACACTTCCACTGTACCATTAATTGGCAGAAGAAGACGTCTTTAGAGGAGTGTGAGTGATGGAAACAGCATGCATAATTCAGAGGGATAGAAGGAAACGAGAGGAAAAAAGCGAGTTAGTGGTGAACAGCAGTGTGTTGTCTGTATCAGAGCAGCACTTGGTGTTTCAAAGATTTGCAACTGCAGTGCAGAGACATGACATAATGAGTTTGGTGAGAATACTGCCCCTGGGGCAGGATTAGGGCGCAGGAGATGACGGAGCTGCCAGTGTGCTGTCAGATGAGGGAGGAGGTACACACGTATGTCTTTTTGCAGTGCCACGTTTGATAGTGTTTGTTACCCAGAGTGCTGCGGAATAACGGTCCAAGAGAAAAAAGGAGATCCGTGTGTTAGGGGGTTTTATGTCGCAACAGGATGAGGAAATGGTGCCCTGCCTTTGATTGAACTCTGTGTCTTATAGAGATAAAAAGGTATACTGGGATCAAGTACTGCAGTAAAAAGATACTTTTTGAATTGAAATCAAGATTCAATATTTTCTGCATGTTGATGTCGAAAGCTAATTAAATACTGACAAAAAAATTAAAAAGTTTTTGCTAAATGTAATATTTTATATTATTATTTATTATAATACTTTTGGTATTTTAATATTTTAGTTTTTCATGAAGTCTGAATTTCCTTTTTAATTAGATTTTTCTTGAACTATTCATACAATATGTTATTTAAAACATTCGTATTATAGCGTACTAATGACAGTGGATGTTGTATTTACACCAGATATCATCTTTCTCCACTGATGGCCTTTCATATCAGTGTGTTTTGTCTAAAAATAAAAAACTGTACAAGCTACATATAAATCGCATTTCACTGTAATATAGTATACATTTTAACATTTTATTAGGCTTTTTTCTTCTTAATTGAGAATATGCCTGTAGTATTGTATTTATTTGCAACATGTACTGGCTTTTTTGGACTGGGGAGGAAGTTTTAAAAATTATAGTATGTTTTCATAGTGCAAACTCTTTTATATGTGTTTCTTACGTCACAAACTAGCATGTAACCAATTACGTCAACATCCGGATAGGCATTAGCATTAACTGCTCTGAAGCAGGGGAGTGAGAAGCCAGGTTATCCCGGTATATTTTTCATGATGTGAAAAATCGGCTACAATATAGCGGGTGAATTATGTATATGATGTATATGACGATGTTGATGAACTATGCCTTTCTCCACTGATACTCTAAGTTGTTCAAAGTGTTTCTAAGGGTGTTGATTGTTAGAATGCAAACTGAGATGGCAAATGGGAACATGGTTTGTATTAGCAACACATTATTAGCTGTTTGATAACCTAGTCAAGCAAAAGGCTAATCATATTAATTACCGTTATGTGTCTGACGTTGTAGAGAGCTATACATAAAACGCATTACCATTCTGATACATCGACCTGTATACAGGCCTGTATAATTCACTCCACTTCTTCTTCTGAATTAGCTTCAGGTTCATACATTGGAATTGAGATTGGAATTGCTGATGACTCTAATTGTCGTGCACTTTGATCTTTAAAACTTTGCAGACCTTTTACATTCACAAACAGCTTCATACACGTGCATGAAAGGAAAAAGCATAATACATAATTCTTCTTCTAAATCATTGTCTGGTTCAAACATATATGGTTGAATTATTTCAGTATTATTTCCACTTGCCATTGTGCAGTGTTTACTATAGTAAAGTTGACCGAGAGGATCTCTGAGCTGGTGTGAGTGAGGGGAGATGGGGCTCATTTGCATATATACTAAATGAAGCAAGGGTGTAAAGTTACATTCAAGCTATTTTAGAATAAAAATAATAATTTTAATTTAGTTTAAATTAGTCATGTTGGTGGTGTAACGGTGATTAGACGGTGAAGGGACTGAGACCAAAACTGGCTTTCCTCACATTTATTCCTTTGGAAAATCAGAACACAAAACAGGCCTTCAGGCACTGGCGTACATAAAACAGCATCCAATGTAAAGCATACCGCTTCTGATCTTCTGTTGTAAATTATTACAAAAAGAAACATTAATACAGAAGGATACACCTTTAGCATACTAGACGGGGATAAAATAAACTTAAGAAAAATACACAGGAAAATATTTCCTCATTCTGTAACTAATTCACATTTAACATATGGAGCAACATACCTTTGGAAAATCAGAACACAAAACAGGCCTTCAGGCACTGGCGTACATAAAACAGCATCTGCGCGTACAAAATAAAAGAAATACACTGAATACATGGAAAGTTGCTAGCGGAGTTTACAGCTAGTCACGTAAGACTCCGTGTATATGAACTCGTGGTCATAATGAAAGCATTAATAAACGTTCTCTAAGTTGCTAGAATTGCACCCAAATCTTAACAATACATGTAAAGTAATATAACACAGGTGATATGTCGAAGTTTTCAACTTAAACAACATTTTACAGTTACAACATTAAAACAAAGCGGGAAGTGTTTTATACAGTCAACCTACCCAATGTAAAGCATACCGCTTCTGATCAGGTACGGCAACAACACAAGGACAAAACGCAGCAGAGCTGCAGTACACCATTTCTCCAAAGGGGGGCTCCAAAACACCAAACTCAATACAGCTGCTTAATTACAGTGAAAATCACATACATTTCTAACTCTGTTACACCGGCTTTCTTCATTCCACCATTCCACAGCTTGCTGGTTTTGTTTTCAATTACCGGTAGTTGGTGTTTGTTTTTTCTTTTGTTTCCCCCCACGCAACTTGTTGATTTTGTGAAGTTGCACTAGAATAAATGGCAATACTTCAGTCTCATGCTATGATCTTCTAAAGACCATGACTACATGATATGTTCTGATAGACAGCTTCCTCGTGCTTAGTAACATTTGTATGAACTAAAAGGCAGGATTTTTTTTTCACGGATCTGTTGGTTTAAAAAGTAGGCCTATATTGGTCATACAGCAGGTCATTCTGTTATAGCTATGGGAAATATTGTTTCATGCCCCAGTGTTACATTATAAATATTTATTGTCTGGGCTTGATTGGTGCAGCCTTTGAGTAAACAGCATTCACAGCAGGGAATCTAGGGGTTTAGAGATGAATTTTGAGGTAAGTGCAGTCAAATATGCGGTCTCTTGAGAGAATAATTGTGTCCCTGCAGTGAACAAAATTGACGATGAAATCCACCAGATAGAGCTGAATTAATTCACACTGAGTTTACTCCCCCTGTTTACCTCAATTTGGTATTTCACAGTTTTCATTTTTGTTCAATTATCATATCATTCGCCACACCTTGGCATGCTAATGCTAGTAGATTTCTACTGATGGAGGTAAATAGCTGACTGTAGCGTCTCTTTTTTTGTTATTGTGAGCCTCACCATCTATATTAACCCCTGACACATTAAAATCATTGCCATTGCTGCTTTAGCATCTGTCAGGAGCAGATTAAATTTGCTCACTCACTCATTTATTTTATATCCCTCATCTCTCCACGACAGAACTCTGTTTTAGCCTCTTGCGGACATTATTCAGACATTATTATGATTTCATCTTTTTTCGGTTTCTCTTCATTGTGGCCTCAGATAGGCTTTTGTTCTTTTGACAAGCACAAAGGAATTGAAACACAGCTATCACCAGTGTAAATGGAGCGAGACTGGCGCAGCATATATTTTTAAAACAACCAAAGCAAACAGAATATAAGCAATATGAACAAAACGTTTTGTTAAATATCTGAAAACAAAACTGCTCTATATGGCACCTCCTGACTTAAACATAACTGTTTATAAAATTACACAGTCTGCAATGTGAATAATGTGTGTGGGTTGTGGGAATGGAGTCACTACAGCCGTTTCAGCTCAAATGCAAATCTTTAGATTCTATGAGGGGAACTACAGGCAAACCACAGCTCTGGTCTAACATATTATTGGGTCATTAGAATGTATTTATTTATTTATTTTTATTCACATTTAATATGTCTATATTATAAATAGTTTAAGGGCTTACTTTGGAACCCCCAAATGTATGGTGGTCAGTAAGAGAAGATGCAAGGGAGGCTCCTATTGCAATGATGACAAAGATACCTTTTTTAATTAATTTAGGCTACCTACTAGTGTGCACTACTCACATACATGGAAGTTATTATTTTTACTAAACTGACCAATCAAAATTGATATTCAAATAATGCATCGTTGTTTGCTTTCGTCCAAAATGCGGCTTAAAAAGGCATTAAAAATAAGGCATAGGGAGGCGAAATGAAATTTCCTGCCTTCCGCAAATAGCCAATCATTAGCAGAAAGAAGAACCATTCAAGCCAATCAGCTTTCAGTGTTACATAGTTCGTCATCAAACCCGCTTAGATACGACAGTTGAAAGGGAAACTTTCTAATTTTGTCAAAATACAGATGAAATGGGACTTATTTTGGATCCTCAAAGAAGTGAAAGTGAATGATAGGAACATAGTGGAGGATGGAGGAGTTTTCCTTGGAATGGGTGAGTAGATGATACTGTAAATGAAATGGGGCTCTCCATTTATTTGTAATGTCATAGTTTGCATCTAGCCTAGCTTCTGAATGACGCTGCTAGCTTTGTTCTGTTGAAATTAAAAGAGAGATTATAACTCGTTAATAATTACCAAGACAGTTTTAAGAACCTGCTCAGAAATGGCATTTAAGCAAATAATAATTAATAATTTATTATTGGTATAAAATTAAATTATATATGAAAAGCTTTAGGTTTGGCAGATGTCATCTCTTTTTGTCTAACATTCAAACAGTTGAATCAGGGATTTGATTTATCTGTTGCTTTGTGTCTTTTCATGTGTCTTGTCTAATCTTATCCAATTCAACGTCTGCTTTTGGTTTTATATATTGTTCTCATGGGTTCCAGAAAAGAACAAATATGAACCATAGCCTATAACTATATTTCACACAGTGTTCTCTGTTGGAGAAAGAGATGGTCACCTCTGGCTCCACTGAACTTTAAACACTGTAACTGCTGTCAGTCATAATGATCATGGAGCTAGTGGCCACAGCTGGCAGACAGGTTTTAATCTCCATGTAGCAATTGAGTCTCAAAATGTTCACCTGACACACACCTCAGAACCATGATTGAATGATGAGTCCTTGTGACAAGCTTGTTAGTTGCTAAGCAAAAGGTCTTTCAGAACCCATGTCATGTCTTAAGTATAGGATGTTTTATCAGGTGTTACTTTATCAAAACTATAGAGCCTGTCCTTTGCGAAAAGCCCAGAATGTTCAGTTTAGGACTGCAGCTACATTTTGCTTGAGTACAATATTTTGATTGTCATTAGGGAAGAAGCGGCAAACTTTAACCTCAAAATAATGACACATATTTTTCAAATCTAACTTTTACGATTATGTGAGGCGCATTGGCGGTGAGGGAGAAGGCTAGATTAATAACAATTCTTGCTGTAAGCATTTCGAAACTACAAAATTTATGACTCGCATCAAGTCGGTGCAAATCCCTCATCTAGAATTTCTCAAACCATTTTCTGCCCAGAATGCATGTAACGCTACTAGCCTTTTCACCCTGCCCCAATTTTTTTTCCCCAGAACAACTAATTTGGATTACATATTGATTTTTGAGGTCAGGAAGACAGATTGGTTATTGTAAGAAATGGTCTTTGGAGGATGTACACAATCTAAAAAGTAAGCAAAAAGGGGCATATAGAGGAAATGTCAAGCAGACCATGTGATGAGCACTTGTGGAATTCAAATTACTCTGAGTTTCCGCTACAGTACTTTGAATTGGCTGTGCGAGTCGGTGTACAAATGAGCCGCGCACATAATCCTCTTTTCTGTCATTGAAGCACATTTTAAATGTAATCTCGTTCATCTTTTGCCTTCATAGCTCATAAACGTATACATATGACACAAATATCCCCTTTTGATGTGTTTGGTCCTCTCAGATTGAGCAGCAGCAGATTTTTTACTGATGTATTATTATTTTTTTCTTGATTTTCATCTCTCTTTCCCTCTGTGGATGAAAATGGCAAAGGGGTGGGAGCCTTTCAGATGCTTGGCTTTGTGTGATCACTGACCTGTGAATATCAGTGATGGTGGAAATGAGTGAGAGGAGGGTCATTGTGCCATTGCCACAGTGAGACTGAGACTGAAGCCTATTTTCCAGATCATTGCAGGCGCTGAGGCCTAACGAGTTGAGAGAGGAGAAGCCATTCTTAGCCTGGTGTATAGCATTTATTCTACTCTTGCATTGTGGGAAACTCTGCTAGTAGGTTGACTACTTTAAAGACAGTGCAGCAAAAAGTTTAATCAGAAAAGTTGTTTTTTATTGGCAAAGACATGGTAAAAGTTAGTAGGCATATTCTCAGTCGTAAATGGTTATTCAAATGAAGCATTACAAATAGTCATCTTGGCTTTTACTGAAGTCAATGTTAAAAAACATTTTTGGCAGAATTGAAACATTAGGACTAGCCTAATGTTTCAATTCTGCAAAAAAAAAATGTTTTTTAAAGGGATAGTTCACCCACAGGTCACTTAAATGACACAACTTGATCTCACGAGTAACAAGTAAGGTCGTATAAATTCGTCCGAATTAGCCACCTCGTACTCACTCGTACGAATTGGTTATGAGATCGTGTTGAAATTTCAATATGGTGGCTTGGCTATAGTAAATACAATCCTGTCTTCCAAATAAAAGAGCCAATCACCATTCAGTAAAGTCATGACCGCTACTTTTAGAAGCTCCAGATACTTGTTCAGCACCGTACATGCATTGGCTGGACCAACCTGATACAGTCTTTTTAGCTTATTTGAGAACAAAAAGCAGTTTATGATATCATTCTGATTTTTATAGCTGATTTGTTATTGAAATGTGAATCTTGCAAGCGGTTTTTGAGATTTTGGTATTTTCCCATTTAGCTGATCTTGCATGACTGAAAATAACTGTCTGAGTGAGCTTCCAAGATGGCTGCATTGAACTGACTTGCCTTGAAAGGGACTTTAAATGTCCAAATTGCCCTTTTCCATACATTGAAAACAAAAATGTATAACTAGTAGAGAACACTTTGAGAATGCCCAAGCTGCTCTTTTTTTTCCCCACAATAAGAGAGGCCACTCACTTTCAATGCAAGAAAAAGAATGTTTGGATGATGTAAGGGTTAGTAAATGATGACAGAGTTTTCATTTGGGTGAAATATCCCTTTAACAGTGTTGTTTCTAGATTCTATAAGAATTCACCAGCATGTGTTGTCTTTAGCAGTGGCTGTCCACATCATCAGTAGTATATCACATAGCACACACAAACACACACTTTTTTTTACTAGCCTATATTAGTAAGGACATTGCATAGACATTGCATACACACACACACACACACACACACACACACACACACACACACACACACACACACACACACACACACACACACACACACACACACACACACACACACACATTTTATTTATGGTTACACTTTATATTGACAGTCCCATTTAGACATTGCATAATTTTGCAACATGTCAACTATTAGTAGACTTAGTATTAATTTAGTAGAACAAGTTGGCAATTTGGCATGTTTGCAAAGTTACTTATAGTCAGTAGATTGTATGTTGGGGGACCATTAAAAGATATTTTAGCAGATAGACAGTCTACTAATATTCTAATAAGATATAGTTGACAGGTGCAACAAATTGTCTAAAGGGGACTATCAAAATAAACTATTACAGTACCATATTTAGGCTATTTGTTAATTTGTTAAACATGGAATCTGCTTTGATTCTCTCATCAAATATTTCACCATATCACTTTGATAATTCATTTTTAACAGCCTCTTCCACCAAATGGAAAATATTTATCTTCAATGAGGCTTCATTAAAAGTTTTCTGAAGCAAACGGACAGCATCTAGCCCCTCAGGACCCCTCAGTTACCTCTGAACCTACGCACCTAATCAAGGGATGTGACGTCCTAATACACTTGCCACATGTGCTCATATTTTACAATCACAGGAACCTCGTATTCAAGAGATGATCCAGTGTCAACTGTTACTACATAATTAATTTGTGAATTATGTGTTTAAACTTTGTGATTTGGTTTAAAATATACCTGCAGTAATAAAACTAATACACAGGGGGTTAATTTACCTTTAGAAACTTGGCATAATCATTTTCTAAATGTCAGTATAGCAACAGAGTTCACCCTGTGATCTCGAAACAATTAAATGTGGCTATATTCCATATGGCCATTATTATTTGACTGTGGAAATGAGTAGCCTATTTATTTATTTTATTTCTTCGCAATGTTAGAACATAAACAGTGTTTTTATTTCAAGGTTACAAAATAACGAAAGGTCCGAATTTATCTGTGAACATATATTGGCTGATATCTATTTGGTGGCCGATTTATTGTGCATCCCTAATTTTGGACTAATGGGCTCAAGGCAGAAGAGACTCTGCCTCCCTTTGACCGCTTACACTTTTTTGAGCTCATATTTTGCCATTTGCTTTATTTTTGTACTGACCATTAGCCTATTACTTTATTCAAATTTCTTCCCCTGCCTCCTCAAACCCGCAACCCTCTGACATAATATGCTTTGCTTGAAATACACAATTCTCAGTAGACCTAAGTTGGACTTATTTTGTGGGTGCTATTAAGTTTACACTCAAGCTGTTAGTAAATCAGGGTCTCTGCTGAATCCACGGCACAGCAGTTAGCATACACACAACAAAAAGTAGTGTGGAAAGTAGTTAAACCTCATTACTAGCTAATTTAAGATGTTCTTCATAGCAGCAGATGTTGTCTCTGCCTCTTACATGTGCCACAGTCCACCTGCAAACTAATCAAGAGACTACAGTAATACTTGCAGTTGTATAATTTTTTTTCATTTTTTTATTGAGCAGCTCTATTGCAAAACATAAAATTGCTGTTACAGTAATTACTGACATGAAGATATATATATATATATATAACATTTAGGATTTCATGTTATTTGTTGAATCCATGAATACATTTCTGGACCTGGATGAACTGTTCATGTGGACTCTAGGTGACCAGAAGTGGCTGAGGAGACAACAACACACAGTGTTCCAAGGGTACAGTTTGAAGTGAAGGTTTTGACAAGTGTCCAGTCTCGCTCTGGCCTTGTCCCACATGCAAATCTTTCCCACTGTAAGATGAATTGGTTTAGAGGAGAAGCCTGTCTACTAGAGAAGGTCAGAAAGAGTAAAAAAGGAACTTGGATGGTTATGTGTGACTTCTCATTAAGTCCAGCCTTTAGACTCTTGCTTATGAGGGGAGCGTCCAAAGCTACTGATCAGACTGAAATCAGAATCTCTTGTTTCAACAGAAGTAGGAGGAATATAATGAACGCCGCTTTCCCATTTACCACTGCTCTGCTGCTGTGCTTTTTTAGTGCGGTGGGCATGTAATTGTCTGGAAGACATTTCCTAATATGACATTTGAGTGTGGAAGGAGCTGGTCTTGTATGAATAGATGTATATCTGTGTTCAGTTGTGTAGTGTGTTCATGAGTATAAATAAATACTTCAGAAGCTGTGGTGTTTAAACACTGTTTGTATTATTTTCAACCTTGGAGGAAAAACTTATGAACCATAAAACCTAGTTTAGTCTCTTCCTAGAGCATCTATCAAATAATGAACTCCTGTTGCAGTGATGGCAAAGATGTGCAAACAGTGTGCCAAACGTTCGGTTCATAACCTCCCAAGGAAAACAAAACCCGTCAGCTTGAAGGAACCTGCCGAGCTTTCAACTTAGATTTTCGCCTCAGTTCTCCTTTAACTTTAGCCATTCACAAGCAGGAATTTTGCCCGGAGGAAGCATTCCTATATAACAACTAGTTGGCATGCAGAAGCTTCTCATGACATGTTTTTCAAAGATAAACTAAATTAACTTTGCACAGTGCAACGTGGTGCTCTTGTATGATGAAGTCTGCATGTCAACATTGAATCTGCCATGTGTTATCTTAATAAATTATCTTAATTTGTATTTTTTTTCCAGTAAATATTTGTATTACTAAATGAAAATTAATTAAAATGATCAGCATTAAGGATGAACTGATATGTACCATAAGATGAAAATTATTTGTGTTACAGGTAAATACTGTAGATAAATGGACAATATCAATATCAAAACATTATAATATACAGTATGACAAATTAATATTCATTTTTTGAGACTTGCTAAAGATTACATTTTAACAGTGTTATTAAATGATTAGTGCTTTTAAAGATTAAATTTGAGTGTTATTAGACTGCAAAGGTATCAAATAATAAAAATAGTGGAAATTAGCATATAATTTTAACATCCAATATAAATTAGAAAAAAAAACTCTAGTATTGACACATATTGATATATTGTGCATCCATAATAGCATTATTTTCAAGTAATTAATTCAATTAAAATTTGTAATCAATTGAAAGCCCTAGTTAACTGGTAATTTTGAGTATTTTATGACACAATGCGTATAGTGACCTTGTTGTTTCTCAATGAGAAGCAAAAACCGCACAGCGTCACTGTGAAAAGAGCTCAAAGGTGCTTCCAAATCAGAGGCATGTGACAGTTCTATTGCATCAATGTTTTCTATGTTTAGACTTCATTCCCATTCAGGCTGTAATTAGTACAGACGTCCTTGTAATTAGAAAAGCACTGAGTTATTGCATCAAGCCCATTAGCAATGATGAGTTTATTGCCGTACTGGTGACTTTTGAGATTCGCAGTGGAATTTTTAATGAACTGTAATAATCTGAAAAGATTTTATCTAAAGCAGCATTATTTTGTTCAAAAGAAATGTACATTTTATCACTCCACAAAAGCTTTCGAGCGTAATTAGCTGTAATACGCATAGTACAGAAATTCCCAGGTTTCCTGCAGAGTTTCCACTGTTTAGCACCCTCAAAACTACTATACCTTAATCGGGGCGCGGTCTGGTTCGGTTTCACCCCGGTGATCAGATCTGCCTGCAGTTTTCCAGTAGTGTGGGTGGACGCACTTCGTTGCTATCGCTATATCTCTCGGTGGAGCTTTGCTGTGCACACAGGCAGATTGTAATGGCAAGTGCCTCTGTCTCTTTCCTCTCTCCAGTGTAATGAGAGCTTAATTAAGTCTGCCAGCTGCAAAAAAAAAAGTCAATTAACATATTGTGTCTGAATGACTTATTAGATTTTTTCAGTGTCTCTTGGGTGAGCAGGTAGGTTGAATACAGTCACATACATTTGTGAGGCTGCTTGAAGGCTCAATTAAATTAAACTGCCTTTGATAGCATGCAGCCTCTCTCACTTACAACAGTGATGAGTAATGAAGTCAATAAGACCTCTTGATTCACAGCTGTAGTGAAGTCTCTGAGATCCTATTTAGCTGTTGGATGCTAATATGTGTGTGTGTTTTTTGAGTGGTTAGAGTTTAGAGTGGAGTTTTCTTTTGTTTCTGTGTTTTGTTCTTTTAAGGCGTTTCTTTCGCTAGTGGCTGGAGGAGAATGTATTTCAAGCATGGTTAGAGAGTCTTTCTTCGAGAATTGAGTCGTCTGTGTGTTGCCAGGGTCCAGGCTTTGCTGTAAGCAACACTGACTGAATCACATTGTAGACAAACTGTACTGTATGTGACAGTCTTACTCTTACTCTTTCATATTGACAAAATGAATGAATATATTTCACCATGCTCACCATGTTTCAACCCATATTCGGGTAAAATATGGACAAACCCAACCATTGTTTTAATTTTTTTAAATTAAATTGTTAAACCCAGTGGTTGGGTTTGTCTGTATTTGACCCACTTTTTTTTTTTCACATTAAGCATTTTTTAGTGTTCATCATTATACAGTGAGGTTAAAAGTCTGAGATAATCAAAATCTATAATAAATTTAAAAATAAATAAAAAATAGTTTTAGTATGTTGACAATGTTAAAAACAAAGAAACAAATGTGTGACATTGATCATGTGATCATCTTTTGTAAGATGTTCTTGCTTAATATTCGCTTTGGATCATCTCAAATCACGCTGGAGAATATGACCACCAGGTTTTATACAAACTGGTGGAGCTTGAGTGCTGCTGTCACTAAGGAAAAAAACAGAGATTCTGAACTCCATGTCACTGTTTCCAACTTACATTGAGCTGATAATGTAATTTGTAAAGGGTGAAAACATATGAAATTTGAAGGTAAAGGCTTTTTTTTTTTTTTTTACAAATGCATTCAGACTACTGATCCCCATTGTGTATACTGACAGTATTCCAGAGATTGATTTGATTTCCCAAGTAACAGGAAAGTTTGTCTATTGCTACCACTAGGGGACACTGTTGTGCAGGATGACTTGTTCTTTGTTTCATCAACCCCACCCCCTCCAAAGGTAATGGTTCCTGTTTTTAATGGCTGATCTTACCAGAACTAGCCAGCCCATAATAGAGCCATATATTTATGGCCGACTAGAAACATGTCTCACATGATGAGTACAGTCATGCATAAGCGCAGCTTTGAGACAGTTCACCTGCTCAGGGTGAGTGATTTACCACACTTGGTCAGTTCCAAAGAAGGGAAACTAAGAATAGGAATTTATTTTGTTTATATATTATAATACTAAATGTTTTTCTTTGCATTTTATTTAACTTTTTAAAATTTTACTTTACATTTTTATCCATAAGGTATATAAAAACATTTTCTTTAACTCTGAGGTGGCTTGCTGCATGCCTCAAGCCTTTAGTTTCAAAAAGTGCTCTGATATAAAACTACCAGTTTTTTTCCCTGAAAATTACTAGATGACTTGCTCTTTTTCTCTTCCAAAAACTTTTACATGAAATTAGTTTTTCCCCATAGAGTAAGGGAACTTACCATTAATCAATTAACAGTTTTTTTACAAGAAAGATTTTACAGTAAAATTGTTCTTTTTTTTAAAAGGGGTCATCGGATCGGACTGCATCATCGGATGCAAAATTCACTTTTATATGGTGTTTGCATATAAATGTGTCTTTGCAGTGTGTGGACACACAACCACCAAACAATGTAAAAAATCAGTTCACTCCTTTTTTATTTAATTTTTTATTTTATTAGCTAAAATCAATGTCTTTATTCATAAATATGTCCTCATTGGTGTAAAATGACATCTGCCAATGATCTGACTTATCCTCGTAAGCGAAGAATTTCTTATCTTTGATTACATTGGAGTAAGTATATCAAGTAAGATATTGGAGTAAGTCCAGGGAGGCTTCCATGTCGTTCCGCCATTTTGAAAAATTATAATAGCAGAGAGGGACAAAAAGCACTAGTCTACCTCAACGCGTTTTCGTTCAGAGCCAGCCTCACGTGACTGAAACGGACAAGGAGATTAGTGAGAGGCGCTTGTCACTGTCCCGGCAAATTTGAAAGGCTGCACTGCAACAGGAGATGCTTTTTACAGTATGTGATTCATGTGTCAAGTTGCAGTTTGTTTGAAATAACAAACCTCATCACCCGAAAGAAAACTCGATGAAGTGCTATTAGAAGACATGTTGTCATAGATTATTGGTACATAACGGCTACCGTAGTTGCAAAATACAATTTCACCGCTAGATGGGAGAAATTCCTACACAGTGTACCTTTAATCCTCAAAAAGCTTAAAGGACAAGTTCGGTATTTTACACTTAAAGCCCTGTTTACAGATCGTATCTGATGAAATAGAACGGTTAAGATTAAAATTTGGACACATGCTGCTGTCGCGAGAATTTTAGGTTTGTTTAGCTTTTGTGGACCTATTTTGCCAAACGTGTCACACCCGTGATTCTTCCGTTGAGAGCTTGAATAATAGACACTCCAGCGGCGGAATAATACCGTACCTCACACAGCACATTCAATACAAGTCATGGAGTTGGACAAAAACTACGATAAAACCTGTTGGAATGCATCTTTTTCAGCGATTTTTTTTTTGGAACCGTATCAGTGAACAACCCTGACCACTCGGTGAGTTTCACGTCTTTGTAAACGAAATTTTAATGTGTTTTAGGAAGGAATCTTCCAGTGCACATAGACAACCATTGTGGGGGTGAGGGGGGAAAGCGATATAAACCTAGAATTCTCGCGACAGCAGCATCTGTTCAAAGTTTAATCTTAACCGTTCTATTTCATCAGATACGATCTGTAAACAGGGCTTTAAGTGTAAAATACCGAACTTGTCCTTTAAAAACACTCTAATCAAGCCGTTTGGATTTTCTGAGCAATATGATGTCATATTGCTCATGCTCAGCCCACGACCACTGACGGACTGTCCCGTATTAGCATATTTACACCCTCAGCCTTTTATATACTGTCCACCAAGGCAGGTTGTCATGGCAGCACTTTATGTGTCTTGTGTGACATGCCCCATGGAAGGGGTGGGGTGAACAGTTGCTCATTATCTTTTAAAGAGACATGCACCGAAACGGGTGGCAGTGAACAGAGCTGTTTTTGAGGAGGTAAAAAGGGTGTTGTTTTACACAACCATTGAGCAATTTTAACCAAAGTAAGTTACAAACTTTACATGAAGACCCTATAGAATCATACCAACTTGTGAAAAATGTACATGCTTGTTACTTCAGACACAAAGGACAAATGGATTGTGATGGATTTTTAGTTGCGGTGCGTCGCGGTGCATCACGATGTGACAGCAGTTGCTTCCGGTCTGTAGACTGGGTGTTTGTGCTGCTGTTGAAGAGGAGCAGTGAGTTTACAATAGAAACCTCCTATGCCGTCCGCAAAGTCGATGGTCTTCTGTGTTGGGCTTGTTAAGACGGTGCGAAGTCGACGGTTTGATGAAGGAAGTTTCAGAGGAATTGGTGTTTGGTGCCAGTTTATAAAAGGCAGAGAGCCAACCGCTGTATACCCACTCGAACACTGTTACCACAACTGTTCTCTTTTTTTTTTTTTTTTTTTTGGTGATCTCCTGTGCCCCACCCCCGACCCCCTCTGACGGGCTAAACAAAACAAAATTACAAACCACTTGTAAAATTCTGCTGTTTTTAGCTTATGGTAGAATATGGACAAATGGATGGGCGGACTATTATATGCACAATGACTATAAGTATTGCTTTTGCACATTATATTGCACATGTAATATGCTTGTCATAGCATTGCATTAAGAGCATTGTCAATGGATGGCAAGACAAATTAATGCATAAAGGAGTAAAAACGAGAGGAAGTTTCTCCAAGACAGTGATATATGTTGATTTATTGCGCCGCTGATGTGTGTGTACATTGCAGTTGATCATTTTCGGGATGAAAACGGAATCTCTTCCATCATATCTCTGTTCACACAGCATGAACTTTACTTCTTCTCCGGAGCTGTGCTAAGTGTTGTGGCAGGAGTGGTGACAGACACAGGTGGCGGTGTGAGTGTGTTAAATGAGTGTGAGGTTGAGTTCCTCTCCTGTGGTGCTGATGGTAGGTTGTTAGCATGATGACCAGCAAGCAGCCCATTGGGGGGCTTCGGTTCCACAATGTGTCACACACACATTGTCATGGAGACAGCGCCTTTCACAGCGTTCTGCTCCAGCGCAAGATGAGCCAGAGCGTGTGTTAGCATGAAAATGCATGAATTGTTGTATTTCCTCTGTCATATATTAGGTTGAGCACATAAATTGCATTTTTATAGAATATTTAACACTTTACTTTAGGTCAGTGCATGTAACCTTTTCCTAATATCCCATCAGCTGCAACAATTCATGTGCTAGTTTCTTGCTGGCTCTCATCTTATGCTAATAACATTGGCAATGACTGAGGATTTTTTGCAGCGAAAGCTCAACGTGGGTGTGCTTTCTTCTCCTCTTAGACGAAGCCGCAGAGAGATCATTGTGTGGATCTGGTAGACATTTCCCAGATGGCAACGCTGCTATGACCTTTCACCCCAGGCTCCTCAGACATGAAGCAGCCATTTGTTGGCGTCGTGGTCCGAGGGCATCTCTGAACTTTCCCACCACCGGTATCTGAAGTCTGATGAAAGGTTTAACTAACACATTGGCCGCATTGTTTATCAATAAAAGCTTTTTCCGTATCCGCTTATGTTGGAATAAGGGGAATGGTTGTGTGCATGGCGACTTACAAAACGTCTTTTATAATATATCAGAGATTTCACAGTACAGTGCGCCTCTTCTCCCTTACTCCCATCTCTCAGTGGCTCCCTTATCGTGCTGTCTAGTCGCATTCATTTCCATGGCAATAAGGTATCGGCAAGGTGACAGGAAGCAGGCATGTTCCGTAGAGCCCCTGAGCAGGAAGTGTCAAAATCCCTGCCTTGTGAAAGACAGCAGGGGAAGTGCTGGGCGCTTACTATCTGCTACACCAGGCCAGGTGTGACCCCTATATCTGTCAGTGACTACCTTTTTTAAAACTCCCAGCCAACTCTCCATGGGCTATGACACAGCCAACTGTTTCTCTAGGGATGATTAGACATATGCCATCCTGTTCTGCAATGAATGGATTCGTGGCATCGCTTTTAAGGTCTTTTTGTTGTTGTTTTTTGAGCATGACTCATTTGAATTAAGTCTGTTTCATATGACACATTTGTGGTGGCACATTTGGTATAGCAGCTCGCAGAACTGGATATATCGCTGATTGAAAAGGAAATGTGCTCTGTGAATTCAGTGTGCTTAGAAGAATAGAAAGAGAAATCCGAATGAGTCAGAGAACAGAAGGCACTGGCACTGTAGACAACACAGTGGTATTTAATCATGTAAATTACAATGAAAGTGAGCCAGCATGTATCTGTATGTTTTTGGTCACATGATGGATTATCTCTTGTGATTCCTGCATCTGAATAAAAATTTGTCTTCACAGCACAGTACTAACCAGGAGTTGTCATTAGTATAGTGGGATTGATAATGATGTAGCACTGACTGATGTTTCACAAAGAATTAATCCTATGATATAAAAAAAAAATCTTAGATCTAGTAAATATAATGCTGAAAAAAAATAACAACCAAATTATGCATATTTTTGTAGTTTTTTAGTTAAAAAAATATTTCATGTAAATATATAAACTTATATAATTGTGTTTATTATTACTAGCCTACTTCTAATGTGCTTTTCTTAAAAAATGGTAATAATAAAAATATGGTGTGGAATACTTGATTCTGATTGGTCAATCACGCCATCCAGCGGTATGTTGTACTCCGATAAAAAAAAACTGATGACACAGGCTCATCTGGGTTACTGAAGTCAGCACTGTACGCTTGCTAGGAAATTTAAACTCAAATCAGTATTTTTTGTACAATTAGTTATGTAATGCGGTATTGCGGACTCGCTTTCTTGTTTCATACAAGCGCAGCTGCTGCCATATTGCAATGATTGTCTTGTACACTCTAATGTATTATAAGATAACAAACCGTTACGATCTCAAATCAATATCTCTTATCCCGATAAATATTTATGTGGCGAAATGCCGTGTAATAAGTGCCGTGACTGTACTTTATCCCTTAAATGTCCATCTAGGTTGAACATTTGCCAATTGCTAGCAACTGCTTTCTTTGCGGAAGCTTTGCATTTAAAGACCTAATAAAATATTTACTCTCAAGTCAATATTTTGTGTCTAATTATATACCTATTTGGCAAGTAGCCATTTAATAAGCTGGATAATGTACATCAAACCGGTTGTTATCACAGAATAAACCCAAGACTGATCACTCTGTCTGGGTTTATTCTGTGAGAACAACTGGCTAGATGTACATTATCCCTTACATAATATATTATATTATGCTATGTGTGTACAATGTTGTTGTTGATTTTGTCACTTTTATAAACTTGCTGTCGTGTGATGTTGTCAGGATGTGTTTGTTTCTGCTTAAACTGACTTGTTTCATGCATCCAACGTGTGAGCGAGTCATGTGAACAGTGTCATTATTTAAAGACAAAATGCACATAGCTTCCCATGTACATTTCTTATAAAAAAATTGAACAACTGAAGACTATATAAATAAATGAAACAGTTTGCATAAAACTGGGCACAACTTAAGAAATCTTAAAGGGATAGTTCACCCCCCCCCCAAAAAAATACAATTTTGTCATTACTTACCCTCAAGTTGTTCCAAATATGAGTTTATTTCTTCTATGGAACATAAGATATTTTGAAGAATAATGGAAGTACTATGGAAGTCAATGGGTCCCGTCCACTGTCTGGTTACCTAGATTCTTTAAAATATCTTATTTTGTGTTCAATAGAAGAAAGAAACTCAAAGAGGTTTGGAACAACATGGGCATGAGTAAATTATAACAAAATTTTAATCTTTTGGGTGAACTATCCCTTTAATATAAATAGGCAATTACCATGATGGATGTCATGGCAACTTAATGTTTTAAATTTAATGAATTAAATTAATTAAGGTGATGAATTTAAATAAATTAAAAAGCCATGCAATTGTTGCCTTCATTTTTTTTTTAAGTCATATGAACAGGCCATTTTTAACTGTATAAATGAATTATAATTAATATGTCGCATGAAATAATTATAATGGCCATTGTATTGAATTCAGCCAATTTGTGACAATGAGCAAATCAATGCAGCTGTCCTCATTAGTTCCTCTGTTTGCAAAGACCTCCTGAGTTATCATCTAAACATCCTGGCAGGGTAATTGCCTGATAGGTCCATAAATCTAAAAATTCCAGAGGAACACGTCGGACAGAACAGCGAGTCATTTACTGGGTCTGGAGATGTGGATACTTGCCACCTCAAGTTAGGTCTATTGATGCCAAACGTGTTTGTTTAGAAGATGGATCGTCTCGATTTACTGTTGGGGGTCTTAGGAGAGACCCAAAGCTTTGTGGTGCCAGAAGGGATAGAGACAGTTTAAAATATTGTTATCTAGGGGTTCGTATAAATGTGTCTGTTCAGTTTTACTGGTTTCCACGTGGCAAAACATCAGATAAGAGTTCAAAACATGCACATTTCCTGTTTGAAATCTATTGGCCAGACTGTGGTCACACTCCAGAGGAAACATTGTAATGATCATACATTTGTCTTTTTCCAGTACGTCTCAATTCTATGTGCCTGAGCCTTTCCAATATGCATTCATAAACACTGATGTTATTTTCTGTGAGTGATGTGGGCAGCTTAAATCTGCATTTTTCGTCAAAACACATTATAGATAAAGTCAGAATAGAATTGAGATGAACCACAAATTATCACACAAAATTGGATTGTAAGCCATTAACCTAAAAAAGAATAGATCAATAAAAAAAAGGAACAATTAAAGGCACTCAGTATTTTCCCTTATTAGAAAAGATTTACACATAAATAATTGAATAGTGCTTTTAGACTCGCATGCAATGAAAAGTTCAGTATAGCTTAATAAATCTGTTTTATTCTACATGAAGAGCGGGTTGCCTCGTTGAGGTCACATGACCAGCCAGGTACACTTGTTACTGTATATCTTGTTAACCTTCCCTTTGTTAGACCTTTTCACTCATAGATTAATTAACCATGGCCGACTGACTAGCATTTTCTGTTTATACAATGTGGCATCTGTCAGTGTATACGTAAGTCCAAGACATAAACAAAGACTTACTGAGCACACCTTTAACTTCAAAAACAGCAGCTACACCATTTAAATGTATGAGTTTGTAAAGGACACTAAACTGTCAGCAATAGCAATTGCCACCGAAAATTGCCAGCTTTCACTCAGGGATTCAATGAATGCATTTTGAATAAATGCAGCTCCGAAACAAAACAAAAAACAAGCAGAAGTTCTGAAAGCCCAGTAATAAATATTTATTACCGTACTGAGGCTTAAGTATGTTTTTGTGACTGTTGACCTATAAAAGTGTGCCGTCTACTAAGCACGCATTCATCCTGCCTTTTTCATCCCATTTATTTCACATCCTCGCATTATCTGCGACAGCTACACAAGCAACCACAGGGAATTCTCACATTTTGCAGATTTGACACTGCTATTGTCTTAAATAATCAACTAAAGCCAATGCAGCTGGCACTGACAATCAGACATGACCATGAATTTCTGTAGCTTATTATTGCAAGAAAACAAATGTATTACAACAAAAGATCTGTATGATTTGATTAAAGCGGGCACGGATGCTAATGTAGTGTATTCTGTCTCTGAAAGAGGTTGAGTTTCCTCCTGAGCCACAACACACTGTCTTTAATAGTCTTTAGGATGCACGACATTGGGAGTTTGTGTGGTTTTTAATTTCAAAAGTCTTTGTTTTGGGATTACAGTAATAGCCTACATATATATATATATTTTTTTTTTCAAACAACAAAGAGCTCCAGTGCTATACATGAACAAAAACAAAACAAACAACCAAAACATCTAATGGGATAAAAGATATCGTATCAGACCTCCTTAGCATTGTATTTTTCATCACTCTAGTCATTATGGGATACATTTGCACTGTGTCACCATACCAAATAAAGTATGCATGCATTTTCATACTGCATGCTATCTTTAATGCTGCCAAAGGCAGTAAAATATTCAGTCTTGTTCACTGAAAGAACTCACTAATTGAACTAGAATAAAGAGTAAAATCATGCTTCGCTAATAATTATTTGAGGAATTAAAAATTAAACAAATATTGCTTTATATAACATTAACAAACTGGGTCAATGCTTTTGATGTTATATTATACATTCTTGTGTAGCATACTTCTGCTTTCAAAGGGTACAGTTCTTGACCAATTTTATGTAATGATTCAATTGCCTCTCAGATCTCCTCCAACACCAAAAGAATATGTAATGTATTAGTCAATTAGCACGATGCACAGCATTTTTTTCTCTTTGAGGAACCTCAGGGGGAGGAAAAAAAAAACAATAGTGTTTTTGTCACATATATTGAGGAAGTCTGCATGAATAAAACGTGAATAAAATCTTTTCTGCACTCTTTCTTTTGGCAAGTTTTAAGCTATGAACTGTATATTGCATGCATTGTTTACAACATCAATTTATGTTTGCCTCCTGAACACCCCTCCCAACAGCCAATGCTTATTTGATTTAGCTTTTTAAGTTTTAGACAAAAACAAGTGCAACAGTTTTGTATACGATATACTGTATTTCTGCACTATGAATTGAATTTGATAGCTTTGTGTAAGGAACAGACCACAATTCATTATCCACTGAAATCTTAACATTGTCCTAGCTTTTCTTGGCACATTTATGAAAGTTAATGATAATTATCCAATTCGTGAACTACTTAAATTTTGTAGTATACTTGGAGACTTGGAATAGTCATATTTTATGATACTTTTAGGGTGTCTTTTGACCTCAGTCTTCATTTATTGTAATTGAATGGAAAAGCTAACAGTACAATCCCTTCAAATGTTCTCCTTTTATGTTCAACAGAAAAATTAAATGCATATAGAACCGAAGAAGTGTATTTGTGGGTGTAAAAAAAAAAAACTTTCAGGTATTGACACACAAATTTATTTAATACAGAAATAAAATGTTATTTTAATGCAGTTAACGCAAATGTCCAATTTGTAGGCTAATTGTTTAAAATTATGCCAGTCGAAATCTCCCTTAAATACATCGCCTAAAAAAATAAAAAATATTTTAGGTAATCAGTTACACACCCGGTTTCACAGACAAGGCTTAGTTAGTACCAGACTAAGATGCATGTTTGAGCTGTTTTAATTGAAATAACTTGAACTAACATACCTTAATATGTCAGTGGCATTGTTTTGTCTCAAGATGCACACCAGTTTTTCTTTCTTCTAAATTTATAAAAGCTACTTAAATGTGATAATGTCTATGTGGTGTTTTAATACTTTAAGTCAAACTGGGCAAATTCAAGTCAACACCATTGCTGAGTATTTTGAAAAAAGACTCCAAAGTCTAAAAAACAAAAAATCGCTGGTGTTTCTTACGTCACATCGTACCTTGTAACCAAATCACGTCAAAGTGTGGGCGGGCTTTAGCATATCATTACTATTCTCTGAAGCAGGGGAGTCTCAAGAGAAGCCAGGTTATCCTGCATATTTTTCTGTTGATATGAAAAATTGGGTAGATTTTAGCAATAAAGCGAGTGAATTATGTATGATTTTCCACTGAATTTGTTCGAAGCGTTTCTAAGGTTACTGATTGTTAGAAGGCAGCTGTTTGACTCTGAGGTGGTGAACGGGAACATGGTTTGTATAACATTAGCAACACATTATTAGCTGTTTGACAACATAGTCAAGCAAAAGGCTAATCATATTAATTACCGCAATGTGTCCGACGTTGTAGAGAGCAAGACATAAAACGCATTACCATTCTGAAACATCAACTTGTAGACCACCCTGTATGAGTGACTGGAGGCGGGGATCATTTGCATTTTCATGGATCCGTTTGTACTAAATGAAGCAAGGGTCTATAGTTACATTCAAGCTATTTTAAGGCATGAATAAAGAAAAGTTCACAGGGAAAAAATATGAACAACTTTAAAGAACAACTTTAAATATGGCATTTTGGTGTTTTTTAAGTTTTAAGTGATTTCAAAGAGTTTTAAGGGATACGATTATTGACTTCAGGGGGACTTTGAGGGGCTGTTTACACAAGATCGTTTAAAACTTTTTATGCATTTTGGCCGTTCATTTAATACTAGAGGTCGACCGATAGTGGATTTTACCGATAACGATAGCTAGGTTGGGCCATACTTGCCGATAACCGATTAATGAACCGATAGTTTTTTAAAAATTGATACTGGATAAAAACAAACATAACACTCCAAGTAAAACAGTGCTGAACTTTATTATAAAAATAAAAAAACTGTATTGAACCATGAAAACATGCTAAATGAAATAAATATATAAATGTGAATAAATATTTAAGTCAATAAAAGATATTCATTCAAACTGAAACAAAAAGTAATACTCTAAATAACAAATAAAACCAGTTACAATCAAAATGTAACTATTTAACTGTTATTTTCAAGCCAACTTAATTAATAAAAAAGTAACAAAATTTGTATTAAAGTGAAGATGAAAAAAATAATAACCGAAATCGAATGCTTTTCTGATCTGTCGGCTGTATGAACATATCAGTTTGCTTACGTCTCTAGCTTTAAATATGCAACTTCTCTGCATATTTAATGCATAAAAGTGACCAGCTGGATATGAACTAATGCAAATAGAGGTAACAATTGTGACATTAAACATTCGGGTCGGACTTACGTTTATGTTTGTCAGTGTTTTAACGCTTGAGGTACTACTAATGTTAGCGTCCTCTCAGCCTCGAAGGCAAACACACATACTGTTGTGCTGTTCTTTCTCTACTAATGCAGCATTTAGTCAACAAATTAATCACTTTATAATGATATGACAAAATGTACTGTATACATACATTTGAGCTGTCGGTGCTTTAAACGCGCATCTGATGTCAGCGCTCTCCACGCAGCATGTGCTCTCAGTGCAGCACGCAGAATCACGTGTCGAAATAAACAACACGAGGCACGAGTTTTTATTACACCTCTAGAGGCCGCTCTTGTACTGCATCATGCCAGCAGACCCTTCTCAGCTCTTACACTGTGTAATGAATGACAGCGCGCGCTTCTCAGCCGCTCCAGCAAATGGACGCAACCAGGAAAAACTATCGGTATATATTTTTGCCGATAACGATAGTTCCACCAGTCAACTATCGGTGCCGATTAATCGGCAAAACCGATGAATCGGTCGACCTCTATTTAATACAACAACAGCGTTTTGGGTACCTGTAAACACAGACTTTTGAAAAAGTGTTACAAAGTGCAAGTTTTTGAAAATGGTCTCTGTATAAACAACAGAAACGCGAATCTCTGGAAACGATGACGTCATGCACATGCGTATTAGGTGTTCAATCTATAGTGTTTCATCGTCATCTAATGGCCTGGCAGCAGAATACACCGTTTTTAGTCATTTTCGTGGATCCGTTTGAATGGGGATCGTTTTGACAAAGGTGTTGTCTGTACATGGAAAACTCAAAGGAAAAACTTCTCTATTTTAAGCATATTGTTGTCGTGTAAACGTACCCTAAGTAATTTATACATTTAACTTAAAATTATCATGCAATCTCAATTTAAATAATTTTTGTAGTGGAAACTTGGCTAAGTTTAACTAGCTAATTCAGCAAATGCTAGCTTGCTAAATGGTAACACAATGCTTTGATATCATTAGCATAGCATAGCAAATGCTGAATGAATATGGCAATATAGAACTTTTAACTATATCTGTTCTCAAACTAAGCTCATAATCCACTCGTCACCAATAAAAATAAATAAAAAAACCATATAGCCTAACAGACACTGTTTTAAACATTAGCCAAACAACAAGCAAAACATTAAACACTACTAAATCTCACAAAAATCTAAAAAAAAAAAACTTAATTTTAGCATACTATCCCTTTTGAATGTCATGAAAAAGCATGATGGGAAATAGAAATCCCAGCCCAGTTTCAGTTCAACAAGGTCATGAAACTCAAAATAATGAAACAATTCAGATTACTTAAAATGTGTCAGTTTTGTGTACTCAAAAGAAAAAGAAAGTTCCTAATTACATAACAATTTTTTTGATTGAACTACTTTGTTTAAGTTAAGTTCACCCTGCTTAAATTAATTAATTATATTGAGGATTAGGGTTTTCAGTGTGTGTACAGTCTGCTCTTGAAGAAATGAACTTTTCCTGTGTGTGAGGGCGGAGTACACATGAGAAGGGAATGTAGCTGCCTGATCTCTTCAGTAAGATGCCTATGATGACCACATCAGAGCAAAGCCGTCATGAGAGATGTTCCTCTCTTCTGATCAAAGATGTGAGGGGAAGTTTAGTAAAACATACTTCACCCAACACAAACAGACCTGAGTGACCCTTTTAGAAAGGGAGCATCAGATTCATCATGATAGGTTTACATCCAGTTTCTTTGGAGTAGATTGTTTAGGTAATGGAAGGAAATTGTTGTTGACCATTTCAGGCCAAGACGAGAAGTTTATTGGCGCACTTGCAGGTCACAGTTTATATTACAGTGTCTGTGACACTTTGATAAGTGTACAAAAACATCAATTCGGTGCTAAAAAATTGAAGCCAAAACAAAAACGTAGCCAAAATGAATGAAATTGACAGGATTGTTAAGTAACTGACACTGTAAATGCCTAATTGTGTCTCACTGTATCTTAGTACCAAACTAGAGCCTCATCACTCTGGCATTCTCTTGAACTTTGACATTAATGAGGTAAAGCAAGCAATTAAATTCTTTTTTGTTTGTTTGTGGTTTCGTCTATCATGAAAATTAAATGGCATGGAGTAGGTAAGGAAAGCATTTTAATTAAATCTTCTGTTATGTAAGGATGTCTTGGTGCAATCAAGACAAGCTAATACAATACAAAAAAATAATCAATTACACTGTGCATCACTGCCAGTTTTTTTATGTTTACAAATCAATAGTAATTTTCAGCTGATGATAAACAATCTCATTGCAGAAGACTGTGTTTTGATACCGTTTCATATTAAATTCAAATTCAAAAAGATTACTGTTCACTTCAGAACATCAGAACAAAAAAGAATCGGCTAATTTTTCACGAGGCGTTGAAACATGTTTAAAACCAAACCAATTTATGGAATTCCCAGAAGAACCCACATATTTGTTTAACCTATACTGCTGAGAGTTAATGAAGGGATGTATGTTTGGTATTATTTTGTTTAAATCTAACTTTTTTGAGTTTTTTTTAATGAATCAAAATCTATAATCTGTCTAAATGATTCATTCATGAATTGGTCTGATCCATTCAACTCACTTACTCAAAGATCCCCACAGCTGGTCTCAAGTAAGAGCTCAAAATGATCAGTGAATAAGTACCTAAATTTCGCATTAACTATGAAATAATATATATTTTTAAAGTCTTAAAATATTTTATGTGATTTTTGCATCCCTTTTGACGTTTGAAATCTTCAGTCAACATTCAGTTCTAATTGCATGTATAGTACATGCCTTTATTCCGAATTTGTATTTTTGTACATAAATAACATGAAGGTGAGTAAAAACAGACTGATTTTACATTTTTGGATGATCTTATCCTTTAACGTTGGCTGCTTTTCTTGCTTCCAGGTCAGATTAGGGTAAACCAGCACATTGGTGCCAAAAACACAGCCTGGCTCATCTCGTTTTCCACAGAGATGGTTTGGCAGAGCTGATGCCACTTTTAATCCTTCTTGGAGTACATTCTTCTGACTGCTAACTTCCCACCCCAGATCAAGTGCTGCACAACTGATAACGTAGAGCCCGAGGTGACTGTTTGCGTGATTCTCCAGTTGCTCTCATGGTTGTTTCATTTTGAAGGCTTGCCAGAACTGGCTGTCTACATTTTGTCAAGGTTTGCATAGCCTCTCTGTCCTGAATTTGAGTATGTGATAAAGACACTTGTTAGACGCCATGCAAAAGCATATCCTCAAACAAGTCCATGGTTACCAAGGTAACCAGGATGGATTGGCTCTGATGGTGTTAAAAAACAACTTAAATCCTTGTTATTCTTCACCATTTAAACAACTGCGCTTTGGCTCCCTCTGAGACCTGAAGGGATGATGGAAAAATTATAAGCAGTGGCTTTGCTGCACCATTATAGACGCTTATCTGGCCCCACGCCCTTCTCTGTCATTTCTATTCTGTGCTATCACAAGTAAAACTACCTAACGGCTATGTGACGCCCCACTCAGTGAGCTTGAGCCGAGAGTACACACCTGCCTCGCTTCTTTTCTATGCCTAAGCATTCACATGCCATTTTTACACAGTTGTGTTTGACAAGTTGTGACATTTTTGTCAAGAATATTCAGGAAAAGCCTGCTGTATATGTTGCATCTGTTTATATGCATGGCACACTGAACAAGTGTATACTTGTTTGGCTCTGGTATAGATAGAGCTATAACAGACACTTGAAGTGTCAGTGCTATAAATACAAGGGAGTTATCTGAGGGTATGAAAGTTGCGGGTTTACCACTAAATGGCTAATACTGTATGTGTTACTTTCGGAAAGGTTGTTAAAAAAACAGGATGAACAAGATGTCCAGGTCCACAACATTAAAGATTCAGCAGTATATTTAACCGTGCGTGGGGTACCGTGCATGGGGTACTAGGCTATTCATTTTTCTTTGCACCAAACCCATCCAAAGCTTTTTTCTTTGTCCATAGAATCCGGTCGTGTCTGACTACTGAGTTTGTTTTTGGATGAGTGAGGAGGACTTTTCTTGATCATATTTACCAGGGGTGCCAATAATCATGACCACAGCTTAAACTGAACAAAACTTTTTGCACCTTACCCAGAGTTAACATGGAAACATTACAATTTTTTTATGTTTTTGAAAGAAGTATCTTATGCTCACTAAGACTGCATTCATTTAATACAGAATACAGTAAAAACATTAATATTGTGAAATATTATTACAAATTGTTTTTCGATTCGGAAATGTTTTAATGTAATTTATTCATGTGTGTCATGGTTATGCTTAGTTTTATTGTGTTTTAGTTTGGTTTTCCATGTTTCCTTATTTCCTGTGGTTTTATTCCTTGTTAATGTCCTAGGTGTCTGATTAATTACACCTGTATCATCATTTAGCTCCATTGTTTGCTTATACTCCCTCCCTGTTTTGATCAGTTCGGTATCGTCAATGTTTTACATGGTTGTTGTTGTTTCCTTCTCCAATCTAGGCTACTTCTTTCATTATGTTCTTCAATGCAACAACCCACCGTAGTTGACACTGTATAGTGGCAAAGCTGCTTTTCAGCAGCCACTACATTACTTGCAGCAAAAAAAAAAATTTAAACATGAAGAAGAAGAGATGTTTCTTGAGCAGCAAATCAGCTTTGCCATCACAGGAATAAATTATTATTTTTAAATTCATTAAATTAGAACACAGTTATTTTTAATTGAAATAATATTTCACAATATTACTGTTTTACTTTATTTTCGATTAAATAAATGCAGCCTTGTTGAGCATAAGATACTTCTTTCAAATATATATAAAAAATTAATGTTTCCAAACTTTCGACTGGTATAGATAATATTTACATTTATGCCCCTAATGTTGTGTCAGTTTTCCCCCCTATGGGATCAAAAATGTTATTGAATAACAAATTGTTTTTAAGGTACTGAATCTGAAGGTAAAAAATTTAAACGCTATTCACGTATATTTAAGTATGGTGCCTCAAGACGTGTCATGTCAGGTTTGACATTAATAATGCTAAATGTCATTGTTTCTTGTGCGTATTTAAAGATCATAATGTCCAAATTTGAGTGTATGTATCTTCACAAAATATAGTGTTCAGTTTGTGTGGGCTACTGTTATAGGCCTAAGTACTTAAATGTTTTTTTTTTTTGGAAATTTACTATTCATTCACTCGCTATTCACTTTCACTGTGTGAAAAGGTGCAGCGTAAACAGTTTGAAACAATTTGAGAGTGAGGCAAGATGACTGCTTTTATGACGTTCTAATTCAGATGAATCTGTTTGACTGGATTGTATTCTTTGGTTTGTCTGTCATTACTAAATTCAATAAATGTACATAGAATGTTTCATTTAGTATTTTACATTGACACATTTTTTAAAAATGTATTTAAATTAAATGATGTAGGCTATTTTTATATTCTGCAGATTGGCATCATTTTACTCTGAGGGGCTTCATTGGTCCATTTGCAAGATTTTCAATTTTGTGCTAGTTAATAAATAAAAATATTTTGCCTATTAATATATTGGATGATGCTTCATTCTCTTGTCCATGTTCAAATAATCTCTAAATATGTGACAATTTGTCAGTAAATGTCCTCTGTTCTTCTGCTCTCATCCCCCATATTTCATATTATCGTAGATAATACTAGGGACATGTTTCCTGTCTGGTTGAGATTTTGAGTTGTGAAATAACTTGTGGTGGCAGTATGTTTTATTGCTCTGGCTCAGGAGGCTGGTGAGAACATCTGCCTAATTGTTTTGTGTCATTGCGGGGCCCCATCGCATGCTCATTGTAGAATTAGCTGTGACAGTGTTTGCTCTGAGAGATACTGACATGTTGGCTCTCGCTCGGCACACCTCAGTATGCGGGCGCCGCTATCACCTCGGGTTGCCTGGTTCGTGCTGGCTGAATCTCCTGACACAACACAAAGCCACTGGTTTCATTCAGATATACATTAGCTTTGGCCTGTGAGGCATCTTGTGTCTCATAAAGTTCTCATTAAGGGTTTATTTTGCTGGCTGAGCTGCCGAAGAGGACCGAGGTTGTGGGAATGCCCACCAGAGCATGCTCTACGCCAGAGATTCACAGGAGTATGAGAGACATAAAAGCCACTATTTCTTCTTCTGGCTTGCAGCGAGCATTAGCTGCTTCAGTGCCACAGGTTCACTGAACCATAGGTGCATTCTGTGCAATTCACGCAATGCCATCTGAACATGACGATAGTGGTGGAAGTCACTCTAGATGAAAGCAGCAATGCCATATAATTCTTAAGCCTGTTTCAGACTGTACAATGATGCAGTTTGCACCAGGCATGGAAATAGAAAGGACTGTGGGATGGTTGATTTGCTGGCCAGCTGTCAAAACCGAAATTTATATGTACAACATAAATACATAATTATTAAATAGGAGAATATATTTTATTGAATTTACATTACTGTACTGTATGGTATTTGCAAGGTAATTATAGTTTTGATATTTTTAAGTTAGTTTTTTTTTTGTTAAATTGGTTTAGCTATTGATAGGTTTAGACAGTTTCTGTTTTTTGTTTTTTTTAGGTTTTTCAGCTTTAGTTTTATCAAAATTAATGTGGTAACTTTAAAAATGTTTGTCTGCATTAGTTTCTTAGCTTAGTGTATTAGTGCCACTTAATTTGTGTCCATTTTTATTTTATTTAGTAATGTATTTTAATTTAGCTTAATTTATCATTTATTTTATCATTTTTAGATTTTTTTTCAAACGCTTTGCAGATGTATATATGTATATATAGGCCTATATGAAATATAAACATTTAAATGGTGACTGTAAACTTGGCGGATTTATTCAAACATGCATTAATATTTGAATCAATTTTATAAAGAGACGAGAAGCTAAAATAACGACTATATTCATTCAAGTTTTTTTTTCTCTCTTGTGTCAGTCTCTGACGCTGCTCACCTGAGCACCATGCTGACGCAGGAGTCGGCCAATACTGAGTCGCCGTTCTGACGTAGAACCCGGAAGCGCTGCACTGTTTACAATGTGAACACCGTCAGAGACAGAGAAGAAATTGTTAAATAAAGTTATTTTTGCCCACAAAAAGGATTCTCATTGCTTCGTAAAATTAAGGTTGAACCACTGTAGCCGCATGGACTATTTTAACAATGTCTTCACTTCCTTTCTGGGCCTTGAAAGTGGCAATTACATTGCAGTCAATTTGAGGGGACAGAAAGCTCTTGGATTTTCTATTAAAAATATATTATTGTGTGTTCCAAAGATGAACGAAGGTCTTACAGGTTTGGAACAACATGAGGGTGAGTAATTAATGTCTAATTAATTCGTAATTTAATTTAATGGGTGAACAATCCCTTTAAGAATCGATATTGGCTCGTAAAAATGAGAATCGATTAAAATTTGATCGGGGTGGGAGATGGTTTACACAGAAACATACTGGAAAAAAATAAGCCTCATATTTGTTTTACACACCACCTATTTAGAAATGCCTCCTTTGATTCACTCGTCTACCAAGTTTGTTCATAGTGTATTAGCGTTAACCTGAAGCTGAAGTGGAAAAGTTTTATTTTTTAATTACTGTTGTTTCTCACAAAATTGTGCTTAACCTGAAATGACAAAAATATCAACCCTTCCCTCAAAGACAAAATTGAGATTGACAGAAGCAATTATAAATTGACTGACTTTAATATGTCGCACTGGCACAACAAGACAAACTCAATTAACCCATGCTATTATATTGTTTCTCTCCACGCAAAAACAGCCATTAACCGCATCCTCCCCTTTCGTAGACGGCTTCAACAAGAATAAGGAGAAGGAGAGGGACGTGTTCATATCTCCTTATCTTATCATATGACTTTCAGCCTGGCAGGCAGGAATGCATGGCTTAACCGTAAAAGGGGGACAGAATGTATTAAAGATGAGGATATGGGTCATTTAAAGTGACTATCACTTGCTCTGCACACTATCTCCGCTTATGAAATCCATTCATGTAGATAAAGTACGGTGGCCTCTGGAGAGTAAGGGACATTCGGCTGCCAGCGTCCTTCCTCTGAAGTCCCATAATGCATCTGCACTCTAAAAATGGACATCTCTCTCTGACCATATTTAAGCAAAGTAGATACAATTGCACTCATTGGTCACAATTTCCTCAACAAAACCACTGTGCAGTCTTTTTCATTTGCAAATTGTTAATTTGATAAGCACTTGTGCAGATAAACCGCTACACTTAGATCACTCTTTATAACAAGCCTCATTATGTGTTAGAGAACTTTCTGTTAGCAACTATCATATATTGGATTTGCAACAGGCTTTTTGTGCTATGATTTGACTGGCTAGCTCACATCTATTTGACGGTGGCCCCCTATGCGCAAACTTCTCGTTAAGTGACGATTATCGTTTGTTTTCCAGCGGGTCTGTGTGTGTGAGAGAGAGAGAGAGAGAGAGAGAGAGATGGAGCTCTAATGTTCTCTTCCAGGAGAGCAGTAACTTCAAACTTCAGTAGTTCACTAATGGCTCCAAATGAACCGTTCTTCTCTAGGCAAAGACATTAGGCTTGTCTGGTTGGCGTGCCCCACTCCCCATGGTGAAGAAGACCCTCTGTCGCTCTCCCGAGTGCTGGTCCTTCCTGTGAAGAGCCCCTGAGCCACACACAAACCTGCTTAATGATCTCTGCAAGCACTCCTGGTACCTTAATTGGTCCATGGCACATATTTCCCTTAATAGAGATTTTGTGAATAGACCCTTCACTCCTCAAGGGCAGGTTTGGAGTGTTTAACACTCTAGAAAGTGATTAATCTTTGCATCTGTTTAAGGGGAGAGTGAGCTCGATGGGAAGCCCTTTATAGATGTGGAGATGTCTGCTCTCTAGAGGACAGCCGGTTTGATTGAGACATCAGTTTTAAAACAGTAGTATAGTGGTGTATTTTAACTTTCAACAATATGATTGGTGTATTAATGTGCTGATGAGTGTGATGAGTGTTGTGCTGGTTTATACCTGCATACGTTTTTGTCTTTGCTGGTCTGAGTAAAATGAGGTATGACTGAATTATTCTAAAATTTGGGTTAGATTGTTATTGTTCATGGTGGCACGCTTAGGTACTTTTGCTGTGATGTGAGTTCAATAACTTTTTCAGATATTGTTTTTCCTCCATAATTTATTGCCCTCTATAAACCTTTCTCTTTCAAAAAGTCACAAAAAGGACAACTTTTCATTCCTCATATATATAAATATATAATTTGTTTTGTCTTGTATTGCTAATGTGCCAGTCGCTCTGTTCCATGATGATG
Organism: Phoxinus phoxinus; assembly: GCF_949152265.1. Lineage (NCBI taxonomy): Eukaryota > Metazoa > Chordata > Actinopteri > Cypriniformes > Leuciscidae > Phoxinus > Phoxinus phoxinus. Next base: position 26,935,035 of record NC_136880.1, on the reverse strand, counting down.
ACTGGAGCTTTCAAGCTTCAATAAGTATGCAATGTCATAAAACTCAAAATCATACAAATCAGTTCATACTACTATATTCTAAGTTTTCTGAAGCCATACATAGCTTGGGGTGAGGAAAAATTGATTTACTTACATAGATTAATTGTGATGTTTTGACTATTTTTGTGAACAAGATCAACTCATTTATTGTAATAATCTGACTCAAAAGAAGTCATGGGATTAAAATTTCCAATTTATATACATTTCATTTTTCAGTGAGCTAATTTTTAAGTTTTAATAACCGTCTCCATTTATAAAACACAGTAAACGTGTGTACATTATATGACTGGTATGAGCAATATACAAAGCATCATTACCCACATTTTATCCCTATAATGTATTTTGGATGGTTAAGGAAATTAATGTATTTGTTGAAATCATCAAATAAGGTTAAAGAAACCCGACTTATTTTCATGAGGAGCTTGTTCTTTAGTTCTTCTGACTCATTTCAAGAACGGGAATGACAAATGTCAGAAAACATTTATGCTAAGCATCTGCTTTGGACCAACAGTCAGGCTGCAGGCAAAAATTAAGGAACCAGATATATAAATAAATAAGCTGTAATGGTCAGAGGGCATATGGAAAGTCATTGGGAAGACACTGTTGACTGAGCAGGACGTTGCGTTGCCAGGGAACGTCACTTGGCAGCCTGAGGTGATGTCAGCTGTCAGTTTATCCAGACTGTGCTGTGCTGTGCACATGTCCACAAGGTTGATTGTCAAAAATAAAAAAAATAACATCATCGGGTCAAACAGACGGATGCATAACTTTAATTGGAATGTTTTGTCACCAGTAAGTGTGCTGGAACCCTGCACCCTACACGTGTGCGTGTGTGTGTGTGCGACGCGTGTGTGCGTGCGTGTTTGCACTTAGAATAAAATAGCATTACTACAGTTGCTGACTGTACATTCATTTCTCCCAATAATTTGGTCAAATTGATATAAAATATTTCAGAATGTATTTTGCATAAAATTGCGTGTATTTTATTTTTAATATTCATACTAGTGAGACATGCTCATGTTAAACATTGCCAATTTGTCTGTGAAGAGGAACTGACCTAAACCATGCATTTTTAGACCTTGCATTAAGCATGAAAAGCAGTACTATCCACTATAGCTTGAGAAGCCTCTACAAAGGTCTATTGTGCACAAGGGTGTTTTCATGCGTTACGCTGAATGGCGGTATGAAATCAATGGGTAAGCAGCACATAAGGCATTCACAGTGTTTTTGTCAGATCAGAGGCGTCACTTTCAGAGACACTGGGCCACTTATCTTTTACACATCATAAAACCAGCTGCAGTGAATAGAGCGCATTCAGCACTCAGTACTTCATCCAACACAATGAGACTTTGTAAGTAGAGCTGTAAATTGGAACTTCTAGAGATGCTTTTCGAGCACCATTGGCACAGCAAAACAAGGGCTTTTAGATTTTTTCAGGCTCCTCAGGTAGCCTCTGTTTTTCCTATCTTGCATTATGAAATGAAAATGTCCACTCTGAGGGGGAAAAAAAGAGACAGACGTTGTAGATGAAAGATTTGACACGCTTCCAATTTTATGACTTGTATAAATTGCCTGTTATGTTATTTGCAGCTAATGAGAGGATGTGATGATATTGCAGTACACAAATGACAGACCTAAAGTCACTTGCAATCCATTATAAAAAGAAAAATTCCCTTAGTTTGAAGAAAGGATGAAAAAGGTAACGAATGTCACCTGAATCAAAATATAAATATTGAATTTCCTGCGAGATTGATCAATGTGCCAGCAAGATAGTTTTTTTTTTTTCTCCTTTCTTTGTTGTTCCAAACCAGTATGCTGTTATGTTCTCTGTGAAACACAAAAATAGAATTTTGAAGTTTATGTTACTAATGTCCAACATGACCAAACATGATGTCTAACCTGCTGTCTGTCTATCTGTCTACAGTACCTATCCGTCTATATAGTACAAGTCATATGAGGTACTTTTGCATTGCTTTTTGTAGCTTGATAGCTTTTGGGGAAAAATGCATGAAGAAATTATTCATTATTCTCTTTTGTGCTCCACAGAAAAAAATAACAACAGCATATCCTATATTTGGCGAGTGTGAGGGTAAGTAAATAATGACAGAACTTTGATTTTTAGCTGAGCTATCTCTTTAAGGTGTGTGAGGGTTGTTTATTTATTGGTCTATATTTAGCTTAATCAGTGGTGAAAGAGACAGGAAAGACAAAGACAGGAAGACAGTGAGTAAAAAGGAGAATGGAGGGAGGGGGAGAGCAGACAGAGGGGCCGTTAGGTGGGTGAATATCAGGTACCTGGCTTCTCCCTTTTCTCAGCAGTATCAATCTGTTAGGGCAGCTTGGGGGGATCAGCTGGCTCTCTGCACCGTCTGCACGTCGAGACTGTCTTAATACACGCTGGGCTGGTACATAACTTATCATAGTGATGTTAGAAGTCAAGATAAGGGTCCTCAAAACAACTGTGTCTAACTGATAAGGCAGCCAATCCATTTAAAAGAAATTTCAATCATTCCACAGATGCATGCAGAGCAACAGACATGCTGGGCTCAAGGAATTAGGCCGATGCAACAACAAAAAAAAATCATCTGGAACATAATCCACTTGTCTGGTTTTTAATAAATTACTTAATGCACGTTGGCCTCAGATTAACACTGTGCCCAAAATGTATATAATTTTCCTTTGAAAAGCTGCAACGTTTGAGTCGGGCACTACAGTACGAACGTCAGAGTCTTGGCGCAGACGCGAGAAGCCCGTGATCTTTTGACAGCCTTCTCTACCTGACGACATTCTCCAGAGGGCTATCCGTACTCCCAGACCATCTGTGGATGCAGTAAGTGAAACCACCTAAGGCTCTGGATTAGCATTGCAGCGTTCCTCTCTCCTGTCTCTTCCCAAGACACATCTTCCACACTCGTATTCATCACCATTCACTGGCTTGTCCAGGCTTACATGCCCTGGGCATACAAAAGCCTGCTGTCACCTTCCTTCCAGCTCAAGCACCTTTACCTATTCAAATAAGAAAAATAAACAGATAAATAAACCGTTTATTCCCTGAAGGGATGAATGCAATGTTTGATGCACTTCAAAAGACTTCCACTGATGTGCATTCAGAGGAGTTAATCAAAACGAATTATCCATGTGATAAACAGCCATGTGCTTTGGAACACAATCAACCAATAAGACCGCACTGGCATGGATTGAATTTACCAGCCGCCACAGTTCCGTTTTTTATAAATTCGTCATTGATTGAGATTGTGTTTTTCTAAACAATGCAAATAATGCACTGAATATGTATGAACATAACAGCAGAAAATATGATGTGTTTGAAAAGCAAGGAGTCTGCGGACACAGGCAATCACTCACATCCACAAATGGTTTATTTCTGATGCCATCTTAAACTTTAAGCTTTCCACCGTTTTATCATTTTAAATCAAAATGACTTTCAATACACATGAGGGGGTTCAGGGGGAAATCTAAATAAATAAATCAAAGCGCATTCACCCCCTCCTCCACTCAGTATGTATTGGCAGTGACAGGGGGTCATACAATATTCCAGCTCTAAATCTGCTGACATAAGAGCGGTATAAATCAAAGACATTATTGCACCTTAGTGCCCAAGGCTCCGAGGCATTTCTCATTCTCAAGGCCAGAGAGAGCCAAAAGACCATTTGCACATTCAAAGCTGATGAGAGTGGACAGAACAAAAGACCAGGCTTTTTAATAAGGAAACAAATAGGATTTTTATCAGCTCGGAGTGTCAGATGAACTGGGTTTGTGGATAAAAATGGAGCTTGTCTGGCAGTATAACAACCCGAGTCCTCACAGTGACACTGGCTTCAGAGAGTAATGCATATGCTATTGCAAATCTATTGCTGACTCCTCTGACATTCCCGATCTCTGATATACGGAGGATAGAAATTTCATCATTTGATTTATGATAAATTATTCTTAGATCTGATCAAGTTAGTGAAGCTTCATTCTGTCATTCCTTTTTTCTATTCATCCATTTGGTAACATTTCAGTTGAGGTGTCAGGTATGTATATTAATCGTTTTTTTTTTTTTAAATGAAGTTGTTACTGATTTAAAGCACCAGAAGATAAAACAGGCTGCCTAATTTGTAGTATCTTCACTTCGTCTTTCAGACAGCCCCCGATTTCACATATTTTCTAACTATTGATTCTGTATTTTTCAGCATTTACTCTGATGCCTCATTATAAACCTGTGCACTCTTAGCAAAAATTCCCTGCAGGGAGGAAACTCACTTGTTTAAGACCCGGGGCGGACAAAATTTTATGTATTTGGTCATCAGATGTGCGGAACAGGAAAAAGTGCACAAAAGCCAAGGTCGTAAACAAAGTGTGTTTCCTTTCCCCATGTAACAATTATTTCATTTTTGCCTCATCCGTTCAACTGTTTCCTTAAATGCCACCATAGCCAAAATATGTGGTACTTTAATCTTAATACCACCATATCTGGATTATGTTCCCTTAATAATAATGTTAGCATAATTTGGGCACATTTTACTGATTTTCAATAAATCACTGGATTAATTTGTGCTGCAAGAAAGAGGACGTTAATCTGAAGGTTAACCAAAAAAGTGAACATTTATATAGTTTAAAATTATATAACTGCTGGAAAAAAAGCCAAGAACAATAGGCTACATCCTGTTCTCTCAGTTACATGAACTGTGTAGGTGCCGAAGTGTGTGGACAGGGGTGGACGCCATTATCCCTCCAACCCATATGTAACAAAATAACAGGTCTGAGTAATTGCCCAGTCTTTTTCCTCACCAACTTTATCCTTAGGAGTGAATTTCATTATCTCCAAAGCACGACTTCATGTGGGGAATCAGCGTGTAACCAACTGTGACTGCTGTGTGCTTGGCACCCCCATGAAGGCCCATCAGATAACTCCAAATACAGTTTCTTTCTTGGCCCGATAAGACCACAAGCACACAGCTATGAAATAAACGGCTGGCCATGGGCCGACTGGGAGCTGGGCTTGGGGGGACTGCAGAGGAGATGCTGCAGGTAACGATTGAGATCAGGACAGGACGAGGGAGAAATTGCTGATGATTTAAGATAATGCTGCACTGATGGGAGCAGAGACGGCCATACTCATCACTCTCTCAGCTGATACTGGGTGGGGGTAGACCGCATAGGAACGTACACTGTTTCAACGTGACGGGTAGAACGGAGCCAGCGAGGTGGGTTTCCTGAGGTTTATAGTGTAAACGCTGGATTTTCTCCCTGACTTCTGCCATGGCAGATAATTGAGTTTTACTGATGGCCTTCCAGATCCTGGTCATGATTAAAAAGGACAGATTCCACTGGCTTCAAATTAGATCGGGAACATGGCACAAGTGTGTGTGGTGTATTTTCATAAGACATTACTTTCAGTCTGTGAGTCTATTAGTCAAGTGGGAACAACAAATGGAGTGTAAATATATTCATGGGCATGCATGTGTGCATGTGTATCTTCAGCCAGTTATGGGTGTCTCTTTCATTTAATAAACTTGCATAGAAAAAAAGGGCAAGCAGAAAGAGAGAATTTGTTCTATGCTCATGCTTTATAGCTATAGTGTATTCATAATAATTGTGTATTACTGACCCATAGGAGTGTCCACAATAAATAAAAGGGGAAAAAAACTAATTTCAATTTAATGACAGTAAAGATGCCATGTGATGGAAGTAAAAAAAAGAATAACGTATTGTTCTTAAACGTTGAATACATTTGAGTATGCACATATTGCTTATTTCCCTAAACGTTTTTTAAACGAGTCATGACCTGTAATTTTCACTTTTCCACGAGAATCAACAAGTTATGATTGCCTAATGATTATACACTGCATGGGAAGCTGATATTTAAAAGTGAAGCGTTTGTTTACCCCTGGGTTCGTAAACCAGCCCACGTGCACGCGCACTCAAATATGAGATTTTAATTTCTGCCCCGACTTGACGTCAAGATGGGGCAGGATATACCATATATGGACACCGCAGACCTATGCTGCAGGAAGCCCGCCCTGCCCCTCTCCCCCTCATATTCAGTCGCGAAAGATGCAGAAACGTAGTGCACACGTGAGTTGCTCTGTTGTTGACTGCCAGAATCAACATGTAACTTAAATGTGTTTTCTCTCACAAGAACGGACCAAGCAGTCAGGGACCAGTGGATTAAATTCATTTTAATGACAATCAAAATGATTTTTATTTTAGAAATGAAAGACATGATCATCATAGAATAGTTATATTTAATGAGGTGGTATAATGCCCTTTTCACAAGATGTAAAATAAGTATTTGATGTCCCCAGAGTGTGTATGTGACTTTTAAGCTCAAAATACCCCACAGATATATTTAAATAGCATGTTAAAATTTTTACTTTTTGAGGGTGAGCAAAAACGCACAGTTTTTTTTTTTTTTTGTCCCTTTAAGTTCGAATGAGCTGCTGCTCTCGGCACAGAGGGCGGAGCTTCAAAAGTGTGTGTCCTTAGCAGATTTGATTACCTCACACAGACACGCACTGAACATTTCTAAAACTTTTAGCCTTTTATGTTCAAACCGGAGTCGGGATATGATATAGAGACTCAATAATAAGTGACAACATGTAGACAACATTTCTGAATGGTTAGTTGATTCATTTATGTAGCTTATGTTAAGTTATCCTCTAGTCATTGATTAGCATATTCTGTCATGATAATCTATAACTTGCGTTCCTGGGGGCAGGGTTTATGTACATTTTAGGGTTTGTAATGTCACTAACCCGGGAGGGAGCTAGTGTAGTCCCTACCTGCCGTTTGTTGTAGTCCTTAAAAAGCAATTCCTTTAAAGTGGCACTCGGTAACTCTAGCCACCGCTTTTCTCAACGAGCTCCCCCTACAGCTGCGGTGCGTATATTTTTCACATCACTGTCGTAAAGTCACTTGCGGCGCCCTCCTCCCCCTTTCTACCGCTGCTCATGTGCTTTTGTTATGGTCGGAGCCAGTGTGGTGAACAAATGAGTCCCAGACGCACCAACTTTATCGTGTGGAGCTATGTCTACCGGGGTGGGTAATACATCATACACAGTATCATAAAGCAGTTCGTGTTTCTCGTTCTTTCTCACGCGTTCTCGCTTCTCACGAGACTTCCTATTTTCAACTTACCGGGATGTTAGTCCCAATGTTGCAAGGCTGGTTTTCCGCCTGGGAACGCTGGGGGGAGCGGGGAAAGTAACCATTCTCACCAGAACAGATTATTTAACCATCCAAATGATTTCTAAACGGATTTATTAAGCTGAAAAAGTTACCAAGAGCACCTTTAAAATAAAATATCTCCCTTTGCTTTGAGCTTCGTAACTTTGCAGATGTTGTTTATGCTCAAACAGCAACATTAGTGTACAAAGTTAATTGCGCTGGGTGCAAGATAGGGCCCAATGTATGTGTAATTATTATTATTTTTTATCATTTACATTTTAATAAGTATGCGTACAAATTTAAAAATGAACCTATGAGTATACGTAGAGCTAGATCAATGTTAGTGATTTGCCAAAGGCCATATATTCAAAAGGCCTTTCTACTCTAGACTAAAGCCACAAGTAGGAAGAATCAAATCCATCAAAGTCCTTGGGGGCCACCTTCTCATGACAGCCTCGTAATGATGGCGCCTTTCGAGATCTCAGCACTCGCAGGTGTGCCTCAGCAAAGACAAGGGTGTGAGTATGATGGAAAGGCAACAAAAACGATTTTACTTGCTTTTCTCAGAGGTGAGTTTTTTGCAAGGTACCTCCAAGTTCCAGTTTAGGCAAAGTAGAGGCAACTTTGTGAATGTGTGTGTCAGCAAGCTGAAAGGCCTGATGTATGACAGGCCATCTGGATTCCATGATGTACACCACGCCTGAAAGGGTGATAAGGATTGGCGCGGACCTCCACTGCCTCAGACAGCTCTCCCAGACGCCATATTTCAAAGAAACACCACTGTCTGCTGTGATTTATGCCTTATTATGAAGCTGTCGCTCATCGCTAGTGCAGAACTCATTAGGGACCTTTATTTTTATACAAGCATTCCGCCATTAAATTGAATCTGCGTACAGGGAAGATGGTTTCTATGGCAGAGAACCACTGTGGACTGTAGACTAATTTAACATTCACATGTAAATGAATTTCATATTTTCACTTTTTCAATTTGCCCGCTCCTGTGAATCTTGCAATAGTTAAAGATGGAGTAAACATCCAAAACGGAATTAAATCTGGAGGTGAGGAGCAGTGTTGAACAAATGTATGTGAAGCCAATGTTTGCATTAAAACTCCGAAGTGAGTGCCAAAATTAACCATCCAGGATAAATTGGTGACTTTCCAAGCAATTCGATAAACCAATTGAAATGCGATGACCTGGATTAGATGCTCCACCTGTCAGGTTAGTAATATGTTCGACTGGAAATGTTACTCCTCATGTTGATGTATCAAATAATGTGTAAGGGAAGTTCCATCAGCAGGGTGAGTCATTTTGCTTAAAGGGATAGTTGAAACCAAAAAAATGAAATGTTGCTCTTAACCTGACCTTTTTTTTCCCCATGGACATTTTTATCGGTTGCTCTATTTCATTCACAAGGAATGATTCAAAAGAATGATTCTTATTTCAGACGACATGGCTTTTCATGAATATGGCAAGAAAAAGTAAAGTAAAGTTAATGAATGTTAAGTTTCAGTGAAAAAAATAAGTATATTTATTTATTATAACTTTATGTTTCAGTCCTTTCATATTCTTTCATATTCAGTTTATATATTTTTTCACTGAATTCAGTCATACAGGTTTGGACTGACATAGGAGTGAGTAAATAATGCCCATTTTTATTTCTAGGGTTAAACTATTCCTTTAAATATAGCTTGTATAGGTATTTTATTTTCTTGTGAAGTACATTCTAGAAAATTGTACAAGCTACTCTAAGTAAATTCAATATAATTTAACCTCATCGACATTCTACTGATGAAATGACTATAACAGAGTTGGCATGTGAATAACAACAAATGTGTGATATAAAGTGAACATGACATGTTAAGATTTAGTTTTAGACACAAGTTAAAGGTTGCAACAGAACTGTCCTTCATTACCGAACTGTTTCTAAACATTATCCACAAATAAACAGCATCAGCAGAATCAGATAAAGAACTTCTAGAATTCCATGGTCCTAATCTAAACAGTATTCCATTTACACCAAAAGAACTCCTTCCTTATTTATAGCAATGTTGTTTATTTGAGAATGTCACATGTCTTTATCCTTTATCAGTTAGCGTCAGATGGCCGAACTGTCCAATTAGCAGGACTATTGGGTTTGACATGGAAAATTCCCCTTTGCTTAAGGTTAAAACAACACCAGCTAATGGAACTTACATTAGAAACATATGCTGCCGAGAGTCTCTAATCCCCACTATGTCCAGCGGATTTAGTGGCACTTGTGAGCAATTAACAATTTCAGAGATGCTAAGACAGTATATGTGCCACATTTACTCAATGGACAGTTTCACACTTTTGGGAGCTTTATTTTTTAGCCACATGCTCGCCAGGCAAGAGTAAGAAATACTCATTTGGGCGGATTAGCATGTTTTTAGACTTAATCCACTCTCCCATGTGCAATTCTGTTTTATGGCAGCAATCGCATGTCAGGCGTGTATAAGGCCCGATGCTTTAGCGTGACACTAACAGTGTAGGGGGATTAGGCTATCTGACAAGGTGCTGTGTAATTATACAAGAGACACTAGGTGATTATTTATAGGAAATAGGGAAATATCAACAGTCAGGACTTAGCTGAAATTGGAGTGAGGGGGAAACGGCTTAACAGCAGGTCTCAGAGGGGGTCAGAGAGGATTGTAATCCCTGTGCAGTGTATGAAAGCATAATTTTTAAAAAGGTTTTTAATCAGAAGCAAAACAATACACCACTTTTCTGGTGTCTGATATTTCAGCCAACTCTTATGACGTCAACGCCAGCATTGAGATGGTTTGCGGTCGAAGGAAATGGAAATTTTCTCAAGGTCACGTTTCAGCAGCGCTGTGTGGTCTGCGCCTCAATGGCTTCATGTGGAAGGTGGAGCTCTTTTCTAAACATTTATGAAGCTGAATATAGAAAAGAAAATGGGACTATTTCAAAGCTTGTCTGAATGTGGGTCATATAACCTCAGTGGTGCTCTTTTAAATTGCTACAGGTGGAGTCATAAATTCATTTCTTTCTCGCAGCTTTCTTCCCTACAGTCCGAGTGTTGATGTACGTGATCTTAATCTCCTCCCACTTTCACCCTGAGGATTTCTATTGTTCCTACTAGACCTTGGCAGGCTTATATTTTCTCCTACTCGGACTGTACATTTAATTTTTTTCTTGTTTTGCTAAACACATTAAGGTCAGTGTGGAAATTATGCAATAACTTTCACATTGGTCAATTATCTCTAAGGAAGGGCTTTTATATACATAATTATTGATGCTTAATCTATTGTGTTTGTCTGTCAAACACCATACTGTCTTTTTTAGTTCAGCCAGTCTCTCGCCTCATGGAGCTGGTGAAATCAAAACCAACCAAAGCATCCCATATTTTGCATCTTATTTATGGTTGTGGTTAATATTGACACAGATTCTGGTTAAATATTGCCCACATCCTTTTTTCTAAACTTTCAGAGGCAAATTACAACATATTCAAAGGTTAATCTCCACTCTTGGGTTTGTGACCTTTTAGACCCTTGACCTGAGCTTGCACTCCTTCTTCCTATTGACCCCAGTCAGGCACTTGTTCTGATATATGCTCCTGACCTGGCTTCTGTCTGTAATAAGAAGGTCACTAGTGCTAAGAAGGTCTTCTGGCAGCTTTAGCATCAATGATACAATTTAGAGAGGTAAAATTGAGAGCTAAAGGTCAGTTAAAAGCAAGGAATATGAAGATCCAAAGTTCAGTACAGGTTTTCAGCCAAATTGACTTGCATAGAGGACTGTGTTTAGATTGAATGTAAGTGCTTGGCTTTTTTCCAAAGTGAGACTTTCTGAATGAAAGATTTTGCTTTTTGAACTAGTCAAATATGGCATTGTTTGTAAAGACTTTGCTCTTATTTGAAAAATGATATTTATGCTTTTCCCTTCTAAATCTATTTTTTTATTATTCTTTGTACATGTCTAGTCCACATTGTAACTAATGCCCACTTAGATGGACAGGAGCCTGATATACATGTAATGTCTGCATTGTGAAGCTTCAGATTATAAATCTGAAATTGATGATAGCAATAATAGACTAACAAGTCATGAGGCAACAGTTTCTGTTTAGGATTGTACAGACTGCATTAAATGAATGGATAACATTTTAAAATGTTCATAGATATTGTGGTCAGGCATACATCCATTAAAAAGTACAGACTATTTCACTGACAATGACTCTGAAAAGTGGAATGCACAGTTCAAGGATTTCTCGTTTAATTTTTGCTAACTGCCTCAAACAAAAACCTCTTTCAGAAATTCTATATCAGGAACCTCACAAACCGTATGTTTATGACTTCTGGAGCCTGTGTAGAAGATAGTTATAGTTTAATGCAATTTTTTTTGTGCAATGTGTGTCAGATGGTCCATGAACAGACTGAGACTATTGTAAATTGAACCATTCATTATGAAATGGGAGTTTTGATAAGTGTGAATGACTTAGTGGTTGGTATTAAAGGAATAGTTCACCCAAAACCATTTACTCACCCTCAATTCATTCCGAACCTGAATGACTTTATTCCTTCCGTAGAACAGAAAAGAAGAAATTTTGAAAAATTGTCCATAGTCAGAGTCACTGGGGTTAAATGCTCTTCAAAAAAATCCTTCACAAAAATATGTTTACAGATGACTGGCATACAGGGTTGGAAACGAGTAAATTATATGTTTTGTAGATTTAGTTGGACAATAACTGAGATGTGTCCAACATCATTTAAAAAGGGATGTAAGCAGAACCTTGGATTACAAATATACATTTTTATAAATTAATAATTATTTCACAATGTTCTCAACATTTACAGGATGTTTGATAAAGAAAAAGTACGATAGCTTGATGCGATTGAATGTTTATAGTGTTAGTTAAAGGTCTAGTGGAATCCAAAACCCTAATCTTTAATCATGATTTAGAGTTTATATTAATCCCTTTATCCTACGATCATGAGCTTCCATTTAGAATCATTTTATAAAATTAATCTTTAAATGCCTTCTTAAATGCTAAATTGATTGTTTTGTTTATCTGCATTTTTAAGGACCATATGATATTTTGATATTTAAGACATGCATAACCTCTTTTCTTTCTTTCTTTTTTTCACTTCTCAGCTCAGTCTATGAGGCTCACTTTCAAAAAGGCCAGATGGAAGTTCACTCCACAGGATCTGAGGTCACCAACACAGTCTGCCACAGGGAAGCAATGATACCCAAGAATGTATGTTTGAGTGCATGTACTGGTGCTACAGCTTAACACAGATGGTAAGATGTAATATTTAGTTTCGCAACGCAATATTCCCAGAGAGAGATTTAATCTCATAGACCTTTTTTCTTATGGGTCGAGGTGTGCATGACATGTTCAACATGCCTGGTTTATTTCAGCACATCAAATAGGAAAAAAAAAATCATGTATATATATAAAATTAGTTAATATACACAACATGCTACGAATCCTTTTGTTACAACAAATTCCAACAATTCCTAAAAACAGCGCTGTGACAATTTTAAGCCATATTACCCATGATGCACTCCCAGCATCCATACCTCATTATCCACAGAGTCACTCACAACACACCACTCCATCAAGCCATCACCACAAGAAGTGTCACATACAAGTGACCTAAACCCAGAATCTGACCTCAAACCCACTCGATCATAATCACGGCTGCTTAAAGCACGTGTCCAAACCCTAAAATAAGACCCAAAAAATGACTGATGGATGAAGAAATATGCTCCATCCACGCATCACTTCATCACAATGAAACTGCACCCCTGCATCATCTGGAGATAAATGTACTGAGTCCTAGTTTCTGACCAGAAGTGTGAGCTTTGCTCTGCCAGCGCCCTACTTTTAAGGATCAGGCGGCACGTACCACATTTCTGCTCGCCTCATCTTTAAGGTGCCTTGTTGCTTTTATCACCGCGGACCGAAATAGCGTCACCTCTCACAGTGACGGATGCAAAAATACACCCCCATTAGTCTATTAGCATTAAAGCCTTTGTTCTGTAACAGGAATCGGTCTTCAGTGGTGACTTCGAAAGCAGAGGAATAGGGCATATTAAAGTGTGGCTATTGACCCCAGAGTTAGATGGGAGAGAGAATACGAGACAGACCTCTGTGATGGCTTTGATAAATGTCCTCCCATGCATGAGTCACAGGGAACATTATTTAAAATCAATGTGGCTTTTTCTCTCTGGCCCTAGAGTGGCCTGGCGCCTCTGAAAGCTCTGTAGCCTGGTTTTAAGAGGACAGTGATGTCCTTTTGTGTGTGTCTGTTTACAAAGGGGGTTAATGTAGCTCAATTACATGTGTGTTCTTTTTGTCATCGCACTAGACCCCTTTGCCCTCGGTTTTAATAATCAATTGGATTACTGTAATTCTCTAAAGAAAGGTTAATCCATGTGTCAGGTTATCAATTACCACTCGCTGAGTTACTGTTAAGAACGGGGAATTGAAATATCATGGGTTGACTGAAGCATGTGTACGGTGTTGGAGAGTAACTTAAAAGTAACTATTTCTGTCAGTAGCGTGACTAGCTCAGCTGTTTTCAAAACTGAGTAGCTTCTCCAGTAATGAGATACTTTTTCCAGCCATTAGCAGTGTAGCGTGACAATACAATGCATTGCTGTGTTTTAGTCACGTTGTATTGAGTGCTCCGCTTTACAGCCAAGTGAACCGAGGTAATAATCAAATCTCTTAAATTTCCAATCTCTGTCGCTTTCATGTGAAACATGGGGAAGTCTGATTCATTTGAGTGAATTGGTTCATTTGGACACTTCATGTAGATGAAACTAGAGGTCGACCGATTCATCGGTTTTGCCGATTAATCGGCACCGATAGTTGACTGGTGGAACTATCGTTATCGGCAAAAATATATACCGATAGTTTTTCCTGGTTGTGTCCGTTGCTGGAGCGGCTGAGAAGCGCGCGCTGTCATTCATTGAGAGAGCTGAGAAGGGTCTGCTGGCATGATGCAGTACAAGAGCGGCCTCTAGAGGTGTAATAAAAACTTGTGCCTCGTGCTGTTTATTTCGACACGTGATGCTGCGTGCTACACTGAGAGCACATGCTGCGTGGAGAGCGCTGACATCAGATGCGCGTTTAAAGCACCGACAGCTCAAAGGTATACAGTACATTCTGTCATATCATTATAAAGCGATTATTTTGTTGACTAAATGCTGCATTAGTAGAGAAAGAACAGCACAACAGTATGTTTGTTTGCCTTCGAGGCTGAGAGGACGCTAGCATTAGTAGTAGCCTACCTCAAGCGGTTAAAACACTGACAAACATAAACGTAAGTCCGACCCGAATGTTTAATGTCACAATTGTTACCTCTATTTGCATTAGTTCATTCATATCCAGCTGGTCACTTTTATGCACTTAATATGCAGAGAAGTTGCATATTTAAAGCTAGAGACGTAAGCAAACTGATATGTTCATACAGCCGACAGAAACATAAACGAATCAGAAAAGCATTCGATTTCGGTTATTATTATTTTTTCATCTTTACTTTAATACATATTTTGTTATTTTGATTAGATAATCATCAAGTGTTTATAAAATAGAAGCAAAAGTGTGAGACTGACTATACATGTAATATTTATGTCATTTCAATGCTCTGGCATTGTAGATATTTAAATTTGGCCATCTTTAATTAAGTATGACTGTTTGGATTTATATGAAATAACACTTACAATAAAATTCCATATGTAACAGTAACTAAGGTTAATAACTGCTGTATAAGGATTGTTCATTGTTTGTTAATTAAATTAAGGTTTTTATTTGTTAACCATAGTTAATGCACTATCAAACTAATATGAATGATCAAGGTGCAATTGTATAGCTCAAATATTAATACATGTTGTAAAAAATGTATATTGCATAATGTGTTATAAACACACATTTGACATAATATTTTAATGTTTAAATTATTTTCAGATGGCAAATGCTTTGAAGAAAGTGCCAGTGTGGGAGTATTTTAATAAAGTTCAGCACTGTTTTACTTGGAGTGTTATGTTTGTTTTTATCCCGTATCAATTTTAAAAACTATCGGTTCATTAATCGGTTATCGGCAAGTATGGCCCAACCTAGCTATCGTTATCGGTAAAATCCACTATCGGTCGACCTCTAGATGAAACATTATTAACCTAGTCTTTAGAGATTTTGTCTTCAGTTTTTTTTTTGTAATACACAAAGTTAATATATGTATTATGTTTATAAAGCTTGTTCATAATACATTAATGTCAATAAATAACATCAACACCTTGAAATGTTAAAATGCATTGAAATATGTGAAAATTAGCACATACCAAGATTAATAATAATAATGTAAAATTATTCAAATTGTACTGTAGTTTATTATTTTGTAGCACCACAATACAAGTTTTCATTTTGTTCACATTTGTTAATAAGTGCTAAATGTTGCTGTTTTGACCTGGTCGGTCAATTTTAGATCAATTGACCGTTCGTAAAGACCCGCCCCCTTTAGTTACTGTTGCTATGTCTGACAGGCTAACTCTACTAACTCTCCTGACTGCTTTGTCGGACAAAATGGCGGAGGGTGAAGTATGATTGGTCAGATCGCCTGTCAATCAACTCCCTACGAAGGGTCAATTGAAAATTGATCAGTTTAATATTTCCACCCTAATTGAGATCCCCACTTTTATAGAGCTATTTTTTATCAGTGTCTTATAGTATAGGTAACTTTTAATACGTTTGGTTTCAGTGAAGTTTAACTTTAAAACTGTAGCGTGTCAAATCACAAGCTACACATCATTTTAAGCAACTTTCACAACACAGTCCAGTAGTAACAAGTAAGTTCTCAAGTAAACGCACATTAAGAAGTTAGAGGTTAGTGTTTGGTATCAGATGTGAATACGTTTCCGTATGTCCAGTCTGTAGGAAGACTCTGGATACAGCGGTAATCTGTTGGGCACGTTTAGCACAGTGGCCTCTTCTTCCTTTCCTTTGGCCCTTGTAAGTGGTTCCTCCCTCATGGGACTAAACTGTCCCAACCGTCTGCAAGTGCCTCTGGCATTTAGTCTCAGCACTCAGACCAAATGGCTATCAGATTTTAGATGATCCATTTTAAAAAGTCAACAGCTGGCCACACAAGCTGGAGAACACACACACACACACACACACACACACACACACACACACACACACACACACACACACACACACACACACACACTCTTTGTCTCTTTCTGTCTCACTTCTACTCTCCCTCTCTCAACACATTCAGTAACACAATTAAACCATGGGAAATGGCAGAGATCACCCTGATATTCCATTATATATAGCAGCAGTAATCTTCCCTTTCATGGCGGTGTATTTTTATGCTGCAAATGGACAAATACAAGATTATGGCTTATGTGGAAGGTAGCGAGGCCACGAATGACCTTGAAACATCTCCTGGTCTGAATATAATCACAGATCCATCAAACAAGATGCAAACAATTTCACCTACATGATACTCGGAGACCTGACAATGTTTATTCAAGCTTGTATTCAGACAGTTGGATTACAGAAACATTTACAACGGCATATATATATGGCATCACGGTTTCAACAGTATTACTGTTTTCAACACTGATAATAATATGAAATTTCTCTTGAGTATATTCAAATTGAAAAACATTATTTTAAATTGTAATATTTATAAATATATTATATTAAAACTAAGAATATAGTTCACACCAGTACTAATGATGCCGTTTTGCGTGTGAGATTTGAGTAGTCCACATATTATGGCCACAGAATGACTGTGTGCTTCAAAACAATGTTCAGTGCTGTTTTAGAGGGAAATATTGCAATGCCATTAATTTTTTGCAAAAGATGTCTGAACTTCCTCACCTGTCTCAGTCACACAATATTCATGGCTTATCCTTAATTCAGACCTCTTTCTCAGATCTGATCTGCTAATTATTATTGGACGCAACTCTGCGTGTAGATCATTAACAGTTTCTCACATTCATTGCAGTAAAATTTAGTGGCTTGATCATATTTCCATCCCCCAGAATGAGCGAGAGGGCAATGTCATGCAATTAGCACATTGACGTGGTCCAATATGTATTTTTTCGTATTAATTTTATATAATTATTAAAAAAAAGCTTTACCCATTTCTGTAACACTTTTTAAAAACGGCACACTATTAATCATTAGTTATGCAATAGTAAACAGATAATTCATCATTTATAAAGCATTAATAGACATTAATAAGCAGTTTATAAATACAGCTACATGCTTTATTCTTGATTTATAAACATATCTATAATGTGTTTAATAATTGTATTTTCATTCTTTATGAATGATCATTTTATCATTTCTAAAGGAAGTATTGCATTATTTACAAACCAGTTATTTAGGAGTTGTCAGTGGTTCATAAGATCAATTAGAAAGTGTAAGTAAATTATTAATAACTTTTTAAAATGTACATTCATACATCTTGTTATTCAGACATATAGTAATAGTTACTTGGTGTGTTAATAAATGCTTTATTAAAATGTATTTCTACTGTAATTCATGATTAATTCAGGTAGTTGTAAAGCATTTAGTAGTAGTCGTCAGTAAACTTTTTGTAAACTTCAGACTGTTTAAAGGTTCAGTTATCTTCTAAACAGAAAAAGGAAACGAACACAACACAGTGATACAGAACATAGAAATATTTAAGATGTATGAATGTACATTTAAATAGTTTAATCATCATTTACTCCCACTTTCTAAGTGATCTTATGAACCACTGACATCTCTTACAAGTTTGTAAATAATGCAATACTTATATTGATCATTAATAAAGTATGAAAATACAATTATTAAACACATTATAGATATGATTTACTAATATAGATTTACTAATGCTTAACTAATGATTAATAGCATGCAGTTATTATAAAGTGTTACCTCTATTTCTTCCACCCAAAGGAAATGAAACATGAAGATCAAGGTCTAGTTAGGGAAAATAAGCAATGTTAAAATTAATTTGTAAACTAAAAATATCGATTGTTATTACATCTTTGCGAGTGTCATGGTGTTATTTTAATGGATTCAGAACATATGGTCTGTGGCCCTAAGGGAGGGCAGGATTCACTGACCCCTCTCCCCATTCAGAGCTGTTAGGGGTTCGAAACCGCACACCAGAGCGTGTAGAGGATGAGATTGATTTGCCTTGTGGCCATTGACGATGTAAATGTTTCCGCACTCACCCTTTATAGTTACAGTCATTCTAAATGATATGTTAAATATTTTCGCATCAAGTTTTTTTTTTACTTCTTTATTTGGACATTTTACACATTTCTTTGTCTCCAAATGGAACCGGGTTGACACACACACACACACACACACACACACACACACACACACACACACACACACACACACACACACCGGAACACATTGTATGGTCCAATTTAATCCATTTAAAGTGTGCAACTTAATGGATAGTACCTCTCCATATAGGTCACCTCTACATCGATTGCCTGAGGAAAAACACGATTTCATTCTGATCCTGTCATAACACTTTTGAAACCATTTATTTGGCTCTTTCGCAGAGGGCATTGGGATCCATGTCACGTGCTAATGTGGAAACATTTGTTCTTTCCTGTTCACTCGCATCTGTATGCACAATTCACTCATTGGAAATGTGTGCATTCAGACAGAGCTGTTAATGCTCCCGCTAAACCCTCTTCCTTCTTGCGAAATACTGTTTTAATGCCACATTTTCTTAAGTATCTCTGTATGGATAAAGCATTGTGCCAGTGGTAATGTTTCTTTAGCGCTAAAGCACTGATGTAACAAAGAGAAATCTTGCGACTTTGTCTTTTTCATTACGGTTGAACAAATGAAATGAATTCTTTAAGAAGCTAACATTCACCCCGCGTCAAGCAAATGTTAACACTAATGTGAAAGCGGCTAAAACGTCACACTAATTTGTGTAAGCGACAGACAGCGGGCAGGAATCGATTGTCATTGTGAAGGGCCCTATTTAAAGTGTGCCTGCGATATGCTTGACGGGAACTAGTCTGGATTTGGGTGACTGCTTGAGGTTCTGGAGCTCCACTTCAGTCACACTCTCTGACTCTTGGTCATCCGAAGTCCCAGAGCTTTTCAGATTGATTCTGTGCTGCCTTTGTTTAGGTGTAAATCCTATTCTCACACCGCGTGGCTGAAGATGCCATTCGTCGGCATTAGATATAATGAGAAATGTGTTCTGTGTATTGGTGTGCTGAGAGAGGTTTTCTTCCCGTGAGATTTTCTTCGCTTTTCTTTTGCGGATCTGCGTATAATTTCGCCCGTTGCTCTTTCCGCACTGAAGGAAATGAAGACATTACCGGAATGGTATGAATAGATAAGTATGGGGCCTTGCCTGTTTTGACAACAGAGCTGACCTCAGAATTATGTTGTTATGGTGAAAATAGATGGTCATAGTTGTTTGTGTTTGATTCTTATTCCAGACTCATTACAGCGGGGAAATCTCTAGATGGATATGAAAGAAAAAGGATTAAGTTTCCTCATCTCTCTGCGTGTCTGTTATGTGTGCTCGCCGATGCTGTGACCCCTGACGCTCCCTCTCTCTACGCTGTGCTTACATGGGCATGGAGCGAGGCTAATTCACCACAGCAATGTGATAATTAACCCTGACGGGAAATGTCACATCAAACAGGAATCACGTGAATCCACCTTGCATATTGTGCGACACGCTATTAGCAAGTCGTCTTCGTTGAGCCACCGTTTGACATGCGTTACATGAGTAAAACTCCAAGCAGGCACAAATCTGGTGTTTAGGAAACACTTGCTGTGTCAGTTATGTAGTGCTGTGAAGACACAAAGCTGTAGACTTGGCATCAGGCCTGTTAAAATCAGAGATTCTGTAGCAGCACTTTCAGAAAAAGCTCTTTGAATACATTCTGTCTTCGCCCTCAAATCCAATAAGTCACAGCCCCTCCGTCGATGCAAAGTTAAGATGTACTCAAGCCTTTTGGCAGATCCTGGAAATTGCAGCAGGTGTTAAGTCCGGTTTTTGGTCAGTGGTTCATGTATTAACCAGGGCTGTCAATTTGGCATTCATTTATTGTGACTTAATTTTAAAAAAAGAACACAAAAAGGGTTTATAACATCACTGAAGACACTTTTTGTAATGTCTGTCCATCATGTTTGCCTTGTTGGCAAAGATCCATTTTATTTATGGGCCATTGGAGGCTTTATATGTGATTATTTGGTATTGATTTAATTAATTTTTCAGTCCTTCTATTAACTAATCATGGATCTTGTTGGGATTTGTAAAATAATATGTAAATTATATAGGTGAATTTACTCAGTGTTCTCTCAGTAGCTATTTAGATGAACCTTAATTAAAAAAATGTATAAATGTACAAAAAACAGAAATGGTGCCTTGGCAACTTACTAAAATAAGTTCAAGCTGAAGTATCTAACATAACTTAAACTGAAAACTGAAATACAACTTAATTGAAACTATATGAAATACGTATTTTTTTTAAACAATAAAAATTACAAAAGGACATGACAAAATTACTTAAACTTAAACTAAAATTAATATTAATTATGGAAATATTAAATCTCTTTCAAAATATCAATAAATGCTAAAATAATCTGTCCCACTTATAGCAGGACTGAAAAAGACCTAAATGAACACCAGAAATATATCCAAAGATACTGTATCATCCTGACATTCCAGTCAGCCCCTGTAGATGTTATTATAGAATGATCTTAAATTCTTTATTTCATCCGTTCTAATCACAAGTTTGTCCAGTTACAGTAATGCCGAGTACCCTTCGGGATTACTCAATGATGTTGTAATGCTTTCCAACAATTTGGAGTTTGAGAGGAAATGAGCTGTTGATACATTTAAAAGCAGTAACAGGATTCAAGTCAATGGAATTCACGCTCAATCAAGTAGAGGAACACGGGCAATAGCGGCCCATTAATCATTTTCACAGATGACATTTTTTTTATACACCGTAATCCATATCTCGTGAACCTGTAGTAATTCATAATTAAACAGTTACTATTATCTCCCATGTTAAAAAGCAGGCAGAGGCTGCCAAGGTCCCAGGTAATGCATTACAGAGTGGCATGGAGGGTGCTTAGTGAAACTTCAGAAGTCATCCAGGCAGTTTAATGGCCTTTTCTGAATGACTCAGCACGTTACTTCCACTGCCATGGCACTCTCTTATACTCCACAGCAATGTGTCCCTCTCTTTTATGGTCTCAGAGACTCCCAGAGTTCTCTTTGAGTGCTGCTTGGGTTTTATTCAAAAGGTTCAGACAGCGTTCGGTGTGGTGTATGTTGACCTCAGAATAGCTCGAATGTAGAATGCAAGTAAAGAACTCATTGCATGTTAACATACTAGAGATCAAACTGTTTATTGAATCTGTGTCTAAGCAATGAATCACCTTGATTGGAGTTAAAAGTCAGTCTTCCAAGCTAGAATGGAAAAGCACAAATGACATGTCAAAGCAGAACAGTGCACTTGATGTGCAATGTCATTTCCTTTTACGAAGACCTCTGTTGATTTCAGCTCTTCATTTGTACCAGCAGTCATAATGCTCAATATGGCATCTGTAGGAAAGGTGAGTCAGCCAAAGAGCCAATAGAGCATGACATGGGTTCTGAAATCATATTTAAAATCATATTTAATATAAAACGTGTCAGAGAACTGCAGCAAACGCATTGCACAATGTGTTTTTCAAAAATTCCTGTGAAGCAGTAGAAATGACATGACATTAAAATCGGTGCAAAACTATTGATTACAAGTATGTAAACAAAATAAATTTGAAATGGAATACAGTATGTTAATGTGGTCTAAATACACTCAAGCTAATTTTATATTTGTATACTGTATATCTAAATTATATCTGAATCTATAAACTTCAAATGTAGTGTTTATGTAGTTGTAATCAAACCATTTTAATTAATTTGGAATTGCAGTTCATTCCCTCATTGACATTAAGCCCACGGTATTGTACTGTACCTTTGCCCTTTTTGTCTGATTGTTTCTGTTCCACCTCAGACATATTGGTTATATGTCCAATTATACACAGACAGTTGGTTTTGTTTATAGCTTAGAATTCTTCTTTAAACCCCTATGAAAAAATAAATGGGAAAAATAATTCCAGAATGTAGGTGGCTTATAAAGGTGCACTTTTGTGCTATATTGATATTTGCTATATTTATTTACTCTAGAATGTGCATGCACGTGTGATTTATGCTAAAGAAGGCACATTTTCTTGCTCAAAGGAATTACTGCAACATAATCTTGACAAGAAAATGGAGATTTTCGTTTTTCTCATTCAAGCAGACAGGAGAGAACACAGAATGTACTGTGGCTGCAGGCGACATCACCAAGATGGCCGTCGAGTGAACTGACTCGCCTACGCTGTCTTCTGGCCGATTGTCTTTCTGAATGACAAGAAAGCGAGAGAGAGAGAGAGAGCGAGACACAAAATCTTTTGACAGATAAATCTTACAGTATTCTTCTCCCCAGAGGGGCGGTAAAGGGTTGGATGGGCAGAGCTCTACCTTTGGCCCTGCACTGAGCAAAGGTGCCTTGAGCTCCTCAACTAGAGCTTAGCTGATTTCTCAAAGCAGCCATGTATATTGACCCCTGTGCCCACATGCCATTACCAGCCTGCTGAAGTAGAAAAAGAGTGAGAAAGAAAGAGAGCTGGTCAATGAGGGAGCTCAGCAAGACACATTGGTAATGATAATGCAAATTCAAACACAGCACCCCCATTGAAAGCGCAGCTCGCTGATAATATTTAGCTGGAGCTATGAAAAGGCCTCTCTGCAGCACTAATACAGAATGATGGCCTCTCCACTGAGTCTCCGCAGAAGTCGGCAGTCATTATTCATGTAGATGATTTAGATGACGCAGTGTGGCACAGTTTGCGAGTCTTTTCAAAACAGCCAATTTATAAATGAATGGCTTATGAAGAGTAAGAGTTTTAATCTCACGGTGGAATGACATGCTTTCACAACTACATATCACAATAATTACCTTAATCAGAGGTGGCTTTGTGCAGCTCAGCAGCAAAACTTGGTTGGAGACAACTTGGGGTTAGATCTGCATGAGTGAAATTGAGGTTTAAAAGCAATAGCGGGATTCAAGCCAATCACACTCTGTCAAGTAGAGGTGGGTGGGTAATGGTGGCGCCTTTTACATATAAGCTGTAAGCTTAAATGTAAGCATTTTTTACAGTGAATATTACACTGCCTTTTAAAAGTTTAAGGGTCAGTATGATTTATTTTTTTAATTAATACTTTGACTTGGCAAGGCCGCATTAAATTGATAAAAAGGGACAGTAAAGAAATGTATAATACAAAATATCTCTATTTCAAATGTTCAAGCAAAAATGTTAAAGATAAATCAATATATTAATGTTTTAACATTAAGCAGGACAACTGTTTTCAACATCGATCATTGTAATAAATGTTTCTTGAGCACCAAATCAGAAACAAAATTGTGTGACATTGAAGACTGGAGTAATGGCTACTGACAATTCACCTTTGCCATCACAAGAATAAATTACATTTTAAAATATATTCCGATAGAAAACAGTTATTGTAAATTTTAATAATGTTGCATGCATTACTGGTTTTACTGTATTTTTGATCAAATAAATTAAGTATAAGCATAAGAGACTTATTTAAAAACACACACACAAAAATAATAAACAAACCCAAACTTTTTTTAATTCTGCTTTTCCAGAACAGGCCTGTACAACTGACACCTGTATTAAAGGTGAAGTGTGTAATACCTGTGCCTCTAGTGGCACCAAACAGAATTGCAAAACAGGTCCAGGACCCACCTGTCATTTTCCATTGATTACAAACGTGCAGTACACTCATTTTTTAAGCCAATATAACTGTGTTAACAATTTTCAGGGACTTACTTCTTTCTTATAATTCCTTATAGTTTTTTATAAACTATATAATATATATTTTTTATAACTCTTGGGATATTTGTCTCAAGATATTTGAATCAAGATTCTTTGATTGCCAGGGATCTATATCCCAAATATATAAATTGACTTATTTTGTTGATCTGATGTTTTTTGGGTTGAATAGAGCTTTTAAGTTTGTAGTCCTAAATTAGATATTTTAGAATATTGGATTAATAAGTAATTTTGGATTAATAAGATTTATTAGTTACGCCTACTTGAAGAGACATTTTGTCTCACAGCATAAATTATAGGCTACAAAGTAAAATGTCAAGGATGAATCATATAGCCATTGTGTGTTTTATTTTATTTTATTTTTTACATTTACTCAAGTTGCTAGAGTTTTCATGCAAATCAGTCAACCAATGCAGTTCTTTTTTTTTTTTTGAGAGCATAACCCACCTATGATGTATGAATGTTAACCTATGATGACCTAGAGCAGGGATAACACATGTATGACACTGTGCTATGTGCTTTTTACCAGCGTAACTAATGTGACCATCCATCTCTGCTCCCAGACAGGAAGACTACAGAAAATGTTGACAACCTTTTTTATTTGTCCTTGTCTGTGCGTCTGATTGTGTAATTTTGTCCATAGAAAGGAAGTGACAGTTTTGCCCTGAGCGTCGCCTTAGTCTTCCTGGGGTTATGGACAAGGCCTTGTCTAAGAGACCTCGCTCTTGACCAGTACTAACCCTGCACAGAGCCAATGACAGATGGGCTTCATAAAGGCCTTTGAAAAGCCCCCCGTTGTGCTGATCAGGCACTAAGTGCAGCTTCCTCTGTCGGCTGCCTGTACCTTTGAGGCTCTGTCATTCTCCTGGAATGACACTCGTATGGGAATCTTAAATAAGTCATTCCTCTTTCTCCTTTTTTCTTTTCAAGATGGCAAGTCAAGTTAGTTGTGCAAGACTTTGTCATTGATCTCAAGTCTATTTTTAAACATGCCAAGCTAAACTACTCTCTCAATTTAAAGTTAAATGGCTGCCTTTTAAAGGCACAATATATAAGATTTTGGGATTAAAATATCCCAAAAACACTCAAACTGTTGACTTGTGTTCTTACATTAACCCAAATGTTTCCAACAATGTTAAATCTGAAATTAGCTATTTTAACTAGTGTAATTGACTGTGTCAATGCATCGTCTGTCAATGACGTCATGTCCGCGCTACCATTGATTTCTCTAGAAACCATGGAAACACCTAAATATATGTTTTATATACTATATAGTTCAACACGGTTAGTCTTATTGTTTGTACCATGCCTCAATGACAACACTATTAAGTGGCTATAGCAAAATCAGAAAGAGCTTTATTTGTAGTAACAATTATGCAGCATGTTCTCCACCATACAATATATTTTAAAATGAATTGCATTCCGTTAGGAACACAAGTCATCCAGCTTTTATTAATATGAAATTCAAATATCGCTCTAGCTTAGGCTGACTGCAGTGTGCAACAAGTTTTATACCAGCCATCAAGCGAACTCACAGACTCACGTTTGAACAACTTTCAATGTATTTTAGTATGATAGTTTTTACCAAGTAAAACAGCGCTGCGTTACCCTACAATTTTAATCACTCAAATAAAGTGACCTGTATAAGCAGTAATTCAGCAACTGTGGCTATTTCATTGTAATGAAATAAAATAATGTGAATTTAAGTGATCAAACATAACTGTAAAAAGGTTCAAGTTTAGGGGTGAAGGAGGCAGATTTTAAAAAACTTTATTCGTAACTTTAATCATAAAATATGCCTAAACAACATAGAGAAAAGAACGGTAGTGTCCGACTGCGGCATATTAGCATTATAAAAACGGCAACGTAAATGTCAGGCTCTCTGCCCTGACCTGCTTCATACCACATTAACGTTAATCAAACTTTTAATAGATTAGCTCACCCATGAACATGACTTCTGCCCGAGTCCCGTCGGATTGCTTTCCATCAGCTGCGGAGGTGAAGATGGCAACTCTCTTGATTCCACGCTCACTCACGGCTTCATCAAGCTATGCCTTTGTTATTGATTTGAAAACGTGACCTCCAGCGGCAAAATTTGTATACTGTTCCTTTAAAGATGTTATCTACTACACAAGCTACTAAAATAGCTAAATGCCTAGTTCTGTCATGAAACTCTAGATGGCGCAGGTTGATGTGTCATTAACGCAAGCTGATGATTTTACTGCGTTAACTTGGCACAAGCTGAATGGTTCATGTCGCATCTGCAGCCAATGAGCTTGCTTTCTCAACATTTAAATGGCTGGTTACCATTCACTATCAGTTTGCAGCTCATTTTCAGAGTTCGTCTACAGGTAGCCTTTTTCCGGCACTTTTCAAATGAACAACGCAGCCGCACTGTGCCATATACTGGATAAGCGAACGATACGTCATCATCATGTCACATGCGCCTCTTGACACACCAAAAATTAGAATGCACGGTTTTTGCATTTGAATGTGAAGTTGTTTTTTTAATTCGAAGAACATTCTAGATTTTAACTTTTTTGACAGTCCTATAGAACATTTATCAGCATATTTATCTATCATAAAAACCATGGTATTCTCAATTATTGTGACAATTACAGAATAGCTAAAAAACTGAATTTATGTTAAATACCAAATGTAAATGATATATATATATATATATATATGAACATAAATTCAGTTTTGTTTTGTTTTTGCTATTTTGTGAATATATATATTATATAATACTTGTATTCACTGTATATTACTTTATTATTATAAAAAATGTCCAACCTCCCTAACTCAAAATTTTCTAGTGACTGGTCACATCTACATTTTTCAATTGGCCCAAGTGAAATTCTGCAAATTGAATTGTATCAATAAACAGAATTTCACTTGGGCCAATTTAATTTTTTTTATAAATTTTGAGTTGGGGAGGTTAGAATTTTTTACAGTGTAAGCTGGGAAATTAGAAATTCCTGTAGTTTCTAATAAATTGCACACTTCACCTTTAAAACAACTCAAATTAAAACAAACAACAAGTCATTAAGTTAACTGATTTTAAACCAAATAGAAACTTCATTACACTTTCTTATTTTTTTTAAATGTCCCAAAATGTTAGACTATAAAAATAACTAGTAAAAACAAAATTATGTAACTGAGTCAAAACCGAGATGAACAGCAGCTTAATCTAAACAGTTTGTTACATAAAAGACTAATGGATAAACTGCCTCATGAGGACTTAAAATGGGACTCAACTGAATTAGTAGTTCTGTTTTGTGAATTAGTATCACGAAAAAAGTGAAAACCTCTTAATTTACTCTACTGTCTATTCTATTCTATTCTATTTTATTTTATTCTATTCTATTCTATTCTTACAAAATATTAATAATTCAAATAAATGCTGTTCTTTTTAACTCTGAAAAATATATATTGTAACACTTTATTTTACAGTGTCTCTGTTACATGTATTTACCACAGTAATAATGCATAGTAGTAAATTATGCATAATAACATGCAACTAACCTTCAACCAAACCCTAATCCCACCCTAACCCTATAGTACCCTATAGTAAGTACATGTTGTTAATATTACTCAATACTTAAATATATAATTACACTGTAACAACCTTAAAATAAAGTGTAACCAAATATATCATGTTTATATTATAACGCGACAACAAATCTTACACATTAAGTGTGAATGACACTTTAGGATATTAGAACTGACTGTATTGATGTGTACAGACACAAAAAGACACGCAAAATCGCACACCCAGAAACATAAACGCAAACACACTTGTAGCATGCCATTTTGCGAAATGCCAAGAGACAAAAGGGCAAGAGTTCACCGATTTGACAGGCCCAAAGAAGCCCAAAAAAATAAATTGGTTGCGATCATCCACCCATGTACAACAACTTTAAGGTTTGTCGTTTTTTCATTAAGTTTTGTGTTCCCTCCTTTATTCCTGACATGTTTATGGTGCTCATCAATCAGACGCTGCGAGTTTCACTCCCGTCTTTCCGGACTGTGAGTGTGTTACCAGGCAACCGCAGAGAGCAAAGGGTTAACAAAGGCAGATTCTGTACAGGCCACATGAGTGGGCAGCCTCGCCATGTGGAACAGGGAAAGAGTTGTGACTGCCAACTACTGAACCACGCCGGCCCCCGAGATCAAAGCCATAGCGTCACACGGAAGGACGGGACTGGGTCTAAAGGCTGTGGGAGCGTGGAAGGAGAGGTTGAGGGGGTTTAAGGATGGGTGGGTGGAAAAAAGGGGGATGGGTCAGATTTAAAGTTACGGAGACAGGGCGCTCAGGAGGGAAGCATGTCTGACTTTTTAGGGGACGTCAGAAGTTTGAGGCTAGCTTACCCCAGAGGGCAGACAACTCCGCTGTCTCGGGAGGAAGGCACGCACTGGTGTCTAGATGGCACCCTGCTGTTCCTTTGTGTGAAACTCGAAGAATGCCCCCTCCTGACACCGCTACTATATTCTAATGCTAATGCGCTAGTCAGCACTCAGGTATGATTTCACAAATATGGCCTATAAGTATACTAGGAATTTTGTGTGTGAAACCGACTGTTTACATAGCCGGCGTATATTTGCCATTGGTTATGTACTATGTATAACAATGTCAGTATTATGTCACAGTTTACAGTAATGCTTTAGTTTAGGAGTTAATAAAGGTTAATATATTGATGTTTGGTTAACATATTTTATAATCTACTATGCACCATATGTCATTTCTATGATAAAGCAACTTGGAATAAACCGCTTGACAGTATGATATAATGAAATATTGTGATAATCAAGACATGAAACAAGTAGAAGCAATCATTTTCTACATCAACAATATGTATGATATGTTTATTTTTATTAGTCGCTGCAGTTTGAAGTGATATAAGTAGACTTATATTTTCTTTTCCTTGAGTTATTGCATAATTAGTACCACATGCTCTTTCTGAAACAAAGTCTGGACCTGGAATAGAAAAAACTGCCTCCAAAAGTCCTGTAACGCATGTGTGCAGGGTGAAGCATCACAATTAAAATGTTATAGGTAAAAGATTAATGCGATGGGCGATGCAAGAATATGATTATACAATATACTGATTTCAACAATCATTTTGTGTGACTCACATTTTCTGTCAGCGGTTTAGAATCGGAACTAGCGATTCCGATTAAGTCAAATGGTTTGAATAATAGTCCAAATTGATTTGCGATTTAATCTGAATCTAGTCGGTCTTCTATAGCTCAATACTAGACCTGAATTAAGGTGCTAGCACACTGAGTCCGAAATTTGCGTCCGGAATCTCTGCACGTTAAAAAATAATTACGACCTCATGTTTTGTCAATCACGTTTACACACTGCCTCCGAAACTTTCGTCCGTCATAAAAAAATTTGGATCGGGTTAGATTTTCAGCGTTTTTTTGCATCCGTATCAAGCATTTTTGGAGGTGTTGACAATTCAGCTCCAGCGAATGATGAATACGAAAAAACACATACAAAATTTCTGACTCGAATCAGTCTGGCCATTCTCCTCTGACCTCTGGTATCAACAAGGCATTTTCGACCACAGAACTGCCGCTCACTGAATATTTGATCTTTTTCAGAAGATTTTTTTTTCTCTGTAAACCCTAGAGATGGTTGTGCATTAAAATCCCAGTAGATCCGCAGTTTCTAAAATATTCCATCTGGCACCAAAAACCACGTCACATTCAAAGTCATTAAAATCACCTTTCTTCTCCATTCTGATGCTCAGTTTGACCTTCAGCAGATTGTCTTGACCATGCCAACATGCCTACATGCATTGAGTTGCTACCATGTGATTGGCTGATTATTTGTGTGTGTGTGTGTGTGTGTGTGTGTGTGTGTGTGTGTGTGTGTGTGTGTGTGTGTGTGTGTGTGTGTGTGTGTGTGTGTGTGTGTGTGTGTGTGTGTGTGTGTGTGTGTGTGTGTGTGTGTGTGTGTGTGTGTGTGTGTGTGTGTGTGTGTGTGTGTGTGTGTGTGTGTGAGATAAGAGCGTGATAAATGGGAGAGCACAAAGTTTAGAATAAATCATTGTATGGGGACATCTGTAGCATGTCATAAATGGTCTCATTCCCAGGTGTCCAAAGGTAAGCAGTAAGTCCATGGGGACTATGAGTACGCATATGCATGCATCTGTCTACACATTCGTGCAGTTCTTTGCTACTTCAAAGTCAAGCAACACACCCCCAGCGCTGCCCTATTGTGGATAACTAATGATTAGTACATGAGTGTTTCTATTCACATGCAGCCAACCTCAACAGAGACTGAATTCCTGCTGACGAAAATTACACAGCATTGCAAGCTATTGCACTAGAAGCCCTGTTTCAGTCGTGCATACTGTAGACAGGAAATGACACTGCTCGGTAATAGCAGGACAGACATGACAGCTTGTTGTCATTATTTTTCATCTTTCTCTTCAGCCCCTGCTGCGGATCGGCACGCTCCACACAGTGAGATGGACTCCCAGTAAAAGCTAATGTATGTCTTCACTCGTTCCTCTCTCACTTTGTTTCCATAAACATCACTCTCAGCCTAATTTCCAGCCGCCTATTTTATGTCCCCCGCGTGCTCCGCAGCCTTCACCCTCCGCATTCTCCAGCTGCTACAATGGCCATTCTAGCTCAAAGGACTTGTCAACAACTGGGAAAACTGAAAGCCCTTTTGTTGTGAGTTTGTCTGTATTATCTAAAGTGTCCTCAAACGCCCCGGTGAAGAACAGGGGTGGGCTATCTATCAGTGCTGTATAGTGTGACTTTTAGCATTAGTTTAAATGGTTTGATTCAATAGACAACCTCAGCAGTGATTTCTCTGAAAAACACTTAAAAATTTAATGAAATAAAAATGAAAAACATTGATGGTGTAAATGTGTTCTGCAATTAACGGTGTGAGGGGATTTTCAAATGGGTTTGGCTTTATGGTATAGGCATTTAATGTTACTAAATTTTATTTACTATTATTTTAATTCCTTTAGTTTTATTTTATTTTTTGTTTGCTTTTGCCCTTTATTTTATCTTCGGCAATGTTTTATTTTGTTTTGCATTTTTATTTCTTCCTATTTAAATGAGTCATCCGTGCAAAAGTAGCATGTGGTGGATTTTCTTCCAAGCAGTCCCACTATAAGTTACGTGAACAGGAAGTAGAGTGGGCCTACACTGAGGAAAAAAAATTGTGAAAAAGAAAAATATTTATGGTGTGGTGAAATGGAGTGTTATGGTGCTAATGTAGTGCTCTATGCTTAATATCGAAGTGTTTTTGAAGTCATAAGCTGTCTTTTTGGCAACACAACTGAGTAAAGCAGAGTCTTTAGGGTGACTCCATGCTGACATTAATAGCTGTGTTCTTCTCAGAGAAATGTGTGTCACCGAAGGCCTCTAGGAAGACTCTGATGCCCTGATTGACTCCCTGGGGGTCACTCTGAGCCTCTAGAGTACAAATGAGGGGGAGGCAGAAGGGGATAGATGGAGAAAAGCATGGCTAGGTTAAGTCCATATACAGCATTGAATATGTGAAGCAGAAAGGCCTCGATTCACCTTGTTTTGCACCTGCAGGCATCCCTACCCTATACAAATAAATATACTAAAATGTATTTGAAATGAAATTTCATTCTAAGTATACTACAAATTTACATATTTATGTTCTTAATATAAATACCCTGCTAGTGCACTTTTAGTATACTAGATTAGTATACTTTAAGTCTACTAAATTAGAACAACTAGTTTGGTACTTAATGCACTTTATTTATCCAGAAATAGTGCTGAGGTTTAACTAAAGATATATGTAAGTATATTTGATTGTGCTAAAGTGGAACTATTGCAAGCATACTTTAGGTACACTTTTAATATCCTGCTTTTCAAGACTGATATTATACAGATATCATACTATCCTTACTAGTGATATTAAAACACATTTTAGGCTTAATATTAAGAAATATGCATTGTGCACTAAATCATTTATATCAGTGGGTCTCAAGTAATATGTCAGTAAATACTACTTGGTATGAAATAAATGTTTGTTTGTTTTTTCACTAGGGTATATCCATCTATTATACATCAAACTCGTTTAGACCTAAATCCAAACCTTCCTGAAAGCACAAGACAAAAGCCACCGTACAGATCAACTTTGTAAGCGCTTCTCGAAAGCTCATTTTAGACTGCAAAATAACAGTAATGCTAGCATTTTCATTTAATTCGAGCAGAGAATGCCCAGCCCCCAGTACAAATAATGCAAATTTGTAATCTGTACACCTTCACAACTGTATCATTGTTCACAAAGGTATAATTGTTCTGTTGAGATTTAATGAAATGCAAATGCTCTTGGCATTTCAGAATCAATTTAATACTGGGAGGTTTAACTCTCATCCACAAATCCCTGGATAACATTGTTTTAAACCTTGTTAATAGTCTTAGTATCTGGAGTGCACATAGTGATAGCACAATGAATAAAAATGAGAGACTTTTGAGTGCGGTGTAATTTTCGAAATTAATGGAAACCACTACCATTTGGCAAATTACATTTTTTAATGGGTGAAACAGTATTTACATCTTCACAAAGGCTGTTATGGTCTATACTATTGTTTGCATGAAGGGAAATGATTACACAAATAAATCTGCATTGGGAAATGAGATGCACTGAACTGTCAGTCTGTTCCCTGGCTTTTGCATGTTTTCGCAACAGTGTTAGTGGGAGGCAGTTGAAGCCATGTATCTGTGAGCATATGGAGGCATTGTGCTTTGCGCCCCTTGGGCTTGCTGGTTTAGGGCTGTGGGCAGGCCTGGAGTGTCAAATATCCACAATGAACTGACACTGTAACCTTTATCTGCAGGTTTCATCATTGTTTCATTATCAAAATGATGATGACTCACCAGCATACGATACTTCTGATGTCATCTCACTTAAATGAGTGACATTTCGGTGTTCGCCTGTCCTCTACACGGGTCTATGAATGATGTTATCCTTGTTTATAAAGGTGAAACCATCGAATCTGCCAGTGGATGCACGGAATTTGATTGCAGTCTGTAAAAAGTTGGGTCTGTTTGCATATTTTATAGTTTACCCAGTAAGATTTTGTGGTCGGTATGATTTTATTTTTTTTAAATACGGTAAAGCAGTAATATTGTGTGGCATTATTACAATTACATTTTTTGTTTACTTTAATGTAAAAATGTAAAAACTTTAATATAAAATGTAAATGATTCCTGTGGCAGTGCTGAATAATTCCATAACTTCACTTTCACAAAAAAAATTAAATATGCTGATTTGGTGCTAAAAAAAAAAAACTGTTGTGCAGCTTAATCATTTTGTGGAAACCATGATACATTTTAATTTATGATTTTTTTTTTTGCTTGTTTGTATAACATAAAGTTCAGAAAAAAAAACATTTATTTGAAATAGAAATCTTTTGTAACATTATAAATGTCTTTACAGTCACTTTTGATCAATTTAATATGTGTGTATATATATATATACCTATCTACCATCCACCGACACACACACACACACATATAAATATGCTTATTTAATTATTAATTATTATTTATTTAATTACCTTCTTATTAATTATTATTCCCCTCTGCTGCAGCGCTCTGAATAAACGTGACCCCCATGGTAAAGCAGAAATCTCATGTGCAGGTTGCCTTAAGCCCAAAGTATACTTCGGCCGTCCGCGCAACGTAATTTCCGTCATCAGGAGGGTCCGCGGACGCCCACACAGCACTGTCCGGGCGGTCACAAAAATTGGGCTGCACGCGGATGGGGTGTGTGGATGTCTGCGGACCCTCCTGATGATGGAAATTAATTCACGCAGTCGGCCGAAGTATACTTTGGGCTTTGAGTGCTTGCGGTACTGCTCATACTAGCAAAAATATTTAATTCCTTTTAAAATGACCAGTGCATTGAGTCGCTCACGGCCATATTAATGCAATTTTAATATCCCTCTTTTTCAGAATTAAGGCCTACATTTAAAACTAATTAGCTATGCCTTTCCCTTCATTCCCAGAGGAGCAGCTCTACACTTGTGGAAAATTACAACCTCTGAGAGCTTCTCTGTTGGACGCCATTGTCATGTTCTCTCTGCAGAGACTGGGATCCAATAGGGGGCTTTTCTCCCTCCAGACGCCGACTTTCCGGTGGCTGATTGATGAGAAAAGAAGGGATGACTTGACTCAATGCAGCGTAACCAGGGTAATCTTCCAGGTGATGATCCTATTGGGGGAAAGGGGGACAGAGAAACCGTATTCTGTTTTTGCATTGATGCCTGCAGACCCTCTATCAAACTCAAATGTATTTTTTTGCCATCTTACCACTCCTCCTGATTGTTAAGCTCAGTGCTTTGGAGGGATGCTGGCTGGAGGACGGCCCTGAAAGATATAGAGAAGCTGACGAGTAAAATCCATTGGGGCCTCTGTGATGTTATCTGAGCCCCTCGCAGTGTTCCTTTTGAACTTGTGCTTCTGAAAAGTTGCAGGAGCAGCAGGTCCAGCCAAAGCCGATGCGCACCTACGGTTTTAATCATATGACTCGTGAGTTTGGTTGTTTTGCTCTTTATTTTTGAGTGGCAGTTTTGTTCACGTTATTCATCTTAATGTGTCCGGTTTAAGATTCCTCTGTTTTTTTGTTTTTTTTTCCTCTGCTGATGTGTGGGACCGAAAACATATTTCGCAGTGCATCCGGTATGACATGATTAAAGAGACTGTAAAGTTTTATGCTCTTTGAAGAGTAGCTTTGAATGCTGAGACTCCTGAGGCCCCTGTGGAGTGGTATTATCCACTGGTTGCTGCAATAATTGGATTTCACAGTGTATTATTTTTGCATTAGATTTATTATTCACTCGCGATAACAAACACGCAGGGAATTTACTCGCATTTACTTCAAAATATGAGCGTTTTTATATATTTTTGTTAAAATGCCATATGCGTGTATACAAATAACACATTTCAACAATGAGGAATAACAGAGCAACATCTCTTTTACCCATTTATGGCAGATCTGACACCGCGTCAAATGTGTCAAAGCCTTTTCTGATGCTCAGCCCATAAAAGAGATGACTTTGAGCTGTCAGCACAGACTTCCTTCCTGTGTTACATGCTTGAACTCCCCAGGTATGGTTTAGACTTTGACACCATTTTACTCCTGCCTCATATCCTTCCTCTCGTTCGACGTGTTCATTCACCTGATGATGAGGCCGGAGAGTTCAAAGGTATCATAAAAAGATTTGAGTGACTTTCAGTGGCGAATCAACATCAAAGTCAGCATCAAAGTTTGCCACGACTGAGTGCAACAGTAGCGTTCCAGAAGTAAACAATATAATTAAGTGTAAACCTGTGGAGATGGGCCTACAATGATTTCTGAGGTTGTTAAACAATGGTGTGTGTGCTTCTTTAGAAGCCAGATAGTGTGTGATCTCTGCCTCATTTTTAGAAAATGAACATTTTTAAGCTTAATTGTTGAATTATTGGCGAGGAAATGGGAGAACATCAAATGAACTCAACAGTGACTGTCCGCTCCCATAAAGCATTTTGAATGACGTCAGTCTCTCAAGAAATTTCATAGCTTGATGGCCTCTTTTAGAAAACATGAGGTTATCATGAGCCAGAGAATAAAATGATCTGGTGAGGAAGGGTAAATACGTTTTCATTTGGTTTTCAAATGTGATGTATCCAACAATCATAGTTACTGTATGTCTTAGAACTTAGTTATCACACCAAACATTAGTTTTATCTCCCCTTCTTCTTCTTATGTAATTCCATGTGTTTACATTCACATTTATTTTCAAGAAAACTAATTCCCAATTATTAATGCCGTATTTTGCAAACCCTGATGCTTTGCTTCACAGGTACTAAAAATAGAAGTATAGCTCAATGAATTGTGATTTTCTTTTGTGTGTGTGTGAATTAATTTGAATTTAATATACGCTATAAAGCCTTTTACACCCTGTCTGCTCTTCACTTCAAGCACGTGACACTAGAATGGGTCATTGTGATAAAAGCTGTCCACACTGCAAGAAAGCATGTTGATTAAAATGCAGTGTGGAATCTGTGGATGGCTTTGTTTATTGTAACATCATTGTTGTGTTGCTCTCTTATAGTGACTCTGCAATAGA
The DNA here is from genome assembly GCF_949152265.1 of Phoxinus phoxinus. NCBI lineage: Eukaryota > Metazoa > Chordata > Actinopteri > Cypriniformes > Leuciscidae > Phoxinus > Phoxinus phoxinus. The sequence goes on along the minus strand of NC_136880.1, from coordinate 26,898,764 downwards.
ATGTTGTGTAAAAAAATTCAGCATGGGCTACTGATAATCTTTCAATTATAAAAGACATTAAGTACACGGTCTTGTACTTTTGTCTCTTTCCCGATTCTTGAATACTTCTTTTGCTTCATCTCAGAGGTTATATTAGTTCAAGGCTTAAAATTTACTGTTGAAGAATTTTTTTTAAATGCCTCTGAAAAACATTAATGGGAGAAATACTTCTGCAATCAAGGCCACTTAAAAAGTGAACAGTCACTGTTGTGGTTTATTTATGCAAATTATGAATTTGAACAGTATGTGCGTGCTTGCATGCGTGTGTGCGTGCAGTTAAATATATTCATTACAATTAATGCATAGATAAAAATAGATGCTGAACCACAATACACAATGAGAACTTAAACGTTTTTACAATAAAAAGTAATCATTTGAAGAATTATTATTAAAAGTTAGGAGGATTTTGTTTATGTCATCTTGACATTATATGATGCATATGATATGAACACCTGTCTTTTAATCAAGAAAGAAAGACAGCTAGAGAATAGAAAATGCATTTTTATAAGCATCTTATATCTCATTCCGAACTGTAATGATACCCTACAGCCTGTTAGATGTCTGCTCCTGGACTATGGAGGAAAGTGTGATGTGTAGAGGTTTCCAGTCCTGAATTGCTAAGGAAGCATATTTTTCTAGAAGATCCATGGTGAAAGTTTCTGTTCTCAGCAGGAGTAGCACTGAGAAGACTGCTGGGTGATGTGGATAAGAGAAACGTATTGATGTTGAGATGCCCTTGTTGAAGAGGAGGTGAATAGCAGTTATCTTTGGTTTCTGAGGAAACCAGTCCAGTGCTTTCATTGTTCCCCATAGCCTTCACATCTTATCAGGAAGAGAGGAGAGCATAAACTTCTACCCTTATCACTGAGAAAAATGAATGAGAGCGGGAAATGTGACTCATCAATTGATCAACTACTAACTCTACTCTCACTCTGAAGGTGGTCATTTTGATAGGACTGTTATAGAAATTTGTTTTTGTGGCGAGGGGGGCGTGGTTTAGCGACGTCGGGCAGTGGCACAGGACCCACTGCGCAGTCTTCTTCGGAAGCCGCGCCACAAACTGCTCCAGCACCACCTTGCCGATGACCTCCGCGACGTCGCTTCCTCCGGCCATCAGCCATTTGCGGCAGGAGTCCCGGAGCTGTTGCGCCATCACAAAGGGTCGGCTGGTTTCTCCGAGATCCAGTGATCGGAACCTCTGTCTGTGTTGTTCCGTAGTCTGGCCGACCCGCTGCAGGATGGCGCGCTTCAGGTCTTCGTAGACCAGGAGGTTCTCCTGCGCTTCTCCTGAGAGTAAAGGGATAAGCCGCACAGACCAGTCAGCGATAGCCCACCCACATGCCTCAGCCGACCTCTCAAACAGCTCGATGAAAGCCTCAGGATCATCCTGTGCCCCATCTTGTTAAGAGGCACGTGTGTGTGTGTGTGACCGTAGGTGATGGTGTTGCTCGAACCTCCCGGTCAATCCAGCTCCGGAACAGCTCGCGGTCATCCTGCTGGGCTTGGACCAGGGCTCGGAACCGTCGTCCCTGGTCGTCCCTCATACCCAGCAGTGCTTCATGGTGTTCTTGATGCAGACTCAATGTTTTGGAAGGAAGAAGACGGGGTCGGCGTGACTGGCACACAGCGCATTCACCGTAGCCTCGCTACAGCAACAATATCAACTACAACCACAATAATACTCTTTCCGCTGGATCAGCTCTCAATCTCTTTCCACTCAGAAGATCACTCTTTCCGCTTCCTGTGTACGAGTCCTCAGTCCTTCTCTCTCTCTCGTCTCTCAGTCGACAGCGGCTTATATCCGGTCTCTCCACGCCAATTACTGCAACAAGACACAGGTGTTCGTCATTTCACTTGACCTACTTGCGTACTGCTTGCTTCCTTTCTCTCTCTCCCGCTAGAGACCACACTGAACCACGCCCCCTCGCCACAGTTTTTTATAATTATTTAAACATTTTCTGTGTTGCATCGGAGGGAAATGCCAATTTTACATTTATTAATGTAGCAGACCATTTTATCCAATGCGACAAATTATCATAAGCCAACAATATTTGCATTATACAATGCCAAGTCTCGAGCTAAATTAGAATAAAAGCCAGACCAGAAGTAAAATGCAAAGTATAACATAATTTAATGATGTTTATGATTCCTTCAAATAATTGTGAAAAAAAGAGGGTTGTTTGTTGTTTCAAAATTGTGTTTTTTTAATAATGCAACAAAATAAAGTTATGTTTGTGAATTATAGTACAAGAATGTGCGTTTACACAACCTTTATTCTCTTGTGTTGCATTGGGCCACAATAATAATGTTTAAAAAAAATATTCAATGTCTTTTTCATTAGTTGTTTATTAACCAAACCATAATGGTTTGATATCAATGCAGATGGGCGTTGACGATATCGAGCCTTGTGATTTCAGATATTTTGACCTTTTCTGTTTCACAAGCGCTTGCTGGAAAGTCCTGCCTTGTCAGAACGCTTAGTTTCACACAGGTGTCTGAAATAGCTCAAGTGCTGCTGGGGAGAGTGTCGACATGCCCGGCGTTATACCACCTTCAAGGTCAAATTTGGATGTTGGGCAGATCTGAGAGGTGGGGGGTGTTTTGATGGGTTTAACATCTCCCAATTCCCCAGTAATTGTAGGGCAGGAGTTCTCTGCCTCAGTAGCTTCAAGGTCAGACTCATTTAGCTGTTGGTTTTGAATGTCGTCGCAGCAGTGGCCTGTTTCATTTCATTATTATTCACTTATTTTGGTGTCTGTTAGTGTGAGAGCTGGTAATAAACATCCCGGTGCTGTTACTAAGAGAAAGAGGTATTTCAGTCATTGTGTGGTAATAATAATAATACAGAGTGGGCTGCTGATGGGAGTTTGCTAAGAGCGTTTGACCATTGCCCATCTGTTGAGTTGGTTTAATGAATCTCTTATGTCCATTTAGTGAAGAAATTGTGTTTCAGCACAAATTAACAATATTAATGGATTGGGAAAGACACAGAATGTGACTGAAAATACATATTTTCCAAATTATGAAACCTTGCAGGTTTTGAAGGTCATGTTTTGAAAGTTATAGTCAGGTCAGTTAGCAGATGGAGATATGATGAGAAAGAAAAAGAGAGAAAGAAAGAAAGAAAGAAAGAAAGAAAGAAAGAAAGAAAGAAAGAAAGAGAAAGAAAGAAAGAAAGAAATTAGAATATTAGAATATTAGGTGGAAGGAAGGAAGATAGAAACTGAACAAAATAAGAGGAATTTAAGAAAATGGGAATGAGAAGGAAGAAGAGAGGAGGAGGGAGGAAGGAAAGAAAGAAAGATGCAGAAGAAAGGAGGGAGGGGGAGGAAGAGGAGGAGGATGAAGGAAAGAAAGAAAGATGCAGAAGGAAGGAGGGAGGAAGAAGAAGAGGGAAAATAAGTAAAGGGAGAAAAAAAGAGTCGGAAAATGAAAGAATGAAAAGGGTTTCATTAAATGCCAGTGGTTTTGAGTGTAGTGCACTAGATCTTGTTGAACCGAGTTGAACAAAATATTAACGTCTGTAAGCAACAGAACAATCAATCTGACCTCCTGGACATCAGCTCTGTGTTCTCAGGTTCCTCATCATCAGCGTGGGAAAGTTCTCTTTTGTTCTGAACTATAAGTGAGTCTCTCCCCACATTGGACTGAGATCCATGGAGGACCTTGTGCTAATGGGGGCATGATTAATTGTACAAGGTGTTGCACCTTAAATGCACCACGGTGGGCTCCCCCCACCCCCCACACACACCAAAAGGTGAGAAACAGTCCTGTTCTGGGTAATTTAGTCACCGTCTGATCCATCATTCCTGACCTTGAGCAACTTGGCCGATAGCATTAAGTTTGAGAAGTCATAATGCGCTAAATAAAGCTAAACGCTTGCTTTGCAGTTGTATTTTGAGATAGAGAGAGAAAGTGAGATGGCATGTGCGAGAAAGAGAGAGAGAGAGTGAATCTCATATCACTGAAAAATGTATCTCTCCACCAGCTAAAAGCAGATGGTGTTGCACCAATGCCTGAGCAGATCAACAGCACATCAAAGAGTGTGTGATCCTTCAGCAGATGCTCAGAACAGAGGCCACAGCCCTGACCTGCTGTGCCAGAGATGGCTCACAAAACGTGTTCAACCTATGGGATACAAGAGCTTTGGCTCGCGGTTAATCAGTGTAACCCTAGCAACTGTTTGTCCCGCTCCAAATACAAATGAGTCTGATGATCATCATGAGAACCACGAAGAAGACTATTTGAGTCATGGAGGTAAGCACTCCCACACTGGGCTTGTTGCTCTCTGACTAGGCGTTTGTTTCTCGAACCTCCTGTTTAGACTGGGAGTGATACGTGGGTCGCGGCGAGCTTAGCTATTATAGTTCATCTGAGTTTCAGGCCGCAGCTCCACCGGTTTCGTACCCCATAAACAGCTCCCCGGGCTCTTATCAATGAAGGATAGGGAGTGATTTACAGGCTCTGGGGGAGCTTGTCTGGTGAAGTTCATTTGACGGAGCTGGAGCCCCTGATGTGGGGGTGGAGAGAGAATGTTTCTTCAGCTCGTTAAATATTTGTGGAGCAAGTTCTCTCCCTCCGCCAGTCCTCCTAAATCTGTCCACCTGCACGACAAAGCTGAAGTTACTCACTCAGCGTACTCTGTCAAACTCAATTCCCTGCAGTCGCTGACTGTGTGTGTGCAATTGTGTGTCCGTTTTACAAAGGAAGTGTGCACTATTACCTCTCGGTCTTTGTTTTCCTCACACTTTTTGGTTGATGAAAGAAAAATGTTGAGGTATTGTTGTTGGTGGAAGTTCATATTCTGTGTGGTCCACTGTGAACCTTGGGTAAATTTCAAGGGACCACTAACTTGTATTTTGAGAGTGTTTACAGACTAAACTATTGTTAGGTGACAATAGAATTTACAGCACATAACATACGTGACCAGTGTAGTACAATTCCTGAACAAATGACTCTTATTAGCTGGTTCTTTTTAATTAGTCAGAAACATGCGGCACAACCATAGCCTGATTCCTAAACAAATTAATAAATTAGCTTTTTCTTTTTAGTGTATTAGAAACATACAGTGCGCACCAGTGTAGTCCGAATTCACAGTACTCAAAAAAGAGTAGGCAAGAATTACCCGGATAACGTACTACTTTTGGCGAGATTCTGAAGTGTGCATGCGATAAACACTTTACTATCCCATGAGGCCCCAAGAGAGGATTTGTGAATGGCGGTGACACAATGCAACTGACACTGGTAGGTCACATGATAATGACAACATGGCGAATGTAGTACTTCTGGTTTACATTCATACTACACACACTCATTCTACATACTTTTTTAGCAGTCATGAAGCAATTAGTTATTCAAAATAAGTACCTACTCAAGAGAGTATGCGATTTCGGACGCAACCACTATGAGCTGGTTCTGTTTAATGAGTCAGAAACATATAGACAGCTCTCAAGTGTAGTTTGATTCCTGAACAAATACTCGTAGGGTCTGATTCTCTATAGCAGACCATTGTAGTCTGATTTCTGAACAAATGAGTATGAGCCGGTCCTGTTTAATGAATCAAAAAGTGCACCAGTATAGCTTGATTCTGGAACAAATGAGTCTAATGAGTTGATTATTTTTAGGAAATCACAGATAAAATGTACTTGACCATAAGACTTAAAGCATTGTTACTGACTGATTGTTCATATGGCAATGTGTACTGTAATTGAAGATACTGTATGCAGTATGAGTTTTATCTGTATTTTATTAAAAATAAAGTAATCTAATAATTCAATACAAAAATAGTTTGTTTAGTGTTATTTAGTATACTGTTAAGGCCAATTATTGGATTGCATTTACATTCACTCTAAAATGATTAATCGAAATTATCACATCATTTGCAATTAAACTACATTTCTTTTCCCCAAATATTTGTTCCTTGAAGGTATTAAAAGAATTGTTAATGGAACCGTTAAAGAACCAGAATCTCTAGTAACAACCAATCATAAACTAACCCACAAAAACTCACATGCTGCTATTAGTTTCAGCATCTGAGAGAAACAGTTAAGTGTTGAACAGTGACAGCAATCTTTTTTTCTAGAGTGTATTATATGTAGAGGGCCCGTAGTAGGCCTATATTTAAAAGGCATTTACATAGAGTAATAATATGTCTACAGATTGACAAGCAGATATTGAAACCCATTATGTGCTTTTTGCCTCTTGTCTCTATATCCACTTAATGTTATTTACAGAGTTTACAAGGGTTTGCAAAAGTACAGTTTGTATCAAAATGTGAAAAAGCCCATAAAAGGATTGTGAATAGTAGATTATCACATGATGTCATCAGTTGTTTAGTTTTCTTGTATTCTGTTCATGTTTTTGTTTCATGTATTTTTTCAGTGAACGAGCTCATGTACGGTTCTGAGAACATGACAAATTGTTGCTCAGACTCAGAGAAGATAACATGGGAGTGATCCTTCCCCTTCCTGTCTTCTCTGAGTCGCTAAGCCAACCATATTTTAACCTGCAAAACTGGATGGAAATTCCCAGAGGTATGTGCTGGTCATTAGATTAGCCTGTATGATTTATCGACTGTCTGCACAATAACAACAGCACAAGCCCATTAAGGTTAAAGATTGATATGGGGCCTATATATTAGTATTTGTAACAAAAAAACTATGGTTAAGAGTTTAAGATGTAGAAAAACAACTCAACCGACAAGCTCCTCTGGATCCTTAATAAATTGATATCATTCCATTGTCATTTATAAGATTAATCAAAGAATCTTGCACCTTGTCCCTTATATTCTGCTCATGTTCTAAACTGCCATCATGTTTTAGCTGCCTTTCATTTGCTATGACCCGCAGCTGCTTTCTGATGCTGTTATTTTTCGTTTCCCCCCCGAATTGTTCTTTTTTATTTAAATCATCTGGAAACATATTCTTATCTGGATTATATTTCAATTCTCTTCAAATCCAGCACTCAAGGTTACTATGGGTCTGTCTATGCCATCTGGGTGAACGTGTTCAAAATGCTGAGCGCGGCTCCGACTGCCAAAACAGGCAACAGATGGAGGGCGCAAACAACCAAGAGCCTGTGCGCTATAGAGGAGGATTAAGAAAAACTCAGCGCCTGCACTTGTATATTCTTACCATTTTGAGCAAAACCATCATGTACACATTCCAGATATGTTTCTGCAGACCTCAAATGAGCTAATCTGCCGCGGACCCCCCTGATTCTTGAGTTCCACCACCCACCGGGGCTTTCCACATTCCCCGCCTTTAAGTCAGCCAGCCATTGACCAATGAGACAAAAGTCTCCTAATCCCTTGAATCAGGCCCAGTTCCTTGTGAATGATTCAATTTCCCTCGTATTGTACCCAAACAAGGACTCGACATGTTCCAAACCCCTGTGTCCTTGTTCTTTGGCGTCATCATTCCCGGTTTTACCCCCTTTTTGACAGTGAAGAGATGCCTCAGGGGTGGCAGGAACAATTTGGAAACATGACATTCCCTGCTCAACCTTGCAGCCAGGAAAAATATCCGCTGTAAAGTGGACAAAGAGATATGACAATATATATTATTTTTATGTTCCTGTGCTACACCGTTCTTACTGATTCTAGACAATAAACTGTATTTTTTTAATTGAGAAAAGGTAAACATATGGACATCATCTCACAGTATGCAATTGAATCGCCTGGTTTGGTCATATAGAGTACACTCCCATCTTCTGCTTGGACCTTTAGACGGTCTTTACCAGAGGCAGTTTCACAGAGCAGAAGCACATGGATTCGGGTTCAAAAATAATTGGCCTTGGGCTGACCGGATCGCTGAATTACCTCCCATTACAGAAAATCGGCCTTGATGTATAAAAATCACATATGTCTTACAGATGCTCACTCACAAACCCTGAAGCATCGAAAAGTCAATGTCTAAGACAATCCAGTCGACATTTTCATACACTACTTATAACCGTCAAGGATATTGAAGCGTGCGGTGAAATGGATAAGATGGGAAATTATTGACTTCCAAGATTCTTTCTAGTGTCATGGTGATTGTTTTTTTTTTGTTTTTTTTGTGACTAATGCAAAACAGGACCAACTTCTATAAAGTATGTCCTTGTAATTACTAATAAATAATCAATTCGTGAAGGCAGCTGAAGTAAAGTGCAATCAATTGGGAGTAATTGACCAGCTGTTTCAGTTTAACTGGGGTAATTTTAGATATAATTGTTGCCAACACCTATATAACCTTGTGACCCTCAAAAGTCTAGTAATTGAGCAATTGATGAGAAGAATCAATAGAAGACATGTGCTACCACTCAGAGCTAATAGTGCTATCATTTGCTTTATAAGCAAAGGACCATCTGGGATCATGAAGTCCTTGACCATGGGGATTTGAGCTGAACTTTTCAGACCTTTGACTTCTTGTAACATGATTCATTGGGTTCAGACAAGTGAACCCGCCTATTAACTCTACAAAAAGTGCTCTTTTTTTTTCATTTTTAATGAGCAGTGGTGCACTGCTTTAAGTCAGCCAACTGAAAAACTCAATGATTGTTCTGCATTCTTGGTTGAGTTGGTTAGAATCTCAGCTCAGCATAATGTGCAGCCTCACTGTAATTTATAGCTTCCATTGGTCTTGTATAAAGAAAAGCAATAAGGTTGTACAGCTTGAATTTGATTTCCGCTGTAATGGATAAATTTATAGGAATCATATGCACATCCTGAACTAAGTTTTAAGGTGTACACTTGCATGACCCATAATAATATGTGCCTGAGCCATGCAGTGCATACTTAATGAATTCAAAGCAACCTCATTTGTTCTTACTTAAGTGGATTTTCTTCATTGTCTGCTGTTCTGATAGGATTGTATAATAATAAATAAAAGAAGATCCTCTTGATTCATCTTTATTCTCTGTAATTTACGTCTCGCCATTTCAGTGCAATGGTAACGGCTCTCCTCTTTGAGCCTTCTGTGTTATCCCACATCACATTTCCATCCCAATAAACTGATAACACACATAAGCCAGACTATATAACTCCACATTCAACATTCATCCTTTAAGTTTGAGTTTTTTTTCTCTTCAGGTTTCAAGACCAAAAGACTTTAAAATGCACTGAAAGGAACATATTATTACTGCAATAAATCTAACCATCTAAGCGAAGTACAATAAGCATCTCATAATTCATTACAAAGAATAATGAACCTGTTATATTTGGTCATTCACAAAATATTTTAATTTCAAACATCTGTTGAGGAGTGTCAGCCTCATGTAAGTAATATCAATGTTGCATTAACACAAGATTTGTGGCCACCATTGTCCATTTTGAATAGAACAGACAGGAACAATATGTTGACATGTAGGAAATTATCTATAAAATCTTTTCCATTCATATGATGAGAACCAGCTGTTGATCCAACTGTGACATTTGGCACTAAGATGATTCTACAAATTATGACCTAAATTCCACTTGGACCTAATTCTCTGATTGATGTTATTTGTACAGTATCCCTCTCAAACTAGTGCATATTGTCAAAGATAATGCATATTAAATCTGCTATACATTTAATAGCCAGATCAAAACTCTGTGGAGACGCTGCTGGTGTTTCCTGCTGTGTTGAAGTGCCTCCTACAGACAGGGCACCCTATGGCCTATGGTATTTCTGCCCCAAGCGCAGAACACCATGCTGGGCTGCTGTTGTCGAGGGTGGGCGGCTGGGGAGATGGTAATGATGCCCTTTACTTGGCGGGCCTTGGGAACTCCTGCTCCCAGTTCTTTGAGACTTCTTCAGGCTTCTTGACCCCTGGTGGGCTTTATTGAAGCTTTCTACTGCGCAGATGCCCTCCTTTCTGTCTGAAGAACATCTAAAGTTAGCTGGTTAGTCTGCCTCTTTGAGCTTGTTAACAACACCCCGTATCTCAACATCACTGTGGATCGAACACCAATAAATCATGAATACATTATTCATAGATGATATCAGAACTGAATTATTACAACATTACCATGTTATCAGATGAGATTGGAATGTTCTTTTTTCTTTTTAGATCTTTTAGCTTTATATTTCCTCCCTAGACTGCATCAGCGTCTGGCTTGCAGATGATGAGATGGGGAAATTAGTATTTATGACGAGTTACATGAAATCCGCAGCATGGGGTAAGAGATTTATTTTTACTTGAATATTAAGCTCTGAGAGACTGTTACTACTGAAAATTCAGTAATATCACAGCACTGAGGCCTTTGTTTGGTTAAGATTAACTCCAATTTGGAATCAAACTAAGAGGTAAATGAGACATTAAATGTTGTTTAGTTTTGTTTCAGAGTTGAAAGATGTTAATAAAATACAAAGTGAACATTTGTGTTATAGTTCAATTATTAAAATGATAGTTGTTGTCTTTTAGTCCTTGTGTATTAGCTTGTCCAGGTCTAAATATATCTGCTAGTTTACAAAAAGTCAACAAAAATATATTTTAACAGATATACACATATAATATTATTTGCCTTTCAGGAAATGCGCCAAAAATATTGATGACTCATCCTGCACTAGCACACATTTTGTCCAATCAGAATGAGAATGTCCCTCCCACTAATACCATCTGCAACAAAATGGTAAGTAACAATTCATGGTGCATGACAGTGACCTTAATTTCTGTTTTAATAGTACAAGGGTTTTCAAAAATGTTGATGATCAGGAACCACTAAATGATCCCTTTGTAAAGGCAGCGATATATTTTCAATTTTTTCCTTGCCCCACAATTAATATTGTGAGTTTTATATTACTAATGCTGCCAATACAATAACATATACATGATTAATCTAATTTATAAAAGCAGAATAAAAGTGTTAAAATTTTAATTTGAATATCTTTATCTTTAACTGCTAAAAAACTAACAGGAATTGATAAAACAATACACAGACAAGGTCACATTACATAAAAAAGTACATGTTCATGTCACTTTCTGTTGCTTTGTCAATCACTTGCAAAGTTAAGAATTTTAATGGAATTTGGGATGAAGGACTTCTTGAACACATTTTTATTTGCCAGAGACTCTATAGCGCCTCTCGGATTTCAAGGGCTCAAACTGGCTGAACAGAGGATGGGAGCTATCTGCCAAAATACTCTTTGCCGCCTTCCTTGACTTTTCTGTGAAAAAGTTGTTTTAAGGGCTTCTGGGGATGACCAAATATTTTACTTGCCATTGACAAAATTCTAGAAAGTTTATTCTTAAATCTACAATTTAGGTGACCAGGCAGGGAGATGAAAGGTTAAAACACTCAACATGTTCACTCAACACTCAATATTATGCTGACTAACACCAAGTTCCAAGATATGATGACTAACACCAAGTTCTTAGATATGCTGACTAACCAAGGCTGAGTTGTCTGACAAGATAGAGTCACTGCAAGCATCTCTTAAAAATATATTCTGTATATTCAGACAAGCTCACCTAGGAGTCCAGAGTTGTACCAAGATATTTAAAGTTTCCCATAATTTCATCATGTCGGTCATCGAGTGAAACATATCATGTTTTGTGCAAATAATCAATGCTAAAGCGACACAGTTTCAAAGGCCTTACTGTGAGCCAGATAGGCAGCATTGCCTGAGGGGTTTGTTTTCTCTAGTAGGCCAACTAAGGCCATGTCATCAGCATATTTAAATAATATAAAGTGTTTCTCCTTGATCATAATAGTTACGATTAACATATTTAAGTTATGTTTGACAGATTTTTTCTCTCTCATATTTTCTGCAGTCCCCAAAACAACCCCTTGTGGATCCCTGGACTCCAGTTTGAAACCCCCCACAATAGAAAATATGAAGGTAGGAAAGAAAACTGCACCTCTCACGTGATACCATGGGGTCTTTAAAGTTGCATTTGTATATTAATGGCTCTCACAAATTCATGAATATAATTTAGCAAAGAATAGGGCAACAATACAGCAGTCATATCTTAGCGTCCTTAGGGAGTTATGATTAAAAGATGCATTCATTATCAGTCAGGCTGACCGATAGAAACGTGACATTTCACGAGCCGTCATTCATTTACACAGCAGACATAACGACATCTACTCAGTGTGCAGTACACAAACCAACCTCCCTCTCACAGTAAGACCTAGTGAGGAACATGCAGAACCCATGAGAAACAAATCAACAGGGCCAGAATCGAAGTGATGATGGAGGGGGGAGGGAGAAAAGAAAGCTGGAGTGTCAGCGGTCCATAGAACTGCAGTGCTGAAAAAGACCTTATTTCATAGTGAATGAGCTGTTCGATATGGAATTGAATTAGAGTAAATTGGAGTCTCAGAGACAGAGGCACTCACAGAGAGAGGGTAAATGACAGTGAAAGGGGGGGAATAAAGGGATAGAAGGAAACATGAAAAGGTATTCTAAGTGAATTTGAGCTGTACAGGAGCGAGATTGAGAGAAATGGAAGGGATGGAAGATGAACATGGTTGGTCTTTTAGGTGTTGGGGAGGTGCTGTGTTGGTCACCAGTAGTTACGGCATCATGCAGTGACTGTAATAAGACTTGACTACCGGTTGCTGAGAGAGCCTGTAATTACAGTCGGAGTTAGCTTTTAGCCCACCAGTTTCCAGTAACACCCCAAATCTCTCTTTTTGTATCTTGGTTATTTGAAGTCTATGATTATTTGGTATCATTTTGTATGTTTTGTCATACGGCAACTCTCTTATGAAAATTAGAAGCTAACTTTAAAGGGATAGTTCACTCAAAAATGAAAAGTATGTCATAATTTACTCACTGCCGTTTCCTCCCATAACCATATGATGTATTCTGTCTTCTGAGGAATGCAAAAGGAGAAGTTTTGAAGAATGTTCTCAGGTTGTTCTTTTCATAACAATGAAAGCTCCAAGCAGCACAAAAATACTCAAAAAGAATCAAAAGAAAATAGTCCATAAGACTCATCCACTCATCTTCTCATTGTGAGATTTGTTAGTGTAATGAACAGACATATATTTAACTCTTTCCCCACCAGTGTTTTCCAAAATAAAGTTGCCAGTCAGCAGCAGGATTTTTTTTTTATCAGTTTAATGGCCCCCAGAATATTTAGTTTTATGAGTATGCAAACAGTCAATATATCAAAAGAAAGAACAGAGCATCCGCTTCAAGAAAATTAACATTTTATTCTAGCTGTATTCATTCTTTTTTTTTATCAACTCTGGAATGTGGGTAAGTTTCATAAAAAAACAACATTTCGAACAAAAACCTGAGAATGTTGCATTTTTGTCAAAGACCAAATTGTTTCTCTTGGTTTTTGGTGTTTCTGTTATTTTCTGTAAAGAGTAAAATGAACCAGCCTTTAGTCAGCTAATTACCACAAATAGTTTATGCCAGTGCATGTTAACAGCTATACATGCAAATTAGTGCAGGAAAAAAAAAATGACTGTAGTAAAATTGAGGAATATGACCAGTGAAGACAAGTAAGATGCTGCCATTTGGAAATCATTTTAATTCCCTGCACAATGACCCGTAGGCCCATGACTCACTCTAGTCGGTGATTTCTGAAATCACAAACTGTGAAAGACACATGCCTTACGCCCATATGCTCGACATGCCTCTCCACTGCTTTAAAACGTAGTGATTTCATTTCATCAGTGCTTTGAAAAGCATCGCCGCTGCCAAAATTATGATCTCCCGAGGAGATGATATATAACCTATAACTCAAGCCTAGAAAGTGAAGGCTACTCTCTGTGGGCCTAGTTATTCACAAGGCATTTCATTTGGCCTGCATTTCATGGTCATTTGAACAGACTCTCCTGTTGCAATCTCTGCCTCCCTCTGGCTGCTGTTGATAAAAGAGAAACGCGTATGTGTGACGTGTTGGGCCTTTTGGGTTTCCGTAGTGTAAACAAAGTGTAGCGGGGAATCAGTCTGAGTTGACGGTGCGAATGTGGTAGTGACGCAGTCTATGTCCCGTTTGAATGCTAGCAAGCAAAGTGCCTTTTATGCCATGAATGTGTACCGCTGTGGACAATAAAGCCCGAGTTCATTGTTGAAACCAACCCACGACTACAGTTTGTGCTTCAGCTCTGTTAGCCGGACCACTAATAGCAAGTTACCTGCTACGAGCCAAGTTGTAATGATACCAGCTCGCTCTTAACTACGGTTCGGAGCGCGAAAGCTGAGAAGGTAACACTGGGGGCTTCGTCCGGGATCTAACAAGCAAGAAGAAAATAAAATAAAAAGTTTCGTCGGACGGACGGACGCAGAATGACGGCGCTCGGGGCTAGAGCTAAAGCTAGCGCGTGGACGAAGAGGCCTGTCGAGATGGAAACCACTAACGTAAGCACCAACCCATTTTTAATGGATATAAGAGACAATAATTCAGACCAAGATAATCACGGGGACGGCCGATATGCCGACAGCACTAACCCATTCGCGGCTGGCATGGAGCGAACGTTAGCTGGCGACGGAGCTATTGTTTACGGCCGGATGCCGTCTTTCAACCTAGCTTTGCCCCCCACACCACCGCCATCACGGTTGACTAACCCGTTCCTAATGCCCGTGGAACCACATAATACAACAGATGGTGAGTCCACGTACTTTTATCAGAAAACCTGTGACTGTTCAATGCATATGACAGCCAGCCCCGTTTTACCGCATGGTTTTAAAAATAGCCCCGCCCCAACGGTTGGCCGACGCGCCATTAATCAGCTAGCTAACCCGTTCACTTCCATGAACTGTACGGTACAAAACCCTTTCTCCCAGCCCCATGCATTGCCCTCCCAGTTCACTTCGACACCTTTTCCACTCTGCACGCCCCGGCCCGTGGAACGTTGTGGATCAAAGAGCTACAATGATAACTATGCCACACACCGTGATCGATACCAATACAGCCAGTCAGCTGTGGAGAGGGCCAAATCGGCCCCATGGTCATCACGCACAGCGCCGGATGTTGAAATAGTGGACGTTAGTGACGATGAACATTATGGATATCAAGAGAGAATTCCAATATTAAAGCCAGGCCATTTTGATGGAACGGGCTCCTGGAAAGACTTTATTCACCGGTTTGAAAGCTGTGCAAGGGCAAACCATTGGTCGGAAACGACAATGGCGGTTCAGCTGAGATTCAGCCTGACTGGCGCGGCTGGAGCTATCGTCCATAAAAACCCCAGGTCTGACCGTTGGAGCTACCGGCGGATTGTGGCTGAAATAGAGACCGCCTATGGGCCGCGGTCCGACCATGCGGCTGCCATCGGCATTGAACTAAGGCAGAGGGTTAGGGGGCAGAACGAAGCCCTGCACCTATTAAGAGATGACATCTACGAGAAAGTGTCCATTGTGTATGCTGACCGTACCGAGCTGGAACAGGACGCCATTAGTGTGGAGGTTTTCACCAACGCCCTGGCTGACGCCGAGGTGGTGCAGAAATTACTGGAAAAGCAGCCGCGTACCCTATCCAGAGCATATGACATCGCGCACAGCTACGAGACCACCAAGAGGGCTGCCAGAACAGTCACACAGTTCATGCAGCCTGGCCAACGCGGTCTTGTAAATCAGAGAGCCAGAGCCACCATAGTACGTGAAAATAACAGCAGGCCAGCTTGTGTGGAGCCAGTGGGAGTAGAGGTTTGGTCCATCAACTCACCAGAGAGGGCTCCAGGATTTAATCCGCAGTGGCGCCAGAAGAGAGACACAAATGTCAAAATGCCAATGGGGAATGTTCAATGCCATAACTGCTCCGGTCTAGGGCATATCCAGAGAAACTGCCCTTCCCCCCGACGACCCAGACAGCAAGGCCGGACAGTCAACAAGAACACAGCACCCGACACAGGTAAAGTGGTCACCTGTACTGCGAGTCAGGGGGACGACATGTGTGTTGAAATATTGATATATGGACTGGAAATGTGTGCTCTGCTTGATTCTGGTGCACGAAGGAATGTGTTGCCCCTCCATCTCTTTAACTCTATTCCTGCAGAGTCCAGACCCCCAATAGAGCCATCTGTCGCACAGGTTCTGCAGGGCATCGGGCCCAGTGGTCTGGCAGTTCTGGGGGAGGTTAACTTACCAGTACAGGTTGGGAGCAGGGCTACCAATGTGAACTTTATTATGGCTGACACAGCAGAGAACACCGAGGTTATCCTGGGGCACCCTTTCCTGCATCAGACAAGTGCCCAGCTGGACTATGGTCGCCGTGAGATAACCCTCTTCGGAGAAAAGGTACCTCGTTTTAACCAAAACCATCATCCCCGGGTACACATTGTCAGAGTGGCCCGCACAACAGTGTTGGAGTCCGGGTGTGAGTATGTAGTGCCTGGCACCGCCCACCTGCGCAATACCACTGAGGGAGACCTGATGCTGAGCCCAACCAAGGGTTTCATAGAAAAGCACCACGTCCTGGTGGCTCGCATCATCGTACAGGCGCAGCGGTCCACCAACGTTCCCATCAGAGTTTTCAACCTTGGTGCCTTACCTGTCACTTTGAAGAGAGGCGCTGTGGCAGGGATTCTACAGCCAGCCGCAGTGGTGGGGAAGGTGGAGTCCCAGCCGCCTTTGGCCTCATTAGCCCCTGAACCTATTAACTCTGTTTGTGCTTCTTTACCCAGCCACCTGCAGGTCCTGTACGACGAGAGCTGTGCTAGTCTGCCCGAGGGCGACCAGGTGAGGTTGGCCAGCCTGCTACGGTCTTACAGTGACGTTTTCTCTACGGGGCCCACTGACCTTGGACGTACTGGTCTCGTGCAGCATGATATCCTCACCACCGTTGGTCCGCCTGTGAAACAGCAACCGCGCCGGATGGCTAGGGACAAACAGACTGCAGCAGACCAGCAGGTGCAGCAGAGCCTGGACACTGGTGTGGCTCGACCCAGCAACAGCAGCTGGGCTGCACCAATAGTCATGGTGAGGAAGAAGGATCAGACGTTGCGATTATGTGTCGATTACAGGCCCCTAAATGAGAGAACCATAAAGGATGCTTATCCACTGCCCCGCATCCAGGACACCTTAGACACACTGTCCACAGCCAGGTTCTTCAGCACGCTAGATTTAACATCAGGGTACTGGCAGGTGGAGTTGACACCGAGAGCCCGAAAAGCCGCTGCGTTCTGCACCCGTAAGGGCCTGTTCGAATGGAATGTGATGCCGTTCGGACTGTGCAATGCGCCGGCCACTTTCCAGAGGCTCATGGACCGTGTCCTGGCCGGGCTGCAGTGGGAGACCTGCTTGGTCTACCTCGATGACATCATTGTCCTGGGGCGAGACGGAACTGAAATGTTGGAGCGGCTTAGTCAAGTGTTTGGCAGACTACGCGCAGCCAACCTGAAACTTAAACCTTCGAAGTGTGTCCTGTTCCGAGAGCAAGTGGCTTACTTGGGGCACATCGTCTCCGCCAAAGGTGTCGCCACTGACCCCCAAAAGATCCAAAAGGTGGCTGGGTGGCCCGCACCGCAAAACGTAGCTGAAGTGCGTCAGTTTGTCGGCCTGGCTTCGTATTACCGACGCTTTGTCAAAGATTTCGCCTCTGTTGCCAAGCCCCTTCACGAGCTGACCAAAAAGTATGCACGTTTTAACTGGACCGACGAGTGCCAGGAGGCGTTTGAACAGCTGAAAAGCCGGCTGACGTCAGCACCCGTGCTGGGTTATCCCCTCGACAGTGGCCAGTTGCTCCTCGACACAGACGCCAGTGATTGGGGAATTGGAGCAGTCCTTTCCCAAGTGCAAGAAGGTGAGGAGAGAGTACTCGCCTATGGGAGCAGGAGATTGTCAGCCACTGAGCAAAACTACTGCACCACCAGAAGAGAACTTCTGGCAGTTGTCGAATTCACCTCTCATTTCCGGCAGTATCTGCTAGGGAGATCATTCATCATACGGACTGACCACAGCAGCCTACGCTGGTTGACTCGGATGAAGGAGCCTGAGGGCCAGCTTGCTCGCTGGCTGGGAAAACTGGCAGAGTACGACTTCCAGGTAATCCATCGTCCAGGGAGACATCACCAAAATGCGGACGCGCTCTCCAGAAGACCCTGCGGATCGTCGTGCTCATGCAGAGTGCCAGAGCCTAGCCTCAGTAACCAGCTTCAGCACAAAGGGATTCAGTGCAACATGGCAGGGAGTCCAGTTTCAGTGGTCGCTGGGGAAACTCCTGCAGAGCAACCTCCAGTGGGGGTAGTGGTGCCCGAAGGTAGCTATGGAGGCAGCCCCGCAGTTGAGCCTAAGCATCTACCAGTGGGGGTAGTGGACGCTTTCAGTGACAATCAAGCTGGCTTTTTGTTCCGTCCAAGTGTCTACAGGGTGGGTGAGCCAGCCCAAGTCAACCTGTTCGCTGGTTGGACCCGAGAGCAGTTAATCAGTGCCCAAGAAGCTGACCCAGCTATAGCACCAGTGAGGAAGTGGTTGGACGAGGGGAGGGGCAGGCCACCCTGGGTTGACATAGCACCCTACAGCCCTGCCACCAAAGCCTACTGGTCACAGTGGAAAAGGCTCTACCAGAAAGACGGAGTTTTACTAAGGAAATTTTACTGCACGGATGGAAGGGTGTTCTATCCACAGATCTTGTTGCCTCGAGAGTACCGCACCTCAGTGATAAAACAATTGCACGATGGTCCAGTCGGTGGCCATTTTGGAGGAGAAAGAACCCTCGCACGTCTCAAGGCCCGGTACTACTGGTACAATATGAGAGATGACGTCACTCTGTGGTGTCGCACTTGCACCCGTTGTGCTGCGAAAGCCCGGCCCAAGAAAACACCTCAAGCCGCCATGGGCACAGTGCGAGTTGGTGCCCCCTTCGAACGGATCGCAGTTGATTTAATGGGACCTTTAAATGAAACTGAAAGGTGCAACCGCTACATAATAGTGGTGCAGGACTACTTCACCAAATGGGTTGAAGCCTATCCTGTTCCCAACGAACAAGCAACGACAGTGGCTGAAAAGATTGTTTCTGAGTGGGTGTGTAGGTACGGAGCTCCACAGTGCCTGCACAGCGACCAGGGTACCAATTTCGAGTCAGCTGTGTTCCAGGGGATGTGTGAGCTGCTGGGAATCGACAAGACACGGACCACGCCGTTTCGGCCACAGTCAGATGGCCAAGTGGAGCGTTTTAATGCCACACTGCAGAAAATCTTAGCCACCACTGCAGAACGATGTCATTGGGACTGGGACATTATGACCCCATGTGCAGTCATGGCTTACCGTGCAACCAAACACAGCTCCACAGGCCTGACGCCTAATATGATGTTGTTCGGACGGGAGATTACAGAGCCGGTGGATCTTGTTGCTGGGCTGCCACCTGACCCAGACAACACTGCTACCCCGTCAACCTATGTTGTACAGCTAAGGGAACGGCTTGAGCTATCTCACCAGTTGGCTCGGGAGGCTCTGGGGAAATCTGTCGAACATGCCAAACGACAGTACGACAAAAATGTTTGCAAAGTCCAATACAAAGTCGGTGATGCAGTATGGTTCCTGGTCAAAGGCACAAAAAGAGTAAAGAATAAAGTGCGGAAGTTCCTCCCTTCCTACGAGGGTCCGTACTTCGTGGTGGGTGTACTGGACGATTTGGTCTACCGAATAAAGCGGGGCCCGAGAATGAAGATGAAAGTCGTTCATCACGACAAACTCAAAGCGTACCACTCCAGAACCGCACTAGACAACGACTGGGTCTTGCAAGAGGCTGAAATGTGGGCACCAGTGGAGGCGCCACCCCCGTTGTCTGACATCAGCTCTTCAGAAGTCGATAGCAGCCCTCTTGACCTTTGGGGCACATCACCAGAGACCGAGGACCATGTGGTGGGGTCCCTTCCAGGTCTTTTCTCTTTACCACCATCATTGTCAGTTTCACCGAGCAGCAGCCAGCTACCTTGCCATGCGGCTGAGCCTTCACTGGATGAGGCCAGGGGACAAGTTGCTCATCCTCTTTTGAACTCCACCCCTCTGCGTCGACCCCGGAGGGTACGCAGAGCTCCTGACATGTTTGGTGATTGGGTTGTTCACTGAGTATATCTGTTTGAGATTGGGTGTAGGCGGATCGCTGCCCTCCTCAAAACAAAAACTAAAAGAGTTCCTGTATTGTCAAAAACTAAAAGAGTTCCTGTATTGTCAAAAACCAAAAGAGTTCCTGTATTGTCAAAAACCAAAAGAGTTCCAGTATTGTATTATTAGCAAAGTAACTTGACAATGTTGAAGTTAAAATGTGAAGTTGATATGGGCTTAATATAATTGTTTACTATCAACAGTCGGTAATTTAGGTACTAATGGGCTACGTAATTTTGTTATAGCATCCTTGGTACTGTATGTTTACTGCTGAGAACTTTGTTTAACAGAATATTTTGCCCTAGTTTTGCACTTGAAATCCTGCACCCCGAGTAACTTTACGCTAATGTTGGGCTGAGTGGTTAAATTAATAGTACCGTTTTCTTAAGGGAATGTATAATTGTCATGTTTAGGACATTTTTCTTACACGTATATTCGGAGTATGCAATATGCTTTAATGGACGTTTTATAGACATTGCCTCTTCACCTTAACTTTCCACTGGAGGAGGACCCTTTAAGGACTGTGGGAATCATGGGTTATGGTTGGGGATAGTTGTATGATGACTGTCTAATTAATATTTCCCTGTGTACAGTGTAAGCATGCTGGAGATATGTTAAGGGTTTAATCATTCTCCAGAGTGGGGGTAGTGTTGCAATCTCTGCCTCCCTCTGGCTGCTGTTGATAAAAGAGAAACGCGTATGTGTGACGTGTTGGGCCTTTTGGGTTTCCGTAGTGTAAACAAAGTGTAGCGGGGAATCAGTCTGAGTTGACGGTGCGAATGTGGTAGTGACGCAGTCTATGTCCCGTTTGAATGCTAGCAAGCAAAGTGCCTTTTATGCCATGAATGTGTACCGCTGTGGACAATAAAGCCCGAGTTCATTGTTGAAACCAACCCACGACTACAGTTTGTGCTTCAGCTCTGTTAGCCGGACCACTAATAGCAAGTTACCTGCTACGAGCCAAGTTGTAATGATACCAGCTCGCTCTTAACTACGGTTCGGAGCGCGAAAGCTGAGAAGGTAACACTCCATTTTTTTCCCTCTCGTTCTTGCTGGCAAAAGCTTTTGTTGTACACCCCGCACCCCTTCTATTGGAAGAAAAAGCCTGGCATCATTTGGAGCCAAAGTGTGCTACCAAGCTAATAAAAAGAATCAAGGTCTTTCAAACAATTGCCTTTCTGTGTGTGTGCGCGAGCGTGTGCGTGCGTGCGTGCGCGCGCGCGCGCGCGTGTGTGTGTGTGTGTGTGTGTGTGCGTGTGTGTGAAAAAGGGAGAGAGAAACATAAGAACGGGCATTTAAAAAGAAAAACAATCATGAACGTACAAGGTGTTCATTTAGGCCTTTCGCCTACTCTCTCACAATTCTATTTGTGATTGTTCTTCAATTACAGAGTAATTTATTTTGATCTGTTTTGTTTCTCTGATTCTAAAAGCAGTTTTGTGACCGAGTGCAGTTTTTGCTGTATTATCTATTGGTTTTGTTTTTCGTGTTTCTCATATCTCGCTCCGCTGATGGGGTCATCTGTGATGCATTTAATTATTGTTCCCACGATAAATCTAGCATCACATGCCAGATGTTTCCTGCGGAGAGATGGCATCAAAACCAGGACAGAGACAGAAAAATTCTGACGCACACTTTCCCAACATTTCCCAAATCGCTCTTTAATTTTGTATTGTGCACAAACAATGTTGTGTGCACATGCTCAGTGGAACTCGGGCACAGCGAGACGCACCTAAAAGTGCACGTATACATGAATGCACACTGCAGTGAAACGTCTGACTGACAGCTGCCTGTGTCGTGATGTCCAGTGAGTGAGAGGACCAGACAGCTTATGTAAGCCTCATGATCCCGTAATATTTTCCCGCGTATTCCACCTGATCAAAGCCGAGGCTTCTCATTAAGCCAAAACCCTGATTTCCGTTTTCTTTCCATGTGTTCGGTGCTCACATTCACGCACTGTACCTCAAGAGTTTAATTATGAATGTGGCAGGGGAGAGGAGAAGAGTTTTGTAATTGACAGGGTCTGGAAATACATATCGCAACCTTGAGGAAATAAATTGACAGATGTGAGAGAGGATCATGTGTTGGGCGTAAGCAGTTTAGGGTAACCGGCTCTCTGAATGAAGACATCTGGTGGGACAGTGAGGGTGTATACTGTAAAAAAGAAACAGTTTATTAAGCCGCATGTTATGCTTGAGGTCTGAGAGACCCGCAAGGCCCTTTAATATCTCAAAAACATACTTAACATATAAGAACCGGGTTCATATGTTTTGACTTTGTCTAATCTTATGAGAACTGATTGTAAACAAAAATTCAACTCGATAATCTTAAAAGGTAAAACAATATTTTATCGTGTGTTTGGACTCTCAGACATAAAATAATAAATAATAATAATTCAATGAGGTTTATTTTTTACATACAGTTATTTATATAATTTATATCATATATATATATATATATATATATATATATATATATATATATAATATAAAAGGCATGTAGGCCTATATAGCATATAGTTTGTGCTATATACAATCTGCTATCAGTTTGTACAGTATATACAATTGTGCTATCAGTTTGTTAAAATAGAGCTTCAGTGTCATCAACATACTGGGAGATTACTTACTAAAAGAATTTTGATGAAAAATACTATTACTTTTACACTCACATTATTATGACTGGGTATCGTCTCGATAATGATTTCCCAATTCAATTCCTATTTTTATAGTTTCCTATTTTTTTTATAATAATATTATTATATTGCATATGAAAAATTATCTGTCAGCTATTCTGTAGATTATACAGGAAACATTCTAATTTGGGACATTACAAATAATAGTAATTTAAAAATAATAATAATAACAGAACACAATCTACATAGTTTTTATTTGCTATATTATTTCATCATAAAATCAAAAAAGTTTGTCTTTTTGATTAACTAATTAAAATGACCAGCTAAAAAGAGTTATCTGTTCATGTATTAGACTACACTGGTTACACTGTATGTTTTTGATTTACTAAACTGAGCCAGTTCAAAAGAATCATTTGTTCGTGAAGCGGAATGCACTAGCTGTGCTTTATGTTACTGTGAATAGCTTTTAATTTACCATTGAATTCAGACTGTAAATCTGAATAAAATAAAATAGAATGTATTTTGTAGTAGGGATTTCGATTCAGAAAACACTTCCATAAAGTAAAATCGATCTTAGGATTTTGAGAATCAATTTCAAGTTTGTTCAAATAAAGAACCCAAACTTAAAAATAGAAAAATCATACATTAGTCCTCTAAATGTTTGTGTGTGTGAGTTGGGAAAAAATTATGACTGCATAATAATAAGATCTCTTAATTTCTATAAATATTGCCAAGCCTATTTCACCGTCAGAAATTGCTTGGTCTCAAACCTGTTCTAATCATAGGAGAGAATGTTAAATTAGAAGTAAAACTGACATGAGAACAACAACAATAACAACAACATCTGTCAATAAAGCAGAGAGGCCTCATAGGTTCCCTAGAGCTGACGAAAAGGGGTGCAAATGAGCGCTGTTCCAGAGGGAACCCTCCAATCGGGAGCTCGCGCAACTTATTAATGCAAACATCTTGTCTCACGCAGCGTTTTAAATGTCACAGTCAATTTAAAGCAGGAGTGAGAGGCAGAATTCATTTCATCCCTATGCCTCACCGAGACCCCTGAGCCAAACCCCCGTATTTGCACACATATCTGTCTCCACTAAACGTCAGGAGACAGCTGACGTGTTCTGCAGAATGTATCTCCGTACACCGCTCCTGTACAGACAGTAATGGCTCGGGATGAGACAGGTTTCCTGATACCGCCTCATCCGCCCTAACGAAACTCCTCACCCACAAGCAGCACTGATCAATTCTGCTTGTACTTTCCTTCTAAATTGTTACCGGGCCTAACCGTATTTGAGGTTGTGTGAGGAAATTGACTTTTGCTGTGTTCTGTTTTCTTGGGTGGAAGAGGACGGACGGACCTCACCTGTGGTTCTGGGCCACTGGTGCATACTGTGGATAATGGCACAATGTGCATGACTGTAACAATGGGATTAGACAGGTGAGACCATGAGCCAACAGAAGGAAGTGTGATAATTCTCTCTCCCGCTCACTTTCACTCTGTCTCCAGCCATGGCACATCCTCTCTCTCTCTCACACACACCTTTCCTTTGCATGTAGGTCAGTGTCTCTTCTTCAGGAATTTGATATGTCCTGGGTAATGGATTATGGCTTAAACTGGGGCAGAATTATCCAGAAAAGTGTGCCAGTACCTTCAATTTGATATGTTGGTCAATCAATCCCATTTCCTGTATGCTTGTGTGTTTTGCATCCAGTATATGCATTGTATCTCTGTTTAGTAAGTGTACTCGGTCAGAACTATCGGTTATTATAGTAAACATTATTTTTCCCAATCAGTAACTCTGACAGAGACAACATAATCGCCTAGACTGTAGTTCTGTAGTCTACAGTGGCATGGGGCGCTACGTTCCTCACTAAAACCCTTTTCACGGTGCCAGTGTCTTTCTGGCTGTGTCATCAGTACTAGTTGGTCACTTGTAGGCATTCTTAATACTGGTTGCCCTAGAAACAGAAACAGTTATGAATGTCAAACACAATAAGTTGTCATGAATGCAATACAGAATCTCAAGCATGTTTTTTAATGTATCTGTTTTCTTTATTGTTTTATATTAAATTACCTGACAGGATCATGTGAGCTTCCTTGTCTTCACTCATATTGGTAGTCACTGCATCAACTCTCTCTTTGCATAAATGGAAATTTGTTTTGTTGCTGGATCCATCCCCATCTAGTTGCCAAGGCTCACTGTTACTCATGTCACCGAATCTCGCCAACTGTCATTGATAGTTGATGAGTCTTGTTCACTTTGTCATTGCAAATGGCTGTTTTATTTTCATATTAATTGGTTTATGAATTTATTAATATACACTACCGTTCAAATGTTTGGTGTCTGTACGATTTTTTGAAAGAAGTATCTTATGGGTTCATTTTATTTAATCCAAAATACAGTAAAAAAAAACAATAATATTGTCAAATATTATTACAATTTAAATATTTGAATATATTTAAAAATGTAATTTAGTCACGTGGTGAAATTATTCTAATGTGCTGATTTGGTGCTCAGGAAACATTTAATAGTATCATCGATGTTTAAAACAGTTGTACTGCGAAATATTTTTGTGGGAGAAAAAAACTGCATTTATTTGCAATAGAAATATTGTACCATTATTGTAAATAATTGTAATATTTCTAGCAATATAAATGTCTACTGTCACTATTGATCAATATAATGTATTCTTGGTCAATAAAAGTATTAAGTACTTGACCTGACTCCAAACTAATAACATGCTTTCATATTATTTGTATTATTTGCACAACAATATGATTAATTTATCTCAGTGTTCACCTCATTAAGTAACTAGATGAATATGTCACCTTTCCTTGTTGGTACTTACAGCGTACAACAGCTCAGGCAGCTGTTATCCATGCAACAGTGGCAAGAGCTAGTTTCAGAAATTAAGCCACTATGGTGACTGTAATCCTAGAAGAAACGTGAGAGAAGAAAAAATCCAATCAACACACCATTTAGCACTTAGCTCTTCAGTGGTTTATCATTGTTTCATCCGAATTATCGGCCTTTTACCACATCTGATATGCCAGCAGATTTGTGTTGGGGGTGTCATTGTATAGCTCCACAAATGACGAGCAGATAAGTGGAGGTTGGGGGGACATGTTCTCTGCGACCGTGTGTCAGAACCTGCATTGTGTGCAGCTTTATCAGCCACAATGTGATCCCTCTGGCAAGAGAAGACACACAATCACTGTGTACTGACAGTTCAATTTCACACTTCATTATTGGGCTGCAGAGTGGTTGGAGTCACTCAGAGAACTAGCATTGTTTTGCTTCAGTTCTGTGATGCTGTTCATTTTTCTCTCTAAATTGATCTGGAACACAATATTATCCACAAGGCTTTGAAGAATCTATTCCAAAAATAGAGAGCCTGTGCTTTTATTTACGGTATACGCTCTGACTGTACACTTCTGGTGTAGGTGAGGTAGTGGGGCCTGGTTCTGTATGCTTCACTAACAAGGCACGAACTAATATGTTATATGTGTCGATAGTTATTGACAAGGTATACAAAAAACGCAAAACTCATTTAAATAAGGTTCTTTAAATGCCGTATTGCTAGAATACAGTAGTAGATTTACTCAGGTTGCCGTCTTTGAAACACTGATACATTGTGAGGCCAATACACATTTTATTTCACTACTTATTTTACAGTAATGGTATAGTGCATATAGTGCAGAGCTGCTATCAGTGGGGGACAGCAGTCCTGTGATGAGGGTCTCCCAACAGGGGTTCCAAACCAGCTATGCTTTTTGTGGAAAAAAGATTGTATACAATGCATTTTCAGGGCAAGTTAATAATGTAATATATTATTAGGTGTGCGTGCATGCGTGCGTGCGTGCGTGCGTGCGTGCGTGTGTGTGTGTGTGTACATGTCATACACACTGTACACATCATACTATTTCTGCAATAATTAATGAGAATTTGTGATTATTTTATTCAATAAAAGTACTACTTTCTAGCTTTGAACAGAAAGAAAAACTAATCTGCATATTGTTTTTGTGAGAGGGAAAAACAAAATACAGATATATTTTACTGTAACTTACTGTAGTAAATAAAAAGCAAATTATCTAATTAAAAGCAATTATTGAATTATTTTTTCTTTTTAATATCACTTTTTTTTACACAGTAATTTTTTTATTTTTTCTCCATGACATCATTTATCTGCCATTTTATTTTAGGAAGGGGGTCCATTGCAAGAATATCATTATATTTGGGGGGACTTGGCACCAAAAAGTTGGACAACCCCTCTCATTGAGTCCAGACAAGAGGCTCACCCATAAACATTGCATCCCGGGCTCAGTACATTTGATTTGACAGTGCATAGTTTATATTTCCGTGAACTTACTGCTTTCCGAAAAACTTTTTGTTGTTATTGTAATGCAAAAACGTAACACTATGCTAATAAGATTCTGCTACTACCTCCACTAATAATTTTAGACTGACTCCTTTTTCACCGAACAAGATATACATTTTGTTAGTTTTACTGAGCAACTGATGTAAAAATATTGACCATAAAATTAACATCAGTAAGGTTTCTCTCCTGACAAACAGCTTCCTAAGAGATGTGCTTGATTAAAGCGCACTCTCATTGAACCTTCTTTTTGAAGTTCCTTGAAAGTGCCGACTTCATTTCCAGTGCTCTTGGTTATTGGCCAGCGAACCCAGCTTAGATCTACCAAGACCAGCTAAATCAAACTTGCTGCACTGAATACTTTGACAGAACAAATCAGATGCATTGCTTCAAAAATCTGCTGCTGGGTATTAGCATCCATCAGTTAAGGGTTTATCCGAGTTAAAGGTTTATTTGGTACAAATGTATAATTATAATCCGAACTAAAAGCATAAATTACGTTTAACATTTGTGGATGATCTGGTTGCTTTGCTAGTAGATAATGCTAAAATAGCTTCTTCTTTTTTTCTTCTTTTTTTGGCCAAGATGGCTAATGGTTAGGAGAGTTACTCTTTAAACCACACCAAACAGCAGTTAAACTTAGCTTAGGATTCATTTAGATAGGGGAGAACCCCCTGTAGCCCTAACTGTGTTTCATCTTTCCCATTTTAGGGCCCCATTGTTCAGCCATCAAGTGAAGATAAGTGAAACAATGCTAATCACCTGTCAGAGAACAAAAGTACACAGACATCAGAACGCCACTACTGATAATGGTGGACATCAGACACAGAGTGTCCTCACCCAGCCTGTCTCCCGGCCTCCATATCTACACGTGTGCAGGTGGAGGGAAACAAGAGGATCTTTCTCTGGCTTTTCCTAAACCACATAACAGCAGTTTAATCAGCCTGTCTCATCATGATAAACAGGGGAAAAGTTCCAGTTTCGAGGTAACATCAAGAAATAGAGAGTACAAACTGTTGTCCATTTCACTTCTATCTATGGAAAGTACATCCGGTAGGAACCAGCAAACTTTTGAGCTTTTGAGCAGTAAATGAACATACAGTATAGGCATTTAGACATAAACCATGAACAAAATATATCGTAAAATGATACCAAATTAGTAATGAATTATTCATCTTTTTTTAATTCACACACACAGAATGAATTAATGTTACAAGTTATGAATTAATGTTAGATATTACAAAGTGGTATTAAGAAATCAAACCTCTGATGTCTTCAATTTTTAATGCTACATGTCTTTTTCCATCTTCGGCAGTTTTCTGCCATCTTTTGAATTTAGTGAAAGCCCAACATCTCTCATTTTAGACCCTGAAGCCTTTTCTACAGAGACGAATGAGTGATTGTCTGCACTGTGGTAACTGGCCCTAAACTAGTGCTCATTTTTAAGATGGCTAGCTCAGCATTGCCGTTCACACTCTCTCACTAATGAG
This sequence comes from Phoxinus phoxinus, assembly GCF_949152265.1. Classification (NCBI taxonomy): domain Eukaryota; kingdom Metazoa; phylum Chordata; class Actinopteri; order Cypriniformes; family Leuciscidae; genus Phoxinus; species Phoxinus phoxinus. The sequence goes on along the minus strand of NC_136880.1, from coordinate 26,870,256 downwards.
CAGAGTTGCACATAATGTGGACTTTCTTTGTATTTTCTGTGCTGATTGTGGAGGGGAATCTACAGGAAGAAAGTATTTAAATATGGTTATATCTGTTAACAGCTGAGAGTATTAGATTTTTTTTTTTTTTTGCTAGCTGAAAGCATCATCAAATTAGCCAAAACATTTCATAAACAAACAGGGATGGGTAGAACTTTTTGAATGCTGGTGTTCCATATTTAAAGAGATTTTTGTGGAGTTCCTCACACTCCGATTCCTGCAGGCCTGCTAATGAGGTACCAATCAAAGGAGAAATCCTTCAAACAGAATTCAACCTCTGAATAAAGTCAAATCAGACCATAAGATGACATTCAAATTATTTTAATTTTAGTGCAGAGTAACTTAAATTGAGCTCGCCGGTCAACTGAAGTTGCAGGTCTTTTATTTAATGATGTTTTGAGTATTAACATCTAATCCAAACCACAGGTGTCATGTAATGATTGGCTATGCCATCACCGTAAATCATAGTAATTATATCGACAAAATGTACATTTCAATTTAAACTGACCTGAAAACCCATAATACGCCACCGTTCAAAAGTTTGGGGTCAGTAAGATATAGTAGAAAGTAATACTTTTATTCAGCAAGAATTAATTTAATTAATCAAAATATATTTATAATGTTACACAAGATTTCTATCTTTATCTTCTATGTTCTTTTGAACTTTTTATTCATTAAAGAATCCTGGGGGGGGAAAAAATGTCATGGTTTCCACAACAGTATTAAGCAGCACAACTGTTTTCAACATTGATAATAATAATAAATGTTTATTGAGCAGCACATCAGCATTTTAGAATAATGTCTGAAGGATCATGTGACACTGAAGACTGGAGTATGATTCAATGATGCTGAAAATGCAGCTTTGCAATCACAGGAATAAATTACATTTTAAAATATATTCAAATAAAATATTTTCAAATGTAATAGTAATTGACCATATTACTGCGTTTGCTGTATTATTGATAATAGTAATAATAATAACTGAATGCAGCCTTGGTGAGCATAAGAGACTTCTTTCAAAAATATGACAAAAATCTTAGACCCCAAACTTTTGAATGGTAGTATATTGTTTAAAAATATACAAAAAAACTAATATTGCTAAAATATTAAAATATATTTACGTAAGTATATTTTTGGTGCATTGTACTACTTCCTAACATATTTTTAGGGGGATATTTACACATTTTCAATAAATATATATTATACATTTTTGGGTTATGATGTGAAAAAAAGGAGAATTTTGTTTGGGGAAACAAAATATTGGCACAGGAGACTAAATCACTTAGCTTGGAGAGCAAATCGCTCTTTGACAAAATCCTCCTTCAGTGGAGCAATCTGTGGCAAATACAGTTTAAGGAATGGAAATTCAATGAATTAGCAAGACCTACTGTTGCTCTTAAGAGATTTCACCTAACATTTTATTAATGCTCGTCTTTGTACAACTTTAATGTGTTTTAGATATGAGAAGTGTGCTACAAATTGCACGTACCAGTGTGGTTAGTTTGTATGAAAGCATTAGCCTACTGCTGAAGGTTTAGTTGGAGGCAGCTGTTGAAGTGCTGTGGCAAAAGAATCGCAGGGTCGAGTGCACTCTCCAACCAAAGGCTGCACCAAAGTTAATTACCGTAGACTGAAGTTATTTTGTGTTCCCCGCGGGATTTCCTCAGTGCAAAAAAAATAAAGCAGTAACTTGCGAATTCATGCCATTTCCTGGAGCCCTTTACCTCGTATTAAAAGGAACAATGTCCAGGGAATGTTACCATAGGTTTTCAGCAGGTTCTACTCCTGCTTATTGTAGCCCTGTCATTTTATTACACGTGAACAGTATTTTTGACTAATCCTCTCATTATGTTCTCTTCTGTCAAGACAAAGTCTCTGTAGGTCATCACCTTTTGGCTCTTTTTAAACCTAAGACCTAGTCCTTAGCAGTTCGAAAAAGCAGATTCTGGGGCACTTCAAAAAAAAAAGAGGATTACGTCCATTGGCTTTGTAGCACCAACACCTGAAAAGGCCTTTAAACGGGCCAGACTCTGGCTAAAGAATTATTTTTTTTTTTGTCATTTTTTGCCTTGTTAATTTGAAGATGGATTTAAACATACCTCTTGGATTAATCGACTGAACAGTCTCTAAAGCTTTAAAAAATGCCAAGTGCTTAAGGGTAGTCTTCAGACAGCCGGAACCGCACAAGTGTGAAAAGTGATTTTCCTGAGGGACGGAACGGAAATATCCTTATTTGCATTTAGAGAATGCATCAACTTTATGAAATGTTTAGCAACTGTGAAGCAGCGCTTGTGTTGATGTCACAGCACAATTTGGCTTTTAATAGGGCCAGAGGCTTAAGCGCGGCATTACATCTTTCCTTCCTCTTGAAATTGTCACTCCGTAATCCCTTGGCAAAGAGTAATGCAGCTAGATTAGTGGGCCAACCCCAGATTTCTGAGCGATCGTCAGAGGACCCACAAAGAGATCGCTGGACCATCTAGCTCACGGTATATACGTCGCTCTCTCTGTTCACTTGAGATATACAGACTGTATAGTATATATGTGATCTGATGAAGATGGGGGCTGTGAAATGTGTTGATTATTAAAGCACAAAACACTTAGGGATTTAATAACAGTGAACAGGCTCTGTCCATCTGGGCCAGCGAGGGGGGGGGGGGGGGGGTCTGATTAATCCCAAGCTCTGTGCAGTATGAGGGATATTAAGAATGGACAGTTGAAAAAGGACCTGTCTAAATAGAATGAAAGCAGAGAGAACTGTTTCTATATCGCTCGAAATATGATTGATTTGATTGCCTTCGCCCTTCAAATGGTAATTTCCTCAACCCACATGAGATGCCTTTTCAGAATATAAACAAGATTAGATTAGCTCAACACCTCAGCATAAAATCTCATTCAAAATACAAACGTAAACGCCTGTTCATTCGCTTTTCAACCGCTTTTATCATCTGTCAGCATCTTTATCAGTGTATAAACAACGGTAAGAGGTAACTGATGCTAATGTTTCATACAAATCAGCAATAACCGATGAGAAACATTTCGACTGTCATCAACACTGTCTTGGCTGTTAATCGTAATTAGAACTGATTATATATTAATTTGTGAAAAATATATAATGTAAATGGCTTTTGTGTGAACTTTTTTAAGTGTTACACATTGCAATGAGGTTCAATTCATTCATATTACTTAATGCATCGGGTATGAGCATCAATAAACAACAATTTGTTACAGTAATTATCAATCATGGTTAATATTTATTTCAAATTCTAATCTATTTTTAACTCTTTCCCCACCAGTGTTTTTGAAAAAAGTTGCCAGCCACCGCCAGCATTTTTGATACATTTTACAATATTTTCATGGCCTCCAGAATATTTTCTTTCATGAATATCTGAATATATATCAAAAGAAAGGAAAAAAAAACTGTTTGATTCTAGCTTCATGCATTCCTTTTTTATCAACACTTGAATGTGGGTAAATTTAATTAAAATAACAACATTTTGAGCAAAAAGCTGAGAAAATCAAGTTTTTTTGTCAAAGACTACATCTAGATCGGATTCAGAACGATGATCAAAAAACTCCATGGGTTAGATCGAGTCCATCAACACCCCCAAAGCTTGTTTCATTCAGTAACAATATAGGCAGTTTTGATTTATATGCTGTTTAAAGGGCACCTATTATGACATTTAAAATGTTCCTAATGTTGTTTAGGGAGTCCCCAACAACAGTTTTACATGCATGCAATGACAAAAAACACTTTTGTTGTCGTATAATATGCATTTATTTTTACCTGATTTGCTCACCGACTCCCAAATGAATCGTTCAACGACTCATTTTCCAAACCCCTCCTTTGCGCAACGCTAATCTGCGGTGATTGGTCAGATGACCCAGCAGTGTTTACAGAGATAATACTTATTGTTTAACACGGAGTACAATGATGCTTTTATCAATTAAATTGTGTTATAATAATTATTATAGTCCACTGCTTTGTAGTTTGTAGTAAAAAACTAAAAATAAGATAAAGAATGTAATGTTATTTTAGCGAGCATAGCCCAGAGTTCATATTGTAAAAGCACAATCAGTCTTTGTTTGCGTTAGCCCGATGCATAAACATAACGTTTTTACAAAAATAAAAAAAAATAAAATGTAGTGACGTTACTACGAGGTATTACTCTATTCTTTAAGACAACTCCGAAAACAACGACAAACACTTCACATAGGCTATCTCAATACAATTGCCATTGAAGACCTAGAAGCTAAACGGTGCTTACACAACAAACAAAATAATTATTAAGCATGCTACATAAAACATAAAAGCAACAATTATTAATAACAATTACAGGTTGTGATACGGAGGAGGAAGCTGATGCAAATACACTTGGAACTGAACCTTCCTTCAATACCGGCTCGCGAATCCAAGTTTGATTGCATTTAAGTTGGTAAAGTAAAGCAATCGTCTTCAAAATGGCGCGAACAAAGCACAAGGCTCGGACTATACTTCTGTGGTATAGTTGTATATATGAATTGTAGCCACTTAGTCTTCAAATGCTCCTCCTTGGGCAGATGAAAAAAGTTTGCTTTTGAGTCGCACTTCAGAACACAGCGTCTCGTCGCCATGATATTTTCCCTGGCCTTGGAGCGCAATAAGTGGGCGTATCGTATTCAAATAACTTGACAAGTTGACGTCATCTAGTCAGAGAAAAAGCTTCGGTCTTCTAACGATTCATAAAAATGACTCAGAGTCGACTCTTACTTTTGAAAGACAATAACTTTATATACGGTGCACTTTCATATTTCAAACTTTGCAGGATGTTTTTGTTCACTTAGATCTATGTTACACACTACATGAAAGGTAAATTTCAAAATTCCATAATAGGTGCCCTTTAATATCTGTTTGATGATTGGATATGTGTCTACTTGCATATCACATGTTTCTGCTTATTCTTCAGCTGTGTTTTGATCAGGAGATTCAGTACTCTTTCAGAAGACGTGTAATAGCGCCCCCTACTACCGTATAACAGCGAAAACACAAAGAGCAGGACATTTCCATCAATGGCGGGGAAAGAGTTAAAGGAGTTATCTTAAATCTTAAAATATTGTAAATGTTTTAATTGTTTTTGTTTTTTTGGTATTTCATATCTTTTATAGATTTGTTTTTGTAATGTATTTAGTTTCTTCGTGTTTGTTTATAATACATTTAAGTTATTTTATATATCTTATAATGTTAATAATGCATTTGTATATGTAGAAGTTAACATTAAGTTGTAATGATGTAACACTATTGTTCATTGTTAGTCTTTTATACCTAGAACATTGTCAACAAATTGTGTTATTGCAAAGTTACCTTATTTGTTTGGTCATTTTTATTTGAAAACACACACACACACACACACACACACACACACACGTACTTGTATGTCCTTCTTGAACTGTTTAGGCCAGTGTTTGTCTCTTTCACTCTTGTTTCCCCACGAGAGTTGCCCTATAAATGCAACATGACAAAGTCTATTGAGAAGCACGTCTAATAAATTTCTCCCCCTGCTGTAGTGATGTTGCCCTGGGTCTTTGGGATCTGCTCTCTTGCTGAGGGTGGAAATCACATTCCAGTGGTGGAGACGGGTCAACCCCTGCGATTTGCCATGCTCAGCAAGAGCACTCGGGACTACTTTCTTAGGCCTCAAATGACTCACATTTGGATCCTCGGGGAATAGAAACTTTACAGCTCCTCTCTTTAACACACCAGCCTTACAGGACATGCAAATAAGATGCCCTTGAAGTTTCCACATTCATTAAAAGAAATTCAGACATTTGCAATCGGAAACATGGAGATACGAAGACTCGGATGTGACAAGAAGTCATCACCATAATTATGTATGTTATACAAAACGCTGCTTGCTCTGTGCACCCCCCCCCCCACATACACACACACACACACACACACACCACACACTTTGAAATGTTGACGGCATTGCATGACATATCTGGGCTGCTTATTATTTTACATTGCACCCATTGCTCCTTGACTCTGTCTTGGGTGGTATAAGGTATAAGCCTGAGCCAATATGCTGTTACTGATTTAAAGCGGATTATCGTTTGCTGTCCTAAGCCTCAGTGAAATCCTTTAAAATATTCATATTGGCAGACCTGGATTAGAAAACGAAACAACAGACTTTTTTTTTTACCCATGTGTGTGTGTATATATATATATATATATATATATATATATATATATTGTTTGAATGAAACTCAGCTTCTTTACAATTCCCACATGATATTTTCATAGTTAATGAGTGATGGAGTGTGTGTTGTAGCCATGCTAGATTAGATAACACTTAATGCAACATAAACATAAACATCTGCTGAGTGATTGGCTGTTTACACAGGGCATGTGCTATCCATCCGTCCTCCGTCAACACATTCATACTCATCTTCACATTACAGCCGTAATCTCTGTTAGCATGAGACTGGAGACGGCAAGATTGAGAATTTTCAGTATTAGGGCCGGTTCATTGGATTCAAAACCGATTGTATTATTAGTAGTCTATTTATACCTGACAAACATTTTCTTTAATTCACATGCAGATACAGCATTAAGTGTATGACTGAATATATGCACTTTTTCCCCATTTTTTTTTTCCATTTTTATACACACACAAGCATTTATAGATTTATTCACGCTGACTTGAGCAAGACTTTCTGCTTTGTCAGCAGTCAAGTGGAATGTGCATCAGCCATGTCAAAGAATACATTTAGGTCATGTCAGGATTTCATCAGTTACAATTCAGCTGGTGTGTGTAAACGCATGCCATTTCCAGAATAAAGCATCATGCCTGTAAGCGCACTTGTCACATTCCTGGTAACTCCAATTTTTGGTGCTGTTTCTGTCTTTGTTTTTTGTTTTTTAAGTCAATTTTTAGAATGTCTTCTGATGTTGTGAAATTTCTCAGGGTCTTGTGAGCAAAGCAATGGAAAAAATTCACATCATTCAAGTCTGTTTCTAAATGCTGAGTCATAAATCTGCTTAAACAGTAACTTTATTCTGTGCCCCCACTAACAGTCCCACTAATGAGGCATCATCAGGCCTGAGGAATTCCCATTGTGTTTAGGAGTTGTTGGAGTCAACAGGAAGGGGGCTGACTTTGTTAAAGTGTGACCAGGTTTCATGGGGTGTCTGACTGATGAGTGAACATGGTATGTGGTTTTTGACTTTAGGGCTTGACTTTTGATGCATAGCTAGCTATTTATGTAATCAAAGCAAGTCAATTCACACGTTCGGTCTAATCCAAGGGTCTCAAACTGCCAGTCCATTGGACTGAATCGGACATTTTTTATGTCCCTTCAAGTGTTAGTTTATCTTTAAACACAGCCCTTAAATCAGTTTTTACTTTCTGCATTATGTTTAACGTTATTGTCTTTCAGGGTTCTTAAGCCGGCCTATAACTCTGATCAGTGTTACTCTGGGGAAAAAATAGTGCAGTACACTCTAAAAAAATGCTGGGTTGGTTTAACTTTAAATTAAAAAATGTAACCCAACGGTTGGGTTTGTCCATATTTGACCCACATTTTGGTTAAAACAACCCAGCATTTTTTAGTGTATTTACTTTTCTTTTTTTTTATCACTGCAAGTGATTTTTTTTTAATAAACGGCAAGTAACTTCTGAAGACAAACAATTGAATTAGAAAGACTTAAACATGCTCCAATAATCTTTGTTTTATTTACAACTTTGAAATATTTTTTTGTTACATTGTAGATACAAATTGTACAGCATGGTTTCTAGGAATTAAACGCTTATTTATTTATTATTCTTAGAAGCAATTAATCTAGTTTCATATTTGTCAAATATGACAGTTCCCATGCACCTGGGACTCCTCTCTGTAAAAGAAAGGCAGCTTTATTTCATGACTCTTTTATGCTTTGTTAAAAATAAGTGTGATATTATGAAAAATGTTTTCAAAATTAATTTGCAAAATTGTTCATATATTATATGGAGATATATTGCATGTTGACTGCAATCTTTTTTTTTATGTATTAGCGTTGGATGTACATACTATATATATGTATATATATATACATATATTATAGAACATATATATGTATATATATTTTAGTACATATATATATATATATATATATATATATATATATATATATATATATAACTGTAAGAAATTATATATATATAAAATTTAACATAGTTAGATGTAAATAAAAGAATCTTTCTGATATAGACAGCCTGATGCATTTCCTTTATTGAGGGGACTAACTGTACAGATGCTTCTATAACCAGAGATCATACATCAGTAATTCTTTTATCACTAGTCAGAAAAGTGCTAAAGCATCATAGTGCAAAAGAAGTCAGGGTTCTTGTGGGGATTTTGATTCTCAGCAGAAAAAATATATATATGGATGGTAAAACTTCAATGTAAAATGGTAGGCTTCATGCCCACAACTGCTTCACGGGGTCAACAGATTTATGACACCAAGTCAGAGTCTTTGAAAAATGAACTAAAAAACTTGTTCTCCATCTCACATAACATGTTTCTGAAGACTTAAAGGGATAGTTCACTCAGAGAAAGAAAAAAAAAAGTCCTTTACTGACCCTCATGTTGTTCCAAACCCATATGACTGTCTTTGTTCAGTGGAACACAAAAGGAGATGTATAAGAATGACAGCCTCAGTCACCATTCACTTTCATTATAGCCTATAGAGGGGGGAAAAGGATGAAAGTGAATGATGACTAAGGCTGCCAGTCCCTAATATTATAACATCTCTTATTTTAGAAAATAAGTCAGGTTTAAAATAACAGATAACAGGATTTTTTTTTTTTTTTTTAATTTTGAGAAATATCTATTTAAAAGCCAGATAAACGCAATTAACTTTCATAATTTATTTCATAAATAAAAATAATTTTTCCTCTACGGCCAAAAAAATGGATTCATGACAAACTGCATTAAAGTAGAGGTAATAGTATAGCTATAGTGACCCAAATCTCCAAACAGACGCGACGATATCAAATAACGCAGGCTTAATTTTCAAACTACTTTCGCATCCCTTAATGTTCATGATCCCTCTCAGTCACCGCGCTATGTGACAGCCAATCAGCGGCTCTGTCGCTTAGACCGCACGAGAGAGAGAGAGAGAGAGAGAGAGAGAGAGAGAGAGAGAGATGATCCACACAGTGGAGGGGAGAGGGAGACACAGGCAGTCCTGAGTGCACACAGTAGTGTCTTCACAGCGCTCAGAGGATACACATCGAAACCAGGACTACTGTCGACTCCTCAGCACTGAGGTGAGTGGAGGAAATTAACTGTAGCCTACTTACCTCTTTTTGCGTTTAATGTAACGGCTCTGCATTTAACATGCACGCGCTGTGTGACCTCAACAGTTAGACCTTTGCTTATGCCGTAGACTGACTTTCATGGATGCGCGTGGATGATGATGATGATGGCTGTCAAAATTTGCCGGGATACTTTTTTTTTTTTTTTGGAAACTACTAAGCTACTTATAAGTGATTTGTATCGCAGCGTGATATGTATCATAGCATCAAAACATTTGTACCATATTATTTCCTGGTCATTTTATTTCCAATTTCCTGTTTTTTGTTTTACACGCCCAGATATAATAGGCTACTGCACGCGATAGTTGTTGTCAGGGCCCGGACACTCATGTGCGAGGAGTTCTTTTGGAACTGCTGTTTATTTACTATTGTTTAATTTAAATGATTTAAATAACTTAATATTCTAATGGAAAATTCCAATATGATCTATTGAGGAAAGTTCGGACTATTGTAGTCTATAAGCTACAACCTACTGTAAAAATGTTGTCATCTTTGTTTCCATCTGTCCATTTAATTTGTCAAAATAATAACTTTTTCATAATTTTTAAGTAGCCTAGTTAAATTCAAAGTGGGGAAAGGTGCAATGAACGTATCACTGCATATTGTGACCTGATGCTTTTACTTAACAATTTAGCTATTAAACTTAATTTGTCAGTTTTAGTGGGTTGACATTTTGTACAGTTTATTCAGTGTCCATCTGTTGTGTGGCATGTCAGAAAGTAATGTCATTGGTTATTTTCGTGTCAATGCCTTTTTTTCAGAGGTGATAACTCCAAACAATAAGTATTTATTTGTAACCCTGTTCCAGCATTCATCGCATTTCAGTGTCAGGCCTGTTAAAACTGAGTTATTAATTTTGTTTTTTCAGTGTCAGGCCTGTTAAAACTGAGTTATTAATTTTGTTTTATTTGAAAATTGTAATTACAAGTCATATATATATATATATATATATATATATATATATATATATATATATATATATATATATATATATATATATATATACATTACTCTTTGCTAGTACAATCTCTATACACTTATTTTATAATCCTCATCCAGTAATTATGAATGACTGAAAAAGTAATGGAGAAGTCATGGGAATTCAATGATCAAAAGGTATGGGAACATGTTCAGACTGCAGCACTGTTCAAGGCCTTTTATGTCAGGCACCTGTAGATTTTTGGGTGGATTGATTAAAGTTGTTCTATATTATGTAAATTATTCATAAATTCCAGGACTTCTTCATATTTTATTCTGAGGAAGAACCACAGTAGTTTCAAAAATGTCTCTAAAATGTGTCAGATTTTTTATTTTTTTTGGCCAATGTTATTATTTTGTTGTACTTGTACAAAAATATATTAAGATTTGTGCTTTCCAGTCATTACAACTGACTGGAACAAGTGTTTTTTTTTTTTACACAACAACTGTGGTCTTCAGAAGATATGGTTGCTTCTAGGGTGTTCTACTCATACTTTGGTTTAATTTTAGGCCATTGTTGTACGTAACAAACAGCAGACCTCTAAAATATGAGAATTTTTGAGAAAGAATAAGGAAACTGATATGGGTTTATTCAAGTTGATGTTAGTTAATAGCATACCAGATGCAAAGATGTGCAAGTTTCAGTTCAGGTTTCCTTTTCCTTTTTTCGCTTTTTTTTTATTTTTTTTATTTTTTTATGTTAAACATGGGTCTTTTAAGAGATAATGGAAAACAATGTATACTTGCCTACAACATACAGAACAATAGCTTTTAAAAATACAAAGGTATCATTTGAATGTTGGCATATTGAGAAAGATGTCACTAATCAAAGTGTTCTGTTTGGGTTCATATATATTGCTAAATTGTAGATAGATAGTAAGGCCATATGACCTTTGACTTGCTGAAATTCTTTGACAACAAGCCACATTACAACTGGATGGAGAATCAAGTGCATATTAGTTGTTGTTTTTATCATGGCCATTTTAATTAAATCTGAGAGGTTTTTATTTATTTATTTAAAAACACAAAACAATAAAAGCATTTTAATGGCAATTGTCACAGTTGTCATGCTACATTCAAACAAACAGATTTTAAAATATGATGTTCTAACAAACGATAGAATTTCTTTTTTGATCAAAAGTTTCACACTTTGACAGTCTTAATAGTTTGAGAGTTGTGCGTTCTCAGATTGTGAGGAAGCCTGTATGCAAATGTTTCAGGAGTCTCTGTATGATAATTAGATCAGAGCTATCTGTCACCTGACATGACAATGGCCCAGTAAAAGCTGTGTTTGCGCGCAGGAGATGAAGCAGGATAACATTGATTAGCACATGCACATGATTAATTTCACCCAAGAGTGATTTATGAACCCCCATCATGCTTCTACCTCAATAATGGAATACCACATAAATACCTCCAAAAATTATACTTTCAGACAATTGAACTGAAGAAAAGAATGACTGGAGTTTAAGCCTATTTTTCCAAGATATGGGTAATTTGCTGTTCTGATGTGTAGAACACTTCCAAAATCAATAGAACAGTGTTTATCTACAGCCGCTTTAGTCCAATACGAGGCGATTGATTTTCTTTACCAATTCATCGTCCGCTATCTGTTTTCAGTTTCCTGGCTTGTTGTTTGCTAATTTGAACGGATGGGAACGGAGGGCCGGGCGACTGAAACCGTGTCTCAAGTGAATCTTTAAATGGGCCCGCAAAGGAAAATATTCTTCAACATTTTTGTCTATGATAATAAGTTTGCATCTTCCAGCAGGGTGTTGTTATTTTCTTTCATCCACATATCCCTATAGGAAATTGGGATATGAAAGCTCTGGACGTCCTCCATAGATAACTCAACACATCAGTCAGTGTGTAAGATGACAGGGCAGATCACAGAGAGTGCGAGTTGGAGGGAATTTGGGGGGGAAAAATAGCATTGATGATGAAAAACAAACTTGAAACAGAATTCGCTATGCACAATGAATATTTCTGCCATTCATGCTGGTGCTTAAGAATAAATAAGGATCGCTTGCTTGCTTTCTTTGTGCTGAGTGCAGTGTGAAATAAGAATGCAGATGACAGAGACACCATGCTGGCGGTCCTGCCATGGCTGCGTCTATGTAAGATGATTTATTCGGTCAGCGCATGACTGCTCTGAATGTGACCTGTGACTCTCCCCATCTTTATCACAGTGACCCTGGTGAATTAGCTAAACTTCAGTTCTGAATATGAAAGTGTGTGTACGGTTAATCAGAAGGTGGGGCGCTTTTTGAATTAAACGTTTGTATGTATCCTTCAGTCATCGACGTTAAGATTTCGAGATGGTTGCTTTGATAAAGTGGTATTAGTAGTTCAGCGCAAATTTGGTTTTGCGAGTCTGGAGATCCTTTAATAGTAAATCCTCCTCAAAGTTTTTTATTCGTGTTTGAAGTGACTTGATTCATGTTCGCAGTGACTTGCTCAGCTCGGCTGTCTCCGCTGATGTGATCTGCTCTGGCTGGTACATGTCGAAGCGGAGTTCTCCACCCATGTATGCAGAGAAACATGAGTCCGCTATATCAATTTTTTATAGTCATATACAAGACATCTCTAACTGTCTCCATATGTCCACCATTTTACACTAGGAGGGAACAAGTCCCATGTGCATGGAAATTTGCGTGTGGCTATTCATCTGGTGGCTGGTGTTTGAAATACAGCCCATTGAACTCTATAGCGCTCACTGTGTAGCGATACAGTACATCTCCTTCAGCATAGCTTGTAACACAGTCTAGATTTGCATAACTGAGAAGCTTCCTCCCTTTGGAAGTTGAAACTGTGTCCACAAAATGTGGCGGCACCTAATTACTCACCAGAGCTGAGTTGTCAAAAATAGGCTATCTGCGCAGGCAGCATCCAATCATGTAGTCCACTTTCAGGCACAATAATAGGCCTAATGTCATTAATGTTCTTCTCAGTTGTCATGGTTCTTTCAATTGATTGCTTTCTCTTATTACGTGCGAGTCAGTCCAAAATGAGGCAGAATGTATTACAGCTCTCCAATTTTCAAACCTGCCCTGGACGTGTGTGAAATGAATTACACCAGCACCCGAAAATGTCCATTCTGTTGAGGAATCACAGTTGTCTCAAACCTAGATTGGTCAGACAATCTAGCCTGGATATTTTCTGCCGGTGACATCTCACACCGAAACTGCGATACTGATATATTTACCCTTGGAAAAACAAACTGTCATACAAGCAGCATGGCCCAAAAGCAAATAGTTATTAACTGGAAGACGACACAGTCAGAGTGTGGTCACGGAAAGGGCACAGGACCCAAGAGCAAAGAGCAAGAAATACAAGCTAAGCTACATACAGATTGTATTGTATGTATTTAGTGGCAAATGAGGTACAATCTGTTATTGGAAGAATAAACTAAAATATCTAATCAGTGAAATGAGTGGATTTACAATTTATTTCTAGTATTCTATAATGAATTGGAAATCATAGTTTTCAAAAAAAAAAAAAAGGTATTTATGTTACAGGCAATATCTGTATTTGGTGTCAGAGAGGTGACTGAGGGCCTGATCCATTTCAAGAATACATTAACAGTGCTTGCTCATTTAGCCCGGCTTCCAGGGAATAAATATGTATTTGCTTTGTAATTAATTAATTTGATGATAGAACCAAACTAGCCAGGATTCATAATACAAGACAACTATATGTCTAAAGTCCTGCTGAGTGTCTAAGCTGGCTTCTGCTGAGGAAACTGCAAACTCTTCTTTTGAAGATTGCATCTTCTGACTCTTGGACTTCATTCATCATATCTGGGTCTGTAGCAGTAAAATCCCCTATATCAGTTATCGGCTCATTTTTATTTTATTTTATTTTTTGAATTATGAGCTTAGCAGTTACTTTTAAATGTATCGTTGTGTATGATATTTAATTGTGCATCTCCTATTTTCTTGTATACATTACATTTGGTCACTTGAAGTAATATTTAACAAATCTGTAAATGTATATAATTTTTTTTATAATTATTGTAATACACAATATTAACGAATTAACTTAAATTATATATATATATTATATTTTGTAGAATTTTCATATCCAATATTTATTGTTTATTGTCCATAACAAAAAAAATGATAGGCTTATCAGTTTGTTTTAAACTGGTTGCTATTGGATATTTAATTGTGCATACTAATTTCTCATATTTCTTCATTTAGATTACCTTTGCCATCATTTAACACTAACTTAAAGTTAACATTTAAAATGACTGTTAAATGTAACATTTCTCAAAATGTTTTAAAGACAGTTTGTTTTAATGTTTTAATGACATTTGTCATAGTAATTATAATATACAATATAACAATATTCACTTGTAGCACCTAGCAATAAAACACATTTTATGTTTTACTTATCTAGACTATAGTAGCATTTTTATATCAGTAATTTATTGTTTATTGTCCATACTAGCATACAAATCTTATTGTACAAGGCTTATCGTAACAGTATTGACAAATCCAGGGCCGGCAGAGTACAGCTTTTCCACCGTTAGCTTGTTCCAAAGAAAGAAAGTATTAAAGAAAAGAAGTCAGTTTAATCAACAGCCTTTAACCTTTGCTCTCTGCTTGCCTTCGGCATATATGGTGGCTTTTAATTCAAAGAATTTTCCAGTTGTCACTCACTGGGTTTATTTATTTGTGGTCACAGAGCATTGAGATTTTCAATTGTAGTGTTGCGCTTGTTAATGTCAATAAATGTCATTATTGATTATTTCTGTTGATATATATATTTTTCTTTCCTTGTCGTGTGGGGCCTGAACTATATCAACAAAGATGCAGAATCAAATGTCAAAGTATGTTGTGATTGCAATCACGATGACTTCTTGTGACCTTTTGAAATGGAAGCATTGTTACCTTGATTGTAAAAATCCTGTCTTTAAAACTTCTTCCTCAAAGCAAGGGTTAAAGGCATACAACAACACAATGAATTACGACCTAGTCAGGAACGGTTCCATTTAGATACCTTCATGAAAATCACGGCCATAAATTGAAACACAGTCTGGGGGTTAAACAACCACGTCTCAGTGTGTCTGAAACACAAGTCTCTTGTGTTTACCAAGGTAAAGGTGCCGCACTTACAAGATGTTGTGAGTCTGAGGATGAGTTAATGGCATTGTCAAGTTGTAAAAGGGCCTTCAGGGTAGAACACACAATAAATATAAACTATGATCCGAGAAAGAGTCTGTTTGACTTTGACAGCCTTTGCAACAAACTCTATTAGCACCATGTTTGTGATTTGCGTATTTGTCAGTCATGGAAGTGACAAGTAAACAAGCACGCATGTAAACGCGCACGCACAAAACAACCAGACGCGGATACATTTGCATTGCAATGGGAGCTGCATTCCAGGGCCGAATCACAATGCTGAAGGGAGGCTTCTGTCTCGTAGGCTCCCGCGGAGTTCTTTACGTACGCCGTAAAACTGCTGTTCCCACGGCTTCTCCTCTGCCTCATGAGGGGAACCCTAAACAAACACCCCACAATGCTGTTATGGGATTACAGGGAAACCTTTCCAGCTCCACTGTAAACGCCAGGGCCACACTGACACAAAGGTTAACAGGTGT
This sequence comes from Phoxinus phoxinus, assembly GCF_949152265.1. NCBI lineage: Eukaryota > Metazoa > Chordata > Actinopteri > Cypriniformes > Leuciscidae > Phoxinus > Phoxinus phoxinus. The sequence continues at coordinate 26,854,299 of NC_136880.1, read as the reverse complement.
TTTGTGCTATCTATTTGAACAGTCTGCACGAATTGACAAAGGAAGGACAAGCTGCAGTCTATCACGCGACGCTCTCGTGAGCAAATGAATGTTATGCGGCTAAATGGGGATTTGAGGCGCATTTGATTTTAGCAGGTTTGGCTAAATTGCTTTAATTCAGCCCAGAGTACGGTCTGCTCCAGGCAATTTGTGCCGCAAAAACACACGCTTTCACCGTCTTTATGGCCGACCAGGAAAAGCAGATTCTAAGTCAGTGGCACAACATTGCTTCCAGATCACATTATGGCCTCTCTCGTTACGTAATTAAGAGGACCCATCTGGTATGGGCAGCGCTCCCTGACACTAATTGTGTTGGTGTGCACATGGCCATCCCATTGAGCAAAAAAAGACCTCCAACATTTGAATCCATTATCTCCTACTGTTCAGATTAGGGCGCACATGTTTCCAGGGAGATTACGGTGGAGGCTCGGGGGACGCTTGTGTCTTGTAGGGTCGAGACTTGAGGATTAAGTCTATGGTGTGGTAGCCCTGTTGGTTAAGCACTTCCAGCAATCTAGTCACAAGTCATGCCGGGAGTATGTTACAATGTGCTGTTATATCAAGTGACTCCTTTTATGTGTGTGTACTAGAGATAATCGGTTTTGGCCGATGTTCATACTTTTCATACTATTTAACTTAATCAGTTAGGCGGTTCTTTAAATTCCCCCGGTGGTGAAAATCAAGCTTTTAATGTTGTTTATATGTCTATGTGGTGTTTTTAATATGCTTTAAAAACCATGTGCAAATTCATAAGTCAGCACCATTGCTGAGTATTTTCTCTTTAAAACTGCAGTGATCTAAAGACAGTCTCAAAAGCGCAGTTTGAAATCACTGACGTCACAAACTACCTTGTAACCAATTACGTCAACGTGTGATCGTCACGGGGCAAATTTGCATATTCATAGAACTGCGTATACTAAATGAGTCAAGGATGTAGAGTTACATTCAAGCTATTTTCAAGTATGACGTTTTTTATTTCCCAGGGGGAAATGTAATTTTGGTGATCAAATAGTTTTAAATTATTGACTACAGGGGGACTTTAGTATTGGGTTTCTTTGGCAAGTTTTCAAAGAATGGCACCCAACAATAGGTAATTTTATGTAAAATTTTATTTGGATAATGATTAATAATAATAATAATTATTATTAGTAGTAGTAGTAGCAGTAGTAATATTACAGCAAAAATATGACATTTCAGTTTTTTCATTATAATAATAACAATTATTATTATCATTATTATTTTTGTACTGTTATAGCTAAATAGTGTGCATTATATATTTTTATTAATATAACAATCATTCTTATTGCAAATTATAATGGAAATAAAAAAGTGATTAATAATAATTTATTTAATATTATTGTTATAATTAACGGCAAAATAGTCTGAATAATATTTTTACCATGATAATAAAAAAATAATAATGCATAGTTTTAGTTCATCTGCGTCAAATAGTACAAATACAATTGGCTATTTCAAATTTAGTTTGGAATATCGGTAATTGGATACTTAATTCTAAACATTAAAAAATCCATCAGTATCGATCATAAAAACAGTATATCAGTTGATTGTGTGTTGTGATATGATACGCACGCCAGTCCCTTTGGTTGTATCAGCTGCAAAAACAGCACAGTATATTTATCTGCTTACTATCACTGATTTATTTCACATCTTAGCCTTTTTGCCATCAGGTAAACGTGTTATTGCATTTAAACCTCAAGTGATGTGTATAAATAGCCCTGGCAAATGTAGGGTAGGTCAGATATGGGGAAAAAACGTATGTCTAAAATGAATAAATCAATCATCGCTTACAGCCGAGCTAGAGTGTTGCAGGATAAGTGATACCTTAGCATTCGAAAACCCAGCTGTCTAGACAGCCCTTTCTCCCCCCCCCCCCCCCCCCCCCCCCCCCCAAACAGACAAATCAATATATATTGATTACCCGCTATGCCCTGGGGAATGACACGGATACGCTGCTTGGCAGGCAAGTGCACCGAGCGGACCGAAGAGGAGCTCGAATCTGTTTAAGTGTGCCACCCTGACTGAATTTGTGTTCACCTGATCTCGACTTTGCCTCTCATGCACTGTTGCTCAGTGGTAGGAAGAGAACCACAATCAAACATGGCACATGTCTCCTACCATTTGCTCGAGAGAGATGAGTACTAGCTGGAGAGTTTTCTCTTAGTGTTTTCACTAAGATGTGATGTAGCCAGAAGCTACGTGAGAATTTCTTTGCAGAGGCCAAAAAAATAAAAATAAAATAAAAAATAACAGATTTGCACAGCTCAGAGAAATCAAACATGTATGCCACCGCTATCATGAGACGCTATATCATGTACCTTGGCTATGCAAACAAGAATGACCTATTTAAAAACCGTGGCGTCTAGTCTTTCTAGTTAATGGCTGGTGGTCCGGTGACTTATTCATTTTAATAGAGAGCCTGGAGACAGTGTGTGGCATTAGCTAGCTCTGTTTCTCTCTGCTCTGCTGGTCTGTGTTCCTGCGGCAAGAATTGTTACCTGTCGCCTCCCTTCTCGCTGCCCGTAGCTGACATTCTCCTTCTCTCACTCCTAATTGCCCCTGTGGGACTTATCAGGACTGCTGTGGCTGTCTGCAGCGTGGCAGAGCTTTCAGCGAGGGCCGCGCGAGGGCCCCCGCCTCTCTCTTTCTTTCTCTCTGGCACTTCCTGCCGCCTGACCGACTCCCCGCGTCCTCCACAGGTGTCGCCGGTCTTCCTCTTCCTCCCTCACCTGTCAGCCCCCACTTCGCTCGCGTTCCCAAAGGGCCTCTGAGGGTACGGTGTCTTTGAAAGAAAAATATAAAAAAAAAACATAGAAAAAAAATAGGACATGTGATGTCTCAAGGTCAGACTGCATGGTAAATTGCCTGATCTGAAAACAAAAGCAGATAACGTTCAGGCAGACGCGACTGAGGTGCCATTGAGGTTAATTTGTTTTGTCTGTGTTTTGGATAGCAGACAACCGTGGCGCAGTTTATGGCAGGCACCCCGAGAGTTAATTACTTTATCGTTGCATTAATTGAAACATGAAAAATGTAAACATGCTAGTGTAACGGAGTCAGTTTAAAGGTGATGTGTGTAATTTATTCCATGTGGTCTGATTTCTCAGAAAAGTGTGAAGTTGAACTGGTAACATCTGCATGGTTTTGAGATTCCACACCAGTTTGACACTGCAACATTGGCTTAACCAATTGCGTGAGTTTGGGGCGGGACTATTTGGTTTGCGACCAATAGCTGACAGGGGGAGCGTTTGTATAAACTGTTATTATTTTTGCAGTTCGATTTAGTGATGCAGTTTGATTTAGTGATGCTAGTCACACAAAAATATACACTACAGCTTTAAGTTAATTGTTAGTTTACTAAAATAATATATTATAATTTTATTTGGGCTTTGATAGTCATGTAATAATAATAATAGTATGACAGGGGCAACCAACATAGTTTTCTAAATCCATTAAACGATAATGACGATAATGACCTTGGTTTGGAACAACATTTGGGTAAATACTGTAGATGATGACTGTAGATTGTTTTAATTTTTGTGTGTATTATTCTTTTAAGGTACTCAATCATGACTTTCACAGTATAAGACTGATATATAGAGTCTGTAGTGATTGTAGTGACACATTGGTGAGGCTGTAAAATTAAGTGCTGTGTGAGACACTATGGTAAACCATAGTGTCCCATTGAGTTGTCTTAGGTTTGTGCTTATATTTAAAGACAGCAGGGGAATTTTCATCCTTCACTATCCATCTCCCTCCCAGCAGGATGGACTTGTAAATGAACGAGCAGACATTTTGTGCTGGAAACTGTGTCTGTTCACTCTGACACACCATGTAACAAAACCGCTTTAGATCCAGCTGAGTTCCCCCGGCAGGACTGTGTCAAGGGATTTGCCAGGTCACAGAGCTGAGCAAAATGGCTGCCTGAGTTTGACTAATGTGCTCCAGGAGCCCGTTCTCTTTGCCCAGGAGTTTTGGGTGGCTGAAATTCATTAAAGAGCACCATCCGTAAACTACAATTGTTGGACATAACAGCGCCCACATCTCCCATTTTGCATCCCTGTTTGTACTGAAATGCACTCATAGAATCATGCACACACAATACAGTATGTTTATACATACGACGAGACCCCATAATAATTTCTAGCTCATTGACTTTGACAGTAAATCAATATCCTGTGCTATCTATTGTTACCTAATTCAATTAGGCCAATTCATAAAGCAGAACATAATGGAGGTAATGGAAAATGCTATTAGGGGAATAGCTGCACCGTTTAAGTCATACACGGAACTATGAAAGTCAATTCGGCATCGCAATTGTGCATTTCCATCTGAATCGCTGGCCCTCAACAGTCGCTCTTCCCGGATGAAGGGTGATGTTGACCTGATGCATTTTTACACTGACGGAGAGAGGTGCGCCAATGTCGCAAGCAATATTGTAAATCAAAAAAAGCAGAGGTACTTAAATGCGATTCATTGAGAGGCCCACGTCTCCCCTTCACCACTTTGCGCAATCACATTTGCAATCTGCTTGATAAAGTGCGAGAGGGAGCGAGGGCAGGCGTTCAGTCGCAGACAAAGCCTCAGATTGATGTGGAAACAGGAAACGTGCTGATTGCTGATTATTATGTGGTGGCAGGAAGCTTTTGTCTATCAGACTGTCATTCCAGCAGGTCAGTTTAGAGCCAGCAGGCTATTGTGACCATGCATGCTGATAAAACCCAACACACATTGGTTGCTGTTGTTGTTGTTGTTTTTTTCCGAAGAAACTCTGAATTAATAGCGCTGTGAGTGGTTAGATCTTTAAAGCAGGGCATTTAGAGAGCATGCGTATTGATTCATTGATTACAGATTTGTGAGATCTCGCCCATTGGCCTGCTTTGCAGTATTTTAAAAGTCAGGGGTTAATGGCTAGGTGGGGGAAAAAGCCTTTCTGCCTTTTATCATTATGGCTGCAGCACTTCGAATGGCCTCTGCTTTTATACTTGGTGAATGTGGGACGCCAATTATATAGATATCAGAGCCTCGGCCACAAGACTTGCAGTGGAATTGGTATCTTATGGAGAATGTTTCAAAGATTTCTTTAATAAGGGGATGGCTGTCGTATGATACAGGAGCTGAAGTTGCCTTTAATTAGGAAGGGAAGCATTCCCAGCAGCCCTAGGATAACACTCTGAGACTTTGCCCAATACTGATTGTTTTTCAATTTCTTTCTATCTCTTATTACAGGTACTGTGTGGCTCGCTGGCAGCAGGAAGGACTATGAGGGTGGCTGCCGCCTGCACTGCAGAGCTCTGTAACTTTGGCAGATAGGATCATTATCCCCCTGTAAGACACCCTAAGAGCGGGAAAGATGAGGACTTGGATTGTACTTCTTCTGTGGGCATGTGCACATAAAACTGTGAATGCAGTTGCCCTTTCAAGAGGGCCGGTTCGAAGGAAAACCAAAGAAATTGAAGGACAGCAAGACAAAGAGTTGCTCAGACGTTCAAAGAGAGGATGGATGTGGAGACAGTTTTTTCTGCAAGAGGAATACACAGGAACGGAACACCAATATATTGGCAAGGTAAGAGATCATGTTTCTATTTCAGAGTATAAATGTGGTCTGAGCGATGCTGGAGTAATGCTGATAGAGTCGATTGCAGAGATAGATTTGGTTTCATCACTCTTTCTAATTCTGTCTTCTGAGGTTAATAAACAGAGAATGATCAAAACTGTGGCCAAGTCGTATGTAGGGATCTCCAGCATAGAGCCTGCTGGATTTGAGATAAGGAGCTGGGTGAAATCTGACCTCCCTGGTACCTCACACTTCATCTGAAGCTCAGAGCTGTAGAGGATCAAAGATTAAAATAAAGTATAACAGCTTGCTACTGTTTCTTATTGCAGAAGATCTCAAACTGTGGCCCTCAGGTGGTAGACGACACACCTCAGGATTTACACTAAATAAGGTTGTTAGTTTAACCTGTTAATCCATTAAAAAGTTCCTTTAAAAATAATTTAATTGCAAACAGAACATGTGGGTGCAAGACGCATCATATTTTTGTGGCAGTGTTTCGAATTTATATGAAATATCACACCAGTGTTCAAAATCTGAAGATATAATAAGTGGATCACATTTTTTCATTTTATGGCTGAAAACTGATAAATAGCCAATTAAAGCTCTGTACTACCATATCTAAATAAATAAAAATTAAAAGATGCAAAATGTTACAACGTTGTTACAGCTAAAAATGTACAACATGAAAAATGTATAATACATTTAACAGTGTTATTAAATTATTAGATTTATTAAAGATGATAAGATGATGTAAAGATAAAAGATGATCTAAATGTAATCTCAATGTAAAAATAGGGGAAATTAACATGTACAATTACATCAAATAATTGCCAAAAAAACATACAGTATACTGGCAAATATTTTATGTAATTGTATATGTTAATAGTACCGATACATTGTGCATCCCTAAATATACACTATCATTCAAAGGTTTGGGGTTAGTAAGATTTTTATATAATTCCCTTGTTCAGCAAGTACACACATTAAATTGATCAAAAGTGACAGTAAAGACATTTTACAAAAGATTTATATTTCAAAGTAATGCAGTTTTTTTTATACTCCTGAAAAAAATGGTATCATGTTTCCACAAAAATACAAAGCTGTTTTTAACATTGATAATAATACGAAATGGGATTTCTGAAGGATCTTGTTGAACTGAAGACTAAAGAAATGACTGCTGAAAATTCTGTTATTTTAAATTATAATAATATTTCACTATTACTGTTTTCACTGTATTTTTCATACATGAGACTTCTTTCAAAACATTTAAAAATCTTACCAACCCCAAACCTCTAAATGGTAGTGTATGCTATACAATATTTAATATTTATTAGTTTGAATTTGATTGTAAAATATGCATATTAACAAGTGCAATAGCATGTTATGCCGTGCTGTGTGTTTGTAGAGGCTGTTCTGCATGAGGCCAGTCAAGGAACTGATAGTGGTCTTTACATAAAAGATATCAACTTAAACTTGCACTGCAGAGAGGTGAATTAACTCGGTGGTTCTTGGATGTTCTGATTTGATCAGGTGGTACTTGGCCTGAAAAGTCTGAGAACCACTGGTTCAGAGACTCGAAAGCCTTACAAAGGATCACCAACCAGTGGATTATTCATGCGGGATGTTGCAAGCCTAGAATTCACAAAGCTCTCATTGTTGTTATGGACATTATGTGCCTGGATCATGTAGCAGTCAGTGTGGAGTAGAAGCAGCCATTTCTATAATGTTCAGAGGGAAAAATCATGTAGAGCATAAGAGCCATTGTGTTTGAATGGCCTTTTGTATTGTACTACCCTATTTTACTGTAACAAAGCGGCTTATTCAAGTGGAAAGAAGTGTCAAATCATTCTCTCGCTCCTCTATCAGATGTAATTGTCAAAGCTAATCACATCACACCTTCAGCTCTAAAATGTGTGGTTCCTATCAATCAATTGAATCATTATGTAACAATAGTGTATAACATAAATTCAAAAACTGCTTTATACACACATCAAATAGGGACGAGAAGTAAAAAAGTTTGATTACCTCATAAATATCTGACAAAAGTGGTTGCACCAAAAGATACCATGCAGCAGCGTCACTGTTCATAATAGACAGGCATTCACCTTGATTGCACATTCAGGGTGTTGTACTTTCATCTGATTTGCCATCAGAATTCAATTCCACAAGGACTCGTTTTCACATATTTGCCATGGAGTACCTGTCTATTGCTACATTCCCCCTGTAGTATTTCGTTATTGTTTTATTCCCTCAAAATCAACGGACATTGAATACATTCAGGATATCGAATGCAATACATATTCATGAGCCATATCAACGGCAGAATGAGCGGAGGTGCTGATGAAATGCTTGAATTGCTTCCTCTCAACAGCTTCACTCAGATATGGATAAAGGAGACGGCACAGTGATGTACGTTCTCTCAGGTGAAGGTGCGGGGACGATCTTTGTGATAGATGCCAACTCAGGAGATCTGCATGCTACCAGGAGCCTGGACAGAGAGGAGAAACCTCTCTACTCGCTCCGAGCTCAGGCTGTCAACAAGAAGACCGGCGTCCCACTGGAGCCAGAGACCGAGTTTATTGTGAAACTACACGACATCAATGACAATGAGCCCAAGTTTGACAAGGAGGTTTATACAGCGTCCGTACCTGAGAGGTCACACATTGGTAAGATTCGGCAGCTTCAAAAACAACCACTGAAAGTCTTGTGGGTGCATATGAAGTATAGCAATATTGTAGAAATAGGCTATTACAAAGCAATATATTGCTTAGTATAGTAATATAAAACAATATTTTAACTTGTCATATTTTATTATATATCTTCAATTTAAGTCTTATTATTTACTCTCCCACATCTGGCTCCAAACCTGTGTGAGTTTCTTTCATCTGTGAACACTTAAGGAGATATTTTGAAGAATGTGCAGGTCACTATTTTCCAGGCAGTTTAATAAATGGTGACTACAGCTTTCAAGCTTTAAAAAGGATCCAAATTTAGTCATTTTAGTCTTTATTCACTGATAATCTTCCCCTGGAGGACTATTAACTGCTGAAACTGGATCACTGAATCAGTAAGTTGAACTTGGGAACCAAAACAGCCCGATTCGTGAATGAGAAATTAAATTCCTTAGTCATTGACACGAGTGACAGGCACATTCTTCCTATGTGCCCTTCCTTTCCACAAAAGGACGAAAGTCATAACAAACATCATGAGAGCAAGTTCATAATGACTATAGGTGAACTCTTTCTTGAACTAATTTCTTGTTTTTCAGGCACCTATGTCACTCAAGTTACCGCCCAGGATGCAGACGATGAAATGTTTGGCCACAGTGCAAAGCTAGCCTACAGCATCAGCCAGGGTCATCCATACTTCTCAGTAGAGCCAAACACAGGTCAGTCCACGTTGAACTGTTATATCATAGACAGAAATGGCGAAATGGAAAGAGAGACTGTGTATCTGTATGATTTGAAATGGGGCAAGGGTTGCACTGCAGCTCTGTCGTTCAAGCAATTTAGCCGGGCAAATTCGCCCAGCGAGTTTAATCATTGCTAATGTGTGCCCTGGAACATTTCCCGCAGAGGTCTTTGTTTAAACAAAAGAGAAATAGAAACACAAAAGCTCCCATGGCAGATTAGTGTCCAGCTTAACACTGATATGCTTTAGCCCAGATGGGACACGAACGATGATGTCCATGAGCACATGAAATCCTGAGACTGAAAAAAAAGGGATATTCATTAGAGGTGGGGGTTAATCTGAGAACATTTGTGCCATTCAAAGAAGCAGCAGGGCTTGGATTCTTCTTTACGTGAATTACTGGATTTGTCTTTTGCCTTTTTTTTTGATCTAACCAGGACATCAGGCATACTTATGTTCAAAGTCAACGTGAATCATTGTTTGCAAGCTATTTTTCTTCTGCTATGTGATGTAACAGGAGGTTCAATAAGAAAAAAATGTAGGATGGGTCATGATAAGTGGGCGTTACATATCAGAAAGTTAGTTTGCTAATCAATCCCATTAAAGCTATTTGGCTATTGACTATAACATTATCCAGTAGCTTGCATTTCCTAACTGACATCAGAGGAAAAGTTGTTACTTTGATTAAAGAATATGAAGACAATAAAAAAATTATATATAAATATATATATATATGTATTAATTTTTATGCCTGGTTAACACTGAATTATGATTACTTGCTGTTAAAAATATATACATTTTATTTATTTCAAATGTTTACGTTTGCATACTTGTACATTATGTCTTGTATTATTTTAGAAGTCTTACTGTGAATATAAAATAATTATTGCAAAAAAATGACTGGTCCAACACTGTCAAGCAAATCCAACAGTGTCTTACTCTGAAATTGCTTGTCACCAAATTGGTTTAGCTTGTAAAACACCGGTTTTAATAATCCAAGGTCTTGTTTTTTCAGAACCTGCAGCGATCTCTCAATCAGCAGCTGCTGCCTGTAATAATCTCTGCGGCAAAATGTCAGTCTCAGTGCATGTACGCAATTAGTTCTGCACTGTTCAAACACAACAAAGACTCAGCTGCAACTGCGGTCTGGTGTCGTCCATCTCCTAGAGTAAGGAACTGGGCTGGGTTGGATGTTAACGAACTAAGTCATCTTTCCCTCAGGTATAATCCGGACAGCTTTGGGACCTTCCGATATGGACAGAGAGCAGAGGGAGCACTACCAGGTGGTGATCGAAGCCAAGGACATGGCCGGCCAGAAGGGGGGCTTAATAGGCAGCACCACAGTAAACATCAGCCTCACCGATGTCAACGACAACCCCCCTTATTTCACACAGAGTAAGCATGCATTTAATAGATAGAAATGATATATGTAAATTCGTAAATATCAACAAATTGATATTTGCACTAGACATTTGTTCCATAATTCCAATGATTCTTTGGGTGCCAATGAGTATCATAGTTGGAATAAACAACAAATACAATACACAAATTTAAAAAAACAAAACAAAGACAAAAAAATGTTTTTGTCATTGTGCGAAGGAAAATGGTTTGTGGCAAAGCTTTAGAAACTGCGTGAGGTCTGTGTGTTAATCCTGATTAAATGGACAGAGTGGGCTCAGCTCACTTACTCTTTTGTGTTTCTCTTAAAATAATCTATTCTTTTAGCCTGCATGCAAATAGAAAATGCTTGGAATTTCTGTCAAGTTAATTAGAGGAATGCAGGCTATCAGCACAAAGCGGATTTAATGCAGGCAGCAAAATATCGGTCACGTTCGCCATTTTTTACAGTAAAGAGAACACCAAGAGTAGGTGAAAAAGCTTTAAAAAGCACTTTAATTGGCTACAGTGTTAGAAACAGGGATCGGATATGTAGATTTACAAATGCAAATTGTCAAATGAGATTTGTTCCTCCAAACTCTTCTTTTATGTTCTCTTGAACACGTAAATGGTCTCTTGTTGCACTATATAGTGTAGATATAGAGAAGAGAATTCACAGATTTAAGCACAAACCCTGACATTATTTTCCCCAGGTATATATCAGTTCAGCGTTCCAGAGCTCACCAACATAGGATCATCAGTTGGCAGGATCGAGGCTGTGGATGCCGACGTCGGCAGAAATGCAGAGATGGACTACACCGTTGTTGGCGGAGACGGTCTGGATGTGTTCGACGTCAGCACTGACAGGAACACCCAAGAAGGCGTACTTAGCGTTAAGAAGGTACAAAGAAACTTTCTTTCGTGCTTTGAGTTTGAAAACAAAATTTTCACTAATTCACAAAAAAAAATTGTATTATTAAAATAGTTACACTTGATGGTTTGTGAATAAAATGGGGGGCTGAAAATTCGACTCGGAGATGGTTGTTTATTCCTGTGAATGTGTTTCTGTTGCAGCCTCTGGACTACGAGAAGAAGAAATCATACTTGCTTCAGATCAAGGTCCAAAACAAGCATCCAGACCCACGATTTCTGAGCCTGGACGCTAAGGACATAGCAACTGTCAGGGTCAGCATTGAGGATGTGGATGAACCCCCACAATTTGAGAAAATCAGCTATATTTTGGAGGTGAAAGAGGACGCGGCTGTGGGCACAGTGATAGGATCGGTCAGTGCCATGGATCCTGACATACGCCGCAGTCCGGTCAAGTAAGGGCTTTGCATTAATATCATCCCATCACATTGTTTTCATCATCTAGATTTACAAGATCACCGTAAATCTCTTTAAAATGTACATTGCCCAACACACAATAGCCTGACAGTAGCTTGCAAGCCTCTTAAACCTCTGCCCGTTTCTTCCCGTGACCTTTTGACATCTGCAAAACCCGGAATAATCTGTCTGAAGCTATGGCAATATGAGCTTAGATGGACTGCTTCCTCGAAGCGTGTTTATTAAATTCACATTTAATTCAAGAGGTCCTTCAGTCGCAGCATCTTTATGAGATAATTGTAATAAACTACAATTATGAGAATAAATGAGGATATTATCACTGTCCAAAGCGCCCTAATGATAAATCTGACGCGGAAGGCTCAGGAGGACAATAAATGGATGTTTTTCCCTCCGGAGAACACAGTAAATAAGAACGCAGAATGGAAGCGCAATTAAAAAGCCCTCTGCAGCAGAGAACAGGACTTCAGGGCTGGTAATTATCAGGGACATCAGAAGCACGGGCAACACTGTCGCTCTGAACATCAGGAGGCTAATTAGGAAATTGAACAATCCCACTGATTGATTACATTTGAAAGGGCAATATTGTGATCTTCTGGTGAAAGAAGAACAAATGGGAACTGGGCATGTGTGGGCTCAGGGCACTGGGATTTCATGCAGTTAAAGCTGTGGTGTGCATCAAGCGTCCTCATGTGTCTCCTGCTCTAAAGGTTCAGTTGTCTTAACGGTTTTGTAAACCAGTGTTGGGGAAGCTGTTTTGCCAAGTTACAGGCTAAATTATCATTTAAAGTAAACTACTTTTTCAAAAGGGTGCATTTACTAGTTTGACAAACTAGTAAAAATGCACCCTTTTGAAAAAGTATTTACTTTACAAGATAGAGCTCACTACAGGAAAAGATGGTGCAATATCTTTTGAAATGTATACAGTATATATTTTTTTTCAACAAGCTTCAATTAAGTTTTAGTGTCACTATAGAGATTTCTATGACTTTTTATGTTTTACTTAAACTTTAATTACAGCTAAAATCTATATTTAGTTACTAAATAGTTTTTGTTGAAATAAAATAACAAAGACCTAAAATGCCACCAAGGATTTTTGCACAGGGACAAATAGTTTCAATTACTGATACTCACTAGAATGAATTAGACTTTCCAACGCTACATATGAGAATGAAAGGGACAAGTATGGGAGAAGTGGGGATCTGATTATTCTTCCCTACAAAACGATGATTATGACAACACTGACAAAACAGTCTTGCATTTTTCCCTGAATTTTTAATGATTTTCACACTCCATTTCCTCTGAGCACAATTGAGCCAAACCGATTTGTCACAGGTCACATCATAGTTTAACTACTCTACACTATCTTGAAAAGAACACTGTTGCAAACACATTGGACCTGGTGACAATTGAGCTGAATGGTTTGACTTGCAGGTATTCAATTGATCGGCACACAGATGTGGACCGGGTTTTTGGTGTCTATGCTGGGAATGGATCTATATTCCTGCAGAGGCCTCTGGACCGAGAGGAATTCGCTTGGCACAACATTTCAGTGATCGCAACCGAGTTCAGTAAGTAACTCCACGCGGCTCACAGCCGCAGTTCATTTGGAATGAATTTAGGTTGCTAAGCTCAAGTCATCCAGCATTAAATTTCTCCAGTAAGATTTCCGCATTTTCATTTACCATGACAGCTTATATTGACTAAATATATTAGTTTACTTTTTTAAATTAGAAATCCAGTTTCCTCCCGTGGCTCCAATAATGTGAGCTTCTATCATCTCAAGTAGTCAACCATCATCTGCCACATCTTTTTAAGGACACTTAGACAACCCAGAGCAGACCAGCCGAGTGCCTGTGTACATCCGCATACTGGATGTCAACGATAACCCCCCTATGCTGGCATCCTTCTACGAGACCTTCGTCTGTGAAAACGCCAAAGTCGGACAGGTAAAGAGCATTTTAGTATACGTTTCCCATTTATCTGCCACATTGTCAATTTCGATGTAAGATAAGGAGGAATAAGTCCACTTCTCCCTGTTCGGCCGGTCGGATGGATGTGTTGATTTAAAGCAGGGGCGTCTGTTAAACAGTGTGTGACCTCTACAGAACTCACACCTCCAGAGCGAGATAGAGATCAGTGATGAGTATTTCTCCTTCATGGATTAGACGGCAGAGCCTTTTTCTGTCAGGCTTGATGAGATTATGTGTCATGGTGGATGACAGGGGCTGTCACATATCACAGGCACTTCATAATAACTGTCCACCTCTCCTCCATTTCCTGACTCTTCTTGTATCCCTCGTTGTCCGTCATCACCCACCTCAATGACCCGCCCACCTCAGCGCCTGGCAGAATTGTTCAACCTGATGTTTGCCATGGTTTAGTTGTTGGGTACAAAAAGAATAGAAATAGTTTGGTCTTTTTCCAGTAAAAATATCGAAACATCTTTCTTGAGAAGCAAAATTACATAAAATACTATTGACATCTTTTCCCCCCCTATTTAGTGAGGTATATATTAGTATATTAATATTTTAGTTTATATTCAAAACAAGAACAATTTAACTATTTTTTTTTTTTTTTACACAAATTATTTAGCATATGCTATCAACTACATCTATAAAAAAAATTATAATAATTGTAATAATTCCATTTAATTCCATTTAAGTAAAGGAGACTGTGGCAATTATGTTACTTGCATGATGAAACCAAACAATCATCAATTAGTATTGTGTTTATTAGCTATATTTCAGCAACGGCAGTGTGAGATAAGGCTGGGGTTTTGATTCTATTCAGCAGTTATATTCTAACAGACTGAAGTAAAGCCCAGAGGAAAGGGAAGCCAGCCAGCAACACGCAAGCAAGAAATCTGGCCAGTGCGTAAGCCTGGTAGAGAAAAAAATCATGAAGCACACAATGGATGATTACATTTTTGTCACAGCATGTTGCCAGTGCACCCTTGAGAGATGCATTTAAACTAAAATTGCCCTTGGTGACAACTAAAGATAACCATGCGCCTCTATCACTGAGCCAACATCTTTCCTTGCTGTAAACATGCTTATAGTGTTTACATGTAAACACTTGTAAGGTCTGAAAGATGACATTGTGAATAGGTCATTCCTGTAATGCGGTACCTTTCCAGCTCTGTAACTTAAATAAAAATGAATGATTATGTTTATTAAGTAGTTACTTACAAGAATATGTGACTGTCAAGCTCATGCAATTAAATGTTATTAATTAACTTCACACAATTTACATAATGTCAAGATAATTAACAGGAGGCTTAGCAGGATAGTGATATGGAGCAAAAGTTAGCCATTGCTAACGTTATCTATATTCAGACTACAAAAATATTTAAATTATAAAGGATATAAATTGTTTGCTACATTTAATAAAACGTAATCATGGAACTAAACTGCTCATGTAATTTATTATTTGTATTTGTTTATTTTTGTTTAATGCATTTGAAAAAGATAATAGGAAAAATTAGATTTTTTGTTTGATCTATGCATATCATTATTTGAGTGTGAGTAAAGTATAATTTTTATAGCACATTTAAACACAGCTCACACTGACCAAAGTGCTGTACATAGCACAATAACCACATAATAAAAATAAAATAAAATAAATACACCTACAGATCAGTGATTTAAGCTAAGACAACATCAAGAGACAAACAAGATTAATTGAAATGAAAAACGAAGAAAAAACACAAATACTTCTTTAGAAAATGCCAGGTTTTGATATTAAAAGTTGACAAAAAGGGCAACATCTTCTTAAACCAAATTTGTTTAATGATTTTAATTTCAAATATAATTTATAAAATACATTTATAATGTGGACTTTCTATAAAACGAACCAAACACAGTTTGTAACGTATGTCCTATGAATTTTGGTAAATATGTGATTTTCATAATTTGCTTCTTTTCCACAGAAAATCCAGACAATAAGTGCAGTGGATCAAGATGACCCAGTCGGTGGACATCGCTTCTTGTTCTCCTTGGCAGCAGAGAGCACAGTGCGAGCAAACTTCTCAGTCCGAGATAATGGAGGTGGGTGCCCTCTCACATCGTCTGGCCCTCTAACTAGCTCACTGTCTCTCTTCATGACAACACAGACCAATCAAACAGGAGAAATCTTTAGGACACATGGCCTTTTCGCATCTAGCTGTTTAAACTGAGCCATGTTGTTTTCCAGTAGCCATAACTTTAGGTCTTTCTAGGACTGTTGTGGTCTGCAGAGAGAGTGCCCCTATTATGCTATTTTAAAGGTTCCTAATTTTGTTTTAGAGGTCTCCTACATCAAGTTTACATGCATAAAAGGTCAAAAAACACTTTCATTTTCTCATAATATACATTGCATATCACCACATTTTTCAAAGATTCTCAAACGACTCGTTCGAAGATTCAGTCTCTCTAAACCCTCCTTTCCCGAGAGCCTACTCTGCTCTGATTGGCCAGATGGCCCAGTCTGTTGTGATCGGTCTACTGCTCACAGCATGTGTCATAAACAAAAAGCCCATTACTATAACTGAATTTCAGCTCCGAAGGATTCCGTCGATTTCCCATATCAATCCGAGCGCAAGTCCAATTATGAAACACTGGAAGAACTAGTTATTCAACCCGAACCTCCATCACAAGGACGACTTGAGCAAGACGTTTCTCAGTGATAAGCTACTCAAATTTTGATGTACATTATGAAATGTTGCAACTGTAATTCCTCACCACCAGCATCAGCATTAACATGTGCATGTCCATCAACAAACCGATGTGTATATTTAATGCGGTGCACACGTGGGAACTGTATCATTAACTGTATCAATAATAACGGTGCATACTTTAGCTGAGCACTAAAATTTATACAAAAGATCTTGCTCCATCCTTTATCATTACTCAAAGTAGTGAGAACAACAGACAATCGGCATTAGTGAACACAATTTTAGGTAAAAACGGCCCACAGCTGATTAACAAAACTATTTCAGTAAGACATTAATAATAATGTGAGTTAGCCGGTTAGTCGGAGACCTACACAATATAAAAGACAAAACGACGTATTTTAAACACCCGGGAGAAAATATATACATCAATAATTAATCATACTTGCGGCTGTGATTCTGAGGAGCAAGTTGGTCCAAATAAAGTGGGTACTGTCCCATCTTTAATGGATAAGCGTTTTGTAAATCCCATTTAGACCTCACAGAGATTTGAGAAGGTTATACTGCTGTTGTATCACTGGTCATTTTAACCACTGCCTCTTTACATCCTTATCCGTTGGAAGTGTTTACGAAGAGAATTTGCTTTTGCAGTGCAGAAAACAGCATCTTCTCGACATGTACACACACAAACCAACTACAGTTTTTGAGGGCGTGTCAAATTAGACGTTGTTCCATGCAGCCAATAAAGAACTTAATGGGCATTATGCAAATGTGTTACATTGTTACGTAAGTTACGGAAGTAAGACTGGAATTACTGACGACTCGTTTGAGCAGTTCAGATATTCACATATCTGTGTCTTGCGATCTTTAACTGCCGCAATTGTATACAACTCTCCTGAAAAACAATTACAAAAAAAGTTAATTAAAGGTACAATATTTAAGAATTTTGTAATAAAATATTCCAAAAATCACTTGCACTGTGTGATATGTTTCCTGCAGTTGTGTACTAACAATATCCCCAAAGTTCCTAAAGATTTTTAATTTCAGAAAATTCCAATTTTACATAATTGGCCGTCCTGGAAAACCTGTTCACTTGTCGCCTGTCACTGACGTAATATCCGCATTATCCCTGGTTTCCGCTTAAGTACTGCCATAGTAACCATGGCGACAGACGTGGACAACTGTGTAGTGCATAAAAAAGGAGAACTAAAATGAGGATCAATATCAGCGTGGCGTTTTCGAGATGCCAAGAGCTACACGTCCGCGACTAACTTAGACTTGACAGAGCATGCGCAGCTCTTGGGTGTACTTTATTAGACAGGTGAGCAAATGTACATAAAACTAATCAATGTTATATAGCTCAACATGATGAAATGTTATAATATGATCTGTATGTTATTCTAATGTTGATCTAGCTCACTGCTAGTCTCATATAGCCAACAAACGAACACATAGAATAACATTATAACTTTCAACACACTCAAATGCAGTTTAGTGTGATAGTGTAGACCAAGTGAAACAGTGCTGCGTTACCTCACGTTTAATTTGTCTAATAAACTGACCTGTATGAGTATTATTCAGCACTTGCGGGTAGTTCGGTAGAATTAAATGCCCTTATTCCTTTATATCCGCTAGGCTCGCGGGACTCGTGTGTGTGCGCTGATATCTGTCTCTCATTAGCAATCGCGCCCTGCTTCATAGCAGTCATGATAAAAGCATCAATGTATTCACTCATCCATAAACATTATTAGATCCATCGGCTTGACGACAAGTTCCATAATTCCGCAGGAAATTTTGCATCATCAACGTACGCCTTTGTTATTGTAAGAGGTTAGCGACCCCTAGCGGCGAAAACAAATTACATATTGTATCTTTAAAGCATGTTTCGTTACCTTTTAACTTGGAAGGGTTCGATTTGAGCAGATGCTTTTTACTATCATCACTGTCATTGTCAGCGCTCATTTCCCCAGTTCATTCGGCTTCTGGCTCAAATTTGCGATCTCAACCATATTCTCAAAAATAATTTTCAACGTCTTCGAAACTGGCAGCTTCCCCACCAGATCCACCATCAAGTGTCAGTGACACTAATTGATTGCGTACAGAACTTGATCTGAAATAAATTAATAAGCCATTTAAAGTTTGGATGATTATATTTGTGTATTCTTTTGTTGTATGTCTGCGGTTATTATGAGTGAAACATCACGTCATCACTGTGTGTGCATCAAACATTGCCACCTTGAGGAAAAAAGGTGAATTGCACGTATTGGGTCATCAGAGATTCAATTGATACACAGAAAAAAATGTACTTACATTATTACATACCTCGGGCCCCTGTACATTTTTTTACAAAAATGAATTAGAAAACAGACATTCTTTTATTTTAAAAAAATTATTATTGTTACATTGTTTATAATGAATCGAAAAAAATGAATGCGGGGAGGGTAGTGAATGACGTCCCGGGTCGAAAAAGACCAGAGGCATTCGTTTAAGGGTTAATAAACTAAGCGCTCAACTCTCCACAGATAACACAGCTGGAATCTTTACACGACGCGCCGGATTTGGCCGAATGCACAAGAGCACCCATCTAGTGGCGGTGGTGATCTCAGATGGAACCTTTCCCATGCAGAGCAGCACGGGCACGCTCACAGTCCGGGTGTGCACGTGTGACCGAGATGGCAACATGGAGATGTGCAATGCAGAGGCTCTGACCAGCTCTGCGGGGCTCAGCACAGGGGCGCTGGTGGCCATCCTGCTCTGCATCCTCATCCTGCTCTGTAAGTAGCCTTCAGTTCTCTCCTTTGACAATCAGATCACTTCTCATACGTCCATCTGTCTGATGCCCGCTTGCCCCATCTGGAAATCCATCTGACTGTTCATCTTTCAAGCTCTTTGTTAGTGAGACTTTTCAGTTCATTTTCCCACCTGTCTTCCTGTCAGTTAGCACTTTTGTCTGCGCTGCCATTTGATTAATTACAATTCCAGTGGTTTGAAGTGTGTACGCCTGATCTGCATGTAAAATAATTTGCGATTAGGGGAAAAAAGAAAATAAAGGAAACAGTTTCTGACATCCTCAGATGGCTGAACCGATAAAACTTGTTGGTTATTTAATCAGGAAACTGAATAACAAGGGCTACATTTCAATTAAATGAAAATTAATCCAGTCTTGTTTTAATTCAACCAAAAATGGAATATCACATTTGAGTTCTAGGCTTAATTTTAATTGAAACACTTGTCATGTAACTAACATGCATGTGTAATTGATCAATTTACTCTTTTTTTTTGACAGTGCATTTGAATTGCTATAGAAAAGCTTGCTTAATAGAGTTCCGCTATAGTTAACATCAGCTACTCGTAGTTCTCACCTGTGAACTGTGTGCAGTATCTTAACGACCTGACACCTGCAGTAGGTGTCCCCCACAGGGTGATGCATCATGTATGAAACTCTTCCTACTCCATTGCAGTGAAAGATCACTGATAAAAGCAACCAAATGGTACTAAGGGGGGATTTACTGAAAAATGAATTGCTCCCACTGATGGTGTGGTTAATTACCACATGCTATCTGAATCACCTCTTCAAAAAGTCGAAAGCATACATTACTACACAACACATCTGAAAATATGGCTGTTTATAATGCTTTATAATAGAAGACTACATCATTTGATGAAAATCTGCTGCAAAGATCAAAGGGAAATTGACACAATGTACACATTTTTAAATTACATTTTGTTTACCATCTGCTTTATGTAGGTGGTTATAGCTACATAATAGAGTTTTTGTGAACAAAGCACAATATAGCATAAGCCTAATTTATTTTTGACCACATTTCTACCAGATCTGATTTTTTGGTATATTTGAGGGCGGGGAATCGATAAAAAAATGTTTTGCTAATTAATTGTGCAATTTGCTGTAATTAATTGCAATTAATCGCATTTCCCCAAAGCTTGTAATCATCCATATTTAAAAGTAGAATCACCTAATTAAATTAAACAGAAAAAAAGGAACTGAAAATAGCCCTATATTCAAATAATATTAAACATCAATATATTATCCTTCATTCAGTTATGCTACATACTCAGATTTAACAGTATTTTTTTTTTTTTTTTTACTAATTATCAAAATAAGTATAGTCCTACAAAGCTATTATTAGAGCATGTGATCAGAGCAGGTCATTTGACCATTGTTGCCCAGCATGGCTATACCTGCTCAGTAGGGCTATTTCAAACAGAACTGAGACAAACTTCTACTACTGAGAAATTTCACGTTATTTAAACGGACTTTGCTTTTCCAGTGCGTGATCATTACATGTTTGGAACGGAACACACACACGGAACGGAGAGCGCGGCGCACACACGGAGCGGAACCTGATCACCGAACACGGAGGGGCGGGGCGGGGCAACATATATTCGGCTTATATTTTCCATATTTTCTGCCTTTTTTTCTCTTTCGGCCAAAAAAACGAAAATGCCATTTTCGGCCGATAATTTTCGGCGGCCGCAAATTCGGTGCATCCAGCTTCTATGGTATTTGAATTCAGCTTTGCTCATTGTACACAGCTTTGTTTTGTCAAACGCGCCATCAGGCAACTTTTTTAAATGCAAACATTCCTCCTAAAACTCCATCATTGTTCGTCTCCATCATGACAGGGTTCGGCACAACCAAGCAGTACAATAGCACAATAGCAGCCGGAACAGGAAGTCATTAAAACCAGGCAAAAAAAGTGCTGCAATTGTGTTATTTTTTTTAATGCGTTAAACATCTCAAATTAATCGCAAAGTTGAACGCGTTAATTCCCCCAGCATTCCCCCAGCATATATTATATATATATGAAAATTTGTTGAAGACAGTATATCTTATTGTAAAACCACACCAGAAGGAAGTTGGTGTAATTCTATATTATCTAACACTCACCAAGGTTTTTTTTTTTTTTTTTTTTTTTTTAGAAATACAGTAAAAACAGTAATATGGTGAAAAATTATTACTATTTAAAATAACAATTTTGTATTTCAATATCTTTAAAAAGTTGTCAGTGCTGGTTGCAAACACGATTAAATAAAAGGCTGGATTTAATTGCAAGCAGTGAATGTTTAATGAAAACAAACTCAAAATAACACTTCAGAATACTGGATACAAAAACATGTAGAACTGAACCACCAACATAATATTGACGAGAACGGACAATGAACTCAGGGTTTAAGTAACAAGTCAAACTAATCAATGAAATAAGGAACACTTGCAGATCGTAATTAGTCCGTGAAAAACCAAGGAAACCAAACTCAACCACAGGACACTAAACTGCAAAGCTGAATCATTACTCCAGGCTTCAGTGTCACATAATCCTTCAGAAATCATTATAATATGCTGATTTGCTGCTCAAGTAACATTTTCTTATTATTATCAATGTTGAAAACAGTTGTGCACTTGTGCTGCTTACTATTTTTGTGGAAAACTTGAAACAGTTTTTACAGGACTCTTGATGAATAGAAAGTTCGAAAGAACAGCCGTTTTTATTCATTTTAATGCATCCTTGCTGAATAATAGTATGAATTTATTTTTTAAAAATCTAACTGACAAACCTTTGATACATTTATGAGTATACATAATAGCAGTCAATCTTTTTCATTCTTGTGCATCACTAATATTTACAGTTTTTTTCTCTTGTTCTGTAGTGATTGTAGTGCTGTTTGCTGCCCTGAAACGTCAGAAGAAGAAAGAGCCCCTGATCATCTCCAAGGAGGACGTGAGGGACAATGTCGTCAGCTACAATGATGAGGGTGGCGGCGAGGAGGACACGCAGGCCTTTGACATCGGAGCGCTTCGGCATCCGGAAGCAATGGAGGACAGCAAAATGCGTCGGGACATCCTGCCCTCCGAGTCACTCTACCCCCCGCCGCCGCTCCGCAGGACCATTGTGCCGTCCCGAGAGAACACAGACGTGCTGGACTTTATCAACCAGCGCGTGCAGGAAAATGACGACAACCCCACGGCTCCTCCTTATGACTCGTTGGCCACCTACGCGTACGAAGGTAACGGATCGGTGGCCGAGTCGCTCAGCTCACTGGGGTCCGTGTCCTCGGAGGGGGCGCAGGACTATAACTACCTCAGTGAGTGGGGGCCACGCTTCAGGAAGCTAGCAGACATGTACGGCGGGGAGGACAGCGACTGGGACTCCTAATGGACAGACTGCAGAACAAGACTCATTTGCTGATCTGCCTCTACATGAAGACTGGACTGGCAGAATGAGGCAGCCTAATTTCTTTTACAAAGTGCCCTTTTATCCTTCTCTTCGTCCTACAATCAGGCAGCCGGTTTCTCTGTCGTGATTGGCTGTGCGTTTTCTCAAAAGAGGAGACGAACTTAACGCTCCGCCAGGAGGACGTATCTGTCTGCGGACTTCTCATCAGAAAGATCATCTGCGGTGACATCTTTCTGCGTAATCCCAGATTGTTCTGGAAATGTCTACGGTTTTTCATATCTGTAACCGTCACTGAAAAGCCAAGCATCTGATGCGGAAGCGCTGTTCAAATACTGCTGCAAAGAACAGTTTATCAGTTGACTGTGAGCCTGTGAAACACTTGAAGTGAACATGAGCAGGTCATTGACTAAAAGGCCAAGGCCGAGAACTTTATGAAAGGAACGAAACCACCGCAAAACTCGGGCCTGTGAATTCACCATCAGACCTCTATGTGTTGCGGGCGGCTTAGAATCAAACAGTTCAACATCATAGGAGTTGTCAAATAACTGGGAGGAATTTTCAAACTCTTACTATTAACCATTTGCATAATTTTATTAATCTACTTACGCACTCAAGAAAATATGTGTTGTCCTGTAACCCGGAATCAAGACTGGTTGTGTGAAACCCATCTAGAAAATGGGTCAGAAGATGTTTCATGGTTGGCACTGGTTTTCATCATCCACATGAAAAAAAAAAAAAAATGCCAGAGGCTTACAATTATCTGCTATGTCATTGGACCTAAATGTGTTTTTTCTTCTTTTCGCAGTCTGACTAACGTTCGGTTGATCTCAGAACTGCTTAGTATGACTTTCTTCTTGTGAGAGACACACTTCCACACGGTCCCTTAATGACATGCTGCAAACGAATAGCCAGGGAAGTAATAAAAGCTCAACTGATTTATTCCTCGGCTGAATGTTAACCACAACAGTGTTGTATTGAGGTGTGAGTCAAATCTAAAGTAAATCACTCCGCAATGATTGCGCCCTCTCTTCAAACCAGAAAATGAGCCTTGAGATTGCCTTCACCTCTTCGCTTAGGAGGGGGTGAGTCAGCTCTGAACGGTGCTCGAGCTGGTAAATATTTGTGTTTTAGAAGCAGAATTTCCATTCTTTGTCATTGATATGCTGTAAAAAAAAAAGAAAAAAAGAAAAAGATGGTTACCCATGCTGTAAAAACTTGGTTTAATGAACAGTGCTTTGTACCAGTGGCTTGGGAGAGTAGATTATGTCCATGTACTACTTTACTTTATATCTTGTGAAATTTTGTACCAAATATTTATATACCACAATGATGACTAAATATTCTTGAAATATGTACATTCGCTATTATTGTTCCCGTGTTTTGAACGTGTTCAACTATAAATGTGAGCCGGTTGCAGTTCATTTGATGATGTGCAAATGGAATCAAACTTTCATTCAAATAAATGTTCTCTTTTACAGGAAACCTTTGCAATTCTTTGCACACCCAGAAAACACTTACAAATGCATTGCGTTAAGCTTTTGACTTATCACAAGCCGTTTGTATTTATTTATTTATTTTGCAAATTACAGTTGGTCTGCTGCCCATTTTGTGAGTTAAGATAAGTTCAATCAACCTAAAATAAATGTATTTTATATATATATACATATATATATATATATATATATATATATATATATAAGAGAGAGAGAGAGAGAGAGAGAGCGAGAGAGAGAATATATTAGTATTATACAATAGGATTTATTTTTAGTATATCTTTAATGCTGAATATATGGGCATGACTTTAACATGATTCTCAGAGGCCGAATGTCATGATCGTTATCAGAAAATGTCCAGTGTGTGCCCAAGACCGTCAGCTCATTAGGCCAATCTATAATGAAGATCTCAAAGCTCGCTACTGGATTTGGAGGGAGAGGAAACAGTATTCATTTTAAATTGATTGGGGATGAGCTGTTGTGAGGCAGATGGTGACATTTCAAACAATGCCGATGTTAACTCAATCACCCTGCCATCCAGCGCTCTCTGCAAATATGTACGTAGACACTAGTCTCATCTGGTCTCTCTGTGTGTCTACAAGGCCATTAAGGGCTTAAGCAACACTCCAGGATTCAGGTGCGCTAACCTCATTTAGAAGGGTCAGAATGCATGTCTTGGAAAAAAAAGATGGAAAATTGTACTCTAGCAGAAGGGCTTTTGCTTATAAGAGAAATTGGTTGAGGTTTATGCACTACTGAAAAAAGCAGAAGCGCAGATAAATCTGAAAACTAAATAAAGGATTCTAAGTTCAAAGGAATAGTTTGGCCCCACGTAAATCATTTTAATATTTCAATTTACATTTACCTCCCATATGCTGCTTTAATACAATAAAAATAATTTAATGATAATAAATCATATAAAGTAATACAAATTTGAACACTATTGTCTGTTGTTTGTCTTTAGTCAATAAAAAAGATGAGGGAAAATGTTTTTATTTTGTAAGGTTTTCTATAAATTTAATTTGCATTTAAGGCCCCATAAAACTTATCCATATAGAAGCAATATTCCAAACCTTCTGAAGCTATGATATACATGTAGCTATAAATGAACAACTGACCCACATCTCAGTTAATAGCAGTGATAATGGTTCTGTGTTGTTTTTATATTGATTTGTTGTTGTTGTCCCACTGCGGTCACTACGAACTGTTGTTGTATGGGAAACAAATCTATGGGAAAATGATATGTTCCATGTTCAAAAGAAACAACAGCTTACAGGTTTGAATGACATGAGGGTGAGTAAATAATGGGTCAACTATTCGTTAACGTAGCCTAATACAGTACATGATCAGTCATAAGGCACAGCTTTTTAGTATAATGGAGCCTGTGCAAAACCTAACCGCTTTTACCTGATATTCATAAGACATTAAGTTATGTTGCAAACTCTAAAGACGTCTCTCTAGACTTGAGTTCATTACAAGCGTATATCTCGAATCAAATACGGCTGGTAATCGTAGGATAAGCCCCGAAGACAAGATTACATGAAATACGCAGTAATGAAAGCAAGGGCGGCACGAAGCAGAAGAAAAATGTACACTCAAGTGTGTTTTAATCTCTGTAACATTAAGCCGACTAAAGGTTAGTTGCGCTTCAGGCCCGCTCTGGATGTACGCTGGGGATCCGCGGCGGTCGTGGCCGACTCCGTGAAGGATTCGCCTGAATCAAGGGCAGGCAACATGTCACCGCAGCCGTGCTGCTGCTGAGGGTTGTAACTCATCATGGCCGAGGCTTAAAACGCTGCGTCGCTTCCCATTAGCCTCGCCTGTCTCTTTAGCCTTAATCTTTAATGGGCATGTCATGTTAGGGGAAATGCTAAACACCAATCTACCTCATCTTGGGCTTTGATTTTCTTCTCTTTCTACCCCACGCTTTCATGGGGTGCCGTATCCTCCGCTGTTGCCGTCATCGCTGACAGGCTAAGTTTTCATTGTTATTCACAAAAAGATGTAAAATTTTCGGATTAAACTTTACTCGAGAGAGTTCTAAAGCACCGTTCCCGCTTTCTTTTGTGCCAAAAATGATGTTTATATTCAATCTGTCAAGCTGCAAATGTTGTGAAGAGCACTGAAAGGTCTGTTGTCTGTGTTATCTAAGAGCTCCTGATGTTGTTTTGAATGCGTTGTGTCATGGCCTATTTTCCAGTCATTCACCGAATGAGTCCCATTCACTTGTACACTCATTTCGGTTACTTGTAGTTCTGACTCATTTAACAAGCAATAGGCTGTTTATTTGCCATACAAAAGACATTTAGCTATGGCTCAAAATAATCTCCCGAACAGCATGTTTAGTGATACTTACACCATCGTTCAACAGTTTAAGCAACAGTGACGGTTAAAACTTTACGTAGCCATCATTAGACTCTGATACAGTGAGTGCTTTTGATGGATTATTCTAATTAATATATGGATTCATCCGCTTTTCTTGGAATGGTACTGATGGGAAGTCTCTTATCTCGGAGTCCAACACATCTCGTGTTTCAAAAGTGTCCAAACTTCCTGAACTTTTCAGTCTAATATGCATTGATAGAAAACTCTTTGAATCTCTGAAGAAAAAAATCTTGTCAGCATTAATGCAACATGATTTTTTTTTTGGTATCTGAAAGCCTCCATAAAATTTATGAAAAAAGCGTATGGGGGAAACTACAAGAAACTGTATGTGTAAAATTTAAATCATTTAGAAAATGTACTGTGTAATGAAAATATGAAAGGTGTTGTATGGCTTTTGGGCTATGAATTGCCAGTGGTGGGAATGAAGTAATTTTACTTAGCCTTGAAAAAGTGTATTTTCAAGCAGGATATCTTTACTTTATTACTTTTATCACTAATTAAAAATCTTACTTTTTACTCATGACATTTCACAAAAAAAAAGTTAATGCTTAATTCAAGTTTATTGTAAATGAAATCATTGGTTATACAACTGTAAGTTATATGTGAACTAAATCTGCTGTAAATGCAAGAGCTATTTGCGTTCATTGTGTGAAATACTTGAATTTTGAGGACTACTTTTCTAATAACAATCATTTATAATTATTCCAGACTGATCTAAAAGCTTTTAACCTCTGTCCTCTCAGTGAGTTTAGGACATTAGTCCTCTCTCCTTAAAATACACACTTAAAAATAAAGCTTCCAAAAAGGTGTTTTTTGCAGAGATGCCATAGAAGAACCCATTTCTGCTCCCCAAAGAACCTTTTAGTGAAAACCATTTTTTTCTTAATGTAAGGAAACATTTTAATAATCAAAAGAACCCTTTTCTACTATAAAGAACCTTTTGTGGAATGGATGTGTTTCATAGATATTAAATGCCAATAAAGAACCTTTTTACAGATTTTAAGCCGTTTGCAATTAATAAATCAAACTAAAATAACTGAAATAGCTCAACACAACAAATGTTTCAAGAGGTTTCGCCCAAATTCAACTGAAAATGCAACTTTTAATGACTTCTGCAGTCTTAAAATCATTCAACCCCTGAATATAATCCTTTACAACAGCACAAATCTGCAAAGCATGTGTTGTCTCAAGCACACCTGATGCAACTAATCAAGGGTTTCATTAGTTGCACCAGGTGTGTTTGAGCTAGAACACATGACATATCGGAACTGGCTAGGTTTGTTGAGTGTCACGTTTGACTGCATGTCATTCAATACTGTATGGCTAAGTCAAAAGAATGGTCCAAAAAGCTAAGATAAGATTTCATAGACCTTCACAAACAAGGAACCGGATACAAAAAGATGGTGAAGGCACTACATGTTCCTAGAGACACTGTTGGAAGCATAGTTTGCAAGTTCTCAGTTAAAGTTACACTACCTGGATGGGGCAGAAAAACGAAGATTTCAACGGCTGCAACTAGATTTTCTGAGAAGGCAGGTTCAAACGGTTTCCATGCCAGAACTCCAAGACGTACACCACTGCTCACCCAAAAGCACAGGAAAAGTGATCAAAATCATATCAAATCAAATCAGCCACAGAAGTTTTGTGATTCTGTTCTGTGGATGTCCGATGGATTAGCGGTTTGTCTGGAGGAAGAAGAATGAAGCATATGCTGAAAAGAACACTCTGCCTACAGTTAAACATGGTGTGGCTTGGTGATGCTCTGGGGCTGCTTTGCATCCTCTGGCACTGGAAACCTTTAGCGTGTGGAAGGTAAGATTGATTCATTGAAGTATCAGGAAGTTCTAGGAGAATCATCATGCCGTCAGTGAGGAAGCTGAAGCTTGGGCGTCATTGGACCTTCCAACAGGACAATTATCTCAAGCATACCTCAAATTCCACCAAGGCTTGGTAGCAGAAGAAGTCCTGGAAGATTCTACAGTGGCCATCACAGTCCTGACTTGATCCCCATGGGTGGGATTTGAAGAAGGCGGTTGCAGCACGCAAACCCAAGAATATTTAAACTGGAGGCCAATTGTTCATGAGAAATGGGCTAAGATTCCTCAGAAAAGCTGCCAGAAGCTGGTGTCTGGTTATACATCTCATTTGCAGCAGGTCATAACACCAAAAGGGTGTTCTACTAAATACTAAAGATGCTTGCCATGAAGTGGTTCAATAATTTTGAGACTGCTGAAGTAATTAAAAGTTGCATTTTCAGTTGAATTTGGGGAAACCACTTGAAACATTTGTTGTGTTGAGCTAATTCATTTACTTTTGTTTGATTTGTTCATTACAAACAGTTGAAAGTCTGTACATGTTGCCAATAAACCTGATTTGGGGGGGGGGGGGGGGGGGTAAATCATTTCGATTACAACTATATATATATATATATATATATATATATATATATATATATATATATATATATATATATAACATTAATATATTTAGGGTATCAGTACTTTAACTCAAGTGCGTGATTTGTTTACTTTGTCAACCACTGTAAATTCCAAACCAAAAGTCCTAATACTAGATGACATCACACTAGTCCAGACACAGGGCCTTAAAAAAAAAAAAAAAAAAAGTGTCCTTTCACCCTGCTTATCTGGATACATGACAGGTATTTGGTAATCACTGTCTGCCCATCAGAACAACACAGCACGTTGAAGAGTGAGCGGTCTGGAAGACAGCTGATGTCAAAAAGGCCAGCAAAAATTCATTAGAGCTTGAAATATTGAACCTGTAAGGCGCCAAGTAACAATCTCCCACTAGGTTTCATGTCTAGTTTTTTCATGTCTGTAGCAAATGTGAAGCCATGCGAGGATCCAGATCTATACGGACACCCCTATTTTGTGTGCGTAAGGAGTCACGGCGCTATTCTTTTGAACTTCTGAACCTTTGCAGCCACATTAGGCAAACGCTGTTTCCTGCTAGAGAGGACGTGAAGGTTCGCTTCAAAACAATGCACACCTGAGGTGCTAACATCTCTCTCCAATGGGCCGGAAAATGCAGCCTTTACCGCACACCAGTGGAAGCAAGGAACATTTATTGGCCACACAATGTCCGTCATCACGGGCCAATACGAGAAAGCAAAGAAGGCATTAAATTTTTACCCCAAATTCCCATTTTCCCACAGCTTAGCGCTTACCTGCCCCGCTGCGGCTCCAAAAAGCACGGCTATTGCTTTGTCATCAGGTGGTGGATTATCGGCAGAAATGTGAAGCTGTTGTCAAATTGAGATTTTCCAATATGCCTCTATCTGCCAAGTCTATGACTTTATGTTTACTCGGAGGGGGGATGGAGGGGTCCGAAGGAGAAGAAATGAGAGATCATCGGGTCTGCCGCATCTCATCCGCTTTTCTACATTTCATTTCACCCTCAGTATTCATTTTCCTGCCCCTAAAATGATCAGAATAATTCATGTGCTCCAGCGTTGCCTGTAGAATGTGATTTCCACTTCTCGGCCCTCTCAGCTGAACAACCCCACAGAGGCATTGGACTTTGAGGTCACTCGGCTCCAGCATAGATGATGCCCATATCTATAATTCAATGGACAGGAAAAAAGGGATGAGTACAGATCACAGACTACTTAGAAGACATACGGTGGTGTGGAATCTCCCTCGTGTCCACAAGATTGGACCCGCATTCCGATGGGGGCATCTAAAAGCAAAGTCCATTAGCAGGAACCTTTTCTTTAAAATATTCCTGCCCTCTGAAATGTTTGTTTTGGCCCTTTTAACTGAACTTTTAGTTTTAGTCTATTTTAGGGTCTTGTGCATTTGTAGATGTTTCTTTTTTTCAAATGTAAGTGTATCTCCGTTTTCAATTCGATCGCCCGAATGTCACTGAATTCACTTTAGTGGCTAACACATGGCAATATGAAAATGGTTCCATTTTCGTCTTAGATGCACTTTACCAAGTCTAAGACTTCAGTGTACTAAACAGGCTTTTTGCTCAGAAATGGGAGATATAAAAATTGCACTAGTTCAAACAGGATTACAGACCTTTTCATGTTGAGTGCTAGTCCTTTCAAGTTCGATCACAAGTGGCCATTAGGTCTTCTTGCATAGCTTCCTTCTCAAGCACTTCATTGATTTAGCTGAAGAGCCTCTCTTAACCAGTCCAGTTACCTATTAATAATCATTGTTGCGAACGGAGAACGACGCAAGCGCTTCTGCTGAGTATAACTCATTGTAAAGACATTTTTAGGACAAGATTGTAACGAAACTGACAAAACAGAGACAATTAAATACTGGCTTTTACAGATCATCTCTTGCCTTGCGATGAGAATGCAGAATTTAAATAACTACAGAAAAACTTTACTGAATAGATATGCTTTCAAACTACAATTGATACTGTGCTTCATCATCGTGTATCGGAGTTCTTGATTCGATCTATGCGCTTTGACTATTTGGCTTAACAAACCAATAACAAACCAATTTTCTTCAATTTGCATGCGCATGATGCATATAAAATGGCAATAAAATGGTTAATAATGAAGCAGAGTGAACCAGTAAAGCATTTTCTTGGTCACATCACAGTCATTGTGATGTCTTTTTCTGGAACGATGCACCACCACATTGAGAACTGCTTTCAGAAAAGCATATTTTTTATGGATTTTCTACAAATTTTAGAGTCAAATACATTTGTATGTAATGGTTAACGGCTTGGATGTGTTTGTTACTACTGTAAGTAGCCTATCTACTGTTTTTTTAAGATTTATAAATAAGCATTTAAAGGATTACTTTTTGGTATTCTCCAATCATTAAAAATGGATAGAAGTCACACACTTTCACCATACAGAATTACATTAATAATCACTTCAGGACAAGATACCCAAAACATCCTCCAATTAAAACTTTTTAAAAAACTGAAAATGGACCTGGTGCTGTTTTACTTCCTAACACTTAAACACGTTTGAAGACTGAACAATGTGCAAGCATTGAAATGTTGACCGTCACCATAAAAAAAAAAAAAAAAAAAAAAAAAAAATCTAATTTCAGGCATTTAGAGTTTCTGTCCCAGATTTCAAGCAACTGCCGTCTTGCATTTAGATCTATGGTTCATTTCAAGCATGAGTGATCTAATCACTGACGCTCTCCACACTCACCTTCATTCATGATTATTTCAGATATTGAGGGCCCTCTAAATCATCTATGGTACTTCAGACACTTCTGCTTTGGTCTGATCTTCTCCACACCTCTTATTCTCTGAGGCTCCAAGGCGCTCTTAGACATGGGGCCGACGGCTCCACCTGCATCACTTCAAATGAGACCATACTTTGTCTTAAGGGCTTTTAAGAAAGAAAGAGAACATTTTTGCTCTGTATTCATTGAGTGCCGACTAAATCGTATTGTTTCAAGGGTAAATCACACGGGTAGAGACTATTCTCTGAATGATTATCCAGATTGTTAAGAATCTATGTTTGTCAAATTAATAATATATCAGGTTTTTTGTTTAATAAAAATGCTTTCGTTTGACAGCAATGACATACGTAATAAAGTAATATGCTTCATATCACATCCCACTGGGAAAGGCCATAAGTGGAAAATACATTTAAATTGGCTGCCATAAAGCACGGCTGTCCCACTTTCTTGGGCACATTGTGTTAGGCTCCACATTTGAATTTTCAACTCTCAAAAGACACACACCTCATTAGGCATGCTGTGATGCCAAGAAAAGGAATGAATGGAATAAGTCCGCTAATACATGAAAACTCCCCTGATAAAACATCGTCATTAGATAGCTTACAAAAATACTTTATTTTAGAGGATTGTTTGATTATTTAAGAGAGCAAACAGTAGTGCATTTTCAATACTGTGGATTTGCCTGATGGAAACAAACAAAAGAGCTCCACCGGTTGTATATTGATCATTGTGCTCTGGACTGGAGAACACGTACATCCATCTGAACAGGCTGGACAGACTGGCATGTGCTGTTAACCTAGCTATCTGTGGGGGAAAGAACAGATTCTCCGTTTCAGAGTGGTTTTGTATCATAAATTCAAGGTAAATGATAAAATCCAAGCTGTTTTGAGGAGTTGATGTACTGCTAAA
The DNA here is from genome assembly GCF_949152265.1 of Phoxinus phoxinus. Taxonomy (NCBI): domain Eukaryota; kingdom Metazoa; phylum Chordata; class Actinopteri; order Cypriniformes; family Leuciscidae; genus Phoxinus; species Phoxinus phoxinus. Next base: position 26,821,735 of record NC_136880.1, on the reverse strand, counting down.
AGACAGCTTAAGCCCTGAAGGAAAATCAGTCTAAAATCAAGTTTACCTGCTTCTAGTTACTGTAAATCAAGGACAATCTATGAAGCTGTCAGCAATGTGACATTCAAAAGGCGCGCATGCCATGTCTGTAGTTTCAGAATGCATTTAAACCAACTAAACATGGGTAAAAAATGCATCAGATCAGTAGTGTGTTCAGTTTTATTTAAATCAGACAAGCCTACTTGATCATGTCTGCATGTGGATGTTGTATGAATCAGGCATGTGAGCAGCTAAGGACAAATAAGGAAGAAAAACATTCAATATTACTAACAACCAATTTTTTCATTAATATGAAAGTTAAAGTACATATATACATACATATATGTGACCCTAGATCACCAAACCAGTCACAAGTCACACGGGTATATTTGTGGCAATAGCCAACAATACATTGTATGGGTCAAAACTCTAAATTATAGATTTTTCTTTTAAGCCACAAATCATTAGGATATTAAGTAAAGATCATGTTCCATGAAGATATTTTGTAAATTTCCTACCGTAAAGATATAAAACATTTATTTTTGTGAGTGATTGCAGCACAATCACGAACATAAATGGACAACTATAAAGGTGATTTTCTGAATGTTTAGATTTTTTTTTGAGCACTCAGATTCCAGATTTTCAAATAGTTGTATTTCGGCCAAATATTGTCCTATCCCAAATCATACATCAATGGAAAGCTTACGTATTCAGCTTTCAGATGATGTATCAATCTCAATTTTAAAAAATGTATCCAATTGACTGGTTTTGTGGCCCAGGGTCTTATATGGTAGCACATATGTTTAATTAGTTAACAGTAGTTAACTACTTTAGTTAACAAACTTCAGCATATTTCTACAACCTTTATTAATCTTAGTTCATGTTAATTCCAAAATGTACCAATACATTATTGAAAACCAAAAGTTGAATTTGTTAACATGCATTGTGAAGTGTGAACTAACATGAACCATCAATGAACGACTGTATTTTTATTAACTAACATTAACAAAGATTAATAAATACTGTAACAAATTTATTGATCATTGTTAGTTCATGTTAGTTAGTTAATGTTAACAAATGAGACCATATATATATATATATATATATATATATATATATATATATATATATATATATATATATATATATATATTAATTTAAATAAAAAAATATTATTTTAAAAATTAGTATTACCATGAGAATGATATATCAAAATATACATTTTTATTATTTAAATTATAAGGATTAAACATCAATAAAGAAATATAATACTATTGCGAAATACTATTGTACTGTAAAATAAAAAATGTGTATTTAATAATAATAGTACTCAATACAATAAAGTATTATTATTACTTTTATATCCCCAAATATAATATTTTTGTTTTTTATTATTATTAATTAAATTATACAAATTAAATCAATAAAGAAGTATTATTGCAATAATATTATTGTACTGTATTATTCTTTTTTAATTGTTATTAACACAAAGAGACCGACACTGTCTCTCATGTATTCTGCATACCGCAGTCATAATCTAATAGTATTGCTAACCATATAGGCCTCAAAGCAATGAAACTGATATATAGGCCCATATTAAATGTAACAGTATGACAAGGCCAAAAAATATGAGAAGAAACATAAAGTGCCTGTTACAGTAATATAGAAATTGGATGGATATTGATATTAATGTCACTATATTGCTATGGAAATTAAGCCTGATGCTTATATGCTATGATGAAATGAAAATATTTGAGTGAAAACATGTCCATTCTTCACCCATCTACATGCACTCCCTTTCAAATAAATGTACACGGTATTGCCTGAGCTTTATTTACATCCTCACTGCCATCATTGAATTCAATTTGAGGTCGGATACTAGTAACGGATAGCTTAATAAACCTGCTCCTCTCCCGGCGCATCGCTGCAATGGGTCCGTACGAGCAAGAAGAGGGGAATGAGGAAAAAAATCCTCTCTCTCTCTATTACCCCGGAGGACCACTTAAAACATCTCCTATAGAAGAGGAAATAAATGAGGGCACCAATCTCTCATCTCCACAAAAGCTCAATGCACAGGCATGGCTACGGAGCCTGGGGTAATGGGGGGTGGGTGAGGTGGAGGCTCAAAGAGAGCAGAGGAGCACCTATCAATCTACTCTGACAACCTGTCCTGTTTTCTTCCTTTATGCCAAGCCAGAGAGCATCCCTCATCCATGTCCACTCCACCCCGGCTCCAATACTTTTGCTCCCCTCCTCTATGCCGTTCAATCTCTTTCTCTCACCCAGAAGGGATTCTGTCATCTACTATCGGCTCTGTCGTTAACAAGAAGGGAACACATCAAAGTGAGGCGGAATCCTCAGGAGGGGAGAGATCAAAGTTTGGCTCTAATCTCATCAGGAATGAAGCAGATTGATGAAGATTTGAGGAAGGGTGGTGGTCTGCTCAAAGACAGGAGTGCGCTGGGAGGAGGCAGAGGGGACCGCGGGGTGGGGAACCCGAAATCTGTCTTGCAATCAGGCAGATGCTTTATATGGACACCTAAGACTGTCAGGAAACGAGACTGTGTCCTGAAGTTTTCCTGCTCTTTGATTATTTTATTACCATTTCAAAAGAAGGTATGAATGACTGCAGGTGAACGGAGAAGCAAAAAAGTCAAATTAACCCGCATCACCTTTTATATCACAATCTTTATACTCCTCCAGAAGCCTCAATCTAGTTTTCCATCTTCTTTGCCAAACAGTTTCCTGACATTTGTGAGGGTTAGCACAGCTCAGTTGTGACTACGCCGCTCTCTGAAAGCATTTGCTTGCCTCTTTTGCTGCAATCAACTCGCTGATATCTCTCTATGATTGTAGCACACTCTGCTGGTTACTGCAGCAACGTGTTGACACACAAGCTTGAGATATAAATAAATCAACCGCCTTAAAACTAGATAGATGGAACTAGAATACATGTCAATGCAGAATATGCAGATCTTGGGCTGCATATATTTCTTATACGTCACAGATATTTCAAATGTTACTAACCATGACGGCATATGACATTTTGTCATAAGCAGTCTTATTCATGAGTCTTCCCATGTCACTTCTCTAAAGCTGTCTAAAAGTCAACATAGGGTCGCTGAAGTGTAAAAAAGGGGTTAACGTAATGTCAGGGGTGAAGGGTTTGTGCCAGCAGGCAAATTTAAAGGTTTCTTGTTGGTGTAGCAACAGATACAAAACCTCAAATTGAACTGACATTTATTTTCAGTCCACTCATTAAAATACAGGAATATCAAATATGCCGTTCTCAATGAACACTGCTCCTGTAGGCCTACATCATGAACAGAAATCTGGAAAAGAATGATCATATTGTGATCGATGACATTGAAAACTATTGTGCAAAAAGATTGCTTGTATTCAACTGAATTTCTAATTTGAATAATTTTTTATTCAGACTTTATATATTTTCATGAACGTATACCCTTGGTTTCTGTAGCTCCACTGATCGTGCACCGTACAAGGTCATGGGTTCAATTCACAGTAAACACGTAGCATGCATGTAGAATGTACCGTAAGTCACTTTGGTTAAAAGAGTTACATACTGTACATGTTTGAATGTTTATTGTACATGATGTTTTCAATTCCTCTGAATGATGCTTGGCATAAAAATACAATTACAGCAGTTGTTCTGTTAATGTTTTCCATGACGCTCATGACATAACCAAATACATTTTTTCTTAAAACTGGAGATTCTGAATGTTCACTTTCAGACAATAATGTTTTTTATAACTTATTGAGAATATTTGGTTTAAAAACAAAAAAAACATAATTGTTTGCTGGAATATAGTTTATGGGTAAATCATTATTAAAAATCACTAAAACACTAAAAACTTAAATCAATCATTTAAATGCTACAAGTGAAATAGGCATCAAAGCATTTTACAGTTTCTAACATTAATATTTTATATATTAATTTTGAGATTTACTAAGCATATATTTATCAGTAATATTTTGAAATATTAAATGAGCATTAGATGGCAGTAAATGTAATCTAAATGTAAAAACAAGGGGAAATTATCATGAAAAAAAAATTATGCATTTAATTGATAAGGGGCTGATATTTTATGCATCCCTAATGTGTTTGCAATGTTTTAATTTCTAGTCTACTTCCAGTTATTGACAAGTATAATAAGAAACCGATCACAGGCTGTCAATATAACACAGCCCTCAATATAAGGCTTGACTTTTGGGATTAGATAACCATGGGTGGTCACCCGCAGATGCACAGACCATGGCAAACACTCCTTGTTTATTTTTCTTTGTACAATGCTACCTGAACCTGCTGTGGCTCACATCTCCCCCTCCATCACTGTCCTGATGTTGGTCCACCCCCTAAGCCTCATCCATCAGGACCCTCTCATATCCTCCTCCCCTCTCATTTGTGTACGGCCTCTATGGGGCTAAATGCGCTCTTGGCATCATGCTCGCATTATTTTATCATCCCCACTATCTATCATCAGCAGCCCAGTACAGTTCAGATGCCCTCTGTTCTTGTTAGGATTAAGCAAGGCTTGGATAAAAGGATGTGCAGCGCTTTGGGACAGACACATAGACTGAGTCACCCATCAGCTGGATTCATGTATCCACTCTGGGTTGGTGAAACAAGATAAAGTGTGTCCATACTGGATAGCCTTGAGTGACTAAACAACATCTTTCAATAAGAAAACTCCCATCAAATAAACAACTCATAGAGCCATTGAACGATGAAGCGAAGTTTAATATGCCCACTCAATGGCACACACAAAAGGCAGAAGTCTATTGCAGAGTTCATTCCTAAATTGAGCGGGTTTGCAAAGAAAAAATATATAACTGTGCTGCTGCAGATTGCCACGGGTGATCCACGCAAAGGCTAAACAGCTGTTTGAAAGGCCACGGCCCCTATAATCTTACCCAAGGCATTTCAGAGCAATATTGCAAATATCACCACTGCCATATGGGGCATCATTCTTCCGCAATTGTGGGCTTACACAATCCTTATTACCTCTGACATTAACATTCATCCAAAAGCATTTACTAGTCTCGATTTTTCCACAACATGACTCTTCTAGTTTCTAATAACCCCATTATAAAAGAACGTAATTTCTATCGTTTGTTTTAATGGCATTTTGACTTATGTAGGTCAGCAGCATGGTGCGAGTCAGTCAAATTTGAACCGCAGAGTTTATGTAATCAGAAATTAGTCTTGCACATTAAAAGGGCAAATGAAGTGAAAGGAAATAATTTACCAAAGGGTGGTATTTGGAATTTGAGATGAAAGCATTGAGGGCTTCTACAGGGCATGGTGCACACAGCCTCTTTAACATGGCATCATGTTCCAACACTTTTCTGCATTAAAACACTGAGGGGATCCGAGTTAAAATAGTTTTAGTTTGGCTGTTTGAATGCTCAAGCGGTTAATTGAACTGACCCTGCGGCTTTATTTCTTTAATGTTTTAGAAAGTACAGGGATCATAATTAGGCCTTCACTTCAATATACTGAACAGAATTTTTCTGAGGTTGAGTTCCATGTTGTCTCCTCCAAAACTAGATGAGAATTTTCATGAATATATGAGTGCAAGTATAGGTGCATCCATCTTAGGTCATATGGTTTGGTCACTCACTTTTAATGGGGCAATAAGCCTCATTATGCAGTGTATATAACGTCAGCGCTAAAATCTTAAATTAACAGTTATATTTAGGACATTGCAGCACTGTGAAAACGTTTGGCTATTTGTCAATTATAAGTTCAACTTTAAGTCATATACTATTACAGTATATCCCTTTTCTGTCAGAAATACTAGAAAAGGCAGTATCCACACAACTATGTTCCGGAAATGGTATCTGTGAGGATTTCCAGTCAGGATTTAGACTGTATCATAGACTGCTCTCATTAGACTAACAAATGCTCTTATCTTCCAGTCGTGGTTGCATCTCTCTATTAGTGTTACTGCTGCATTTGATAGTATCGACCACAACATTATTTTGAATAGCATTAGTGTTCAAATTATACTTATCTGACTGTTATCAATTTGTAGCTGTAAATTAAGAGGTATCATACTGATCACACGTTCAGTATAGAGAACCGCAAGGCTCAGTGCTAGGACCGTTGCTCTTCACCCTTGGGAGATCATTAGAAAACATTGCATTCAGTTTTCATTGTTACGCTGATGGTACTCAGCTCTATATTTCTCTGCGGCCTGATGAAACATTAATTCACAAAACTAATGGAATGCATTTGATATAGAAACTAGATGACTAGTCATTTTTTTACTACAAAATTCTGATATTTTAATTATTGGACAAAAAACATTTGCACGCAATAACAAGAATACTGAAACAAGTCTTGATATCTGCTCTTTCTTCGTCATCAGTTAAGGGCGTGTTATTTGACAGCAATTTTTCATGTGGAATCCATATTTATAGCATATGTAAAACTGAATTTTTTCATCTTAAAAATAAATATATATATATATATATATATATAAATTACAACATATGCTCAAAATGTCAAATGCAGAAAAGATAATTCATGCATTCATGACCTCAAGACTAGATTATTGTAATGCTTTACTGGGTGGTTGCCCTGCAGGCTCAATAAACAAACTCCAGCTGGTCCAAAATGCAGCAGCAAGCTTTCTTACTAGAACCAGGAAGTGTGATCATATTAGCCAGATTTTGTCAACACTGCACTGGCTCCCTTTTAACATCGCATACATTTTTAAATCTTGCTAATTACTTATAAAGCCCTGAATGGTTTAGCTCCTCAGTACGTTATAGTATCGCATTATAGTTCTTCATGTTCATTGTGATCTCAAAATTCTGTCCTGTTGATAATACAATGGCTAGTTGAATATTGACTGCTGGTGTTATATCCTTTTCCCATTTTTTCTTCCTAACCTTGTTCAGGAGGCAGACAAACTCTTTGCTTACACAAAACACACTATCACATTTTAATAATTCCCTTTAAAAAAACTTAAAGGATTGTTAGGCAACATAGATTACGTCAACTGGAACTGGGAACACTTCCCATAACATCCAATGTACTTTTTACATCGTAAGAGGAATGTTAACTACAGCGATATCGATTGAGTGGTAATCTAGGTTACAGTAGGCAGCCGGATCCTGTCCGTATCCAGACCAGATGATGGACCTGCACCTGCAGATGACCACAACTGCCCTAAATGTCAGAGGAGACCATGACAACTAGACGAGCCATAGAGACAGATCCCTTGCGAAAACCTCGTTGACTAGCCAGCCATCAGCACAGATCCTCAGCGAAGACCACGATAACAAGACAAGTCTTCTGCACAGACCCTATTTCCAGCTTCAACTGCCTCCCACCAAATGCTGGTGTAATGTATCCCAATCTTCAAGCAGAAGGAACTAAGTGAAATATTGTGAATGATATCAATCCACAATCTGACTTGTGATGCAGTCTGGAATTAAACCACGCCATGTTCGTTTGTCTGGCCAGAAGAGAACTGGCCCCCTGACTGAGCATGGTTTCTCCCAGGGTGAAATTTGGGTTCCACGCCACTGTTGCCTTTTAGCTTGCTTAGTTGGGGAGACTTAATATTCTGCAGTATTATTAATTTGTCTGCACTGACACTATCGGATGAGATCTGAACTGAGCTAGATGATGACATTACTGTTTTCTCCAGAGCATGCTTTATAGATTAATTGAACTCATCCCAAAATGTATTAACTAAACTGAGTCAACATTGAACTGAATTCAACTGAATAATGATCCCATTGTCTTTCTAGAATTATGTTTGCATCGTTGATCATTATTTACCGTGTTTAACAATGTGCTGCTTTAACAACAAACTGTATTAGATAAATAAAGGTAACTTTTAAACAAAGCCTTCCTTAAATAGTCCATATTTCTAACAAAACTGACATTTAACCAAAGAGAAATGAAAGAAGTTCAGCCAAAATTTCATAATTTCCCTTATGGTGTACAAAACCTGTATAACTTTCTTTCTTCTGTGAAAACCAAATGTTGTGGTTCCATTCAGGTCCAATGTTGTATGTACATAACAGTTGAAACATTCATCCAAATATCTTCTTTAGATGAATATGAAAAATAATAATAAATATGTGAGCTAATACATAAGGCATAAAATACCTAAATAGATGTCATATTTGATTGTATGCTAATAGAGATGAGCCTGTGAAGCATATCTCTGCAGCCCATTCAATTGTTTGTCAGCAGACTGCACATCAATCCTTCACAGCCTGGTTTTCCTTCTGGTTTTCAATTAAATATGGTTTCTATTCCCTGACTATTGTCTGTAGGTGGAAGTCTAGAGAGAGATAGAGATGAAAAATGTAACAGGTGTGCTATAAAGATGTTGAAGGAGGCTGTTTTATGTAGCCCTCTTCACTCTGCAGCTGCAGCTCTGAAAACGGATTTTTCAGTCTAAGAAAGTCGTTATTTATTTCAAATCATGTGTATATTTTTACCAACAAGTTTACTTAATGTTCATCCAGTGGTCCCTCTTTCACAGCAAATGTGGGAGAAGACTTCATTTACTGTGTGTCTAAATAAAATGTGCGTGACACACTGGTCACTGTGCATTCAAACTACTGTAAACATAAGCCTTAAAGAAAACTCAAGAGAGAGAAGATGTACAGAGCTGATTTTCAAGGAAATACAGTTAGAGAGACAAAATGATTGTTTGATTTCTTCATATGGGCGGATTCATTAATTAACTTGAGGAATTATACAGGTATAAGTAATTATTAACCCTGTGTAACGTCTGATCAGGCATCAGCCGTCACCAAGGGGGTAATACATCCGCCGGAAACTGAAGCCTCCCCGGGAGCCGCCATTGTAGCAGAACTTCACCTGGTGTTAGCATTCCATTGACTCCCATTCATTTTGGCATCACTTTGACAGCGAATAACTTTACATCTGAGGCGTCCAAAAACTCCATTTGTCCATTATTTATTTCTAAAGAAACTCGACAATGTATAAAAGGCTCCATTACCTTGTACCTTACGTTATGGCCCCGTAGAAGCCGTTTTTGTAAAAATAGGCTAACGATTGTGTCATATGGGCTTCATATTTCTCCGTTGAAATCTATGGGGTCGCTGTGTCCATCTTATATACTGTCTATGGCCGTCACCTGAAAATTTAACTCTGTCACTTCCTGTTCCTCCCACATCAGTTCCTGTCTTGCCATTTCCTGTCACCCTGTATTTAAGCCATTTGTTCCCACAGCAATATTGCTTAGCATATTTCCAAACAATATGACCATTGTTTTAGCTCTTTCGACCCACGTTTCTGGATTACTGGTTTGGATTTGTCTGCCTTTGGATTGTTTTGCCTTTTTTGTTTAGTTTTTTTTTCATTCCATTTACTGAACACTGCATGAACATTATTGTTTATAAATTAGCCTTTTAAAAAAAATTTTTGTAGTCAAGAGTTTAAATGCCAACAGAATTATGAGACGAAGTTATGAATAAATACTGTAAATGTGCAAATATTAGAGGCCTTAGAAAGTCATGTTCTCAAATATAATACATATGGCTTTATAGGGTTAAAATTATGTACAATAATCCCACATCAAAATGCAGGCCCTGCTTGTTATGTACTTTTTTCACTACATCTTTCATGATGGATTCCCCTATTGGTCACGGGTCCATCTGCATTGCCTATTCTGCATTTACCCCGTATTTGTGTCCCTGAGGGCAAGCATGAGTGATGCTCCAATATTTCCCTTCACCTTCTCCTCAGAATGTTTCCACCTCATTGGTGCTCATCGGCTCTGACTTAGTGACAGTGAATTTAAAAGAGAACACAGGAACTGCACATTAAAAACCTTGCTCGCTATTCACTCTTTCAAACTAATTTCCTTATTTCTTTCATTTCCGAAACCTCAAAACCTGGATGACGCACCTCTCAAAATCACAGAAGTCCCTTTGGCTATTGCATTAGCTCCAGGGGTTCCTACCAGTGGTCCCTGAAGGTACTCCAGAGGGGCCATGGAGAAGATATCATTTTTAAAACTGTTGAATTTGTCATAGCATTTTGAACTTATGATCCTCTAAGCTTTATATAATGTAGTAATGGTAGTATATATTATGAATGAAAGTTATTATAAAGTGTTAGCAAATTCAGTTGGGTAAGGGGGGTCTTTGGATTTGTAAAAGTTGAAATCTCGTCCATTAGTCAGATGAATAACACACAGATTGAGGGCCTGTCTTAAAAAAAAAAAAGATAAAATATCATAACAATATTCAATACCAGGGTGGTAATCCTGTATTCTGGTCTTTTAATAGGAAGAGCTTAGAATGGCATACAAAGCCCCACCATCTGCTCAGCAATGGCGGGTGACTTCGCTAGACTATAATCCACAGATCAGCTGCACACAGAAATTAGGGACATAAAGCACAGTAGAATGGACTTCTCTCTCGCGCCGTTTGATGGAAATGAAGCTGAGAGCTTATCAGCTGTGGTGGCGTCTTAGGTGAAGATTGCAGTGAAGCAAAGCCGAGCGAAGTTCTCAGAGGAGTTCAGCAGTTCAGTCTGTGAGAGGGGAATCTTTTTAATTGGAGATCGGGAGATGGTGACCCCCCACCACGAAATCCATCGAGCCTTGACAAGATGATGAATATAGTATCGTGTATTCACACTGGTGGGCTTTGAAATGCGAATGAAGTCTGGGAAGGTACTGATGATGTCACAGTTTGAGTCTTCGAGAAGGCTTGACGGATCTCCTTTGTGTGCTCAAAATCAGCGGTGGAATTATCAGCTCTCCCGAGTCCTATAATGGCAGTGATTTTCCAATCTCTGCACAATAATATGGATTGTATGGGTGTTGTAATGTCATAATGATCACCATGGGAAACAGAGCTGAGGGGAAAATCAACATAATCACTTTCAGTGCTTTTGTACCTCATGCAAAATGCTCAAAAACCAGGTGTTGTTTTGAAGAGCGAGCTCTGTTGAATCCCATCATCGTCCAGACGGTTTCTTTCAAATCCCAACAGCATTCGTAAAAGCACAGCGAGACGCCGGCGCTCTGTTTAAGTGATCCAAGTGGGACGTTGATAGAGCGCAGTGTCGCTGTGGAGTGGTAATGTGGCCACTGCCTAGCCACTGAGCGATGGCTGCTCCTGTTGTCAGCGCTCCCTGCGCTGGCCTGATAGATGCGTTCTCGCAGGGCAAGAAGAAAGCCTTATCTGCACAGATAAAGCCTGCTTTCTCCGGGGGCTCTTAGTTTAAAGGTCGCATTACGTCGGCACCAGTAAGACCAGGGCCTTTGGAGTGTACGCAGCATATCCACAGTATCTGTATATGAGTCACAAGCGTGGCGGGAGATGGCAAAGGCACCCTTTGTGACTGGCCCTGAATAGCATTTCAATATCAACCTGTGCCTGCAGGCTGTGCTCAAACCCTTTGGTGTCAACAGAACATCATATTAGCTTATCAAGCCCGGTTGGGGGTCAGAGATGGAGAGACAGGTTGACACTGCTTGCTACTAAAACTGTTCCTCGCAGTCAGGGAGGATGACAAAAGTGTCAGGGAAGAGGGAGGCGGAAGGAGGGAGGTATCGGAACGCCACATCTCTACCTCGGTCACGGATGCGCGGGCCATAGTAAGCCACCGCTATCGGGAAAGGTATTCCAAGTCGCTTCTCCATAGGATGACTTTTCTGCTTATTATTCATAGAGGCTGAAGGTGGAGAGATAAAGTGTGCATTGCTGCCACTGTGTCCTGTTAGCATGGGTAGCTGCTATGAGGAAAGGCCATCTGTGGAGATGAATTTGAAAGAGCATGAGAATAAAGGTGGGCACGCACTCTCACGCTGGGTACGGCCATCGCTGCCAAATGCCAACTTGTTATGATACAAAATATGGTGGGCCACGGCCAACACAACCTGAAGGAAAAGGATTTTTTTGAAGCGAGCGGTGCTAACACCCGCTGGCGTGCACGGGAATGATTGATCTTATCGTCTGCTTCTTGAACAGATTGGAGTGTCGAGTAAGAGGTGTGATGCCTTTGTAAACCGATGTGACACAAATAAATAAATAAATATATAACGGGTTCTGTGCAAAGAATGTTAAGGCAGTGGTTGCGCCTTTTCCCATGTGCATTACGTTCCATCTGGTCCATACAGCCGACAGATGAAAGTGCTCTCGCAGCTCAGCTTGGGCCTCACCAAGCAGATGTTTCACCCTCTGTCTAGCTATAAACACAGTTAGCCAATGCACACAGAAACATTTTCTCTCTGGCCCACATAAACTTCTAGACTACTGAAGGCCAAGCGTAGCCTAAAGACTCCGAGGCTGCAGGAATGTGTCAGAGCGAGTGATGAGTAATGCTGGGACACCTCAGGGAACACTACTGCTTCCCTTTCCCTTTTACAAGGTTATTACAGTTCTGCATTTTCAATTTTGTGTTGATTTTTTTAAAGCTTTTTTCATTTTTGTTTTTCATATGTTTTAGTTTTGATTCATTATACTTATAGAACAATGCAGTAAGTTGATCATCCTTTCTATGTAATAACTGATTAACAATAAACAATACAATTTTGTTTAAAACACACTAAAATCAATAGTTTTGTCAATGTCAAACCAATTTTGTGATGCTTAAGTGAATTTAAGCATTATTATATACAGTATAAAATGTAGCTTTAAATGAAAAGGTCATTATAGGCTCTTCAAGAAATAGTTTATGCTTAAAGAGTCTCATATTTGTCATAAATTATCGCTATCCTTTTAGTTGAGAGCAAAAGGTTGTACAACACATTTAAAAACGCAACAAATTATATCAGTTATCCATGATTAAATATCCTAAATATATATATATATATATATATATATATATATATATATATATATATATATCAGCCGATTAAAAGATAATTAAAAAGGTGTTAATAATAGCAGAATAAATTAGCAGAATAGAATTACCTGTGTGTGTGTCGGAGATTACATCCAACCTGCACATGGCAATAAATGTGTGATGTGTACTGATACTGATGCATTGTTCGTCGCAGCTTTAGCCAAAAGGGATAGTTCACACCAGAATGAACATTCTGCCATCATTTACTCATCCATCCATCCATCCATCCATCCATCCATCCATCCATCCATCCAGCCATCCATCCATCCATCCATCCATCTATCTATCTATCTATCTATCTATCTATCTATCTATCTATCTATCTATCTATCTATCTATCTATCTATCTATCTATCTATCTATCTATCCTTGAGACTGAACTGTACACACAAACTGCACGGATATAGAGGCAAATTCTGAAACCATCAGAGGAGATTTGGAGTGAGTTGGACCACAGCATGCTCTCTCCTTGTGTGGTCGAACCCCCCTCTGTTTGAAGCTCTGTTGGAGAGCTCATTAAAAATATGATGGACACTGTCCTCTGCTGGTGAGACAGTGAAAGTCTGCTTTTATAGCAAATACACTACACTCTGATCTGTATGTGTGCTACAAAACCAAAAATAAGATCTGCCATATATCAGCTATAATCATCATGTGCATCGTCCCCAAAAACCATTTGGCAAATTAGTGTAACTAATCATGTAGCCTTGGACAACATGGTGAGTTTTAGAAAAGGCTACAAGCTTGGAGTAAAATTCAGCCCTCAGACACCCTTAGCTCTGAGAAACTTTACGATTGTCAAGTTATGAGTCTGTAACTGACATGCAATAAGTTTGATATATCCACCACCATCAAAGTTCAATGGATACACACAGAATCTAAGATAACAGCTTTATTAAATCTTGAACAGGAGAAGAAGGAAAACAGGCAAAGAAGATGTTCTTGAATTGAAATGGCCAAATCAGACAAATCAGTTAAGAAAACAATAACTGCCCTCAAACCACTTGTATTTCTGTACTCTTACATTTCTCATCATCCCTTACTTTCCTCTTCTTATTCATTTTAAGCTGATTTTTGCATTAAAAATGATTATTAATCTAGCCGTACATATGTTTTTATGCATATTGATACTGTAAAGGTATCAGTCAATTTTCTCCAAAGCTGACATTTTTTGAGAGATAACCATCAATAGATTTGTCAATTATGATTTGAAACATTATAAGATTAAGTTAAGACGTTGATCTGCAAGGTGGTCCGAGGTGTTTGTGAGGAATAAATGGGAATGAAATAATGGTCAGGCAGCCTCACTCCACCTTTATTTTTCATATGTCATCCACCCGCTCTACAAAGTGACATCTACCGCAAAACAATTTTATGATATCTATGCAATCAAGCATACATCACAATGACATATCAGCCAGTTACATATTTTTATACCTTCACATTTCAGATAGGTGGCATTATCAAACCAAAACAATAGAGCTATTTTTTTTTACAAAAATCCAACCGTCATTTCGATTTCTCCAGCAAAACAGATGGTTTCAGCAAGGATAGATATCAACCCGTCATGTCTTCTAGCAGCTGACTATGGGATTTCCAAATCTCTCAGCAACAAAAATATGAAAAGATCCTCTTTTGTAGTGGTATGAGATCTTCACATGATAAAGTTGTACAGCTGAATTATTCAGGCTCTCTGGGATGTCTCTGCCCCTATCTAAGCAGAAACTTGAGTGAGTACAAGCTAATACAGAGAAAGATAGGGAAAAGCACTAATCTTGGCATAAGATTTCCTTTTTAACAACTCTGCACTCAATAATATATTACTGCCAAGTCTGATTCTTTAGCATCTGAAACACAACGTGGATAAAAAATATGCCTATGTTGAGACTTATTTATCTTTTTTATGTATTATTTCTGTTTTGGGCTTTTCTGTCACTTTTATTTATATGGATTGGGGATGAAGGACAGCGGGCTTGAAATGATGGAGAGAAGAGGAAAATAAACGGAAAATGTTGCAAGCTGGAATCAAACTATAGCAGCGTTCACAGCTACAACACATCTCCGACAGCGCCGGCTAATCTCCGTGTTGTTCTTTCTCCTAAAGCAGTGGTACATTATGCACTGAAATACATCAAATCCAATAAGCTAGTTAGCATTAACCTCCATATACTATGCGCATTTGGGTGATGGGCTGCAGGAAGACAGATTTGACAGGGCTGCAGGTTACCATAGTGAAACATTCACAAGAATCACTGTGATTACAGTGTCTCGGGAAGAGAAAAAGTGTTGAAGCCCACTTCAAAAATTCTCTTGGACTCAGTTGTGGAGCCTCAGCATTTGAGCACAGTCTCGGTGCTGTCTGTCGCACTCCCTCCAGTCAAACCGCCACCCACTCACCTACACTGGACTCTTTGAAACTTCAGCCAATCAGGATGCCCCAGGAGGCATGTGTCCTCAGTGGTGGCGGATGTGACAGGGGCATTCATGCGATATGGGAAGAGCTGTAAAGCAGAAAATAGACAGAGGGAGAGGGAAAGAGAGAGAGAGAGAGAGAGAGAGACCGCATAAAAAAGAGAGGGAGAGATAGCATAAAAAGAAATAGCCAAAAAAGCAGTTAAAGAAGGGAGAGAGCATGGCTGTGAAAGAGGGAAAGATCATTGAAAAAAAGGAGGAAGGAGAAAAGGGGGAAGGGATGGGAGATAGACAGAGAGAAAGAATGGGAACATTCTTCCTTCAACACCTCGCTGTGTTTCTAAAAATAGAACAAACCTGCAAAGATTCTGGGACCTTCTTGACATTGATAAATTTTCCCTGCTCTTCAAAAGGGCACAATTTGCCCGTGCAGTGGGCCATGATGCAGTCTGCTACTCACAACGCATATAGTAACAGCCCATTAAAATGTACAAAATCTCGTTCTTTCATAAAACAAATCAAATGTGCTACGATTAACAGTAAGATCGATGAGACCAACAGACAACAGAATGCTCATAATGATTGTAAAATATAGCATGGGGGGAGTTTGCAATTGCGTTTGAACACAGCCAAAACGTTTCAATGGCGTTTTCAAACATTTAATTTAATATAAAGGTTAAATTATAAGTTAGCACATATTTTCAAATAGACGCAAAACATGAATATGTTCATATTGTATGAGGAGGTTACCATAGCAACAGCACACTGCTCCGGCAAATCAATTACAGTTGTAGCTTCTTACTTCATAATAGATTTACAAATCAGACAACCTTTAGGGTAGGACCTAAAAAGCTATTTGGGATGTTCAAGACAATGTGAACAGAATGTGACCGAAAAACAAACAGTGCAGTGCTTTTTTATTTTATTTTATTTTTTATTATTATTATTAAAGAGGTTTTACATAGGAATATTACAAATCTGACCAATAACAATAAGCTGATAATTATTTACATGTTATGACTGATAACCGATAAATGGACAATATTTAAATTCTGTGTCACTTTTGCGTAAAAATTAATTAATCAATATAAATTAAAATGTGAAATTATAAAAAAAAGTGCATTTAGGCATCACAACATAATGTATGAAAAATTTACATTCATTTTAATTTTGTTTTAATTGAAACGGTTAAATTATCAGTGTTCTTTAAAAATGACTTTTATGTGAAGGTAAGGAAATGAGAATGCATAATTATATCCAACATTGAACAATACTGATAAATTATCAAATCTATAATATCAGTGATAATCGCTGTAGTTGTGCATCCCTAGTTTTACAAAGAAAGAAATATGCTCACAATCATCTCAGAAACCCCCTGTTATTGCACTCTTTTGCAATAATGAATAGCACGTTTCTACAAAAGCATCGGTAACCGAATGTTTATTTTTGCATAATGCTACATCTATGCCACTAGGTGTCAGTTTAAGCCTAAGATGAATCAAGCAGAGCAACAAAAAAACAAACAAAAAAAAAGCATTACCAAGTACACCTTCCAACCGGTTGACCGCCCGGAAAGTCATTATCTTATACATTCTTCAGCAGAAGACGACACAATGTACATCGCAAATTGAAGCCTTTGGCAAGGCAACACAAAACAGGAAGATGATGGAAACCGCCTCAAGGACCAGCTCACATGCAATGCATAGAGAGAGAGAGAGAGAGAGAGAGAGAGAGAGAGAGAGAGAGAGAGAGAGAGAGAGAGAGAGAGAGAGAGAGAGAGAGAGAGAGAGAGAGAGAGAGAGAGAGAGAGAGAGATAAGAGAGAATAAGGGAGAGGCCAAGAGAGACAGCCGGAACGAACAGGAAGAGAACATGGAAATCCATCAGCCCATCATTATTTATTCAGCAGAGCCCTGACAGAGAGTCAGAGCTAATAATCCAGCTGAAGTGAATTGAGCACCGTGTGTCCTAAAGAGCAGCGAGCAGCACTGCACCGCTTCACTCGGCAAATCAGAGTGGCACAGATCATGGTGCTGAGTTGCACTGACTGACTGACTGACTGACTGCACAAAGTTTCCACCTTCTTCTCTCCACCTGCCTCACCTACTGTGAACTTCCAGGCAAAAGTTTGAGAGAAAGCCATATAACCCGAGGAATAATTCAACAAAAGAGCCCTCCGCAGCGCCTTCCACCCCAGTGTGAGCTTTCCACTAACAATACCCTCGGCAGCTGACGTGAACCCAGGGCCACCAGACGGGCTGCCCCCGGACATGGGGAGGGATGAGTGGCGGCGGGCCCAGCGTGCAAGACGTACGGCCTTCATCATTAGATTGGGTCAAAGCCAAAGGCCTCTCCATTAATCATGGAGGAGATTGAGCGCTGCATCTAGCAACACATGTGCGTCGATATATTCCAATGATGTGAACCCTACAGCATCTCTCACAGCTCCCAATTAGTCGGTTTGGTGCCGTACCATGTGATATATGTTGTACAAGCGCTAACAGGTTACATTCTAATTAACGAGTCAAGGCTATGCATCAGCGCTCATCAATAATTTCAATGAGAGCGAAGCTAACTTCCCCAACATGGTAGAGGAGACCAAACGTACATTAGTAACTGAGAGTATTAGAGTATAGGTTACAGCATTTGCAATTAAAAAAACAAAAACAAGGACAGCATTAAATTACATTTAAAATGTAAATTTTTACATTCTCGGAAGCAAAAAATGTCAGTGGTATCGCTATGGCCAGGGTGTTGCTATGGAGTCTACTGCGTTCTTAGTGCATTTATCATGTATAACTTTTTTTTGTATGCCAGACTTCTTCAGCCATTTAGTCCACTTAAACCCCGCCCCTTTCTTACAATCACAAACCTGCCATTATCCGATCACTACCCTACCTTTTTTCTTTTGCGATAATCCGTTTCCTTTGGATGTGCATCACAATATGAAAGATAAAATCTATTGTTGCTACTTTTGTTTCAAAGCGACTTTACGTGTTTGTCAACCAATTGGGATATTTGAAATGTATTTTGCAGAAAGGAGATGGCAAGGATATATAACATTAAAAGAAATTAGCATGAACCAATATGTGCACAGTGAGTCTATAATACACTTAAAGGACAATTCCGGCAAAAAATTAAGGAGTTATTAACACATGGTTACCGAGTCGATCGTTTTCTGGGATGTGTTTTCACGATAATCGAATGTAAAGAGTTTATCTCTAAAAACTGATTAACTTATAACGCTAGTATATGGGGCATCGAATGTAAAAAGAAATCGCTAGTTAATACCACTAAAAAGGCTCAAAATAGCCTCACATTAACACGGTAGCATAATGAGGGTCCCTACATGCAAACCGAAGCATTGAGAACTCTGTAAGTGTACAGACAGTTTAATAAGAAGATACTGTACTTAATAAAGACAGTACACGTCGCGTATACAGGGAGGAGCCATCTTTGAAAAACAGTCTCGACCAGTCGAGCCACGAACGCCGTGCTAAGTGAGCTGGTCTTGTTAGTGGTATTAACTAGCGATTTCTTTTTACTTATATTCAATGCCCCATATACTAGCGTTATAAGCTAATCAGTTTTTTAGAGATATAACTCTTTACATTCGATTATCATGAAAACACATCCCAGAGAACGATCGACTCGGTAACCATGTGTTATTAAACCCCTATAGGAGGCAATAACGGTGGGTTATTGTTCATTTTGCGCTGGGATTGTCCTTTTAAGGCAGGTTTTGTGAGCACATATTTGAACATTATGTGAAGGCCATGATAGTTATTTAATTAAACTGCTGTGCAAAATCGAAATACAGCATGATAAATGGTATGAGCAACAATCTCCAGTATTTCCAGAGGAGAAGAGCAGGAAAAAAACGAGCAAGTTTATTCAAAAACTTTGAGAAGCAGTTGAACCTTTCTTAACCTCTCCAACTGCATAAATTGCAGCCTTAACAACCTACCTATATTCCGCAGCAAAGGCTTTACATGAGCAGGTAACTACAGCAGACCACAGGGACACATGCTTTCCCCTCCTGTATTCACTTACGAATAACCGTGCTTCCTATAATGCATCAGTGAAATTGCTAAGAGTGAAATTTCAGATGAAGCCTCCCTGGACTTATCTCTGGGGTGATGATGCAATAGGACCAAGAGACTCGAGCAATGCAGCATTGGTAATTTACTTCTGCACACATCCCTTATCATTCCCCTCCCTGGAAATAAAAGATCACTCGTCAACAAGGCCACATACGTTTAAATTCCCGGGCATTATTAGTTCCAAAGCTCTCAAATGGTACAATAAACAACATTTCCATTGCCAAAAGAGAGAAAAGCAGGAAAGCACCTAAGAATATTTCCCCTAAGACACATTCATCCTCTTTAACAATATACCAAGAAAATCCATTAGCCTTATTACTCACTGTCTTTTACTGGGCTGTACCTGCCAATTCCAAGAGCAAACTGCAATGTATTCAGACCTACACCTCACGTACATTTCAGTAATGATCTGCAAGACTTTTAGGTTTGGAAGCATGCAGTCTAGATCATTGCTGAAGCCTTACACAATGCCACACACAAATACTTCCTCCAAAACAGTTCAGGCCAGTAAAAACTGAAACAGCGTGTCCCTGAACACTTTCTGACAATGTGGTTTATAGTGCACTCATGCCATGAGAGATTGAATTTTATTCATCACGGTAGCAAGAACAACCTCTCATATTGTGCGGGTCCTAATAACATGCTTTCAGTGACGAGAGCAAGCTTGTTAATGCTACAGAATTATGTGTAGTGCAGTCTAAAGCATGACCTTATCCGCAAGCAAGGTGTATCATATTAGGGGCATACACTTTCACGTAGTGTTTGAAAACACCAATTCTATACTTGTAAGAAATATATTCTCTTTAAGTACACATGTAGAATTTTATTTAATTCATATTATATAATCTACAAAGAACCGTTTTTTTTTTTTACTTTTTAAAGGGGTCATGACATGAGAAACCAAATTTGCCTTGATCTTTTGGTATATAAGAGGTCTTTGTACCATTAAAACGTCCTGCAAGTTTCATAGCTTAAGACGTCCTCCCCATTATAAACGAATCATTTATTTAATCAAGCTCTAAATACAGCTCGTTCTGGATCCATGGTAAGAAGTGACGTCACGGTACGAAGTGACGTACCAGCGTTTGCATACGACCGCCTCCAGGCACAAGACAACTACGCTTTAAGCGCAAGACAACTACGCTCATTTCGTATCGTTGTCGCGCCCGCGCGCCGCGCGCCTCTCAAGCGTTCAGTCGACGGACAGCGAGTGGGTCTGTGTGTACAGGGAAATTACGATGCCGCAGATGTGCTGTTCCTGGCTGTGGACAAACAACATCTTTGAATACGCTGCGAAAGATCCAGACGTCAGGGAAAAATGGATGCACTTTATTTTTTGCGGACGTCCCAGTCACGGCAGTGTTAATGTAAGTGTTTGCTCTATACATTATAAGGATGACTGTTTTGAGAAAAAATCCCAATATGATGCTGGCTTTGCTAGAAAACTGTTGCTCAAAGATAAGTCCGTGCCCACTATTCTGGGCTCAACAACGACGACGCAAACTTACTTTTTATCACTGGCTAATATAAACACATTTGTATAAGAGAATCTTGAAAATATGTCGCCTGTCTAGTAGCCTACGTTAGGCCTACATGTGATAGAAAATTAAAAATGTTGCCTTTATCAATGCTGCATCTTCAAAGATGGCCTGTGCATGCATTTTTGTCCGTGGTACACCCTATCATGTCATTGAAATTAGTTAAATAATGTTAAACTGTTAGCAAATTAAGCTATAGGATAATTAGGCAACAATAATCCGTTTTCAAGTGTCTCGGGTTACAATTTTTTTATTAATTCAAAATAGTTTCACTTTCCATGTGGACACGGGCTGATCCAGTCTTCGTTGTTGTGGTGATGCTTCATTTTCCTCTGATTCCTCATCTGATTCCGGCTCAAACATAATAAGGTTTTATCATTGCAAGAGCCATCGCTTCGCATGCATCACCCGCTACTAAACAGTTGCGCCGAATCCGCAAATGTTCTGGCTGGGGGCGTTAATAATTGATGCATAGGCTCTGACGTTAGCCAATCATAACAGTGGGCGTTAACACTGAACTCTTAAAGGGGAAACACCCCCAAAACAGACTGTTTGAACCAGAGGATGAGAAACAGGGTGGGAAAAGGTCATAAATCACTACATTTTAAAAGTTTTTTGTAAAAAAAAACTATAGTAATACTATAATTACACCTAAGGGAACATAATAATACAATAAAAAAAACCATGTCATGACCCCTTTAAAGTTTTAAAGTAAGTGCATGTTCATAAAATTAAGTGGTGCACTTCTTTTTCTCAAGAAAAGAGGGCCGCAGGTAAATTGATTTTGATATTGATTTTAAGCAAACAAATGTTTTCTTTGCAAGCATTTGTTAATAAGAGATATTGGTCAATTTCCCATTACAAAAACCTCATTCACACAGCAATGTCTTGCAATATCTGCTTCCCAAAAAATCAGGCATATCAGATGGGAGGAGGCAAAACTGCTTGACATCACCATTAAGTCTAAGATTTACTTACTGGCTTTAAATGTAATTCACACATTGATTGTTTCTTGTTTTGTCACTAAATCATTTGTAAATTGGATTCCTTTTGCTCCTGTAAAAGCAATTTTGTATAGTACTCATAAATTATGTAGAAAATCTGAAAATTAATTATTGATTATAAGTGTTTACGCAACAAGATACATCTGTGTTTATTCTGAATGCGCTCATGTTTAATTGCTTAATTGCATATGAATTGTCTTTCCAAAAACACTTAAACAAGAGATCAGTCTGGCTGTCAGTCAAGAAACTGCCTGTGGAAAATAAGCAACTGGACAAGAAGGGCAATTAACACACAAGTGACCAGGAGACCAGCTACAACACCAGCCACTAGTGAGGCATAAGTCTTGCCTGGAGTCTGCTAGAAGCCATGAGAATGATGGGTCCGTTAAAACACTGTAAACCCTAACACTCAAAATACTTAATTGGTTTGAGTAGGACAAACTTAAATTAAACTGATTAGTTCAGTCAAATTAACTTGCATGAGTATTTAGCACTTTCTTTTTCTTTCAAGTTCACCTAACTGATATATTTTAAGTAAACTGAACTGTTTAATTGTTTTGAGTTTTATGAAATTATTTCTTTTAATTTAGACAAACTTAAGTTTAACTGAAATGGCTGGGATGTCTATTTCCCTTAATTCCCTCTATTGCCTTAAATGTTTTGAGTTCTGCTAACTTATTCGGGTTTACGTGACTGTAGTTGTCCTATTGGTTATCTTTCTCCTTTTAATTTTCTGTCTTGTATGTACCTCAACACCTTTTCTATTTTGGAAATGGCCTAATTGGGCCCCAACCCTCCAAAGGCATGTTATGCCTTCCTATAATAATGTTATTAAATGCAAACATTTAATAAAAAATTTAGTTCCCTTAAAAGTTAATTTACATGTTTATCCACGTTTATAGAAGATATGTGTGCTTTCTATTCAGATGGAGAGATCTGGCTAAAACAAAACCGGAAACTCTTATAATAAAACATGGCATCTGATGAAACCTGTGCCAAGTTGATATGCCTTTAGCATATTCTATTCAAGAAACTTGCATTGAATGGCCTCAATTTGAATTGGCATACTTTACTCAAAAACATTTGCATATTTATATTTTCCACAACCCTTTGTTAACTTTATTCAACGCATACTGCACATGTGTGACTGCACAATGATTGTGTTATTCAGGGAAGAAAAACACTTCAGGGGTATAAAATTGAGAGATATACCCAGAACAATATGTGAAAACTCAAGGGAGTGAACTGAATACTTCCTGAAGGCACTGTACATTTCATAACTGTTAAACTTCAGCTCACGGACAGCCAGTTCACTCTTCTGGGGTAAAATTTGCCAATGCAATATTGATATATATGACAGAGACCCAATGCAAGAGCTGTCTGTAGATCCGTATAGCTGCTTCTTCACTTGAGTTTTTGTGACCTGTAGACCTATCTATGCTTTTTTCTTGGCATAGTATGGCAGTGCTGAATCTCAATTTGTACACTATGCCTAAGCCTAATTATATATAATAACTCAAAATGATTTACATTGACTGAGGCATTCAATTCAAAGGGTACTTTAAAGCTACACTGTGTAACTTTTTTAGTTTATTCTTAGCTAAAAACACTTAGTTCTTTCAAAAATATATGTGCTCATTAATGTATATTTACTTCGTTCAAGTAATAAAGTATTCTCGTGAGTGTATAATATGCCATTGAAAATACATATGGGTGAGGGGTTCGAATGTCGGTCGCCATGTTGCCCCTCCATCTTGAAAGTACATTAGCCAAAGAGGGACATACCCGTTAATTCAAGCTTCGCCTTTCTCCGCGAATTTTGTCTCTGCAATTCACCGGCCCTGTTTTTATTTTTTCCTTTCCCTTACCTCTCCCTCGCACCTCCACATCCACTGATCTCAGCTCACGGAGAAAATGATATAGCCTACAATGTAAACTTTGCCTTACGGTAGTGATGTCGTACAATATACAGAATAACGATAGCACTGATAAAAGTTACTAAGATTAGCTTGCATTCGTCTGGGAACCTGATAGCTGATCTTAGCAATGAAATGGTAAAAAAATAACGAAAACATAAAACTATTATTAATTTTACATAGATGTCATAACCTATATGTTAACTGACAAATTAAATTACTGAAAATTATAATAGTTTTCTAAAGTAACCTCATCACTTGAAGGAATACTCATGGACGAGGTCGAACTGGAAGCCATGTAAATCTTGGACTACATTGGCCACCGTAGGAGTTAAAACGAAATCGGAATTGAGAGGAACAGAAACTAATATTCACTGGATGGTCATATACCTTTTCACCGCTAGATGGGGGTAAAAATCACACAGTGTAGCTTTAATTGAAGATTGTCATAATCGCAAGTCGCAACACTATATGAAAGCAAATTTAATGATTTCTCTCAACTAACCTATAAGTTATATGCAAATATGTCTTAAATGTACATATAATTCACGGAAATACTTAATAATAACCTCATTAATTACAATAATTATTCATTATTAACAACTTTTACTCCACATATAAAAACATTATGTTCCTCAAATCCATTATTAACAAATATACACAAAAAACTTCGATATTCAACATAGGCTAATACAATGTCAGCATATATCAATATTTTCCAGAGACACAATTGAAACCTCAAAACTGTTTCGACTGACTAAATCTAACAAATGTTGATATTCAGATAAAATGGCAAAATTAAATAGCGTAGCCTGTAATACTGATTTACAGTATCAACCCCATGCTGTTCCTTATACGTGTTACTTCCTTTCCTCTGTGGTACACAGATGTTTGCCATTTAATCGCCGCCACATCGTTCAAATCAGAAACATGTGTAGCCTATCTGAATATATTTACCGTACATTACCTGTCGCAGGCTGGCTGTCGTAGGAATTCAAAACTTGCTCGATTTGTTTCCACCCGGTTGAAAAACAAGGACGCACAGTGCACCACTTGCAGCGACATATCATAACCATATACTGTCTATGATCATAACCCTAATAAATGTTACAAATGCTGTTATAGTTTAAAACAAGACCGGAATTTTTCCACTCTTGGGGAGGAAAAATGAGCACTCCTCCGCAGAAACGCGTGTATCCTAAACTACCCGTGTGGATTGTGGAGGATCATCATGAGGTAGACAGGACAACTTTAGTCCTTGCTGATTTGGGTCTAACCCGAACTACTGTAAATAACTGCATATAAACAATAAAAGAAAATAAGACTGAGGTTTTGAATGGTATATCACTTACTAAACGTGTAAAGCAATTATGAAAGACAAAAAAAGTTATTGAAATGTAATTTCCCACCTGCTTTAGGTTGTACAACACATATATCGTGCCATCGGCTCAAAACATATTCCTATGAAGGACATTAAAATGGTCCATTTGGACTCACATCCTGATCTCCTCATCCCTGTGAATATGCCTGCTGATACGGTGTATGACAAAGAGACTCTGCTCAGGTGAGTTTATAAGGGTTTTTCATCAACTTTTGACTTTTTTTCATAGGGGTTTTGTTTTTAATTCAAACAGATTATTTTTCATTCATCTTGGAAACATTTTACTGCGATCTGATCATTATGTATTTTTGCTACTTTATAATTCGTAAAATACATTTTATGTACATATTTTGTTTTACCCTGATATATAAATAGGAGGATATAAAACCTTTTTATATATTTGTGTTATTCATCATTTCCACTCAAGTTATAGCCTAGTTTTGTCGAATTATCCCTCAAAAATGAAAATAAATATTTAGCTAATTGATTGTATAATGCTAGCTTAGCAGTTAGCTTTAGCAGAAGTCATCCATTTTATTCCAAAAACATTTCAAAAGTCTTTTTTTAACGATAATGCTATACGTCATTTGAGATGTGGTGGAAATGGTCATGATCTTAAGAAATTACAAAGCATGGTTATTTTAGATTTTATAAATTTTTTAATTCATTTTTATTTTTATATTTTCCATTTAAATTTTCATTTTAGTTAGTTTTAGTATTGTGTTGTGTGTTTTTGTAATTTTTATTATTATTATTTAGTATGTTTATATAGTTTTTATTATCGGAAATGTTGCCTTGGAACTAGAAGAAATTAAATAAATTCACATTTTAACTTTACGTTTATTTTCAAGTAATGAAAATGTTTGTTTATGGTTTTTATTTGAGTTGCTACAAAGTTGACAAATCAGGACAGACACAGAATGGTCCACTGTTGGGCTTTGTTTGTCAAAGTCACCATGAAATCAAAATGGACAATTCTTATTATTTTATGGAACATTGTTGTATTTATTATAAAAGATGTATCTGTGCACATCATTATGTTTATTTATTTATTTTTTCATTTCATGTGCCCTCATAATCTTTAATCAAAATAACTTCCCATCCCTCTTGCACCAACTTCTTCTCTAACGACTTGTTAACTGGCGAGAGGGTGGGACAACCTGTCACTCACATGAGATCACAGCAATAGCAAACCACAACAATCCAATCAATTTCCAATGGACGAAATCAAGTCCACATTGTTTTTTTTAGTTGAGATGCTGGATATATGGATATGGACTAGGATATGTCACAATAGTGAAGAAAAGACTACCGCAACTTCTGCTTCATGCCACTGTACAAAGCCAAATGTGCTCATAGTTAAAGAGACTCCAATGCCTGTACAAAAAAAACAAAAAAAATTATGAATACTCCTTCGTCTATTAGAATCAGAGAATTTTTAAAAAGGCAGTTCATGCTGATGAGACTAAACTCCACTGATATGTGTTCACATTATTAGTTGCAACTGAATGTACGGGTTGACATGTTTTTGTTTGCTCTTGCAGTGAGCTGAGCATTGAGAATTGGATTATGCCAATGGTCTATGCAGGACACATATCCCATGTAGCTTGGTTGCATCCGTACTGGGCTCAGCAGATCAAAGAAGGGGAGCACTCCATGTGTGTGGGGAGAGACTCATCCACGACCACCATCAGGTCAGGTGCAGCAGATCAGCATGTAGCCATGAGATGGCAGCAGACCTTCATTTACTATTAATAAGAATGAGACCTCCACCCTGTCAGGAAAAAATGTACTGTTAGAATTGTGGTTAAAAAAAACAACATTCAAAAGAAATCTCGTTCTCTTTGCAGGGTGACAAGCAGAGACGATTACTTTTTGAGTGACGCTCTTTACGTTCCGCTGGATCAGCTGGAAAACCCCAAAAAATTACTTTTAGATGTCATTCGAGTGGATCCTGCCAACTGTTTGCAGAAAAAGAAGGATAAAAATGGACAAAGCGGTGCTAAAATACCCAAAGCAGCTGTAAAGGAAGACTGTGATGTGCTGTTCAAAAAGGACACCCCGTGCACTTCCTCTTCTCAACCGCTTGATGGCAGCACAGCATCAGGAGACGTCATTGACACAGTCATGAAGGCTGATGTGGGGTCAACAAGTTACATCACTGACAAGCTTTTAGCAGTTATAGAGCAAACTGACCCGTTCATACTTGACATTGACTTGGATTTTTTCTCCTGTAAGAACCCTTTCAAGGAAATGTTTACACAGGTAGAGTGAGTCAGCACACACAGCATTATAGTCTTTTTTGTTGTTCCTTAAGCGATAACATGTAACTTTCCATACATCCTCACACCTACACACTGATATAGAAAAAGCTTTGTAGACAAATGGAAGGTATTGGTTCCACTGTTTCAATGGAAATGGTTTCTTCACGACTCATATGCAGTCAATATCTTTATCTATTTGTATCTATATTCAATGTCTGTTTTCCATCTTACAGGAAGAGTATGATCTTCTTCAAGAGTTATACAGCTTTAGCAGGCCACCGCAGGATCCAACTGAGGTAATGAAGATTCCTAATCAAATGTACCATAACTAATTATGATGCATTCGTTCAGTCGTGAGGCTTTAGACATTCCTAGACACCTTCAGGGAGTGAAGCTAAATCTCTCTTGTTTTTTTGACTTATCACTTTTGTAAAACTGGCGGCAACAACAATAATGTTTTGACAACTCCTTATTTTTCCTATGTTTTATGTCTCTTGATTTGTTTTATTTGTATTATATGCTGCTTTATACGTATGTATGTATTTTATTTATTTTTCTTTACAGCACTTTGGACCACTTTGGTTGTTTTAAAGTGCTTTATAAATAAAGTTTGATTGATTGATGGAACTCTCCAAGTTAATGTTTAATTCAACTGATGTGCGGTAAAAACTGTGTATATATTGGCTGTTACAACAGCTTTTATCAAAATCATTGAGAACTGTTTTATCATTTGTGCTTGAATTGTTGACATCTTATTATCTTATCACATTTGAATGCTGACAAATACTATGGAAAATGCATCTGTTTTGCATTTTTCTAGTTTAAAACTATTTTAATTGCAAATGATATTATCGGCATGACAATGTGAGTGAGAAGTTGATTCAGAGGTAAACTTAATTCACTTAGTGTTGTCACAATCACAAATGTACAGTAGGCCTACACTACCATTCAAACGTTTGGGGTTGGTAATATTTTTAAATGTTTATGAAATAATTATCTTATGTCTACCAAGACAGCATTGATTTGATCATAAATGCAGTAAAATGCACTGCACTCATATTTTAATTTTAAAAACGAATACATTTTTGTGATGGCAGTGCTGAATTTTTAGCAGTCTTTAGTGTCACATGATCCTTCAGAAATCATCCTAATATGCTGATTTTGTGATACCATGATACTTTTTTTTCAGGATTCTTTGATGGAAAAATAAAAATAAAAAACAGCACTTATTTGAAATAGCAATCTTTGTTAACATTATAAATGTATTATCTGTCACTTTTGATCAATTTAGTGTCCAAAATCTTACTGATCGCAAACAGTAAATGTACTTAATTTTGATTAGTCACATAGAAATAGTATAATTTATTTTTCATGCAGGTTTTAAATTCAATAAGAACTTTATTTATTTCAAGGTATAAATGCTATCCTCTATGTTAAATGTGGTATCTGGCTTTTGGACCTCATTGTATAATGGCGAATACAGGACACAACAGAAGGCACGTCTTCCAAGGTTGCAATTACAGTTCCATTTGTTGGTTTTCAGGAGGAGCTTTCAGATTGTGTAGAGAGACGCACACACCAGCTCGAAGACCTGGAGACTGCATTTGCTGACCTGGTGGAGGATGACGGCCAGGAAACTGTTGAACGTTTAGCAGCAAACCCAAGGTGTGCATTACTGATCTCATTGAGAATGTAGAGCCACAGGCTCTGTGCTCTTTGATTATAGCTCCATATCAACACACCATTGGTCTTGATTGATTGGTATATGGGCGATGTGTATTTGATCAAGCAGGAGATGACAGCCTCATGCATTGATTTTTTTTTTCAACTTTTCTTTCTTTGCAGAATGAAATCTCTTATCAGACTTGTACACAGCCTTAAGAACCGGACACAGTCACCAGACTATGAAATGGTGAAGTGTGTGTGTGTCTCTGTGTGTGTGTCTCTGTGTGTGTGTCTGTGTCTGTTTTAATCATGTTTGAAATGTCTGTAATTCCAGATATCTCAAATAGTTCTTAAGCTTTCAGAGACTACATGATGTATGTCTAAAAATGAAATTAGTTTCTTCTTATTTTACCTTCATATTTTTAAAAAAGGTTCCTCTGGCATAATTGTAACACAGTTGGCAGATGATATCTATTTTACTGTAGATCATGCATGCAGTTTTCAGAAATGTGGCTCATATCCATTCTAGTCACGTTGTTTCTGCTTGGGGTCAAGTTGAAATTGAACAATGTTAAAAAAAAATGTAAAAAATAAGCTGTCAGGAGTGTATTGCAGTGTGAATACTTGTCAGCCAATCTTAACATGAAAATGTGTTGCATTTATACATGCTTAACATCTCATAAATAGTCATATAGAAATATATAATATACCGGTATATAGATTATGATAAAACCTTAAGAAAAATATATGTAATTCAAGATATACTTTACTTTCTAAAAACAAGTAAATATCTTAGGTAAATATATCTTGTTTCAAAGATGTTTAGATATTTATTATGAAAAATTTAGATGCGCAGTACTGATTAAAAAATAATGCTTTGCAGTGATGAGGAAAAATAATGAAGTGTCAGCCTGATACTGAATAGTTTTGTATGTTTTTGAGCTATTGACAGGGTTCCAACGTAGTTTTTTCATACAAGCAGTGTGCTTTCATGTCAAACGCGACTGAATGAATTCAATGCACACATTTTCATTATGCAAAACTGCGAGTCGCTTTTGAACTTCACTAAACGAATGTGCATGTGCCACTCAAACCAGCAACAAATGAAGGAACGAACAATCATCTAAATCCGACTGTACTTTGCTGTCTGGTGATCGTGCAACATCAAACCGCATTTACAATATAAAAGTGATGTGTCAGAGATGAATATGTGGATGCTATAAAGCGTTTTAGGTTTCTTTTGATCATGTAAGTGCATTCATGTTATCACTTTAAGTAAACCAATGGAAAAAATACACGGGAAATAAAATATTTTCAGATTGCTGTACTATATATCAAATATAATGCTGTATGGACTGTTTTTGTTAAATATCGTCTACAAAAAGTCTACAGAGGTTCGTAAATTTGAGTCTGGAAACATTTTGAAATGGAAAATGTGTAGGAACCCTGTATTGAGGGTCCCCAAATAGAACATGAGGGATAACACATTTGTTTCATCTGTTTTGTAGTGCTGAGGCACGTTGCCAGCGCCACAGACTGATGTAATTTGTGCCTGTGGTGTTGAATCTAGGTACATCAAGCAGGCTTGACCTGTGATTTCTCTGAGCTCCCTCACCACATCAGCAGTGAGGAGGAGATCCAGCAAATGATCACGGCCGTGCAGCTCTTCCTGGAAGCTCTGCCCAAGCCCACCATTGTCACTATATCACGGTACATCAGTCATTAGAGCTCATAGCTGTCTGTTCTGTGTCTCCTTTTGAAAAGTACATTGGGTCCTTTATTCTTTCACTAATGATTTGTTACATCCTCTAGGGTTAACAGCATTTGGTTTTGTTTTTTTTTCCCCTCAGAGAAGCATCAGAAAATCATATTTCTTTTTTTCTTTTCAGTCTGCATTAATTAGCATTGAAATGTATGATTTAATGAATGTTCTTTGGCTGGTTGATGCCCCAAAAGCAGATGCTTGTATCTGTGCAGTTGAGACAGATGGTGTTATGTGAGACTTGTGTCTCAGTGATCTGTTAGTGTGTTTTTTAATGAGAATAGACCTCAACATTACACTCATCAATCACACTCGTATCTCTGTGAGTCAGAGGGAGCTCAACCCTTCATGGTCCATGGGAATATTTTTCATTATCTTTTAATACCCAGTTTTCTGACTGATGGTGCATCACCATTGCCGACATGCACCATTCTTTTTATTTATTTAGTCATTTTTTGAGTGGCCACTAGTGATGGTCCTAACCACAATGCAAGAGGGTTAAAATTAAAAACCTGTGTTAAAATTATAATCATATAATTATTATATATATATTTATTATTCTTTAGTGTCACGTGATCCTTCAGAAATCACTGTAATTTTCTGATCTGCTGCTCAAGAAACATTTCTTATTACCAGTGTTGAAAACAGTTGAGCTGCTTAATATTTTTGTGGATGCAATGATACTTTTTTCAGGATTCTTTAATGAATAGAAAATTCAAAAGAACAAGAATGTATTATTATTATTATTATAAAAGTTTTTAGTGTCCATTTTGATAAATTTAATGTCCTTGATGAATAAAAGTAATAATTTCTTCACTTTCTTGCCAGATCCAGTTTGGATGAGTATTGCCCAGCGGAACAAGTGGATTCCATCCAGAACAGTGTACTGGACATTCTAGAGTCCCTCTTCGGCTGCTTAGATGTTCACAGAGAGTATGAATCAATATCATCAGAGAGCACATCACAGACCCCATGAAGACAACAACAGCTGCGGCACGTTCTTTACCAAAGGCTTTTTTGAGATTTGCCGTGTACTCATTGGTATTGTCTGCATTGAGTACATTTGTAATAAGGTTAAGCTGTATGGATGCAATAAGGAACGAAAATTATTTTTCAGCTGGGAAATGGGGTTTTAATTTAAGATGTTTGTAGAATATATTTGAAGTGCATTGTTTCACGATATGAGATGGAAGGGTTACATTTGGAATAAAATAGTGGGTTATTATTTTTCTGCATTGTCTCCAAAATTATGTTTTATTTGCACCGTGAAATAAAAACCCTGATATTTTCATATGTATTCTATGCTGCAGTCATTCATTGTGGATCCACACTTCAGTTTGGGAATAGCAGAAGCATTGATACAAGACAGCACATTTCCCCTCATCCTCTGTGGCCTCAACTGTCTTTGTCTGAAGCCTGAGGCGGTTACCAATTCATCTGAGCTTTGTATGTGGCACTTGCTCCACACCTACAGACTTCAGAGCTGCCACGAATATGCCTGACCTGACTTTAAATTTTACTGCGTGATGAACAACTATGTGCTAACAAAGGAATAGTAAACACAAATGAAAATTCTGTCATCATTTTCTCATCCTTGTGTCATTCCAAGTTTGCATGGCTTTTTTTCTTCTTCTGTGGAACATAAGAAGCACAAGATATTTGTAAAAAGTCTCTGTGTTTTTTTTTTTTTTGGGGGGGGTAGTTGTGTCCATAAAATGGAAGTCAGTGGAGTTCAGGGTTGTTTTGGATCCCATTGACTTTCATTGTATGGACAAACACAATTTAAATATTCTTTAAAATATACTATTATAAGCAGTGGTGTAGTCTAGTTTTTTGTAGTGAGTATACTGTGACCCCCCACCTAACTCGTCTAATACTAACCCGTCTCATCACCCCATAAGCACCACCACACTCACTAATGCATACAGTATGCAACGACATGTAATTGAGAGCATTATGAGACTAAGTGTTATCAACATGTCAATTTATTATAAGCAACACAAGACTTTAACAGCCAATGACATTTACAGCTGAGGAGACTGGACTGATTTTCTACTGTTTAGTGTTAATCACCATTTAACTCAGCCAGTCAAGAGCTACATTTAGCCTTAGATGCTATATGAATATGGTCCCTGAAGCACAGGTTTTATCAGCTGACAATAATAATAAGAAAAGAAAAAACATTATAATCACAAATACAAATTTACTTTTAGAAATGGTGCTTTTGAAAGAAAATGGTGTTATTGTTTTGGCAAGTTTACTGTTTAAATTAAAACTTGTATGAAAATTTGTGTGATATTCCTTTTTAAAATAAGTTTTAATAGATTTCATTATTATTATTATTTTACAGTACATTTTACTGTGCAATTTCTTTCATAATTTCTTTGAGTTTATACCGAACTTTTATTTTGACAGGTTGTCGTAAAGACATTACAGTTTCTGTGTGTGTATGATACGAATGAATGACGATAGTTTTATCAAATTAAATGGTGAAATTCTCATGAAGTGACTCTCATAGCAGCTCTGTGATGTTCACATGTGTAGCCTACATCATGTCCTCATAGCTACAGTGAAGCGCTGACAACACCACGAGCGCGAAGTCACGCGCGCTTCAGTGTGTGTGTGTAGTAGAGCAGTGAGCACACATTGAGCGCTCATTCCCAGAGACGCGTTGAACAACTGCAGTCTCTTTGAGTTTTTAATATTCACAGACACTAGTCGAGATTTGATTCATTGTACAGCCCTACTTTTTATTTATTCATTCAAAAAATGACCAAATCCCGTGACGTTCTGCTTTATACAGTTGTGAGTGGATTCCGCGATTTGATCTGTGTCCATTGCAAACACAGACGCGGTGAATTTATGAATGAAAGTGTGAAAGTTCTGTCACAAAACGAAGTTGTTACGTATCCTCACGCTTTTTTTAGTGGGTATACGGAAATACTTGGCATTTCCTAGTGGGTATACGGCGTATACCTGCGTATCACGTAGACTACACCACTGATTATAAGTCATTCATACAGATTTGGAACGACATGAGGGTGGGTAAAAGATAACAGGGTTTCTTTTTTGGTTGAACTTTCCTTTTAACTTTCAAAGTACTATGAAAGTTAATGTATTAGTCTGATAACTCGCCACTGTATATAAGTCCTTATACCAGGGTAAGTTATCAGACTAATACATTTGCTTTCATAGTATTTTCACAGTAAGAAGTGCAGGATATTTTGACATTGTGGTGTTACATAAACTCAAAAAAAGGAGCCATTGGTCACAATTACCAGTCACTTAAATAGCAGCGGCTGATTGGTTGCTACAACAGCAATTGGTCTGAATCCTGTGAAAAAGATTATTCTACAGTATCCATGTAGTTGCATCTACAGCATCATCAACACTACATGACAAGAAAACATTCTCAACTCACTCTAAAGGCTCAAATTAATTTAATAAAATTTTTAGCATGCATTGACTGGATTTGTGTTCCTAATGAATAGTTTTTAATGCATACTTGCAAAGATAATCAGGTTGTCTCTGTGAACTAATTTTTAGAGTCTGATAAGCATCATCATGCTTGTAACAAATGCTGAACAATGCATCACTTGACATCAGTTAGCAGGTCGCATCAAAGCTGCTCTGACTTGCAGAAAACAGCAATTACTAATGTTCTGTGCCATTACTTTTACAACTTCTGAACTTGGAGAGGTACACGCATACAAAAATTGCTTTATTCAATTGACTTTGGATGAATACAAGCTTCCATGATGAATTATTATGACCTGCCATTTTAGATGCTCTCAGGAGAGCAACTATGACGCATGCTGGTTTTCTCTCCCCCAAAATATGTACCATTAACAGTAATCTCAGACTGAATAATGAGTCCTAAAATTGGTCTGAGTAAATGGTTTGCACCGAATAACACAGAGCACAGCTGAATTTCTAAATTGTTTTAACCCTGAACTCAACCCAGCACTAACAAGTGTTTTCCTCTTCTCTGACTTGTGTACCCTACTGGAAGCAGCAGTGGCGGTCCGTCACAGGTCCTACAGCAATACAATTAAATGGTTTTTTTAACTCTTTCTAATGGTCATTATGTTTATATAATGTATGATGATATAAATATGTTATTCATATTCAGAATACTAATCTAAGAGATCAGCCTAAAGGCAAACTGGCCAATAAGAATATGCAAATGATTCACAGTCATTTGTTCCTGTCAAAAATGTATCTTAAAAAGGCTCAAAAAATTAATAAATAAAATTGTATGCCTCCTGTAAAGAAGGATGCCCACGATGATGAAAAGGAGAAATACTTCAAAACACAAGTGCCAGATTCTTGAAATTGTTTGTGTTCCTGGTAGTTTCATAAAAACATTTAATCAATAGATAAAAAAATAAAAAATAATTTAAAGTATAATCTTTGCATTTTGAGTAGTACACAACTTGTTTTTGAATATATTTTTCAAGGTATTTTTATTTTTATTTTTTTTTACATCTTTCATAAACATCACGTTCCTGTTATCTGGATAGAATTTTTCATTGAAAAGAATAAATACTATGCAGTATGTGATTATATTTTAAAACGCAGTGACTTTGACTCATCAGTCCTCTCTCCTTTATGGCTTTCCTGTGACATTTTAAAGTGGCTTCCTGCATGTTATGCCACACTGACATTGATTTGGAGGTCAAACGGTTTTCAAGCATTTATAATATTTTAAAACGATATTGCTTCTTCTTTCTTTTTTTTAAGATGATGATTTTTGCCAAAAAATGTCCAGCTTTTTTAATTGACTTTTTTTCTTGTTTAATATTTTATACAGCACCTAGGCATTTTTTTTCATTTAAGCATCTTAAAAATGATCAGACTTTTAATTCAGAAATTGAAAATATGTTCATCATAGAAGTGGTATTTCTGTCATTTTCATTGTCACTAAATTCATTTTTTAATCTATTTGAATAATAATAATAATAAAATGAGTGTGACATCAATTACAAACAATTATTAAATACTTTTACCTGAGGCAGAGCCAACAATAAAATTCACATATGCTGCTTACGAAATCGAATAGGCTACTTCCCTACTACATAGGGAAAAACGTACACCAACAATGTAGTCCAAATAGCCTACACATAGTATTTGAAAAACAGTGGACGAAAAGTATCCGGATTATTACTTCCGCCGAGATTCTGAAGTGTGCACTTGATGGCACTTTACTATCGAGGCCACGGGAGAGGATTTGTGAATTGACGCAACTGACTGCATAGGTCACATGACAGTGATTGATGTAGGCTACTGTATGTCCAAATTTCATTACAGATAATACTTTTTTCAAACCACACAGCAATAGTCTGGGACATGTTTTATGGGTGAGCCTCCCATAGTGGCCCCTCCCCCCATCCAGGCCCTGGGCAAAATCTCATTCACAATGACAGCTGTGGTCCGTGATTAATGGCACTGCATGATTTGTTCCATCAATTTCCTACGTTTACAAGTGCTGGGTTGGTAATCAGAAAGATTATAACGTGTCATTAATAATCAAGGCTATTTCACGCTTTCAGAGAGTGCATGAAGCATAATTTTCAGCTAAATGACGTGATGGAAAACATACTACAATATTTTATTCATGCAATGTATGGAGAGCATGTTTGATCAATATAAATTTACACTCCAGCCAGCCTGGAAAATCCCCTCATGGATCGCCACTGCTAAGTAGATGGATTCAGATCAATGCAGTGAATTAGATTTATATGTATTCATTTGGCATACACTTTTATCCAAAGCAACATAAAGTTGCTTAAAGTCCATTTTATGAATATGTGTAGGCCTATAACTTATTCCCTGAGAAATTGGGAATCAAATCTCGTAACGTTGTTTAATGCCGGGGACATTCAACAACGACTTGCTGAAACATTCTAAGACTGAACTGAACACACAGACTGTTTCCACGACTGCAGATCATTTTAAACGCCAACTGTGAACACAGACTGAACGTGACTCAGCACATTCGGGCACGATCAGTTGTACTGTAAGTATCAAATTACATTCATAATCGGCCTTTCTGTCGTTAAGTGTGTCCCGGCTTAAGGGCCCTGATGATGGTTGTCAATCAAAATCCAATATTATGACGAAGTAATTTAAATGCGATGTGCGATGTAAAGCACTGGTACATATGGCTATATAAGACATTTGCAAAAAGTTGTCTTTTTACAGAATGAAGCACTAAATGGAAACTGCATCTTTGATGACTGATTACTTGTCAGACATAATGTCTAAGGGGGTGTTGTGCCAGGATTTGAATGTTCTCATCTGCACTTAATATCACTGTGATGAGATGCAGACAGGCATCTCAGAGAACACCATTCCCACAGCGTTTAAACTCCCTAATGGATACATTTTATTCACAGCCATTTCCTTTTCCTACAAAGTAATAATGTAAGGCAGAAATAGACTTTCCTCAGTGGCTCACCGTGATTGTGAATATCATCTTACGGCATTAGCCTAGTTATCTCGCAGGTGTAATTGAAACTGGTTCTCACTTTCATGGTTCGTTTGGTTTAGAAAAATAATTGAATACATTTTTACCATTTGTCTTCCATTCCCCTTCGGAATGTCTCTTAAATTTTAATTTCAATTGGAGTTTCCATCCAAACCTAATATTATAATATTCCACATTATGCTAATGCTGTAAAGAGCAATTCATTCTTTTGGCATTACTTTGGCCTATTTATTATTGTAAGGAGGCAAGGAAGACAGGCAAACGAGGAACTGAGTGCAGGTATTTCGATTAACAAAACAGGAAACATGAAGGGTAGAAATAAGCAACAATAATACGAGAAACAACTTTCAAACTAATAACAAGGCACAGGTGCAAACAATTAAAGGGAACCAAAAGAACTACAAAAAGACTAAAAAAATTAAAAACAGGAAACGGAAACAAACTAAACATAAAATGTACTACAAAAATGTCCTGCAAACTCACTGCTTCAGGACAAGCTAAATATAATATATATTACCTGATATTAATATTTTGGGTTCCCTTTGTCTATAGGCTTCTAAAAACGAAAATACTTTTAATTAGGCCAAAATGATTAAACATTGATCAATCTTATATAATTTATATTACATTTTTTTCTTCTTTTAATTCATAAATTGAACTAAATAAAACACAATGAACTGATACACACATCTGCCTTTAACACTATTAGTTATTCTGTCACAGCGCAGTCATCAGCAGTGATAGTGTCAGTTGGCTCAGTGGTTGCATATGTATTCATGCTGAACAGCTCAACTGAGCGCAGATGGATGATGCTGTTATCACAGAAGTCCACATTCATCAAATGTATGTAAAAATCAATCCATTAAGGAGATGTATGCTCTATACTCAGCAGAATTTAATGGAGTCTCTTGTCAGGTATTCAGATAGCTCTTAGTGACTCCATTTATTGAGCTGGTTTGGTTCTTTGAGCATAAAAGCACGCACATTTATTTTGGTTATGCAGTGCCATTTGCTTTACAATAGAAAAAAGCCTCACAAATCACAAACTCACAATCAGAAAGAGCTTTATTGCAAAGTGTGTTTGCACACACAAATTTGCTTTGGTGACATCCGAATGCTTCCAGTACAGACAACAGTACACAGATAGTAAAATAAAAAAATATAAATATATGTGAATAAGACAAGCCTATATGTACATATTTAAATTAAAAAAGAGAAATTTGTATGTACATGTGTGCTATACAAATAATGGAATGAGAAGAGGTAGGGTATTGTCAAATAAATATATTGATCTTTGCACAGTGGTCAAATGCAGCTCGGGATCCAGTGTGATTTTCTGAGCCCTTTTTCTCACTCTGGATGTATACAGTTCTTGGAGGGTGGGCAGGGGAGCACCAACAATCCTCTCAGCAGTCTGAACTGTCCTCTGTAGTCTTCTGATGTCGGATTTTGTAGCTGAGCCAAACCA
The DNA here is from genome assembly GCF_949152265.1 of Phoxinus phoxinus. Lineage (NCBI taxonomy): Eukaryota > Metazoa > Chordata > Actinopteri > Cypriniformes > Leuciscidae > Phoxinus > Phoxinus phoxinus. The sequence goes on along the minus strand of NC_136880.1, from coordinate 26,782,838 downwards.
GACAGTTACTGAAGTGCAGAGGACAGACTCAATGACAGCATCAGCAGTGCCTGTGGCAAGTTGAACTTCCTCAACTAGTGAAGGAAGTACAAAACCTGCAGGGACTTTTTCACAATTGAGTCAATGTGATTGTCCCAGTTCAGGTCCTGAGAGATGGTAGAGCCCAGGAAGCTGAATAACTGCTGCCACAGCGCTGTTCATGATGGTGAGTGACTAAAGCTCGTAACTCGACTGGATCCTCAAACTGTCAGCAAAACCTCATTTAGTAGCTCCACCCGGCTCAACCGTGAATGAAGTCCTGTGCCCGCATTTTGGACACTGTCTCTGCTTGTTTGCAGTGCAACCCAAGGCTAAATAAAAAACTGGTTCTTTGAATAAATACAGCATTTTCTTTATTCAAAACAGTGTGTGTGTGTAAGTCATAGCTCAATACAGCCTGTGCAAAGCACTTCATCTTTAACAACACAACATTTTGGCCAAATGTATTAAACAATAGGAAAAACTGAGCACCCACATAGCTACAAATAACCCTTTTAACCTGTAAGTTCATGGATAAAACACAAACTCTGACATCCGCTGGTGAAAAACCTTGTAACTCAATTTGAAGTTGATTTTGGAAAACATTAACACACGCAAGTGTCTGACCATATAAAGCCACAATACTAACTGTGATAGGTTTATTAATTAAAAATAATAATAATTCTGAATAGTGGTTCAGATTTTCGCTGCTTTCAAAAATACTCCACACTGGATGACCTGCCATGGTAAAATATCAACATATTAGCTAATGCCAGCACCCTTGCGAGCGACTATATGACAGACGTGACAGCTGACATTTCACTCACGTTGGATGTGTCAATATTTGGGTTATATTTGCATAGGCCGTACTATATTTGAATTCATGATTGGTTGACTGCAAAATTAAAATCTTAAACAAAATAATAGATAAAATAACGTTATTAACCGATGCTAATTTCAAATAAGCGTTTCTGTTCAGGGCACCTATTATGGAATTTTGAAATTTACCTTTCATGTAGTGTGTAACATAGATCTAAGTGAACAAAAACATCCTGCAAAGTTTGAAATATGAAAGTGCACCGTATATAAAGTTATTGTCTTTCAAAAGTAAGAGTCGACTCGGAGTCATTTTTATGAATCGTTAGAAGACCGAAGCTTTTTCTCTGACTAGATGACGTCAACTTGTCAAGTTATTTGAATACGATACGCCCACTTATTGCGCTCCAAGGCCAGCAGGGAAAACATCATGGCGACGAGATGCTGTGTTCTGAAGTGCGACTCAAAAGCAAACTTGTTTCATCTGCCCAAGGAGGAGCATTTGAAGACTAATTCATATACAACTATACCACAGAAGTATAGTCCGAGCCTTGTGCTTTGTTCGCGCCATTTTGAAGACGATTGCTTTACCAACTTAAATGCACTCAAACTTGGATTCGCAAGCCGACTGATATTGAAGGAAGGTTCAATTCCAAGTGTATTTGCATCAGCTTCCTCCTCCGTATCACAACCTGTAAGTGTTATTAATAATTGTTGCTTTTATGTTTTATGCAGCATGCTTAATAATTATTTTGTTTGTTGTGTAAGCACCGTTTAGCTTCTAGGTCTTCAATGGCAATTGTATTGAGATATGTGAAGTGTTTGTCGTTGTTTTCGGAGTTGTCTTAAAGAATAGAGTAATACCTCGTAGTAACGTAACTACATTTTTTTTTTTTTTTTTTGTAAAAACGTTATGTTTATGCATTGGGCTAACGCAAACAAAGACTGATTGTGCTTTTACAATATGAACTCTGGGCTATGCTCGCTAACATAACATTACATTCTTTATCTTATTTTTAGTTTTTTACTACAAACTACAAAGCAGTGGACTATAATAATTATTATAACACAATTTAATTGATAAAAGCATCATTGTACTCCGTGTTAAACAATAAGTATTATCTATGTAAACACTGCTCGGTCTTCTGACCAATCAACGCAGATTAGCGTCGCGCAAAGGAGGGGTTTGAAAAATGAGTCGTTGAACAATTCATTTGGGAGTCGGTGAGCAAATCAGGTAAAAATAAATGCATATTATACGACAACAAAAGTGTTTTTTGTTATTGCATGCATGTAAATCTGTTGTTGGGGACTCCCTAAACAACATTAGGAACATTTTAAATGTCATAATAGGTGCCCTTTAAACTTGATTTCGTTTTTGTTAATACTCCTGTTAAAATTTCATTTTTGTTTTTGTTCCTTGAGCCAGTTCATAGCCCTGATTTGAACTTAACAACAGATATCCCAATGTAACAAAGCACACATATGTTGTACATTTACTTTAGACATTTACTTTTAACTTAGCTTTCCTTTCCTATATTGACAATCCTCAGTTTTGTATGAAAATAGTTAGCTCATGTGTTTGAACAAGGTACAGCTTACTTTGAAGGAACATTATTCTCCATGATGGTCAATTTAAATTAAAGCACCTTCCAATAATTTAACAGAACAGTAAACACATCCTTTTAGTTACCAATAAGCCTTCATTATCTGCCCCGCCGAGTTAATAAAATATTCAGATGAAAGAGTTTAGACACTCCCCCAAAACAATGCACAAATTCACTATACAATACTATAGCTCAAACAGTTAAGTTCTTCTGATTACCTTTAATTAATGTACATTTATTGAAAGCATAACGATTATAAAGCCTATATATATATCAAAACTGCTTGCTATCATTTAACAAAATGAATAACATCTTAACCATAAGAGCTAAATAAGAAAAATTTAACAAAGGGTCCATGCAGGGCATGGCTTTATTGTCAAGACCAATCATGATGCTCTTAGGCTCATTGCTGTATCTTCCCCTTCTTTCTTTACCTAATAAATGACTAAAATGATACTTCTAAAGTCAAGCTTAAATTGCTAAGAAAAGGAGCCTTTCACAAATAATTTGAGGTATTTCTGAGGAATCATCATTTACCGAGACACGGCCAATGGGGTGCAGAGCTAATATGACCATGCTCAATCAGAGGCAATCAATTCCAGTGACCAAATATGATAAATACAGAGAAACCCCTTTCCTTCCCTGTACAGGATGAAATTGTCTCCATTTTATACATTAGCATTTTTATTTTTAAGATATCTTTTCATGCAGACCTAGAAAGCATTTCATGCTGTGCAAATCTACCGTGTACATTGCAGAAGCATTTATCATGTCACGTGTTCGGAGATGGTGTTTAATTCAGTGATGAAAATGTGAACTGCGACCAAAGAGATGATTGTTAAGGCACTTATGAAGCAGCAATCTGAGACACTCAATCTTGAAATGTAATGAGACAATACATAAATGGATTGTAATCACTATCAGGAGAAAGAAAGCTCAAAGAAGGGCTTTGTGTCACACTTAAACTGATCAATATTACTCAGAGGTGACCTGATGATGAATCTGCTTTTATTTATTTTTTACCAAATGTAATGGAGCAACAGGCAAGGGTATAGTCTCTAAATAACTGTTATGAATTGTGTAAATAAAAAACCCAGATAATGAGCGCTATATCTCAGACATTGCAATATTTTATTCAATTTATTTTAAAATAAGTAATTTTACTGATTGATTGCACATGCTAATGTGTGGCCAATACAAACTGTCTACATGAATATGTGTTGCAGGGGTGAGAAGCATTTCATTTCTAGTGAAGAATGAAAAAAGAACATTGTAACAATATATATGGTTTCCATCAGACTGAAAGGCTATTTTCCTTGTCACAACTAGTGAAGGGTTGGTGTCACCAGCTTGTAGTGCCATCAGCTAATTGGTTTTGTCATGTCATTTTCAATGTGGCTCCAGAGAGATTTGCCATACAGCTGAGGTGATTGGCTCAAAACCACATACAATTAGGAAAAAATGTCCATGGTCAAAGACGACAGAATTGAAATTGTGTATTTACAGAGGGTCAGGCACCAGCTGAGCCATTAGGCGGAGCGTGTGTGTAAATTAACGGGTGCTTTGGCCAAAAATGCACATTTAAACTAAATCTAGAAATAAAGTTAAAATGAAAATGATATTAAAATAGTCGATTGGGGCATTCAATTTAGATCAGCTCATGTTGCATCATACTTTTCAAGCGTTTTATAGTGTTGCACACTATAACCAATCACACTCACGACTCTGTTGACTTTATGAAGGCAATGGCCAATCAGAGATGTTAAAGGTGCTCTAAGCGATCTCTGTTGGCGTAACCTCTTGTTGATGTTTGAATTATTATCAAACAAAACGGAGGCTAGCTAGACCCTCCCTCCTCCTCATCCACGCAATAACCCCCCAAACCCCACCCCACATCATTCTTGTCGGTTATTGGCTGGAACAGTTTGTTATGTTTCGTGGTGCGGGTCGCTCTGTTTATTGCTCAGTTTGTTTTTGCTGCTGTTTGTGGAGCTTGGGCTCTCTGCAGAGACCGCGTTTTTTTTACAGTGTGTTCAGGGGACAGGCAGCTAGCGGATAGTGAGGAGATGTTTGCGGTATGTGAAAAAAAAAATTTTGGCCTAAAAAACGAGCGAGATCGCTTAGAGAACCTTTAAGATTAGTAAGGGATGAAACACCGGAATTGTATTCAGTTCGCGAGCTGAACTCTGAATTCTGACTACACTCTCGCGAATGCTCACATAAAATTATAAACATAAACAGATTTAGTGACTGTGCTATTGAGAGCATTGAAGCTAATATAATTAGGTTTTTCTATTTACAACGCATTTGTGCAGCATTGAGCAATGTAGCCGATCACAAACATATCTGATGATTTCTTGAATGCAATGGCCAATCACATGTGTTTAAGTTAGAACCCCTTACCACTCAAAACGCCAGAGTTTTTGTTCAGTGCTTAGATCTGCACACTCAAATCCTCTTGTTATAATTGAACTTGTAACAACAACAAAAGTGTATACATTATGTAGGCTAAATGAGATAGGCCTATTCATTGTACAGTCTGCTTAATCAATTAGCAGAACTTTTTGAGATTGCGATGAATTAAGATGAGTGACAGCTTGATGATTATAGACTAAAGGGAGCACTTTTATGCATGTTTTCTGGGCGATAATCCATTCACAGTTTGAAGAAAATATATGTATTGCTGAATTAGAAAATAGGCTATTTATTATTCAAACTGGCTGCCATGCCAAATCACGCATATGCTTACCTGTACAAATCATAGTGGTTTGAGAACATAATAACAAGAGCGTTTATGCTGTGAGGTTGTTGATAGGCAACACGTAACTATTTCATGATATTCTATTTAAATGTGTTTTTAAGGAGAAATCGCATCTAGCCTTGCCCTAGTGTGTGTTCACCTAACCCTAACAGGAATGCCAAATGATAGCCTTATCCAGGTACTATAGACCTCAGGATCCTGAGAGAGATAAGCATAATATTTTTTAAGTACAATCAGTGGATTTGGCTTTGATTTAAAGGTCAAGTAATATTATTGGAAGAGAGGAAAATCATGGATATAAATGAGAGCTTGTGAATGTGCAGACAGAAATCCTTTCGTATGTAGTTGCACGATATGAGAGACTAGTACATGCAGCACAATATATAGGTTAACCTTTAAAAATACTAACAAAATAAATAGCTTCTAAGATCCTGTAGGCAAACTAACAAGATGATATGGAAATTTACCTTTTGAGCTCCATGACACTGACACTGAGGAAAGAAAGGAAAATGTAAACCAAGACAGTGTATTATGTGCAAAATCCACAAAAAAATTGATGAGGCATAATTGCACATTTTTATGTTTTTTTTAATTGCACAATCAGATGGCATTGCAAAAAAAATAATGATCTTAACTTACAAAATATAAAAATAAATGCAGTCTGAAACATATGCATCAAGCTGCAATGGTCCTCGGGCTGGATGATAAAGTACCAACCTGCTAACAGAACATATTCACAGTTGCCAAGCACATTGTGCATGTGCTTGAGTCACTGAATCACAACACGCACACACAGCATAAATTTCATAATGCTTTAAATATTGGCACTTTTGATGTCTTATTCAGCAAATAAAATTAATGAGTCTGGTATATATGAGTAAACACCAAAACAATATGTAAATTAATTACAAATATTTGAAACCGAATCCTTGAGATAATAAAATTAGCTCATCTCGACGAGGTTTCTTTTTTATGGTCAGCACAGCCATATCAGCTTTCTCTGGGCGTCAAATAAATGTGCACAGCTATGCAGTGTAATTAGATCTCCTACATTCTCAGCATCATCCATTTGTTGTCTTGTGCTATCTTGTAAGCCAACGTCTCACAATCAGTATCTTAACGGTGTCTCAAACTGAAAACCTTATGCGCACAGAGAGGTCAGTCCATACCAGCAGCAGCAGATTTCCTTGAAGGTCTTCCTCATCTCTTGGCTCCTGAAGGCATAGATGAGAGGGTCTATGACTGAGTTGCACATAATGAGGATCAGATACATGTTGAAGTGAGACATGAAGCAGACGCAATAGGGGTTCCGGGGACAGGAGATCATGAGGATGAGGTGCAAGAAAAACGGAGCCCAGCACACTACGAATACCCCCAGCAGGATAGTGATGGTGATGGCCCCCTTCATATTTGCTGCCTGCCAGATAGGGCCATTGCCAGGGAGGGCAGCAATGCGCTTCATGTGCAGCCGGGCTAGAAGAAACATGTGGACGTAGAGCGAGGCCATGAGTGCCAACATGGTGAAGAACATGCTGATAAGGCAGATGGGAACGGTGGTGCTCTCCGAGTACACGATGAAGAGCACGCCAGAGACCGTGCAGAAGGTCCAGATGCAGGTTATGATGGTGCCCGCCCGCCGCTGGGTCATGATGTTGTGGTAGCGCAAGGCATAGAAGATCGTGATGTAGCGGTCCACCGCGATGGCCAACAAACTCCAAATGGAGGCTAACAGCGAGCTGCAGATCATTGAGTCAAAAATGTTGTCAATGTTTTTGATAATGCTTTCGCGGTTGGTCAGGTTGCCGCCCGTGATGAGCGCAATCACGACCGTTTCTGAAGCATTGGAGACACTGACCAACAAGTCTGCTACGGCTAAACTGCAGATAAAGAAATACATGGGAGAATGAAGGTTCTTGTTCCTGACAATAGCCGCAATCACCAGAATGTTCTCCAGGAGACTGACAAGCCCGAGCGCGAGGAAGACCTCTGTGGAGATGAGCAGCTGCTCATAGCATCCTGAGGCTGATCCTCTGTCGCCCTGACCAGATTTTCCCACCGGCAGAGCTCCCTGGCTGTGATTCCGGTACGAATGATGCAGTCCATGATGATGTGAGGTGTTCATTTCCCTGAATATCTTTGGTCAGTGGTTTGACCTGTAGCTAATTCAGTCTGATGAATTCATTAAGTTCACATTGAACATCCTCCGGCATGTAGATCAAAGAAAGCAGATAGTGAACAAACATCCGTCACCTCCCCTCTGTGATAACTCTTCCTCCAAAGCAGCAAAAACATCCAACAAAGGGCTGCTAGAGCCTCCTACATAAGAACACAAGATAAAAATAGTGATAAAAACATGCAGAAAGAGAATTAAAGGATAGGAGACAGCGACATCTGACTGAATCTATGAACACTGACTCTGTTGAAGTGCACACAGCAGCATGCAATATTCAGAGTGAGGCATTCAGTCTCCAGAGTGCTCCCAGCACTTGGCAAGCAGGCGAGTGAGATACTCTTGCCCCCACAGCCACGGTCTGGCATGCTGAGTGTAGGCCCCTCCCTTAGCTTTCTCCACCAATCAGCAATGATGAGTGAAGGTAAGTATGAATGACATTGCCTCTGTCTAACAGATCAAATATTCTAAAGAGGCTGTTTTCTTAGAGCATTTTGGTGGCATGTCGTTTTAATAATGAAGTGACTCAAGTAACAAGCATTCAGTTTACCTTGTGAGCATGTTTGTGTTAAAGCAATATCACATGGGGAAGAGTGCAGCTGTTCCGATTCTGATGAGCATATTCAGGCCAGTCTGATATTGCTGGAATACAGCAGTTCAATAAAAGGTTAAAACTGAGTAACTTACATTTTGGACAATATATTGCCAGTTAGTTTGTACATTTTACTCAACCAACGAAAATAGTTACAAACAGCAAAGCAGTGTTACTCATCTCCAAGTAGCACACAGGGCCCTATCTTGCACCCAGCGCAATTGACTTTGTACACCGACGCATGTATTAATCATATTTTGCACCCGCGCACAGCAGACTTTTCCCTCCACAGAAGCACGTCGGTAAATTAGGGAATTAACTTGCGCTCGGGGGGGCGGTTCAGCGAAAAGAGGAGGTGTGTTCTGGCGCAAACGTTCTCTGGTGCTATTTTGCAGTTCCACAAAACAATTCCACCACTGACCAGGAAAAACCTAGTCTAAAGTCAGTGGCGCGTTGCACGTGTTATTTATGGTATTTTAAGGGCGCATGTTTGGCCATTATGTAGCATGTGAACAACGCGCATACGCTTTGATTCTCTCATCTACACAAACGCAGCAGTTTTAATTTTTGCAAATCATACATTATTACAAGGAAAAATATTAACACACGGGGAAAATCATTGTTGTGTCCATGAAGATGTGAAAAAATAAATCTAGCTTACACATTTACCCAAATTATTATACGCCTGTTTAACCGTTTTCGGTTATTCTGTAATTCGATCCCCAATGTCACTTCTCTGTCTTTTACGGCCCTGACGAGAGCGCCGGTCTCCTCGGCTGTGAACCGCTAATGGTGTGCGCCTGGCAAATCCGCCGTTATAATAGCAATCCGCCATGGAACAAGCGCGCCTGCTCTTAAAGGGAATGTGAGATGACGCTCTGATTGGTTTATTTCACGCCCAAACCACACCTATGAATAATGAAGCTACTTCAGACCAACCCATTTTAGAGTCATTTATCCTGCCAGTATAACAGCGACACCTCCCGGGATCCGCCCACAATGTTACTTGTGTTTCACGTTTCGTTTGATACTTGCATTTCAGATCGTTAAAATAGAGCTCATAGTGCTATTCCGTTACTGAATTAATCATTGTTTTGAATTAATTGGTTAAATTAATGATTCAAAGAGTCACTCATAAAGACAGTCACTTGTTTTGTTTCTGAATGAATCAGTGTTTGTTAAGCTATTTGAATGATTTAAGGATTCACTCATTAAGGCGAGACACTACAGGTGAATAGGGTAATATTTTTAACTAGCAGATATCACCATGAAACTTTCCCAGTTGATTACCTACATTAAGATGAGAAAAAAATGTATTACAAGTTTTCTGTAATTTAATGTTTAAATATGCAAATTATGCATTATCTAATTAAATATGTGCTAATTTGCCTATATTTTAAAAAACGAAATCTCAGATTTGAATAAAGCCAGGTTCAAAATTCTTTTTTATTTTTACAAAATTCACATATTAGATGGGAAAAAAATTACACAGGGATTTATGGATATCTACTTTTGTTATCCTGTAAATCAGAAAATACTGTCAATAGCCTTAAAAAATTTATTTTCGCCATGTTTTTTGGAATAAAATGTTATATAAATCAGGCTAGGAATAAAATATTTACAAATCCCTCTGTAATTGTCTTCATAATATAACTAGGTACAAGACTGGAAAGTTTGGTGTGTATAGGTGCTACTGAAGAGGAGATTTCGGACTTGGAGTATGAGAGAAAAGTCATTTTGAGAAAAAGGCATTTAAAGATTTGTAATGTAAAAAATCATACTTTTTTTAGTGGAAACAACTATTTACTGACACAATATCTTATCAAATCATTAGCAACAACAATACAAACCACCTAAATCACATCAAAATTTATAAACACAGCATTTATGGCCTTCAACTGAACAGAAAAACAGTCAGAAACACACATCTGAGTGTCAGAGCGCGTCACGTGATGCATCTGAACCAATCACGGTGTCAGAAATTGACATCAGCCAATGAGATTTCGCTTTTAGGGTTAAATGCCCATTTTACTTTTACGATTGGTTACTGATTAAAAGGAAACGACCATATTTAGATCCGACAGCATTGTACAGAAGATATGGCAAGCCGTTTTAGCTTTTATTCATTTCCAGGATATGAATTCTTGATATCAACAATTACATTTTTGATATCAACAATTACATTTTTTGATATCAAAAATGTAATTGTTGATATCAACAATTTAATTCTTGATATCAACAATTGAATTCTTGATATCAACAATTGCAATTGTTGATATCAAAAATGTAATTGTTCATATCAACAATTGAATTGTTGATATCTGTAATTGTATTTTCACTAGTGAAATGTCACAATAGGCTGCCATTCAAAATCAATTGTTGATATCAAGAATTGATTTCTTACTAGTAAAAATGTAATTGTTGATATCAATAATTACATTGTTACTAGTAAAAATGCCAATTACTGATATCAATAATTCAATTGTCACTAGTTGAAATGTCTATTCTTGATATCAACAATTGAATTGCTACTAGTAACATTTTTCATTTTTGATATCTGAAAATGTATTTATGATATCAATAATATTTCAGATATCTAAAATGGCTTTCTTACTAGTAACAATCACATTCATGATATCAGAAATTAACATTGTCACTAGTGAAAATGGGATTATTGATATCAAAAATTAACATTGTTACTAGTAGCAATTCAATTGTTGATATCAAGAATAGACATTTCAACTAGTGACAACTGAATTCTTGATATCAAAAATAAAGGTTTTTACTAGTAAGAATTGTATTTCTGATATGTGAAATTGGAATTTCTACTAGTAAGAAATCAATTCTTGATATCAACAATTGATTTTGAATGGCAGCCTATGGTGACATTTCACTAGTGAAAATACAATTACAGATATCAAGAATTAAATTCTTGATATCAAAAATTAAATTCTTGATATCTAGAATTAACATTTTAACTAGTAAAAATGTAATTGTTGATATCAAGAATTAGCATTGTTACTAGTGGAAATGTAATTCCTGATATCAAAAATGGCCATTGTTACTAGTATAAATCTAATTCCTGATATCAATAACTATAATTTTAACTAGTGAAAATGTAATTGTTGATATCAAGAATTCATATCCTGGAAATGAATAAAAGCTAAAACGGCTTGCCATAAGAAGAGAGAGAGAGCTTTTCAGACGTGTGCGTGATTAAAGGAAGAACACAGAGATCGCGGAGCAGCGCGTTGATTTAGAACGCCAACTTTTGTTGAATTTCAAAGAAATCTACAGACGCAAATAGACAAAGTGTAGTAAAATAAAGACCTAAATGTGTATTTTGGACTTTTTTTCGCCACAAGTCTGAAAGAAGACATGCTTTTGAAGACAAATAGCCCAAAATCTCAAAATTGACCAGTGAAAAAAAAACTATGTTTTTGCCTGCCGTGTCTCGCCTTAAAGGGTTTGTTCACCCAAAAATTACATTTCTGTCAATAATTACTCACCCTCATGTCATTCCAAACCTGGAAGACCTGACGAATAAAGTCATTATTTTTTTATTTTGCGCACAAAAAGTATTCTCGTTGCTTTATAACATTAAGGTTGAACCACTGTATTCACATGGACTATTTTAACAATCTCTTCACTTCTGGACCTTGAAAGTTGCAATGATGTGGGGTCAGAAAAATCTTGGATTTCATCAAAAATATCTTAGTTTGTGTTCCGAAGATGAACGAAGGTCTTACAGGTTTGGAATGACACGAGGGTGAGTAATTTATGACCGAAATTTAATTTTTGGGTAAACTAACCCTTTAAGACAGTCACTTTGAACAAATTGAATGAGTGGCTGGTTCGCAGTAGTGTCAGGACTGAATATACGCTGCTCAACCAATCAAATTCTAGGACCAGAACTAACTGTTGTATAATATGCAATATTGCCTGTTGTTTTATTTACAGGTTTGATCAGCATCTAACAAATCACCTCATTTGCATTTTACGGATACTTAATGAGGCTCATGAATCAGAGCTGACTCCTCTGTCTTTAGCCTATTGATCATTCAGTTTTATGTCCAAACGTAGAAAATCAATTACAGTCAGAAGAGCCTGATTAAAGGGATTGACCCTTTCTGTGATCACCACATGGGAAAAGACACTACGAATACTGCACAAACAACAGCTAATCCTGCTTCGTGAAGAGGTAATACAAACAGTTTTTCAATGAGCAAAAAAGAGAAACGGGAATAGAACAAACTGAACAGAATTTGCTGAGAAAACAGTTCATTACATTACAGTAACAGAACCAAAAACAAACTAATCTGTATAGCCTATTGCCTAAGTAATGATCCTAAAGTTAATGAACAAAATCTCCACACTTTTAATCAAGCCTATTAATATAAAAAATTGGTCACACTTTAGATTAAAAACACTGACGTCTCCGGAACGGACACCGACCTCTACGGCTCGGACACCGACCTCTACGGCTCGGACACCGACCTCTACGGCTCGGACACCGACCTCTACGGCTCGGACACCGACCTCTCCGGGCACGGACACCGACCTCTCCGGCACGGACACCGACCTCTCCGGCACGGACACCGACCTCTCCGGCACGGACACCGACCTCTCCACACCGACCACTCCGGCACGGACACCGACCCCTCCGGCACGGACACCGACCTCTCCGGCACGGACACCGACCTCTCCGGCACGTCTCCGGCACGGACACCGACCTCTCCGGCACGGACACCGACCTCTCCGGCACGGACACCGACCTCTCCGGCACGGACACCGACCTCTCCGGCACGGACACCGACCTCTCCGGCACGGACACCGACCTCTCCGGCACGTCTCCGGAAGGAACTCCGACGTCTCCGGACACCGACCTCTCCGGCACGTCTCCGGCACGGACACCGACCTCTCCGGCACGGACACCGACCTCTCCGGCACGGACACCGACCTCAAAAAATTGGTCACACTTTAGATTAAAAACACCGACGTCTCCGGCACGGACACCGACCTCTCCGGCACGGACACCGACCTCTCCGGCACGGACACCGACCTCTCCGGCACGGACACCGACCTCTCCGGCACGGACACCGACCTCTCCGGCACGGACACCGACGTCTCCGGCACGGACACCGACGTCTCCGGCACGGACACCGACGTCTCCGGCACGGACACCGACGTCTCCGGCACGGACACCGACGTCTCCGGCACGGACACCGACGTCTCCGGCACGGACACCGACGTCTCCGGCACGGACACCGTCGTCTCCGGCACGGACACCGTCGTCTCCGGCACGGACACCGTCGTCTCCGGCACGGACACGACCTCTCCGGCACGGACACCGATCTCTGGTGTCCAGAGGTCGGTGGACACCACCGTTTCTGGCACCTCTCATAATGGGAGAGGGGGAACAGATTTTTCTTGATCCCATATTGTCCTATCAAAATAAAAGGCAAAAACTCCCAAAAATTATTTTTTAAACTGATGGCAGTTAAGCTCAATCTACACAAAAATATTAATCAGCCTTTTTTTAAGTAATGAGTGTGGCTACACCTTCTTGCTGATTATTTTCAGCAAGCCTTGAGAGTTTTAATATCCACAGCTCCATGTGTGCAGTATGTCCTCTTCTTGAACGAACAGACACATAGAATGTTTTGTTTAAAAGAAAAAGAGGAATGTTCTATAGCAGTTGTTTACTTGTGAATGTAAGAAGTATTTCACAAATAAAACCAGCATAAATAGAGCATAATGTTCAGAAGCATGTCAGTACAAAATAGTTTTCTCTTTAGGCATCGACACTGCTACTAAACACTGATTCAGATTTTTTATTAATAATTGTAATAAAAAAGTATTTATTATTTCTTGAGGTGAAAACAGGTTTTCATAAAAGATAAAAGAGGACCCTGAAGCTGGTTTGTCATAAAGGAAGAAACCTGAAAACAAATTTAATATTGGAACATATAATACTATTTTAAAATGTTATTTTTTAGCAATGTGACAAGGAATAAAGACTATATGATTTACTAATGCTTTAATTGAACGCAAAGTAAAATACTCTGGTGGTGATGGCATCTCTGCCTTTTGGGTGGTACAGGGTAATGGGTTCAACCTCACTGGGAGGCTGTTGATTTTCTGGTTGCACTCACTTCTTTCTGGTAGGTCAATTTCAGAGGACAAAACATTCCCACATTGTCACAGCTACATGCCATGAAGACATGCCTCTGTAATGCCAAAGGTCATTTCAATCTACCATCCATGCTTGTGACCACACTTTGATGAGTCATCTGCACATAACATACTGCTTAGTGTCTAATTGAAAAGAAATAAAAAAAAGTCTGGATGTCAGATTAAAAGACAAAGACAAATGAGCTGTTATTAAAAACGTTCTGAGGCTATGAGTGGATTTTGTTGACATTAAAATGAACCATATTCTCTGCGATCTGTGTGCAAACAATATTGCAAATGACTCTCAAAACCTAACAGCATATTTTGTAACATTTTAAAAACAATCATTATTGACAGGAAATTAATTATATCTTACCAACTATTTTTTTGAAGCTAGAATGTTTTATGGCCAGAGTGGATGAATGAACAAGGAACCCAGTGAAAGTAGTCTGGTGGTAGATTATCAGTGGGACAGTGTCCAGCGCTGACTTTATGAACCAGGATAATCAAATCATAGTCAGAAACATTTTTTGTAGTTGAAAGGAGGGCAGAGGCTAAACAAAATCATCACAATATTGATGCTGAAGTTTGGAAGAGGTTAGGTTAAGGGATGTAAAGATGTGGGTAACACTTTACAATAAGGTTTCATTAGTTAACATTAGTTAATTTATTAACTAACATGAACTAACAATGAGCAATACATTTGTTACAGTATTTATTAATCTTTGTTAATACAAGTAATCCTAAATAATACAAATTCATTGTTTGTTCATGTTAGTTCACGGTGCATTAACTAACATTAACAAATAGCCTACAACCTTTGATTTTAATAACGTATTTGTCAGGTTTGGGGTTGATGTGATGAGATGAGGCGAGGACTCAAACGCAGAAGAATAGTTTTTATTAAATATAAAAAATTAAACAGGAACAAACAAAAACTACCTCGAGGGGGTGGGGTGGGGTTACTTGACTTGATCACAGGAAGAACACACAAGGGTAACATACCATGTGCAAACGACAACGAACCAGCACAGGACTGCAAACACAGGGAGAATAAATATGGAGAGCAAACAAAGCAGGTAACGAGAGAGGACAGGTGGGGCAAATTAATCAATAATCAGGTAACAAGGTGGGAGGGGCTAGATAATGACAGGAGAGCACATGGCACAAGGAAACACATGACAAGCCATGTGCTCACAACAAACAGGACTAGAACACAAGCACATGGCCAGTAAAACAAAACAATCAATCAATCAATCAATCACTTTATTTATAAAGTACTATTAAACAACTTCCGTAGACCAATGTACTGTACAGAATAAAAAAAAAAAAAGCAAAACTGAAGAAAGAAAACAACTAGCAGAATAAAATCAACAAGGACAAACAGGACAGCTGCATCAACATGTATATATTGTACGGCAAAAAAAAATTCTACCATTTTCGAATCCATTCAGCCAAACTCCGGTTCTGACGGTACCAGTTTTAACATAGCTTAGCATAGATAATTGATTCTGATGGGTCCAGTAGCATTTCTTTCAAAATGACCAACGAGTTTCAATATTTTTCCTATTTAAAACTTGACTCCTCTGTAGTTAAACCGTGTACTAAGATCGACGAAAAATGAAAAGTTGCGATTTTCCAAGCCTATATGGCTAGGAACTACTCTCATTCCGGCGTAAGAATCAAGGAACTGTCCGGCCGTACCATGGGTGCAGCAGCGTTGAATGAGTGGAATTATTTCACTATTGCGCTTTTGTTCGGATGAATTCACACAAAACTATGTAAAAACGCCCGTCTTGGCGAGTATCCTAGTAAACAAAGTATATTATATGTCAAGTGAACGTAGACAGTATAATTCAAATGGTCTTAAAGGGGCAGCAGTTGAATTAATCTGCTGCTGTGTTTTAATGTTAACCAGACAAAGGATTAACTCTTGACTAAATAGGCTACCTTTTTTTGTAACTTCACAAAAAGATCCATCTATATTTAATTTATACAGTAATGAATATGCAGTGCATTAAATATATTTGATGAACAAATTAAGTTTACATTTAATAAACAAATATGTTTTGACATTCTTTTGGTTTCTCTACCAATACATTTAAAAATGACAAATGCATGAATTAAATTAATTGAAAATAAAAATACAGGTATCGGTTACCGTATCGGTATTGGCGAGTACCAAAAATGGAAGTATCGGTATCGGACTCGGCCTGGAAAAAGTGGTATCGGGCCATCCCTACGTGCTACACAGGATAAACCAACACATGCAGACGGAAGAGCGTACGGCTCGAGCGAACTCAAACCGCACGCTCACGAGACAAGACAGAGCGCACGAGAACAAGCGAAAGCTCATTCTGTGCGCTCACAACAGAGAACCTAATTATTTTGCGTTTCTCATAATTTTTCTTTGCCTGCATGCATTGTAATGATTTCCTATTTTTGAATATGGTCAAATATTGTGTATGTGACGTTGCAGAGATTTTGGCTGTTGAAATTATAAAATGTAAAAAAAAAAGAAAGAAAAAAGACATTTTGTCGAGCGAGAGTCTCTATAATTAATCCGAACTTCCCATCACTAATATAAACTGTACTATTTCTTATTTTTATTCTGATAATTTAACTTAGAGAAATCTACAAAATATTAGTCACAATGAAAGGCCTATAAATAGCCGTAACGGTCCTCAACTGTTTTTTCTGCATCCCTCCACCACCCCGTGTGACAGAATTTTAAACTATCTTTTAAACTAACCATGATTCTAACATAACTTTACTTATTTGTTTAGGCCTAAAACTCTGAAACACAATGTACGAAACGTTCTATTCTTTCTTATTGTGTCTATGGAAAATTCTGAAGTGCTGACCATGACAATATCAAAAATATACTGTCTGTAGTATGTCATGATATATTGAGCAATCAACTGAACTCTTAAAACTTTCCACTTTCCAAACAACAATCACAACATACTTCTTGACAGGCTGGAAAACTGGGTGGGGCTTTCTGGGACAGTCTTAAAATGGTTCAGGTAACACTTAGAAGGGAGAGGTTATTATGTGAGTATAGGTGACCATAAGTCTGAGTCCGTCAAGGCTCAATTCTTGCGCAACTCCTGTTCAACCTGTACATGCTCCCACTGAGCCAAATAATGAATAAGAACCAAATTGCTTACCACAGCTATGCAGACGACACACAGATCTTAGCCCTATCGCCTGACGATTACAGCCCCATTGACTCCCTGTACCAATGCATTGATGAAGTAAACAGTTGGATGTGCCAAAACTTTCTTCAGTTACTGTAAACAAAGACAAAACAGAAGTCATTGCGTTTGGAAACAAAGATGAAGTTCTCAAGGTGAACGCATACCTTGACGCTAGGGGTCAAACAACTAAAAATCAAATCAGGAATCTTGGTGTGATTCTGGAGTCAGACCTTAGTTTCAGTAGTCATGTCAACGCAATAACTAAATAAATCAGCATACTATCATCTCAAAAATATTGCAAGAATTAGCTTTGTTTCCAGGCAAGACTTAGAGAAACTTGAGCATGCTTTTCAATCCAGGGTGGATTATTGTAATGGACTCCTCATTGGCCTTCCCAAAAAGACCATAAGACAGTTGCAATATAACATGCACTACTATCTCCACCTGGCCAAATTCTTATTTTGCTTAATAGTCCAGGCGTTTTAAGCGAAAACGGAGGTCAACCATGAACAAATTGCAACAGAATCAAACTCAACTGATTTTGTATCCTCAATATGTCCTGAGTAAGGAAAAAAAGCCCCGAAGAATCCCATAAGGGGAAAGTTCCGAAAAAGACCCAAAAATATCCTATTCATATGCCTATTCATTATTTTTCTCACATGAATAGGGTAAAAAATGTAACCTTAAGATATCACCATGAAAATTACGGAGGTAATTAGTTATATCAAGACAAACAAAAAATGTATTACAAGTTCTTTTGAATTGTTTGTTAAGTTAACATGGACAAACGGAGCATAATCTAATTACAGATGTGCTAATTTAATTTGCATAAATAGGCACCTGTGTTCGGCGAAATATGGTAGGTCATTTGCGGGTGGATTTTCACTTCACAAATTACCGAATTACAGACATGGCCGATTCGCACGGGATTAAAGGAGAACTCCGGTCTATTTTAACATTGAGCTCATTTTTGTTGTAAATTTGGAGTGCTGTCAATACAGAGAATAACGACAAAAATGTTATCCTCTTTTTAAAATTTGCACCCTGTTGACTTCAATGGGGCACGTTATAAACCTGCTTTTAGCCTCTTAACATCTTTGATGTGTCATAAGTGCCCGCAGCCATGTTAGATGATTCCTTCAGAGTGAACACGAGTGACTCTGACTGCAGTAGATGTGAAAGATATGAATAAAAATGATGTTATTTCAGCCAGCGCAAATAGTATTTACAGGATGTTTTCGGTCGAAGTCCAAAGTAGTCGATTGTCGAGTTCACGCGCGTAGGTTTAGGTCTGGTTTAGGGTTTAGTTAGTTACCTATGATCACGCGCGTGAACTCGACAATCGATTTTTTAAAGGTTTTTGTTTGATCTTTCGCGAAAAATGAAGGTGATGAATATAGCAGCATGCGGTAAGGAACATTCTTCTGTTTATGATATATCATACAGCTAGACTTATAATAAAAAAAAAAACATTTCCAAGCAGTAGCCTATATTGCGTTAAAAGTCAGCCATTTCGAGTAAAATCACAGGCTTCGGTTATCCCGTGCGAATGCGCCACACGAACTTCAGATGTGCGTGGGTAATTTCTAAATCACACGAGGTCCCCAGATAATACTAATCAATTGCGAAAAGATACACTTAATTTATGACAATATGTTGAGTTTGACGGTCATAGGTCAGAATGTATGAATGTATGAATATTGAATGTGGACTTCCACAAGGCTCAATTTTAGGACCCAAACTTTTTATTTTATAAATGAGATTTGTGAGGTTTCAAAAAAATTACACTACAATTTGCAGACAATACAAATTTATACAGTTCAGGAAATGACTTGAAAACTTTAGCTAATAATATTGAAGATGAAATGGTTAAACTAATTGTTGTTTGATGTAAATAAATTATCTTTAAATTTGAATAAGACAAAGTTTATGATATTCAGCAATCAAAGAAAGGAGGAAGTCAGCTTATCTATAAATAATGTAAATATTGAGAAGGTGTCTGAAATTAGATTTTTAGGAGTCACCTTAGATGAAAAATTGACGGGGAAAAGTCATATATTGCATGTAAAAAATAAGATGGCAAAAGCCTATTTATTTTGAATAAGGTTAAATACAGTTTACTGTATAATACAATGAAAATGTTATATTGTTCAATGATTTTGCCTTATTTAAACTATTGTGTAGAAATATGGGGAAATACATATAGTAACATTATGCCTTTATTTATGTTGCAGAAAAGAGCCATTCGCATTATTTTCAAAGCAGGATATAGAGACCACACAAATCCACTCTTTATTAGGTCAGGATTGTTATAATTCAAAGACATTGTAGAATTACAAACTTTATTAGTGATGTTTAAAGCTAGAAGCAAAGCTCTTTCACATGACTTACAAAAGTTATTTGTTTTTACTTCTGAAGATGGAAATCACAGACGGCCGTATGACTTTAAACATCTAATAGCACGAACAAATCTGAAACAAATGTGTTGGTCTGTTGCTGGAGTAAAAGCATGGAATCTTCTAAGGAAAGATTTAAAATGTTGTAAAAATATTTTGGAATTTAAAAAGAGTTATAAAAAGAAACAACTTGAATTATATCAAACTGAATTTTGATTTGGACTGTACGGGGTCAATGTAAAAAAATTAAACAAATATCAGATATGTTGGATATTGGGTGATGGTGGAGGGAACAATGCTAATGACATCTACTATTTATGTTAATATATTTTGGGTGATGCTACTGTCATCTACTTCTTATGTTAATACATTTTGGGTGATGGTGGAGGGAACAATGTTAATGCCATCTACTATTTATGTCTATAAAGGGGGCAGATAAATATAAGAATATTATTCTTCCATCTGCTCCTTTCTGATCATGGAAATGTAAAGGGAAAACATGTAAGTGAATTGTATGTGATTAGTACAAACAATGCATTTTCATGAAAAGAATAAAAGAGAAAATGAAATGAAAAAAAAAATTGAATCATGAGGGTTTTTGAAGATTCTTTGACCTCAACTTTAAATCCTGGCAGATGTGATGATTTGATTTGGGCTAAAAAATTGCATTGATTGATCTTCTCTTCCTGGTTCCATTCTTTCACAGGAATTTGAACATTAAAAAAAAAAACGTTCCCTTTATACAAGAAGTTTTAGGCTTAGAGATTGGAATAATTGTATTATTGTTACTGGAGATAATAAACATTTAAAAAGCAATCTACCATCAGCACTGTACAAAAACATAAATTCTGTCTGAGTTGTGGTGTGGTTGGTGACCTGTGTTTCAATCTGATCTGGGTCATGTCTTTCACTCATATATTTTTTGTGTCTGCACTCTACTGTCCTAAAAAAAGGCACAATAATTTCTTAATGAGAAATAACATTTCTATCTTTGCCCAATAAGTGCATAACATGTTTATATCCTTGGCAAACCAGCTGCACAGAGACAAGGATTTATACCTTGTCGTAACATGACAGTTGTTTCAGAGCAACATTTTATTTAGAGATAAACTCTGATGGAAGCAACTTTTCCATAACAGTAGTGCTTGTTGGTGAAAAATTGACAGTTTGACTGGTAATTTTTCAGGATGAAAATTACATCTCAAAATTGCCGAAAGACCCCCAATCTGTCACGTAACGGTGGCTGTAACGAGCGTGTATAGAGTATCAAACAAATAGTCTTTATTATAGATCCACAAGGAAAAATCAGGAGATCAACGGAGATAACACAAAAATGAAATACAGACGAGATCGGACAAAGAACTAGAAAGCATGAGTGTATTTTTACACAACAACGATGTACTAAAAGCAGACAGATCTGCGAAAATGACAAAAAGGGCTGCATTATATGCATACCAGGAGTGGGCAGTAGCCTAGTTGGAGATATCACTTTGTTAAGAAATACCTCGCAAACATATGTAATATGCATGTGCATGACGTCACCATTTTCACAAATTCACGTTTTTGTTCACAATAATTTAAATTTTTGCTTTTTTTTAGCAGAAATATAATTCTTGTTCAAAGAAACTTTAAAGAACTGATTCAAGAAAGATTAAGAGATAAGAGATTTTGAATTTACGTGTGTCAGGTTTCTCTGAGGATACACCTGCATCTTCGCTCATAGCTCCTCTGGAAGCTTCCTCACTTTTCGTTCCTCGCCTCCTCGCTGTAGAGAATTGAGATGTCCTTCAAGATGGCTTTCCTTGATTGGTTTCCAGGTTACAGGCTAGAGGACGGGGGAGAACGATGAAGCATCAATTTGAATATTGAATATAGCTATAGAATAGGTCGTCAATCAGTATATTGTACACGAATTCGAGCACTGTAAGGACAGTAAAGCCACGGTAACACTAGGGATGGCTGACGTGAAACAGTCGTTCCGACGCTTTGCGAGATCCCGAAGCGCAGATGTTTCGAAACACTGATCCGAAGCGTGATTCAAAACACCCATGTCACGTGACTATGGCCAAACGAAGCCTCGAAGTGTTTCACTAAGTGTTTCATCAGGTGTGATCCGCCGAATCAGTGTTTGATTGACAGGTCGGGAACAGACCACACAATCGCACATCTGTATTAAAGTGAAAGCAACGCATATTGACCTCGTGGGTTTTTGTGAGATGAGTTTGATTTTGAGATAGCGGATTTTTGGTGATATAGTGACATTTATAGTGTGATTTGTTTAGTTATATTTAGGCTTACATTTAAATTTACACAACACATTGACTGATAGGCTAGATACACAGAGTATATAGTGACACATTAATAGATACATAGATATAAATATATATAGACAGCTAGATTAATAGATAGATAGATACATATATAGATAGATTAAAGATAGGGATAGAAATGTCAACATCAGACACATCAACACCAGTAGAAACACAGGACAGTTTATGGGAACTTTTTGATACTCGTATCCATCAAACCCAGATGATACACAATGCTACAGCTGATGCCACAGTGGAAGTGAAAAAATACATCAACGATGCGTATTTGCCCAGAACTCATGATCCACTAACTTACTGGAAAGAGAGCTAGCAGTAATCTTTCCTCATTTGTATGTCATGGCTAAAAATATCTTTGCATTCCAGCAACAAGTGACTTGTGAGAGGATTTTTTCCAAAGGCTGGAGAAATTATCAGTAAAAAAAGTAGTAGGCTAAGTCCTTCCACAGCAGAGAAATTAATATTTTTGAATAAAAATTTCTAAAAATGTGAGACATTGTGGCTTGATTTATTTTATTAATATTCATTTTGCAGGACCAAAATAACATTATGCACAGTGAGGAGCCTATAGGTTACAAGATTCACATATTAGAAAAGTACAATAAAAAAAATAAAAAATAAAAATTTAATGGCTCGTCAAGGTTGTTTTAGATCAACACCTGCAAGTGACCACTAGGTGTCACCGTTGAGACGGGTGTCGGATTGATTCGAAGCCTCGAAACAATATGGACCATTTGGTTCAACTGTTTCATTGCTTCCCGAAGCCTCGATCTGCCCATCACTAGGTAACACTAGACTTTGAGATTGCAAAATTTCTACGCTGCAACGGTCGTGATATGACATCACGGTCTGCAGTGTCTTTTTTTATAAACATGAATTCAAAAATAGTAATACGCTCAGAATGTAAAAAATATACAATCTACTCGAATTTACAGCAAAAATAGTGTCCTTTTAGTTAATTTAAGACAGTGTTTCCCAAACCTGCTCATGAAGGACCGCCAACACTGCACGTTGTCTTTGTCTCCCTAATCAAACACACCTGATTCAACTAATCAGCTCATTATCACATGGGTTAATGAGCTGATGAGTTGAATCAGGCGTGTTTGATTAGGGAGACAAAGACAACGTGCAGTGTTGGCGGTCCTTCAGGAGAGGATTGGGAAACACTGATCTTAGAGGTCACATTGTGGCGTATCGATGTACTGGTCACGTCTTCACGTGATACGAATTCGCAGGTCAGAGTTCACAAAACTTGAACTTTGGAATGCAGCGAAATGTGAAACTTTTCGCATGAGCTTGTGTTTCCAGTCTGACTTATTCGCACGCATTTGAATGGAAGTCAATGGAACGAAAAGTGCAGTGTGACCGCTCCTCAAGGACCCTACTACACATTGGGACACTGATGACTCTTTTTCTGGTGACATGACAATGTCCTCATTGTACAACATAACTACTGTTATTTATGAACAACAGCAGAATTGATATCTTTCTGATGTTATTTTTTAATGTTGTTTAAAGCACATTATGATACATACTTTGCTTGTTTTACATACAACATTTCAGTCGCGGGCTGGAGGACAGAAGAACGAGGAAACAAGGAAGCATCAATTTGGGTATTAAGAGGCACCCAATGCTCCCTTACCGTAAATTACTTCATATTTCTGAACCGTGAAACATAAAACGCATGAGGCTTTTCAATAAATATAATGACACACGATAGAAGATTCAAAAAGACAAACTGTTTTATTGTATTTCAGCATACATGGCTTGACAGGTAGTGAACATCTAATTAAAATTGAAAATTAATATTCGGCTTAAATGTTGTTAGGATATGTAACGGAACAATATGTTTACACAGCATAACAAATAATATCAAAAAGATAAATGTCCAGATTAATACGGTGACATGTTGTATGTAGTCATCTGTCCTAAAATGTAGTGAGCATGGATTTGTGTACACAATACTGATTCACAAGCTAGGGAGCCTATTTGGTACGTACGCATAGTGAGCATGATCCCTGTACATTGTGGGACCTTTTAGGGAGCAAACATTTCAGTGCACTGCTAAAATTTTGTCATTGAGAAAATCATTAAAGTCCCCCTGCAGTCAATAATTTTATCCCTTAAAACTTATCTTTGATCACCAAATTACATTAAAATGTTTTATGCAACTCGAATGTAACTACAAAATTTTCGTCATTTAGTATACTCTGATCCATGAATATGGTAATTAGCCCCGCCTCCACTCACACCAGCTCACAGATTCACTCGGCCAAATTACTGACGTAAACGGTGCACATTGCACAATGGTGTAGCTCATGGTGTAGCTGGTAATGATATGCTAGTCAGCTGGCCCGTTGATGTGATTGGTTACAAGGTAGTTTGTGACGTCAGAAACATCAGCGATTTCAAACTGCGGTTTTGAGACTGTCTTTTTTTCACTGCAGTTTTAAAGAGAATATACTCAGCTGGTGTTGACTTATGCATTTGCACATGATTTGTCTTAAAGCAAATAAAAACAACTCATATACATATAAACAACATAAAAAACTTGATTTGTTACTCCACCTACACTAATCAACTATAGTATTTAAGCCGCCAAATCCAAAGATTGTCAATAAAATTCATTCTTAAAGTGGTCCTGATTGAACTATCCCAAATCTTTTAGACGTTTTCTCATTTACAACAATAGAACCATTAGCTGCATAAATACAATTATTATTAAAACCAAGCAACAACGAAATAATGTTTTTATAAGCTAATAATTACCATACACGTTCTAATCAGTACATAAACATGTGATCGGCCTCCAGTTATCAACTAGGGACAGTTTGGATCACAGATGGCTGGCTGTGATATCACAAAATGGCAGAGCTAAGCTCATAAATGTTAATTAAGTGAAACATAATTCATTAAACATGATTTCTTTTATGCTTTGATCAGGTCTGTAATATAATTTTCTAATTGTGCACTTGTGTATGAAACAGCTCTCCTAAGTAGGCCTATTTAATCTAAAACAAAACCCTTCAATAAACTAATTGAATGAGTTATTGTCAGTAAAAATCATCCAACATAAGCAAACAGAGTTATCAAGAATAAGTTCAAAATGTTGTATGCTATAAAAACATAAAATTAAGATTTCTTAAACCATTGACTAGCACCATATAGGATTCAAGATCTGTAACGGGTGGTTAGAAAATCTCCTTTCCTAAAGTGATTTCCCATGGAATATGAACCAGTCAGACAAATTCATGTAAATAGAATTTAAATTGCAAAACACTGTTTTCAAATGTCTGTTTTTGCTTAAGTGACTTAATACTTCATTAAAACCATGGTGCATAACACATGGAAAAGCCATATTAGACTGTTTCTAAAAGTAAATTTTGAACCTGATTATCCATATATCTGCCATAAACAAATTTAACAAGAAAGTCAGTAGATCCTAACTTATGTATAGCCTATAGCTAATTAATCCTCATGTCCACTTGCCCAAGCTTGGCGAATTTTATAAAGGTTTGCGTGTGCATGGAATATACAATTTCACTGTGCTGTGCTCAAGCAAGCATACCAGACTGCAAGGCCTGCTGGGATGTGATTACTGAATGCCTGCTTGAGAAAACAAACTGCTCTTCAACTTGAACTGTGCACTGGAGGAATGATTTTCAATAAACAGACCCCCTGCACTGAAGTGCAACCATTAGACCCAAGAAAAGGAATAGAAGTGTGGTGTAGATTTTTTATGACTACATTAGACTGAATATTACAGAGGGCTAAACCTCAGGCTAGCTCTTACATTTTTGAGAATTCTAGAGCCAGATTGCATATATCCAGGGTTCCTGAATCTAATGCCAGCAGCACATAGGCCACATTCAGACAGTAGCATCAGAATACAGTTCTTTTGTTGGAATACAGTCCTGTTTTCAGTGCATAATTCGGTTACATTCACAACTCACACCTGTAAACACGACTCACAACCCATTTTCACAACTGATGTGTGAATGAATGCAAGACTTTGATGCGCACTTCTTATACTGTGTTTATTCAGCTCTTACAGTGACTTTCTGGAGAAAAACTCACGCTTCATCTGTGATTTACAATAAACTTCATTAAACTCATCAGTATATTTTTGGCCATCATTCGGACGGGGTCCTCTACTGCAGGCTTGTATTAATAGTGGATAAAAGTAGATGACAAATTACCGTAATTAAACTAAACTATACCTGTTCTATCTCCATACAGAATTCTCTGGCTCTGTGGGCATTATTGTCCGACCGCTACTGAGAGTTTCTGTTTTGATATTATCATTCCGTAAAATGAGATTGTCCTGCCATTGAGCGCGAGCTTGTGAGGCTCCGCCCTCTGTGCCGGCAGCAGCAGCTCATTTGCATTTAAAGGGATACACACTAAAATGCCGCATTTTTCTCAGCCCCAAAAAGTGACAATTGAAACATGCTGGGACAATTAAAACAAAAAATATGTTGGGTATTTTGAGCTAAAACTTCACATACACACTCTGGGGACATCAGAGACTTATTTTACATCTTGCGTAAAGGGGCATAATAGGTGCCCTTTAAGAGTAATTTCCTATGGCAATATCTAAGTGTATTTGCGGTTGGTGCTGGCTTGCCTGATCGAGTCATCGGACTGTTTCCTGTTTCAGAGGTTTGTCCCGCCACTCAGGAGTCTCTGGGCCTCATGCGGGAGGGTCAGTCTATTGTATGGTTACACCATCCAGTTTCTACGGTGACCACCC
Source organism: Phoxinus phoxinus (assembly GCF_949152265.1). Taxonomy (NCBI): domain Eukaryota; kingdom Metazoa; phylum Chordata; class Actinopteri; order Cypriniformes; family Leuciscidae; genus Phoxinus; species Phoxinus phoxinus. The sequence goes on along the minus strand of NC_136880.1, from coordinate 26,756,024 downwards.
GTTTTGGCAGGATTTTTTCCACGATGTTGCTCACTGGGAGATCTTAATGTTTAGGCAAGAAATGCTGTCACTTCTAAGAAATATGATCAGATGATTTGATTTGCATCAGATTTTGGGCTCGGAGTAAGCAAATTCAAGATGCTGATGTTGAAGTCCATTTTGTCTCAATCCGAACCAGAGATTGGTTCGTGACCATCGATCTAAGGATGCGTACTTCCACAACCAGATCATCAAGAGACACAGGAAGTTCTTCAGGTTTGCTTTCGGAGCAAAGCTTACCAATACTGCGTCCTTCCATTAGGAGTGGCTCTGGCTCTTCAAGCGAGTGTATGGACGCGTATGGACAAAGTGTATGGATGCGACTCTGGCCCCTTTGTGGCTCCAGGGCGTCCGGATTTTGAATTACCTGGACTGGTGTTAGCTCAATCACAAGGTTCAGCAGTAGCTCATCGAGACTTGGTACTGGAGAATTGAGGAGTCTAGGGTTAAGCGTAAACTTTCAAAAGAGTGTGTTGCTGCCAGGTCAGCGAATTTCTTTTCTAGGTGTGGAGCCGTGGACTTGGATTCTTCCGCGATGCAGGCACGTCGGTCTCCGGCACGTGTTCAGTCACTACAAATCTGTCTGAGCTAGATCAGAACAGGGCGTCTTGCCCACGCAGGTTTATGCCACCGACTGATTGGTCTCATGGCAGCATTGCCTGCTCCACATGAGGCCATTCCAGTGGTGGATCAAGAGCCGATGGGATCTCGTCTCTCTGCCACACTCTCTGCAGACTCTCTGACTTTCGCGCTTGTGTCTTTGGACTAGGTGTAACATTTTTTAATTGTTGTGATGTCATAGGCCAATATAATTTCCTGTTCTGTCTCCTCCTCTTCACTTTTGCAAGGTTAACTGCATTGAAAAGGTATAGACTTATCTCTGACTGATAATGAGTTTTTTTCAGCAATAGGATTAAAATCCTTGATGGGTAAATACATTGTCTGCTCTGTAATGGAAGAAAAGAAGTGGATAAAAGGGTAATTTCAGGAGTACCTGCTTATGTGCCTGATGAGACAATAAGAATGAATGTTACAGCGGCATCAGTGAGCAATAGAAGATTAGAAGATCCAGAAGATTGAAATTTGTTAGAAATAAGGAAAGGATTAATAGTTTGTCAGTCATGTTGCAAATTGATGAGGAGAAGTTACCAGCTAGAGTATTTATTGGATATGTGAGTTATATGGTATATGGCCATATATTTCTCCACCGCTCAGATGTTACAAATGCCAAATGTATGGTCATGTAGCAGCTGTTTGCAGAGGGAAACAAAGACGTGCGAGATGCAGTGGAGATCTTGAATACGGGAAATTTGGACAGGGAGTAAAGCTTAAATGTTGTAACTGTGGGGAAGAACGCAGTACAGGATGTGGAGAATGTAAAGTCAGGAAAGAGGCTGCAGAAATACAGAATGGCAGGATTATGGAGAGAGTGTTGTATGCGAAAGCTCTTAAAAAGTTAAACAAATACAAAATGAGTAATGAACAAGGCGACCAACAGAGATGGAGTAAAAGGTACTTGGAGAAATGTAGAATCAATGAGAAGCAATTTATAGTAGACAGAGTCAAATTTGTTGCATTTATGGCAGAAGTAATAAACTGTTTAGCCCAAACAGAGAGTAGAACGGAAAGGATAAAAATCATGATTAGGGCAATCAAAAAATACTTGGAAATGGAGGGAATTACAATAGATGAGATAAGTGAAATGATCAAAGTGCAAACTACAAACATGCAAACATGTGGTGGATCTTAATGCTGTTGACAATTATACAATGGAATGCGAGAAGTTTATTAGCCAATGGGCAAGAATTTAAGAAGTACATTGATGAACTAGATAGTAAACCCAGTTTTGTGTGTATAGTTTTGTGTGTATACACGAATATTGGCTAAAGCCACAATTGAAATTTACATTACAAGAATATAATGTCATACACAGGAACATGGAATTGGAGGTGGGGCAGCAACTTTTATAAGACAAGGAATAAGATTTAGAGAAATAGAAGAATAAATTGCATGAATCAGTGGTAATAAACGTCTGGACTGGAACACAAAATATAAAAATAATTAATTATTAAAATCCATGCAACAGATTGAGTAGAGAAACATTGGAGACAGTTTTTGAGGAACTGTGGTGTGGATACTTTAATACCCACAGCACGATGTGGGGTAGGGTAAATAATGATCATAATGGGAATATCATAGAATATGCTTCAGTGGAGCAGTTTAGTGTGCCCAAATGATGGAAAAGCAACAAAGATGGGAGGGATACAAAAATAAAACAAAATACCAGTTCTAATAAGTGAAGAAAGACCAATAATAACGGATACTGAAAAAGCAGAGGTGTTAGCACAAACCTTTGTTAAAGTGCACAGTAAAAGCAATATTTCTGATGAAATGAGAAGATGCAGAGAATATTTAATAAAAGAAAATCCTGATAAGCACAAAGAGATTCCTCTGGTTGTACATTGGATGTGAAGTTTACATTATATGAATTTAAAATGGCTCTTGCTGGACAGACATCACCAGGAAAAGATGAGATATGTAATGAAATGATTAAGAATTCACTAAATGTTATTTTGTCCCTTTTTAATATGGGAGTTAGGTAAACTTCCATCTTCTTGGAAGCATGGAATTATTGTTCCAGTTGCTAAGCCAGGGCCGGATCACTCACAAGCATCCAACTATCAGCCCATTGCTCTAACATCAAATAAATGTAAATTAATGGAACGTATGGTCAAGAATAGGCTTACTCATGTGCTAGAGAGTAAAGGACTAATATCTCATTATCAAAGTGTTTTTTAGGAAAGGGCGAAACACTCTGGGTGCAGTTCTTTGTTTGGAAGATGATATCAAAAAGGCACAAATAAATGAAGAGTTTTTTTGACATTGAAAAGGCATACGTGGAAAGAAGGATTTTAAAATAATTTAGACAGATTAGGCATTAAGGGCAGAATGTACAATTGGATAATGAGTTTTTTTTTTTTTTTTGTCTGACCGAATTATACAAGAGTAGGTTCTTCTTATTCAAAATGAAATTTAATAGAAAATAGAACACATCAAGGGAGTGTATGCATGCCATGCAGCCCAATACTTTTTAACATAATGATTATAGATATATTCTCTCAAATTGGAATGGAAATAGAAAGATCGCTGTATGCTGATGACGGAACATTATGGATGAAAGGACGGAATGTTTCATATGTAGGGAAAAGCATGCAGACGGCAGTAGTTGAAGTGGAAAGATGGTCAAGGAAATTGAGTTTTCGACTGTTAGTGTCAAAAATAAAAGTCATCTGGGGTTGTTGTTTTTTTTCTTTCAAGAAAGTAACTCCCGTAATCAGAATACAACTATATAGACAATTATTTAAGCAAGTCTCAAATATAAGAATGTAGGAGTATGGAGTGATACAAAACTGTCGTTTGCAGTATACAGATACAAAAGATAATTGATAAATGCAAGAAAGGAATAAACAAATTAAGATGTTTATCAGGGGTGGAATGGGGTGCAAGACGGCATTCATTACAGAGTATATAGTGTGTGTTGATAAGATCAACAATAATGGGTGCATAGTGTATAGATCTGATTCAGCAACTTTATTGAAAAAGATAGACATTATTCAAGCACAAGCCTTGCGAGTGTGTTGCGGTGCATTTAAAACCTCAGTATCAGCAATTCAGGTGGAAATGGGAGAGACACCAATGGAAATTTGCAGGCCTAAATTGACTTTGGCATATTGGACCTCTTTAAAAGGACACACTGAAACCTATCCAGCTAAAATCATATTGATGGAGTGTCGGGAGCTGTAAGTCAAATAATACAAGTTTTGGATGGACTGTACAAAAAGAGGCTGATGATATAAGACTGACAGGAATAGATGTAAGTCCTACAGCGGCAATTTCGACAATACCTCCCTTCCAATGCCTATAGTTGAACTTAGAAATTAATAAGAAAAGGGATATGTAAGGTTGTACAAAGATTCATGGATCAAAATTGAAATATTTACAAATGGATGGAAAGACCCCGGACATATTCAGCAGCTTTAGTATGCATTCCCCATTTTAAAATTAAAATTGCAAAAAGGACAAGTAACCATTTATCAGTTTACTCAGTAGAAATAGCCCTTCATTGGGTGGAGGAAAGTCAGCCATTAAGACCAGTCATTTGCTCAGACTCATATATTGTTTTAACAAGTTTATTAAGTGTCACATCTAGTCAGACAAGATATATTCTACAAAGCATGTTCAAAATTTGCCAATATAGATTACGTATATCATTCCTATGGGTACCAGCACATGTTTGGATAGAGGGAAATGAGGAAGGTGATCAAATGGCCAAGAAGGCACTTGAAACACTAACATAGTTATAAACAACAACAATTAACGCAGAAGAGAAATTAATAATTAGAGGGGCTATGATTTTGAAATCATTGGGGGAATTTTTCCCCCAAACCAGTTCAGTGGAAATCCCGGCCTGCAGCTGATTCTAAAGATTTCAATGGTCATGTCAATCACAGGACTGATTGCCTACACCAAACAGTGATCCCTACATTGACCCCGTACAGTCCAAATCAAAATTCAGTTTGATATAATTCAAGTTGTTTCTTTTTATAACTCTTTTTAAATTCCAAAATATTTTTACAACATTTTAAATCTTTCCTTAGAAGATTCCATGCTTTTACTCCAGCAACAGACCAACACATTTGTTTCAGATTTGTTCGTGCTATTAGATGTTTAAAGTCATACGGCCGTCTGTGATTTCCATCTTCAGAAGTAAAAACAAATAACTTTTGTAAGTCATGTGGAAGAGCTTTGCTTCTAGCTTTAAACATCACTAATAAAGTTTGTAATTCTACAATGTCTTTGAATTTTAACAATCCTGACCTAATAAAGAGTGGATTTGTGTGGTCTCTATATCCTGCTTTGAAAATAATGCGAATGGCTCTTTTCTGCAACATAAATAAAGGCATAATGTTACTATGATATGTATTTCCCCATATTTCTACACAATAGTTTAAATAAGGCAAAATCATTGAACAATATAACATTTTCATTGTATTATACAGTAAACTGTATTTAACCTTATTCAAAATAAATAGGCTTTTTGCCATCTTATTTTTTTACATGCAATATATGACTTTTCCACGTCAATTTTTCATCTAAGGTGACTCCTAAAAATCTAATTTCAGACACCTCAATATTTACAGATTATAGATAAGCTGACTTCCTCCTTTCTTTGATTGCTGAATATCATAAACTTTGTCTTATTCAAATTTAAAGATAATTTATTTACATCAAACCACAATTTTAGTTTAACCATTTCATCTTCAATATTATTAGCTAAAGTTTTCAAGTCATTTCCTGAACTGTATAAATTTGTATCGTCTGCAAATAATACGTAGTGTAATTTTTTTGAAACCTCACAAATCTCATTTATATATAAAACAGAGCCCGTCTACGGAGAGCCTGTTCACTCCCTATTAAGTCCTATTGTACCGAATTTTGGTTGTAGTTCCACCAGAGTTCCACTGGGGGCGATCACCCCCGAGTGCAAAATGAATGGGAGTCTATGGAGCTAGACGGCTAAATTTGTCCCTTTCAGCCGATTGCCGTTGAGGAATCTCAGATTTGATTGTAGGTTTGGCAAGTTCAACATGGGTTATAGGTCGAAAATGGAATGAACGAGTACTTATGTCCTTTCGATTTCTTACAGGTTGAGTTGTTGTTGCCCATAACACGCTAGCATTCTGCTAATGAACGCTGATTGGTCAGTGAAGGACTGGTTACGACCAGAGATACCGCTTGATGGCATCATAGCATCCGAAGCGGGAACAGAATGTCTTCTAGCAGAAACTCTTCTAGCACGTGTGTTTACCTGTGTCAGCTGTGCTGGCGATGCCTCGAGAGAAAATAAAGTGCAGAGCGCGAAAGCACCAAAGTGACTGAAGGATTGCCGTAAAGCAGTATCTCTGGTCGTACGATGTGTATGACGTCATTGACATTTTGAAAGACTTTTTAAAGCAAATAAGTGACTCTAAAAAATCTAACACCCAGCAATGTGCAATTTCTTTGCATCTCCTTTCGAATACAACATTCAAATTACTAGACAAAAAATTATATCTTGAGAAAAGTGGATTTTGAGGGGTATAGCTCCATAGACCTCCATTCATTCTGCACTCGTCCTGTGAGCGCCCTCGTGTGGAATCAGAGTGGAACTGCAACCAGTCAGAAGCCGGAAGTGTAGCGAGAGTGAACCTTCTCCCCTTATTAGACATTCTCTGTATAAAATAAAAAGTTTGGGTCCTAAAATTGAGCCTTGTGGAAGTCCACATTCAATATTCATACATTCATACATTCTGACCTATGACCGTCAAACTCAACATATTGTCATAAGTTAAGTGTATCTTTTCGCAATTGATTAGTATTATCTGGGGACCTCGTGTGATTTAGAAATTACCCACGCACATCTGAATTTCGTGTGACGCATTCGCACGGGATAACCGAAGCCTGTGATTTTACTCGAAATGACTGACTTTTAACTCCCGGATATGATGGCAATAGGCTATTGCTTGGAAATGTTTTTTTTATTATAAGTCTAGCTGTATGATATATATCATAAACAGAAGAATGTTCCTTACCGTATGCTGCTATATTCATCACCTTCATTTTTCGCGAAAGATCAAACAAAACCTTTAAAAAATCGATTGTCGAGTTCACGCGCGTGATCATAGGTAACTAAACCCTAAACCAGACCTAAACCTACGCGCGTGAACTCGACAATCGACTACTTTGGACTTCGACCGAAAACATCCTGTAAATACTATTTGCGCTGGCTGAAATAACATCATTTTTATTCATATCTTTCACATCTACTGCAGTCAGAGTCACTCGTGTTCACTCTGAAGGAATCATCTAACATGGCTGCGGGCACTTATGACACATCAAAGATGTTAAGAGGCTAAAAGCAGGTTTATAACGTGCCCCAATGAAGTCAACAGGGTGCAAATTTTTAAAAGAGGATAACATTTTTGTCGTTATTCTCTGTATTGACAGCACTCCAAATTTACAAAAAAAATGAGCTCAATGTTAAAATTGACCGGAGTTCTCCTTTAATCCCGTGCGAATCGGCCATGTCTGTAATTCGGTAATTTGTGAAGTAAAAATCCCCCCGCAAATGACCTACCATATTTCGCCGAACACAGGTCCCGTGATAATAATAGTCCCGTGCGAATCGGCATCTTTAGCGGGTTCGTAATTTTTTTAAGGTTTTTGTTTGATCTTTCGTGGAAAATGAAGGAGATGCCCAGTAAACAATTACCGTCTTTCAACGTTGAAATATGGTTGAAAATATGTCGGTCGGCCTTGGACTGGTTTACGACGTGATTTCAACTAAGTAGTTTTGGCCGGACTGTTTGACTACGTGTTTTCAACTGATCATCTAAAATGTTTTCAACTGATAATCTAAGACAGCTAGGATAAGTCTGTTATACATGCTAAAACAACAGAGAAAACAAACTACCAAACCATGTTCATTATTATCTCAAATAAATTTAAAGAGTTTTACATATTCCGTCAAAGTTATAAAAAAAATTTAAACGTTGAAAAGTCGGACAAATTTGACGTCTTTTCAATTTTCATTTTCAACCTTCAGTGGACCGTAATTAGACCGTAAAAATTACGTCTATTCAACGTCTAATAGACGACTTTTTGCTGGCTGGGTGGAGATGAATATAGCAGCATGCGGTAAGGAACATTCTTCTCTTTTTCATTTGAAAAACTGTGACGTCTCATCTTGTGGGATTTTCAAAAAAGAGATAGTAGGCTAATTTCAATGTTTTAATTGAACTTAATTTAACTGAATACTTTCAATGGGTTGCTCTACATAAGCTCGTATGTACAATAGTCTGTTGAAGGTCTGGATGGTTGTTTAAAAGATGGGTTGAGTTTTCATTTTCTGTTAAATTTTCATCCCCACAAACGCAAACCATTGGTTGAACTTTGTCAGTCTGGTTTTGATGACCAAACAGACAGAGCTGCATTTTCACAAAATGTTGTAAGCCTGGTGATGCTGTCGCTGATATTTTGATAAAAAACGATGACCCGGGACCTGTCGTCAAAATCCCAAAAGTATGAAAAAAAAAAAAAAAAAAAAACATGACCCGGGACTTGAACTCAATTTTTTTGTGGATGGAGCTTAACTGCCATCAGTTTAAAGAATATATTTTGCCTTTTAACCATGATAGGAAAGTATGAAAAAAAAAAAAAAAAAAAAAAAAAAAAAAAAAAAACGATGACCCGGGACCTGTCGTCAAAATCCCAAAAGTATGAAAAAAAAAAAAACATGACCCGGGACTTGAACTCAATTTTTTTGTGGATGGAGCTTAACTGCCATCAGTTTAAAGAATATATTTTGCCTTTTAACCATGATAGGAAAGTATGAAAAAAAAAAAAAAAACGATGACCCGGGACCTGTCGTCAAAATCCCAAAAGTATGAAAAAAAAAAAAAACATGACCCGGGACTTGAACTCAATTTTTTTGTGGATGGAGCTTAACTGCCATCAGTTTAAATAATATATTTTGCCTTTTAACCATGATAGGAAAGTATGACAAAAAAAAAAAAAAAAAAAAAACGATGACCCGGGACCTGTCGTCAAAATCCCAAAAGTATGAGAAAGAAAAAAAGAAAAAAACATGACCCGGGACTTGAACTAAATTTTTTTGTGGATGGAGCTTAACTGCCATCAGTTTAAAGAATATCTTTTGCCTTTTAACAATGATAGGAAAGTATGAAAAAAATAATAAAACGATGACCCGGGACCTGTCGTCAAAATCCCAAAAGTATGAGAAGAAAAAAAAAACATGACCCGGGACTTGAACTAAATGTTTTTGTGGATGGAGCTTAACTGCCATCAGTTTAAAGAATATATTTTGCCTTTTAACCATGATAGGAAAGTATGAAAAAAAAAAAAAAAAAAAAAAAAAAAAAAAAAAACGATGACCCGGGACCTGTCGTCAAAATCCCAAAAGTATGAAAAAAAAAAAAAAAAAAAAACATGACCCGGGACTTGAACTCAATTTTTTTGTGGATGGAGCTTAACTGCCATCAGTTTAAAGAATATCTTTTGCCTTTTAACCATGATAGGAAAGTATGAAAAAAAAAAAAAAATTGATGACCCGGGACCTGTCGTCAAAATCCCAAAAGTATGAGAAAGAAAAAAAAAAAAACATGACCCGGGACTTGAACTCAATTTTTTTGTGGATGGAGCTTAACTGCCATCAGTTTAAAGAATATATTTTGCCTTTTAACCATGATAGGAAAGTATGAAAAAAAAAAAAAAAAAAAAAAACGATGACCCGGGCGGGACCTGTCGTCAAAATCCCAAAAGTATGAAAAAAAAAAAAACATGACCCGGGACTTGAACTCAATTTTTTTGTGGATGGAGCTTAACTGCCATCAGTTTAAAGAATATATTTTGCCTTTTAACAATGATAGGAAAGTATGAAAAAAAAAAAAAACGATGACCCGGGACCTGTCGTCAAAATCCCAAAAGTATGAAAAAAGAAAAAAGAAAAAACATGACCCAGGACTTGAACTCAATTTTTTTGTTGATGGAGCTTAACTGCCATCAGTTTAAAGAATATATTTTGCCTTTTAACCATGATAGGAAAGTATGAAAAAAAAAAAAAAAAAAAAAAAAACGATGACCCGGGTCCTGTCGTCAAAATCCCAAAAGTATGAAAAAAAAAAAAAACATGACCCGGGACTTGAACTCAATTTTTTTGTGGATGGAGCTTAACTGCCATCAGTTTAAAGAATATATTTTGCCTTTTAACCATGATAGGAAAGTATGAAAAAAAAAAAAAAAAAAAAAAAAAAAAAAAAAAAACGATGACCCGGGACCTGTCGTCAAAATCCCAAAAGTATGAAAAAAAAAAAAACATGACCCGGGACTTGAACTCAATTTTTTTGTGGATGGAGCTTAACTGCCATCAGTTTAAAGAATATATTTTGCCTTTTAACCATGATAGGAAAGTATGAAAAAAAAAAAAAAAACGATGACCCGGGACCTGTCGTCAAAATCCCAAAAGTATGAAAAAAAAAAAAAACATGACCCGGGACTTGAACTCAATTTTTTTGTGGATGGAGCTTAACTGCCATCAGTTTAAATAATATATTTTGCCTTTTAACCATGATAGGAAAGTATGACAAAAAAAAAAAAAAAAAAAAAACGATGACCCGGGACCTGTCGTCAAAATCCCAAAAGTATGAGAAAGAAAAAAAGAAAAAAACATGACCCGGGACTTGAACTAAATTTTTTTGTGGATGGAGCTTAACTGCCATCAGTTTAAAGAATATCTTTTGCCTTTTAACAATGATAGGAAAGTATGAAAAAAATAATAAAACGATGACCCGGGACCTGTCGTCAAAATCCCAAAAGTATGAGAAGAAAAAAAAAACATGACCCGGGACTTGAACTAAATGTTTTTGTGGATGGAGCTTAACTGCCATCAGTTTAAAGAATATATTTTGCCTTTTAACCATGATAGGAAAGTATGAAAAAAAAAAAAAAACGATGACCCGGGACCTGTCGTCAAAATCCCAAAAGTATGAAAAAAAAAAAAAAAAAAAAACATGACCCGGGACTTGAACTCAATTTTTTTGTGGATGGAGCTTAACTGCCATCAGTTTAAAGAATATCTTTTGCCTTTTAACCATGATAGGAAAGTATGAAAAAAAAAAAAAAATTGATGACCCGGGACCTGTCGTCAAAATCCCAAAAGTATGAGAAAGAAAAAAAAAAAAACATGACCCGGGACTTGAACTCAATTTTTTTGTGGATGGAGCTTAACTGCCATCAGTTTAAAGAATATATTTTGCCTTTTAACCATGATAGGAAAGTATGAAAAAAAAAAAAAAAAAAAAAAACGATGACCCGGGCGGGACCTGTCGTCAAAATCCCAAAAGTATGAAAAAAAAAAAAACATGACCCGGGACTTGAACTCAATTTTTTTGTGGATGGAGCTTAACTGCCATCAGTTTAAAGAATATATTTTGCCTTTTAACAATGATAGGAAAGTATGAAAAAAAAAAAAAACGATGACCCGGGACCTGTCGTCAAAATCCCAAAAGTATGAAAAAAGAAAAAAGAAAAAACATGACCCAGGACTTGAACTCAATTTTTTTGTTGATGGAGCTTAACTGCCATCAGTTTAAAGAATATATTTTGCCTTTTAACCATGATAGGAAAGTATGAAAAAAAAAAAAAAAAAAAAAAAAACGATGACCCGGGTCCTGTCGTCAAAATCCCAAAAGTATGAAAAAAAAAAAAAACATGACCCGGGACTTGAACTCAATTTTTTTGTGGATGGAGCTTAACTGCCATCAGTTTAAAGAATATATTTTGCCTTTTAACCATGATAGGAAAGTATGAAAAAAAAAAAAAAACGATGACCCGGGACCTGTCGTCAAAATCCCAAAAGTATGAAAAAAAAAAAAAAAACATGACCCGGGACTTGAACTCAATTTTTTTGTGGATGGAGCTTAACTGCCATCAGTTTAAAGAATATATTTTGCCTTTTAACCATGATAGGAAAGTATGAAAAAAAAAAAACGATGACCCGGGACCTGTCGTCAAAATCCCAGAAGTATGAGAAAAAAAAAAAAAAAAAACATGACCCGGGACTTTAACTCAATTTTTTTGTGGATGGAGCTTAACTGCCATCAGTTTAAAGAATATATTTTGCCTTTTAACCATGATAGGAAAGTATGAAAAAAAAAAAACGATGACCCGGGACCTGTCGTCAAAATCCCAGAAGTATGAGAAAAAAAAAAAAAAAAAACATGACCCGGGACTTTAACTCAATTTTTTTGTGGATGGAGCTTAACTGCCATCAGTTTAAAGAATATATTTTGCCTTTTAACCATGATAGGAAAGTATGAAAAAAAAAAAAAAAAAAAAAAAACGATGACCCGGGCGGGACCTGTCGTCAAAATCCCAAAAGTATAAAAAAAAAAAAAACATGACCCGGGACTTGAACTCAATTTTTTTGTGGATGGAGCTTAACTGCCATCAGTTTAAAGAATGTATTTTGCCTTTTAACCATGATAGGAAAGTATGAAAAAAAAAAAAAAAAAAAAAAAACGATGACCCGGGCGGGACCTGTCGTCAAAATCCCAAAAGTATGAAAAAAAAAAAAAACATGACCCGGGACTTGAACTCAATTTTTTTGTGGATGGAGCTTAACTGCCATCAGTTTAAAGAATATCTTTTGCCTTTTAACCATGATAGGAAAGTATGAAAAAAAAAAAAAAAAAAAAAAAAAAAAAAAAAAACGATGACCCGGGACCTGTCGTCAAAATCCCAAAAGTATGAAAAAAAAACAAACATGACCCGGGACTTGAACTAAATTTTTTTGTGGATGGAGCTTAACTGCCATCAGTTTAAAGAATATATTTTGCCTTTTAACCATGATAGGAAAGTATGAAAAAAAACAAAAAACGATGACCCGGGACCTGTCGTCAAAATCCCAAAAGTATGAGAAAAAAAAAAAAAAAACATGACCCGGGACTTGAACTCAATTTTTTTGTGGATGGAGCTTAACTGCCATCAGTTTAAAGAATATATTTAGCCTTTTAACCATGATAGGAAAGTATGAAAAAAAAAAAAAAAAACGATGACCCGGGACCTGTCGTCAAAATCCCAAAAGTATGAAAAAAAAAAAAACGTGACCCGGGACTTGAACTCAATTTTTTTGTGGATGGAGCTTAACTGCCATCAGTTTAAAGAATATATTTTGCCTTTTAACCATGATAGGAAAGTATGAAAAAAAAAAAAAAACGATGACCCGGGACCTGTCGTCAAAATCCCAAAAGTATGAGAAAGAAAAAAAAAAAAAACAAGACCCGGGACTTGAACTAAATTTTTTTGTGGATGGAGCTTAACTGCCATCAGTTTAAAGAATATCTTTTGCCTTTTAACAATGATAGGAAAGTATGAAAAAAATAATAAAACGATGACCCGGGACCTGTCGTCAAAATCCCAAAAGTATGAGAAGAAAAAAAAACATGACCCGGGACTTGAACTAAATTTTTTTGTGGATGGAGCTTAACTGCCATCAGTTTAAAGAATATATTTTGCCTTTTAACCATGATAGGAAAGTATGAAAAAAAAAAAAAAAACGATGACCCGGGACCTGTCGTCAAAATCCCAAAAGTATGAAAAAAAAAAAAAAAAAAAAACATGACCCGGGACCTGTCGTCAAAATCCCAAAAGTATGAAAAAAAACAAAACATGTCCTGGGACTTGAACTCAATTTTTTTGTGGATGGAGCTTAACTGCCATCAATTTAAAGAATATATTTTGCCTTTTAATCATGATAGGAAAGTATGAAAAAAAAAAAAAAAAAACATGACCCGGGACTTGAACTAAATTTTTTTGTGGATGGAGCTTAACTGCCATCAGTTTAAAGAATATCTTTTGCCTTTTAACCATGATAGGAAAGTATGAAAAAAAAAAAAAAAACGATGACCCGGGACCTGTCGTCAAAATCCCAAAAGTATGAAAAAAAAAAAAAAAAAAAACATGACCCAGGACTTGAACTCAATTTTTTTGTGGATGGAGCTTAACTGCCATCAGTTTAAAGAATATATTTTGCCTTTTAACAATGATAGGAAAGTATGAAAAAAAAAAAAAAACGATGACCCGGGACCTGTCGTCAAAATCCCAAAAGTATGAAAAAAAAAAAAAAAAAAACATGACCCGGGACTTGAACTCAATTTTTTTGTGGATGGAGCTTAACTGCCATCAGTTTAAAGAATATCTTTTGCCTTTTAACAATGATAGGAAAGTATGGAAAAAAAAAAAAAACGATGACCCGGGACCTGTCGTCAAAATCCCAAAAGTATGAGAAAAAAAAAAAAACATGACCCGGGACTTGAACTCAATTTTTTTGTGGATGGAGCTTAACTGCCATCAGTTTAAAGAATATATTTTGCCTTTTAACCATGATAGGAAAGTATGAAAAAAAAAAAAAAAAACGATGACCCGGGACTTGTCGTCAAAATCCCAAAAGTATGAAAAAAAAAAAAACATGACCCGGGACTTGAACTCAATTTTTTTGTGGATGGAGCTTAACTGCCATTAATTTAAAGAATATATTTTGCCTTTTAATCATGATAGGAAAGTATGAAAAAAAAAAAAAAACGATGACCCGGGACCTGTCGTCAAAATCCCAAAAGTATGAAAAAAAAAAAAACATGTCCCGGGACTTGAACTCAATTTTTTTGTGGATGGAGCTTAACTGCCATCAATTTAAAGAATATATTTTGCCTTTTAACCATGATAGGAAAGTATGAAAAAAAAAAAAAAAACGATGACCCGGGACCTGTCGTCAAAATCCCAAAAGTATGAAAAAAAAAAAAAAAAAAAAACATGACCCGGGACTTGAACTCAATTTTTTTGTGGATGGAGCTTAACTGCCATCAATTTAAAGAATATATTTTGCCTTTTAATCATGATAGGAAAGTATGAAAAAAAAAAAAAAAAAAAAAAAACGATGACCCGGGACTTGAACTCAATTTCTTTGTGGATGGAGCTTAACTGCCATCAGTTTAAAGAATATCTTTTGCCTTTTAACAATGATAGGAAAGTATGAAAAAAAAAAAAAAACGATGACCCGGGACCTGTCGTCAAAATCCCAAAAGTATGAAAAAAAAAAAAAAAAAAAACATGACCCGGGTCCTGTCGTCAAAATCCCAAAAGTATGAAAAAAAAAAAAAACATGACCCGGGACTTGAACTCAATTTTTTTGTGGATGGAGCTTAACTGCCATCAGTTTAAAGAATATATTTTGCCTTTTAACCATGATAGGAAAGTATGAAAAAAAAAAAACGATGACCCGGGACCTGTCGTCAAAATCCCAGAAGTATGAGAAAAAAAAAAGAAAAAAAACATGACCCGGGACTTTAACTCAATTTTTTTGTGGATGGAGCTTAACTGCCATCAGTTTAAAGAATATATTTTGCCTTTTAACCATGATAGGAAAGTATGAAAAAAAAAAAAAACGATGACCCGGGACCTGTCGTCAAAATCCCAAAAGTATGAAAAAAAAAAAAAAAAAAACATGACCCGGGACTTGAACTCAATTTTTTTGTGGATGGAGCTTAACTGCCATCAGTTTAAAGAATATATTTTGCCTTTTAACCATGATAGGAAAGTATGAAAAAAAAAAAAAAAAACGATGACCCGGGACCTGTCGTCAAAATCCCAAAAGTATGAAAAAAAAAAAAACATGACCCGGGACTTGAACTCAATTTTTTTGTGGATGGAGCTTAACTGCCATCAATTTAAAGAATATATTTTGCCTTTTAATCATGATAGGAAAGTATGAAAAAAAAAAAAAAACGATGACCCGGGACCTGTCGTCAAAATCCCAAAAGTATGAAAAAAAAAAAAACATGTCCCGGGACTTGAACTCAATTTTTTTGTGGATGGAGCTTAACTGCCATCAATTTAAAGAATATATTTTGCCTTTTAACCATGATAGGAAAGTATGAAAAAAAAAAAAAAAACGATGACCCGGGACCTGTCGTCAAAATCCCAAAAGTATGAAAAAAAAAAAAAAAAAAAAACATGACCCGGGACTTGAACTCAATTTTTTTGTGGATGGAGCTTAACTGCCATCAGTTTAAAGAATATATTTTGCCTTTTAACAATGATAGGAAAGTATGAAAAAAAAAAAAGAAAAAAAAAAAACGATGACCCGGGACCTGTCGTCAAAATCCCAAAAGTATGAAAAAAAAAAAAACATGACCCGGGACTTGAACTCAATTTTTTTGTGGATGGAGCTTAACTGCCATCAGTTTAAAGAATATATTTTGCCTTTTAACCATGATAGGAAAGTATGAAAAAAAAAAAAAACGATGACCCGGGACCTGTCGTCAAAATCCCAAAAGTATGAAAAAAAACAAAACATGTCCCGGGACTTGAACTCAATTTTTTGTGGATGGAGCTTAACTGCCATCAATTTAAAGAATATATTTTGCCTTTTAATCATGATAGGAAAGTATGAAAAAAAAAAAAAAACGATGACCCGGGACCTGTCGTCAAAATCCCAAAAGTATGAAAAAAAAAAAAACATGTCCCGGGACTTGAACTCAATTTTTTTGTGGATGGAGCTTAACTGCCATCAATTTAAAGAATATATTTTGCCTTTTAACCATGATAGGAAAGTATGAAAAAAAAAAAAAAAACGATGACCCGGGACCTGTCGTCAAAATCCCAAAAGTATGAAAAAAAAAAAAAAAAAAAAACATGACCCGGGACTTGAACTCAATTTTTTTGTGGATGGAGCTTAACTGCCATCAGTTTAAAGAATATATTTTGCCTTTTAACAATGATAGGAAAGTATGAAAAAAAAAAAAAAACGATGACCCGGGACCTGTCGTCAAAATCCCAAAAGTATGAGAAAAAAAAAAAAAAAAACATGACCCGGGACTTTAACTCAATTTTTTTGTGGATGGAGCTTAACTGCCATCAGTTTAAAGAATATATTTTGCCTTTTAATCATGATAGGAAAGTATGAAAAAAAAAAAAAAAACGATGACCCGGGACCTGTCGTCAAAATCCCAAAAGTATGAAAAAAAAAAAAACATGTCCCGGG